>NC_137895.1:68549881-69174631 GCF_963455335.1 Martes martes
GCCACCCAGGTGTCCCAAGAATCACAATTTTTTAAAAAAAGAGGTGACCTCAATATTTTAATAACTGCCATTTGGAAAAGGATTTCTTTTGTTCCATGTAGCCATAAAGGGTAGAATTTGAACAATTAAGTGGAAGCTATAAGAAAAATGATTTAGCTTGATATAAAGCAAAAATAGAACTAAACAAAGTTGGAACAGGAACTCTCAAGAGATAGAAGAGTCTCTGTAACAGAGGTTGTTACTTAAATTGGATACATTTTTGACAATGTTATAGCACTGATTCCACAATATAATTCTTCCTGTCATATAGTTGTTTGTGCAGCTCTTTCTTAGCCTGGAATTTAAGACCAACCCACTTTTCCATGTTTTCCTCTTAATTTTTATACATGTCCATGCCATTCCCAATTCCCATTGACTTAGAGTTCTGTTCAAAATTTTATCCATTTTTCAATGGCTAACTCATATGTTGCCTTTTCTAGGAAAATCTCTCTCCTCCCATCTTACTTGGATACACGAGTTGTTCTTCTTTTCCAAACTTCAGTACTTCATTTATCCATTAAAGGCACTTAATCGTCATACTCCTGTTATTTGTGTATATTTCTCCTTTTACCTAAAAGGATGTCAACTTCATGAGACAGAAATTACCTTTATATTGATATATTCTCTCTATAGGACTTAATATAATAGAATTCCTTTCTTTATTCAGCCAATGTATATTTCTTTTACTTTAGAATTAAAAGACTAGATTAAATCATTTCTAAGGAGACTTTTAACCAAAAAAATTTATGAATCTGGTTCTAGAACTTATTTAATAAAGTACAAAAGTCTCTTTTTCCCCTCATACTGTGAGTACAAAGAGTCAGATATACTGCTATCAAACTGGTTTGGTTAAGAAAGTTTTTGAAATCTGACTTTGAAATGTGGGTAATTATTTTTTGAGAACTTTTGCAATACATGCTTCTGATGGAATTTTGAACATTAAAAGAATTGTCCATCTGGTTTTATTTTTATGAAATTAAGTGACACTAAATCAGAGTTCCACAAAGTTAAAAGCTGTATAATGAAGAACATCAGAAAAGTAAACCATTAACTCTGGCAAGGCTTATGAAAGGGAACATCTCGTTATATACCAGAAGTTTTTACCACTCATTTATCTCTACCTTTTCTTCCTGCTCTTTATAGCAATACAGAACATTTCCATTGGTGCTGATTTCTGTTTGGCAAATTGCTGCCAAGAGTCCAGATGTTTTTTAGTGTGACTTTACAGAAACTTCTGTTATTCAAATTTCAGAAATGCTGTTAGACTAGGTTAGATAAATCAAGAGAAAAAGAAAACAACAATTTATATTGAAAACTAAGCCGAAATTCTTTATTTGTTTCAACTGCTTTTGTTTCTCTTTCCCATCTGTGTTCAGTTCTCAAGTGATTTAAATTAAGGGACTAAAAGCCAAATTATGAGGTGAAAGCATGACTTTGGCCTCTGGGAAAATACAAATATATAAGAATCTAGTAAGACAGTTTCACCAGTCAGAGTATCTTTTACTTTTAGTAAAGGACACTTCTTAGGAAACATCTTCTGAATCTTTTAACTCTCAGGCAGTGAAAGCCCCTTAGAATAAACCTGAGAGAAAGCTCTTCCATGTGGTTCTGAGGCAAATGTGACACTACCAAGAAAAGAAAGACCTGTGACTCCCTGACCACTTCAGCCCCTCAGAAATTAACAAAACTCAATGATTTCCCTCTAAGCATTTTATGCTTTCTGCTACATTGCCCTTCTATCCTCTGACTTCCTCTTCCCTCTCACCCTAACAGGAGGAAGTCAGAATGAAGTGGTCTAAAAACAGTCAACAAGATGGTTGTAGGTATTTTCTTTTTCAGTTGGATGCATGCCCTAAAAAAGAAAAATTTAGGATTAACAAGTTGCACCCGAGTAATGTCCATTTACAAGTCTGATTTCATCCTATTCTGATAGATTTATGAAGAGGCTAAAAGATTTTAAAATTTAATTTGGCTAATCTCCCAGTTTCTGGTATTATTAAATAATTAGAATAAATTTCTAGATGTAAAAGGAGCATGATTAGAAACAATCAAATTTATTGACATTATCACCTGAAACATGCTTTTTAACATTCTAGCATAGGCATTAAGATGTTGACCAACCATTCAGAAAAGAATTAACTTGGTTTTCAGCAAAAGTGGAGCATGAGGACTGATGATTAAGTATTGATTTTCTTTTCTTATAAACTTGTATCTTTTGTTCCAAAGGCATTAGCTTTGTTTTGCAGGAGAATTGAATCTTCTCTGGGGTTTTAATTCCCACAAATGTACCAGCTCTTTAGAAACATGGATAGGATAAGTGGTGGCTGCTTTAGGCTGAGCCTTGGTGTATGATACTTCTGCCACTGCAGAGACTCACAGAATAAGCTGATGTGGAGTATTGCACAGTGAATAATTACTTTATCCCATCTATGGTCCCTTCAGTCTAATTTGTGGGCTAGAAATATTTTTATAATTATTCCATGTGGAATATTCCTGCCATAAAATTTTAAACCTCATAATCCCTTCTTGCAAACATGGTAGGTACCTGAAACATCAAAACAATAATCAGATCCTTTATTTTTTTAATGTAAAAATCTATAAAATGAGATATGTAACATATTAAAAACTATATATAGGAATATGTAATTTTAAAAATATGTAAAATGGACAAAATTATATCTGCCAACCAGGTAGAGAGAGAGAACAAGCAGAACATTAACAATGCTTTGAAGTCCCCTATGTACCCATTTCCAGTGTCAGACCCTAATAGGAAACTTCAACCATTATTCCAAGTTTTGTGAGGAAGGAACTGATGTTCCTTGCTTGACTTTGTTATTTTACCACTTATGTATGCATCTCTAACAAGTATGTCTATATGTGTACTATATAACTTTGTAAGTTTTCAATTTTATATAAAAGATATCGTACTTTTTTCCTCGTAACTTGTTTTTCTTGATATATTTTTTAGAGTCATTCATGTGGATGTGTGTAGCTCTAATCTATTTTTCACTGTTTTTAGATGGTTTAAATGGTTATAGTATATGTGGACATGTTATTGTTTCTCCTAATGATCAACATTTGTATTGTTTCCAAAATTTTGCTGTTGTAACTGATGTTTCTGTGATTATCCTTATACATGTATCTCGAGCAGTTATTGCTGGGTTGTAGGGTAAAAATGTGTTAGCTCCACTAAATAATGCCCCAGTTGTTTTTTAATTTGGGTTCCAGCAGCATAGAGGAGTTTCTGTTCTTCCATAGCTTCACCAAGATACTGTCATACTTTTCAATCACATTTGATTGGTCTTAAATGGAATCTCATTGTATTTTTAATTTTTATTGCCCTAATTACTAGTGTTGAGCATATTTTTTATGCTTGACCACTCAGTTCTGATTTTTTGCACATTTTCCTATTGGAATGTTTCACTTTTACCTATCGATATACCGGCTTTCCTCCCATTTTAATTCTGAAATATAATAGTGTACAAACAAAGCTACATGAAACATCTATGTACAATTTAATAAGTAATTTCAAGGTACAACTTAATAGATAATTTCAAGAAAATATTCATGTAAGTACAACCTACATTAAGAAATAAACATTTCCAGGACCCCAGAAGCTCCACCTGTCCTTCTCTAATTCAATGTCATCTTTTGCTCCAAAGGAAACCATCATCTTGATTTTTCTGGCAATCATTTCCTTGCTTCTCTTGATAGTTTTATCATCTAGGTATCTATTCAAAAACAATATAGTTTAATATGGTCTTTTTTGAATTTTGAACTTTATATTATACATATTCTTTTAGGTTTTTCTTCTTTCTTTATTTTTTGTGGGGAGGTTGCTTCTTTAGATCAACATTGTTTGTGAGACTTAGCCTGATCTCATATCCTATCTTGAAGGGTACAGTATTTGTAGTACATCTTACTGTAGTCCTATAGCTTTGTCAAATTAACAATGGATTATCAGTTGAAATTTCAATAAACCTAAAAAAATAACATTTATCTAAATCCATTTATATCTTCTATTTTACCTCATTTTACAAATCTCTCTATGTTAATTCCAAGTGAGTCACGAGATTTCATTAAATTGCTAATTAGTTGCTATGGTAGCAGATTTATTTTCATTTTTTTTGCTACCTTATCCTTGAATGTTTTATGTTTGTTATAATCATGAGTTAACTTTAATATACCCACACTTTAAATCTACTGCCTCAAAGGCAGTATTTTTTTCTCTTTAGTAGCCCAAATATATACCTTAGAAGAACTTCTGGTCTTCTGGCTTCATGGAAATATAATATTAAATAATGAGATAAATTATAAATATTCAAATTTTCTGCCAAAGCCATGGTGCTTAGTAAATATTAATTATTAGGATCCAAGCACATTCATGTGCTAATTACAAAAAAAAAAAAACCACTTTACTACTTTTTAACCTACTTTTCTGTTCTCTCATTCTCTTTCCTAAACACCTTAGAGTTCAACTGAAATTAGTTCAATTCAACACTTATTGAGGGCCTGGCAATATCCCCTCTTCTAACCATAAAAAAAGAAAGGAAGAAAGAAAGGAAGAAAAAGTACTGATTTCTTCTTCAATGCATTTATAGCCCAGGCGAGAAAATATACATATAGAAAAATAATTACCATGTAGTATAAAAGCACTAATAGAAGCAAGAACAAGATGAAAGTCACGTAGAGGAGAGAATGATTAACTCTCTTAGAGTTCAGTGGGTTGGGCGAAGACATCACAGAATAAGAAAGCATCAGAACTGGTTTTTAAAGGATGAATAGAACATTTCCAGCCAGGGAAACAGGAAAGTCCATGTCTTATCAAGGTTTGTAATGGAGTTTGAACTTTATTCTATAAACAATAGGAAGACATTTAAGTATGGGGGACATGATCAAATCTATGTTTCAGAGATATTACCTTCAAGATGTTGTGAAATTTAAGTGCCCAGCTATATAGTATTAGGATTAGCTTGATTGACAGTAATGCAAAATAACACCGTTTTAAAAAGCTAGTCCAGAGATCCAGTTGAGGGCTGATATGACATCAGAAGGCCCATGGTGTCAAAGACTCAATCCCTTCCTATGTTATTGCTCTCACCTGTTGCTGTCATATATGCCTCTAATTATGTCTAAGATGACAATATCCACATTCCAGGCAACGAAGTTGAGTAGGGAACAGTAAAAGAGGCAAAGTATGCCCACAAATTGCCTTTTAAAGAAGATCTCAGGAAATAACATATGACTCTTCTACCTACTTTCCATTTGCCACCTCCTAGTCACATGGTAACATCCAGCTTCAAAGTAAGCAGGAAGTGTAGCAGGAAAAAAAAAAAAAAAGGAAATGGAGGACAAATAGCAGTTTTTCCCACTGAAAAATAAGACATTGAAATCAAGGGAAGCCAATAAAAGTATTGATAAATAATAGGTACTGCATTAAGG
Organism: Martes martes; assembly: GCF_963455335.1. Lineage (NCBI taxonomy): Eukaryota > Metazoa > Chordata > Mammalia > Carnivora > Mustelidae > Martes > Martes martes. The sequence goes on from NC_137895.1 coordinate 68,555,363, forward strand.
CACCATTCATGAGCATAGAGAGTGGGCAAGATCTAAGAGCTGTTTGAGAAGCCAACTGGTTTAACAGTTGGTGATCTAGTGGTTAGGGTGATAACTCTTGGTTTCTGGCTTGAATGGCTGAGTAGATAGAGGTATCGCTATGGGGAATTTTCACCATCATAAAAAAGGTGGAAGGAAAAAAATGAAAGCAAAACAAGAAAAAATCAAAGTAGTATTCTTGCCTTTGATAATACACTTTCCCCGGAGATTCTCTCATATGTTTGGATTTTACTTAAAAGCAGAAGGGGAGATACAAGTATCCAAATAACATAGGATGCTGGGTCTTTTTCTTCTATTCAAGACAGTGAGATAGGAAGACTTCCAGACCTGACAGTTACCAGCTAAATAAGTGACAGGTGGCAAGTGAGTTTATTCTCTGGACTCTAGTTACCTCATAGGTAGAATTGGAAAGTTGCATTAGATAATGGTGAAGGTATCATCAGCTCTAGAATTACTTGATTTGCTAATCAGACCAATCCCCCGTACAAATCAACAGCACAATATGAACAGTCTTGCATCACTCCCAGCTATGCATTCCTTGCCAATGGAAAAAAGTAAGTGAAGCAATATCTTAAAGTTCAAGTAAACACAATTTCCTGTCTAATTACTTCACATCTCTTCTCACTTGGCACTTAGAAACCCAGTTTAGTGTGGTCTGGTGGTATTAAACTTTGGCAAATTTACAATCTCTTATTAAAGTGGAGGGGATTTTGCCAATTGCATTTCAAGATTATTTAAAAAGTTGTACTTGGGGAGAAAAGGATTGCCTTTCCTATTATGTATGTAAGTCTACATGTGATAGATGAAAATATCTCCCTTGAGTTAAGAAGTATTTTTCCTTTTGGTTGGGTGAGTACACATTGTTCCACCTACTACAAAGGATTAAAATGACCTGTTTCATCACAGAGCAAAGTAATGATGGCAGCATGTGATTTTTGGCAGAAAGAACACTTTGTAATTGCTAATTTCCTATACCCAAATTCAGCTGAAGATTGCAGCCTGAATCCATAGTACTTTGCAAGACTTAACAAGCAGGACCAAAGTACACTGCCAGATTTTGTAAAATGCCAATGAATCTAAACTAGCAGGGAGTTTGCTGAGGATGAGTCTTTTGAAAGTAATCTTCAAATCTAAGACCCCAAATGCCTTAGGGAGACATAAAAGTATCCATGGGACACAATTGGTAGACTCAGGTGTTTGCTTTGGCTCACATCTCTCATCTCCATTGGATTCTGTTCCAACTAGCAGCTGTCCTCAAGGTCACTCTTCTTAAAAAATCAGCAACTTATGAGAACCAATAATGCTTTCAGCAGGTATAATCCATTTTACTTGGAAAGTGTTTCAACTAGTGTTTCTTTTGATACAAAAGAGTTTGGAAATCTGATATAAATGTAACACTTTAGAATTCATATCTGGCACCAAATTTGCATCTCTCACCCTAAGAAAAATATTCCTTACTGAGTAAGTATTAGATCCCAGTCTATTATGAAAATCTACATTTTCTAGGTGGCCCAAAGAAAACAAATGCAAATAAGACTGTGCTGATATAATCAACTTTGAAGCCACAGTTTGATGTTCCTCAAGTTCCCAAATAATTTCCAACCTTGTCAGTCATATTTTTTAATTAATCATTCTTTGCATTTGACAAACAGACCTTAAAATGCAAAGTTCATTGCTCTTCATCAAGGCTTTACATTTTGGCACCTTTGTAGGATGTGGGACCTGGAGTTCTGGATTACAGCTAACACCACCAGAACACCGCATACCTGATTAGGTCTATAAATTATCTTTGATTGTGTAAAATCTGCAAACTCCCCAAATCCCAAACACCATACAGGACTTTTGTTGACAAAAAATTTGAGATGTGTGCAGGAGCCACTGTGCTGTAAGGCAAAGAGAATAGGCTTACACTGAGCAATGCTCAAGGCCAAGCTTGTCCCTGCTTAGCAAGGTAAACTAGTTAGCTATCTCTCACAATTTCTGATTATTTTAGTCTCACTTTAAGTGAGGAAAATCATGACTATGTTTCATAGATAGACAATTTATCCATCACTGTTTTGATGGATGGGTAGATAGACAATTATTTTTTATTATTATTATCATCCATCCATCCATCCATCCATCCATCCATCTATCCATCCATATGCCGGCAGTTTAAATACAGTAGTTACTCTGGCCTAAATCCCTGGGACCATCTTATCTCTTCTTTCATACTTTACTTCTAACCTACCAGCAATTTCTGCCAGCATTTCTTCTGGAATATATCCAGAATCTGACTGTATCTCATCACCTCTACTGCTACCCATGGTGGTGCCCAGCACCATCAACTCTCCCTTGATGATGGCAACAGTTTCCTCCTCTCCAGTCTCTCTGATTCTTGCTCTCCTCCAGGCTATTTTCAATACAGAAGACAAAGTGGCCTTCTTAAAACAGAAGTCAGATCCCGTCACTCCTCAGTTCAAGGCCCTTGGATGACTTTCTTTCTCTCTCTCTCTCTTTCTCTCTCTCTCTCATGTCCTTCCCATGATGATAAGACCCTGAGGAACTGGCCTCTCCACCAGCTCTCATTCATCTCCCATCACACTGTAACCCTTCCCATGCCTTTGCTTCCTCTGCCCCAGCCTCACCAGCCTCTTGCCAGACATATACCAACCCAGGTTTGAATTAAGAAGGACAAAATATTAGAGTTCAGTCACTGGGGATCAAAAAGAAATAGTAAATCCAAAGCATGTTTAAGAATGAGATGTTATAGGGGCACCTGGGTGGCTCAGTAGGTTAAGCATCCCACTCTTGATTTTGGCTCAGGTCATGATCTCAGGATCATGAATGCGTGTTCCGCAGTGGCTGCACCAATTTGCATTCCCACCAACAGTGCACAAGTGTTCCTTTTTCTTCACATCCTTGCCAAAACCTTTTGTTTCTTATCTTCTTGATCTAAGCCATTCTGACAGGTATGAAGTGATATCTCATGGTGGTTTTGATATGCACTTCCCTGATAATGAGTAATGTTGAGCATCTTTTCATGTGTCTGTTAGCTAGCTATATGTATTCTTTAGAGAAATGACTTCATGTCTTCTGCCCATTTTTTATTGGATTGTTTGGGTTTTTTGCTGTTGAATTGTATACACTCTTTATATACTTTGTGTAGTAATCCTTTATCAGATATATCATTTCCAAACACTTCTCCATTCAGTAGATTATCTTTTGGTTTTGTTGATTGTTTTCTATATATTGTATCATGTCATTTAAAATTATAACAGTTTTACTTCTCCTTATAATTTGGATACTTTTTATTTCTTTTTATTGTCTGATTGCTGTGACTAAGACTTAATAGTACTATGTTGAATTAAAGTGGTGAGACTGGACATCCTTGTCTTGTTCTTGCTCTTGAGAGAAAAATTATCAGTTTTTCAGCATTGAGTATGATCTTAGCTATGGGTTTTTCTTATGTGGCCTTTATTATGTTGAAGTATGTTCCCTCTAAACCTACTTCATTGAGGGTTTGTATCATGAATGGATGTTGTACTTTGTCAAATGCTTTTTCTGCATCTATTGAAATGATCATATGGTTTTTATCCTTTCCCTTGTTGGTGTGATGTATTACGTTGTTTGATTTGTGAATATTGAACATGTGCATCGCAGGAATAAATCTCACTTGATTGTGGTGAATGGTTTTTTTCTTATATTGTTGGATTCAGTTTGCTAATATTTTTGAGGATCTTTGCAGCTGTGTTCATCAGAGATATTGGCTTGTGATTCTCTCTCTCTCTGTCTCTCTCTTTGTAGTGTCTTTATCTGGTTTTGGAATCAGGGTAATTGGTCATGAATGAATTTGGAAGCTTTCTTTCCTCTTCTATTTTTGGAATACTTTGAGAATAGGTATTAACTTTTCTTTAAATGTCTGATAGAATATGCCTGTGAAGCTATCTAGTCCTATATTTTTGTTGGGAGTTTTTTGATTACTGATTCAATTGCATTGTAATCAGTCTGCATACTAGTCTGTTCAAATTTTCTATTTCTTCCTGATTCACTTTTGGGAGGATATATGTTTTTAAATATTTATCCATTTCTTCTAGGTTGTACAATTTGTTAACATATACTTAATTTTTCATAATCTCTTGTAAACCTTTGTATTTCCATAGTGTCCATTAGTATTTCCCCTCTTTCATTTCCCATTTTGTTATTTGAGTTGCTTGCTTGCTTGCTTTTTTTTTTGGATGAGGCTGGCCAAAAATTCATAAATTTTGTTGATCTTTTCAAAGAACAAGCTCCTGGTTTTATTGATCTGTTCTTTTGGTTTTTTTAGTCTCTATTTCATTTATTTCTACTCTTATCTTTATTATTTCTTTCCTTCTACTGGCTTTGGCCTTTATTTATTCTTCTTTTTCTAGCTCCTTTAGGTGTAAGGTTAGGTTGTTTATTTGAGATTTTTCTTTGTTCCTGAGGTAGGCCTGAGTTGGTATAAACTTCCCTCTGCATCCCAAAGATTTTGAAACACTGTGTTTTCATTTTCATTTCTGTTCATGTACTTTTTTTTAAAAGAGATTTTATTTATTTATTTGACAGAGAGAGATCACAAGTAGGCAGAGAGGCAGGCAGAGAGAGAGGGAGGAAGCAGTCTCCCTGCTGAGCAGAGAGCCCGATGCGGGGCTCGATCCCAGGACCCTGAGATCATGACCTGACCTGAATGTAGAGGCTTTAACCCACTGAGCCACCCAGGCGCCCCATGTTCATGTACTTTTTGATTTCCTCTTTGATTTCTTGGTTCCCCACTCATTGCTTAGTAGCATTTTAATTAACTTCATGTGTTTGTGTCTCAATTTTTTCTTGTGGTTGATTATTAATTTACCACCTTATGGCTGGAAAAGATGCATGGTATGACTTCAATTTTTTTCAATTTATTTAGACATTTTTGTGACCTAATATGGGATCTAGTCTAAAAAATGTGCCATGTGAACTTGGAAAGAATATATATTCTGCTGCTTTAGGATGGAATGTTCTGAATATACTGGTTAAATCCATCTGGTCCAATGTGTCATTCAAAGCCACTGTTTCCTTGCTGATTTTCTGTTTGGATGATCTAACCATTGTTATAAGTAGGATATTAAAGTCCCTTAACTATTATTGTATTACTATCTATTTCTTCCTTTATGCTTTGTATTAGCTGCTTTATGTATTTGGGTTCTCCCATGTTGGGTGCATAAATATTTACAATTGTTATATCTTCTTGTTGAATTGTTCCATTTGTGATTATATATGGTGTCCTTCTCTGTCTCTTGTTATAATCTTTGTTTTAAAGTCTATTTTGTCCAATATAAGTATTGCCACCCCAGCTTTCTTTTGACTTCCGTATGCATCATAAATACTTCTCCATCACTTTACTTCTCCTTCACTTTAGATCTGCATGTGCCTTCAGATCTGAAATGAGTCTCTTGTAGACAGCATGTACATGGGCCTTGCGTTTTTATTCCATCACCATATGTCTTTTGATTGGAGGCTTTAATCCATTTACATTCAATGTAACTATTGGTAGGTATGCGTACTTACTGCCATTTTGTTACTTGTCCTATGGTTGTTTCTGTGGTTCTTTATTTCTTCTCTTGCTCTCTTCTCTGACCGTTTGCTGGCTTTCTTTAGTGGTATACTTGGATCCCTTTTTCTTTATTTTTGCATATCTATTACTGCTTTTTGATTTGTGGTTACCATTAGGTTTTTATATAATATCTTATGCATATAGCTAACCATAGTAAGGTAATGGTTACTTAAGTTTCAATGCAATCTTTACTCCTCTCCTGCCTCCACTCCCACCACATTTTAAGCATATGATGTCATACTTTACATCCTTTTATTTTGTGAATCTCCTGACTGATTTTTATAGATAGCCTTAATTTGACTGCTTTTGTGCTTCCTAGTTTTCCTACTCTTACTTATTGGATTTCCTTTCTACTGAGTCCCCTCTAACATTTCTTGTCAGGCTGGTTTATGAATTCCTTTAACTTTCATTGGTCAGGGAAGCTGCTTATCTCTCTTTCCATTCTGAATGATGGCCTTGCTGGATAGGGTATTTTTGGCTGAAGGATTTTTTCCTTTCAGCACTTTGAATATGCCATGCCTCTTTCTTCTGGCCTGCTAAGTTTCTGCTGAATAATCTGCTGATAGACTGATGAGATTTCCTTTATATGTACCTGTTCTGTCTGTCTGTCTCTCTCTCTCTCTTTCTCTCTTCATCATCACTTTTTGCCATTTAATTACTATGAATATTCATGTAGACCTGTTTGGTTGATTTTAGGGGGGCTTTCTGCCACCTGGATGTGGATTTCTGCTTTCTTCCCCAGATTTGGGAACTTTTCAGCTATTATTTCTTCAAATAATTTTTCTGCTCCCTTTTATCTCTCCTCTCATTCTGGGATCCCTATAATGCAAGTGTTATTGTGTCACTGAGTTCCCTAAGTCTATTTTCATTTTCTGTTATCATTTTTCTACTTGCTGTTCACTAGTTTAATTGCTTTTCATTACCCTATCCTCTAGGTCACTGATGCATTCTTCTGCTTCCTCTGGTCTATTTATTCTATCTAGTGTATTTTTTATTTCATTTATTGAGTTTTTCATTTCTGATTGGTTCCTTTTTTATGTTTTCTGTCTCTTTTTTGAGGGTCTCACTGATATTTTCCACTCTCTTCCCCAGTCCAGTGAGTATCTTTATGACCATTGTTTTAATTCTCTATTAGACATATTATTTATCTCCATTTCATTTAGTTCTCATGCTGTGATTTTATCCTATTCTCTCATTTGGGATATATTCCTCTGTCTCCTGATTTTGTTTAACTCTCTGTGTCTGTTTCTCTGTGTTAGTAAGGTCAGCTATCTCTCCTATTCTTGAAAGTAGTGGCCTTATGAAGAGCTCCTGTAGTGCCCTGTAGTATAATGTTCCCTGTTCACCAGAACCTGGCACTTCGAGGATATCCTCTATGTATGTTGTGTGCATTCTGCTATTGTGGCTGAGCTGCCTTTTCCTTTAGTCCAGTCATCTGCAATGGCTCTCTTTGATTGTTTTAGCAGTATTTGGTCCCTATTTTCTTAGTGGGTCAATGTGGGGCCACCTTGGGCTTGAGCTGAGTCAGACCAGGAGTTATCCAGAAATGCAGTAGCATAAAACTGCAGTCTGCTTTCCCTGTCTTGTCCCCTGACATGCTTTTGTTGATGGGCAGGGCCTGCAGTCGGACTGGATGTCTGCCTGCCACCCCCCCATCCCCCCCACCCCCACTGCTAGGGTTGCAGTCAGAACCTGTGTATGTGGTTATCTTCCCCTCTCCCCCAGGGCACAAATCACTTTGTAGTGTCCTAGTCCCTGTTGGTTCAGTTTTCACACTGCAAGGGTTGGTGTGGGTGGGCCCTGGCCAAGGGCATATTAGAGAGGGCAGGTCTGCAGATGAACACAGGGTCAGGGTGCACAAGGTTAGCAAGGTCTGAGCTGGTCCACTATGGGATGGGAGCTGCAGTCACAGAGGATTGAGGCAGGCCACGTTGAAGTGGGGGGTGGGGGGAGTATTCACAGAAGCATTAGGGGCAGGATGCCTGTTAGTAAGGTTGGCATAGGCCTGCTGTGGGAGAAGATCTGGAACCAAGGCCTGGCTATAGGACATATATCCACAGGAGAATGTGGAGACAGGGCAAGCTCTTAGTAAGATAGTTAGTGAGTACTGGCATCCTGCTGGCTCCCACAGATGTCCATGTGTCTAACCCTGCAGTTGGAGAAGGGAAATAATGCCAGCCAACTCCTTTGTCTCCTTTGTCCTTAGGAGAAATCTCCTAAAGATCTCTGTCCCTCAAGCGCATGACCTGAGATTAGTAAACATATATCTGTGTTATCTACCCCAGCTGTTTTTCAAACTGAAAAGCTGAAACACTTCTAACTTCTCAATAGCTTATCCAGAGAACAGGGCTTCTAACTTTGAAACATGATGCAATTTATTTAAATTAGTATTTCCACAATGCTTTTGAAGAGGGCTTGTTTAAAATAAAGGTACCTAGTCTCATTCTAGATTTTCTGAAATAGAGCTATAGTTCTGGGACCCAGAACTCTGCACTTGAACACACTCTCCTAGTTGACTTACATATGTTAAAATTTGAAAATTACTTCAAAGAAACTATACTCCACAGTATGAAAATGAGCACCTAATGAGAGAGAGAGAGCATAAGAGAAGAGCGAGGGGCAGAGAGAGAAGCAGATGCCTTACTGAGTGAGGAGCCCTATGTGGAGCTCAATCCCGGGACTCTTGGACCATGATCTGAGCTGTAGGCAGATGCTTAACTGAGCCACCCAGGCATCCCTATGTTTAACTTACTGAGCAACTGCCAGACTGTTTACCAAAGTTCCTGCCCCATTTTACATTACCCCCACAAAGTTTGAAGATTCTGATTTCTCCCCATTCTCACCAACACTTGTTACCATCTGTCTTTTTTATAATAGCCATTCTATTGTGTATGAAATGGTATTGATTTGCATTTCCCTAATGACCAGCAAAGACATGTGCTTATTGGCCACCTGTATATATTCTTGGGAGAAATGCCTATTCATATCATTTGCCCATTTTTAAATTGAGTTATTTATCCTTCTTATTATTGAGTTGTCAGTGTTTTTCAATATATTCTGTGTAGTCCTTTATCAGATATATGCTATGCAAATATTAGCTACCATTCTGTGGATTGTCTTTTCATTTTCTTGACAATGTCCTTTAATGCACAAAAGTTTTTAAATTTGGTGAATTCCAATTTGTCTATTTTTTCTCTTGTTGCTCATGCTTTTTAGTGTTGTATAATCTGTTCCCAAATCCAAGGCCATGTAGGTTTACTACTATATTTTATTCTAAGAGTGTTACATTTTAGTTCTGAAATATAGATTTTTGATCCAATTTGAGCTAATTTCTGTGTGTGGAATGAGGGAGGGAGTCCAACTTTATTCCACTGCATATGAATGTCCAGTTGTCTCAGCGCCATATACTGAAAAGATTATCCTTTCCCCATTGAATGGTTTTAGAACTCTGTTCTGTAGCACCAAAAATCAATTGACTATAGATGTGAAGGTATATTTTAGAATTCTTAATTCTATTCCATTTATTTATATGTTCATCCCTATGCCAGTACCATAGTGCCTTGACTGCTGTACCATTATAGTTAAGTTTTAAAAATCAGGAAGTGTGAGTCCTCCAGTTTTTTCACATTTCAAAAGATGATTTTAGCTATTCTGAGCCCCTTGAGCTCCAATATGAATTTTAGGATCAGCTTAAAATTTCTACAAAGAAGCCACATGAGATTCTAGTAGTATTGCCTGAATTTATAGATCAGTTAGGGGAGTATGGCCATCTTACCAATGTTAAGTCTTTTAATCTATAAACATAAGATGTCTTTCCATGTATTAAGATCTTTAAATTTTAACAATGTTTTATAGTTTTCACAGTGTGTTTTGCAATGCTACATGTATTCCTAAGTATTTTGCTCTTCAATGTAAATGCAATTTTTAAATTATATTTTTGGCTTTCTCATGTAAGTGTATAGAAAGACAATTGATTTTTGCATATTGGCCTTATATCCTGCAATCTTACTGAACTTGTTTTTTCTTAGAGCTTTTTAGTGGATTTACCAGTTTGGTGTACAACAATTTAACTCAATATTGATACCACCTACCTGGAGATAGCATCAGTTCTTACAAGTTTAAGAGCTCAGTTCCACAATACTGCCAACCTCCTCCAAATACCAATCCAACAGCCTATGTTTCTGACCAATAGGCTATAGATTGGAGGTCCTAACATTTTCCTCCTTGGGTAATTAATGTGCTAGAACAGCTCATGTAACTCAGAGCAACATTTTACTTACAAGATTACTAGTTTATTATAAAAAGATATAATTCAGTAATAGCCAGATGGAAGAGATGCATAGAACAAGGTGTGGGGGAAGGGCACAGACCTTCCGCGCTTTCTCTCTCTGTGTACTCCACTCTCCCCAAATCTCTACGTGTTCACTAACCTGGGAGCTCTCTGAATCCTGTCCTTCAGGTTTTTATGGAGACTTCATTACATAGGCATAACTGATTAAATCATTGGGGAATGGTGATTGAACTCAATCTTCAGCCCTTCTCCCCTCCCTTGAGGTCTGGGAGGGGGGGGTGGGGAGGGACTGCAAATTCTAACCTGCTAATCACATTGTTGGCTACCATGACAATCAGCCCCCATCCTTAGGTTACCTAAGGGAATTCTAAATGTCACTTCATTAATTTCTTGATCTCTCTCATCACTTAAGAAATTCAAAGGTTTTTAAGACCTGTGTGCCAAAACCAGGGACAAAGACCAAGTATACATTTCTGATTATAAATCACAATACCATACCTCTCTGCTCTCTGGGACTCCATTTCTTCATCTGTAAATTGGAGAAATCATAATTCATACTTCATGTGACTGTTGTGAAGATCAAATAAATTAATACATGGAAAGTTCCCCCAAATGGTGCCTGGCAGAGGAACAAATTCTAGCAAGCTAACACAAGCAAGAAGTCATCTTGGGGAACATATATTAAAAAGAAGGATATTGCTTCTTCTATTCCCAGTTAGAGAAACTCAGGAGTATTTCTCAAAGCATTGTCTTACACTGTCTGCATCAGAATCAGTAGGATTCTTGGTTTAAAAAAACAGATTCCTGAGACCTATCTTAGACTTCCTGAATAAGAATCCCAGGAAAGCCTGATTTTTAACAGATGCGTAGGTAATTCTTTGGTACTTTAAAGTTTGACAACCACACTGAGAGAGTGCATTTCCGTTGCTTAAATTATCCCAGGTAACTCCAAAATGCCTTTCCTTTCCATCCTTTCCCTGTAATACCACAGGGCAATTCAAGAATAACGAAACTGATTAACCAGAGTGTCTTATAAAGTCATTTGTTAACTTATTCAACATCCTAAGTACTCCCATCAATCTATCCTACCTAGTTGGAACTCATTTATAATTGGATCATTTAAAGAATAATTACCAGAGAATCTCAGAAACCTTTTACCTTCTATAAGGATGTGATTAATAGAATTCTCTGCACATGTAGCAAATTTTAGCCTTTTAAAATCATAATAGAAAGGCTCTCCTGTTGGGCTACTTTGGTTTGTCTATCTCTTGAAGGATCATCCTGTCTATAACTTAATCATGATTTAGGATCCTTCCATAGTTTCTAAGACTTATTTTTAAGTCTCCAAGTAGTGCTACATTTATATACAGAATCTATTTCAGCTCTGAATTTGGAGAAACTCCAAAGTCTATATGTATCTGTAGATTCCTAAGAGGTAAATCAAAAAAGCTTAGTTCAAAGGACACAGAAGGCATAACCTGAGACCTCTGTAGTAACAATATCCACTACTTTGGCCAAAACTTCTAATTTATAGAATCCAGGTTGGGACGGGGAGCATGAGCAAGGATTCCAAGAACTGTTTCAGAATTACACAGTTTTATTGTTCTTGTTATTCATACTTATTTCCTTCTGAAGCTGACAGTGAGATTTTCTTTTTTTAAAAAAGATTTTATTTATTTAGTTGACACAGAGAGAGAGAAACAGAATACAAGCAGAGGGAGTGGGAGAGGGAGTAACAGGCCGCCCACTGAGCAGGGAGTCCAATGTGGGGCTCGATCCCAGGATCCTGGGATCATGACCTAAGCTGAAGTCAGGCACTTAACGACTGAACCAGCCAGGTGTCCCAGTGAGATTATTCTTAAAGCATCTTCTAAGCAAGTGTTTCATGTGATTCTTTATAGGTTTCTGATCAAAATTATCATTTGGGGAGAGATTTCTGTAAGATGAGCTATGTCTTTGTATGCAACTTACTGATGAACAAGTATGAAAATAACAGCTGATCTAATTTGTTTAATTATAGAATAAATTGAGAAGTAAAGTTTGCACATCAACCTAACCATCCCTGGTGACACCAGTATGTAAACAGAATTATCTGGATCTGCAAAAAATGTGAAGCAGACAATACTTGAAAGTAAAGGGAGGAAATCACACTGAGCTCTTCCCTGAATTCTTCTTTTGGCCACTCTAGGATCCTTATTAGATCCTAAAAATACACAGGAAGTTACTATACAATCCTCTTGTTCCTCAGTAAGAAAATATTTCATACTTGTTAGCTAGGGGCTATGATACCAGGTTTTTATTCCCTTGTTTGAATGAGGTGGAATAGAAGTAGAATAGGGGAAGAAGTCAGGGAATTAAAAGTAAATACATTTTCTAGCCTAGATTTAATCTGTTGTAATATCGATTATTTCTATCTGACAATTTTCCATGTTAGTTATATGCCTAGGACAATAGAATTTAATCAAGAGTAATATATTTGGAACAATTTTTTGTTTTCTTGGCTTTATTACTGTGACTTAGAGATATTCAACTTTTTTTTGTCTCAGAATTACCTTTTTTAATCCTGATAGATTCAGAGGATTACCAGTCTTGACAGTTGACCTACCAACTATATACCTTGTTGCTCCTCGTATTTCATCAGCAAAAGTTGCTCCATTGAAAATGGATTCAAATATTTTAAAACAAGATGCTTTAGGGATAAAATACCAGAATTTCCTATTTTGACAAATGAAGAGCTGTCTTGGGCCTTTAATTTATCCCTAGTACATAACAACGGCCGTATGATCATTTCTCAGCAGTCACAGTCAAAACTGGCTTATAGTAACAGGCATGTTGTCCATGTGATGGACTATATACAGCCTCTATGGGATGCTGCCAGGGAATATGCACCTCATATGTCTTTTCTTACTCTCTTTCTGAATGGAGAGGTTACCGTTGAAAATGAAAAGTTTATTTAGTTAATGTAAATTAGTTCCAAGTACATCAAAGCTTACTGTTCCTACAATCATATGCCATACACTTAAATATATGATCTCTCTTAATTCTTATAACAACTCTATAAAGGAGGTATCTATTTTCTGTTTTTGAAGAAGAAACAGATCTCAGATAGCTTACCAAAATCACACAGTTTTTATGAGATTTCTCTCAATTCAGTTTGAGGTTTGTCTGATTCCAAAGTCCAGGCTTTTCCAGCCTAGTTTCAAGAAGGAAAAGTCGTAAGATTACCCAAACCACCTGTTATATCTGGCTCCTGAACTCATCAAATCAAGAGTGTAACTTTGCATCAAAGAGATTCATGATCAATTTGGTATAAATCAGGGAAACTTCATAATTATTAAGATAAAAGTAATTATTCAGATAAAAGCAATGCTGTTTTTTAAAGAATTACCGTAAAGACTAATTGTCTTATTTTGGTTATTTCACCAGACTTACAAGGCACACCTATATCCAGGTATTACATCATCCCCTGGAGATATGAGGATTATAAAATACACAGTCGCTATCCTTCATTTCACATCATCATGATAGAGATAGATATAAAATAAGTCCTATAATCTGGAGTGCCTTTCAAAATGTTTAATACCATACGGAACAGGCATCAACCAATCAGAACATGACTGGCTTCGTATAGCTGGTGTGGCTGACATGCATGCTTGTTGCCTATCAGCTTTGCATTTAATAATGTAGTTAATACTCAAATAGAGATAGGTGAGGATACATATGGAGAGGGGTAGAAGGAAGAGATGAAGATGATTATGAACAGCCTGAAAACAGAGCTGACATATGATTTGAACCTTGAAGGAGAAGTGGGAGTTTTCCACTGGACAAAATAGGACTGGGTATTTTAGAGGAAACAATTATATTAAACAAAGGCTGTATATGAAGAATCGAATATGGTCACATTTATAGAATCAGAGTGGAATAATGTTTTTTAGGAGTTAGGAATGGGGAGTTACTAATCAACAAACATAAAATTTCAGTTAAGCAAGATGAATAAGTTCTAGAGATCTGCTGTACATCATTGTCCGTGTAGTTAAAAATAGATTCCATGTTAAGTGTTCCTAGAGCAATAAAATTAAATTAAAATAACTAAATAAGTAAGCAAAAAACCTAAGGCTGGGCAGCATTGAGAAATGTCTAGCAGCTGTGGTTAGATTATAGGGTTCATGTAGAGTAATAGCTAGAGATGATGGTAGATAGTCATTTTGGGTCAGATCATGAAGGTAAGCTAAGAAGTTTTTACTCTTCTTACTTTCTTACCTGTGCATCAGATGACATAAAGAATTCCATCATTGCTTGAGATAATTTTGGTTGTATTGCAGAGAATATACTAGTGGAGGAAGATCATTTAGAGGCTATTTCAATAATTGAGAAGAAAGGGGAACCTGGGTGGCTCAGTGGGTTAGGCCTCTGCCTTCAGCTCAGGTCATGACCCAGGGTCCTAGGATCGAGCCCTGAATCAGGCTCTCTGCTCAGTGGGGAGCCTGCTTCCCCCCCCCCACCCCGCCTCCCTCTCAGCCTACTTGTGATCTCTGTCTGTCAAATAAATAAATAAAATCTTTAAAAAATTAAAAAAAATAATTGAGAAGAGATATGATGTGAGTCTATATGGGTACTGTTGTAAAGAGACAAAGCATTTGGCTTGAACAACTTCATTTGTTTTACCTGAGATAGTACAGGCAGATGGAAGTGAACAATGATCTTGGTTTCATACAAAATATGTCATGTAGAACACCCAGATGGAGAAGTCAGACAGACAATTGGAAATGCAGATGACTGACAGTACTTATCTTATCCTACACACACACACACACACACACACACTTACTTGACAGCTCACAGCCTAAGGTGAAAACATTTTGAAACTAAAATGTGTAACTCCTCCTCCTTTAGGGGAAAAATTTGTTTTTAGTTATATGGTTTGAACCAGTTTGTAGATTGCATATCATAATTTATAAATATCAAAATGTATCCTAAAACTAAGTTTGGTTTCTTTTTATATTTTACTGTGCTGCTAAGTCTAAGGTTAGATCTTGATTGTCTTGTAGATAAGTTTGATTTGCAAATATTCCTGAGACATTTCTTTTATTATTTTGTTGTAGTGACTTCCAAGATTGCATGCTGTTGCAGTTTATGTGCACAAGTTGCACATAAAACTCCAGCACCGACTTGGCAAATGACAACTGGGGGAATTGCTCAGTATTGGTACATAGTCTGAATGGGCTCTAGTCTACAATAATGGTAAGAAATCTTCATGTCAGTGAGCAATATGGTATTAAACAGCTCCCTCACCTACATGGTTTTACATTAAACCAATTCGCATATGCATATAATATGTTGTGTAATTAGTATCTCAAGTCAGACTGGAAGAAATATTCTGTTTCTATTATTTACCTGCCCTTACCAGGTTCCGTGAGGGAAAAAACTACAAAGATGGTTAGTTTGTTTGGGGCACATTCTCACCCACTGGTGTCACTGCTTTATAAACCTCCAGGCATCTAAATCTTCAAACTAACCCTGCTTGCCCAATGGCTACCACAGTAATACTTCACGCAAACCTGCCCTCTACATGTGCCTAGACCACCTTTCTTCCTCCTCCTGTCTGGGTTCATTTAACTCCCATTTAAGCAACACCACATTTTAGGGATTTAGCTTTGTTCACAGTAGTATTAAGAATGGTCAGCCAATATTCCCAAGATGTGTCCAAGGGGTGTGTGTGTGTGTGTGTGCACGCGCACGCGCACGCGCATAGGCAGGTGAACAAAGCAAGAAGCCTCTCCTCAGTGTGAAGTTGAGACACTGGCAGATTGAAGGAGTGAGAACATTAGAGCTAGAGAAAACAGTTCTCACCATCTCCTCCTTAACCTCAGCTTTCTCCCTGAGACAGGTCAATGAAACCAGCACCCTGAAATGTCCTACACTCTCAGAATCTGTTTTCTGAATGCAGAGGTTACTTCTTAACTGGTCTCTGGAAGAGAGGCAATTGGCCTTGGTCAAAATGTCAAAGAAAGAGGGGTTTGTTTTTACTTTCTATTTCCTTCATTGAGTTATTTTCAGACATTCTCCACACTTAATGGAAAAAACATATTGCATTAATTCTAAAATGATGATTTTTCACAATTTAACACCTCTGAAACTGGGACACATTGTATGATCAATGACATCTTATGGCATTGGTGTTGCCTGGATTGGGTTTCTTATAATAGCATTTATTTCCAACAGTTACCTAGGACAATTATTAATATGGCATGACTTTAAATTAAACTTTATACCTCAGGTTCTTACATCATACTAATGGTGTGAATTCAGATCTCATATTTATGTACTGGCTGTGGTTCAGAATCTCAGAGGAGATTTTTCTTTTCTTTCTCCTCCCAGTACTAAGGTTAAGAAATCCAAGTTGTGTCTTAGGAATCCCAACGATCCCAGCTTTATGCCAGAGTATTTTATTAGATTCCCTATCTTGGACAGTTTTTCCTGGTACTTGATAAAATAATGGTGTATCTTATAGCCAAAAGAATGTAAGAAATTTGGTACTAGAATTGAAAAGATTCACCAGGGAAAAAAATTCTTCCCAGTTTATTACTTCTGAACAGCAGCACTGCCTTCTTCAGGTCTTTGCTTGTCTTTGAGAGCCTGCCAACACCTCTCAACAAGACCCAGGTAATCACCCTCCAGATGAATGATTCACTATGTAATTTGTAGGTATAATGGGATTTGTTAATTTGTAATTTCATCAAGATGTAATTTGTGAGTAAAGATTGTGATAAAGCTGTAATTACCACTGTGGTGATTTTGTTCATTGGTTTTGCAAATACTTATTAAGATATCTATTTTGTGCCTTGGAGAAGGAACAAATATTCCCAAGAAGTCGTCCCTGACCTCAGGGATCTTAGAATCTCTTATGATTGGATAAGGCATGTGCAAAATAACTGTAATGTATGTGGAAAGTAATGATTCTGGGGAAAAGAATGAAAAATATGCCCCATGGATATTGTTTCTACTTTGAGAAGAATACAAAAAGTACTTTACAGAAGATATGGGTAATGATATTAACAGTATAAATAAAAATTATCATTTAAAATCATTTACTCATGTTATTTTATTTAATCCTTTATGAAATAGCTATTAATTCCATTTTATAGCTGAGACAACTAGTTTTGAAGAATGAATCAATTTTTAGAGGCAGAAGGAGTGTTGGGCAGAGCATTACTTAATGGGAACAGTCAGAACAAAGGCGTGAATGTGAGAAAGCAAGGGACACATATAAAAATACTGCATTGGTTAATTTAGTTGGGGCATTGGAAAGGTAAATGAAAATAATAAAAGAAATAGAATATTTTGTTTTAGTTACATAATGGAGGAATAGATGGGAATTGTCATGGAGATAGAATAAAATAACCTGGCAGATAATTAAGGAGAAAGATTTGTCAAAGATGAAGTGATTTGGGGGTTGAATGTCTGGGAGAAAGATACTAGGAGAAGAAACAGAAAACACAAGAGAATATGGTACATTGAGGTTCTGGTTTAACAAGCTTAATTATAAATGTCCTAACACTGTCTGTGCAAGTAGAGGAAAGGCTTGGGGGAGGGACTAAGCAAACTATGATACATAATCAATGATAGTAGGGTTTATGAAGTTCTGAATATCAAGGATATTCTCCCTGGATGGATAATTTTAGATCAGGATGCATCAAACTCAAATCCAATTCAGGGAGGTACCATGTTGTACCAAAGGTGATCCTCATAGCATGGACCATAGTGACCCATGAAGTAAGTGAAGGCTGTTATCAGGGACAACCTTTCAAGGCCAAACCTTCCAATTTCAAAAGAGAAACTGACAGCAAAATTGAGCCACAAGGAAAAGGATTTATTTAGACAAAAAGAATTTATTTAAACCAGTTCCATCCCACTGCTAATTACCAATTTCCTGGGTACAAAGTTGAATTTTGAAAAGGATACTCCCCATTTCACCCCTTGGTGAACTGGCAGAAAAATTGGGTATCACAGACCTATGCAGAAGGGCTAGCTAAAATGTTCCCTGGTAGGGCTTTGTGCTTTTACAGTGAAAGAATAAAATATTATGCTATCACCCAGTTTAGGGCTCTGTTCATTTTAAAGCATTCTAACCTCAGGTATAGGGAAGTCAAAAATTACATTATTTCTAGACCCTGTGTGTTCACAGGGAGGATAGCTGATACTTCTTGCCAGCCTGAATTCTCATTAGTTCTAGGACTGGGCTGAGCTCTATTTCCATCAGAGAAGTTCCTAATAATTAGGGGCAGCTGCATAGGGTTGGAAAAATCTGAGACTTGCAGTAGGCAGTTGGAATTGCTGAATATGAGCCTATAAACTAGGGATTTTAGAGTCATAAAGATGTAATGGCTGCAGGTATGGAAAAGAGAGTGAAATGGCTGAAGGAAATAGGAAAGGGAAAAAAACAGGAAGGGCCAAGGACTGACAAGAGGATCCTCTGAACTTGGAGAAAAAGAAGAGAAAGGGAAGTTGAGCAAGAATTTAGAGGGAAGGAAGACAGGAGAGAATGGTATTTTATAGAAACAAAGAAAGACATTTCAAATGGAAGAGTGGTCAATCATGTCAAATGTTCCAGAGAGGAGACAGAGGATTGAAGCCATTTGATGAATCTACTAGAACATCATTGTGATCCCTAACAGCAAGTATGATTTATTCATGAAGGAACAAATCATATCACAGTGGTTTTTTTTCAAAGATTTTATTTATTTATTAGAGAGAGAGGGTGAGAGAGCGCATGAGTGGGGGAGAGAGGCAGAATGAGAGGGAGAGGCAGTCTTTCACACTGAGCAGGGTGCCTGATGGCAGGGCTTGATCCCAAGACTCTGGGATCATGACCTGAGCCTAAGGCAGACATTTAACTGACTGAGTCACCCAGGTACCCCTATCACAGTGGATTTAATGAGAGTGAGCAGAAGGAAATGAAAGCAGTGTAGCCTTTTTCTGTACCCAAAGATCTTTGGTTGAGGAAGGAAGGAAAGAAGGAAAGAAAAGGAGAGGAGAGGGGTAGGTAGGTAGGTAGGTAGGTAAGTAGGAGGGTGGGAGGGAGGAAAGAAGAGGAGAGGGCAAGAAGGAAGGAAAGAAAGACTATGCTACCACAGTAGTTCTAAGTTGAGAAGTTGTGTTTGATTTTTTGTTTGTTTTTTCGTTTGTTAATTTTCAAATATTTAAATTTTTTTTCTTTGGAAATAAGTCTACCACCTCTAATTTGTTATTGTTGCACTGTTTCCATTTTACAAGATTTAGATTCATAGGGTCCTGTTTTAAGTCCCTGCTGCTGTATACTAGCTACCTTTTCCATTTAACACAAGCTGTAGGATTTTGATGGTCATTTAATCATACATTTTTCACGAGCAGATGAACAATTTCTCTTTGTTTACTTTGTGATCCTTCTTCCCAGGAGAAGATCCATTTAGGTTACTTGTCATCAGTCAATGCAGAGCACCTCTTCTGCAGGGAGTTCTTCACCAAAACATCCCCAGAGGCACTAATCTATGTGAATAAGGTTTTTACAGAATAAGTGATTGAGAGTCTAGAATAGTAACACTGCCTTATACTTGTTTACTTGTATAGTTCTTCAAACATGTACAAAGACCTTTCACAGGCATTTTCTCTTTTAATTTGAGTAACGTACTCTGTAAAAACAGGAAAAGAGTAAAGTAGCTGTAAAAGAACGATAATTAGGAAAAAGAAATATTGCCAAGTATCAAGATAAATTTGAATCTCATCTTAAAGTTGTCATTTAACCTATAGGCTATAAGATTAGCTCATTTGTCTAAGCCCAGTACTAAAAGGAGTTTTTTTTTTATTACTATTATTGACTGAAGACACCAATATAGTAAACAGTGAAGCCAAAAGACACACAAATATTTTGTTTAAACAATATGAGGGTAAGTTTTTAGTAATGGCTGTCCAGATGATTTTTTACTATCTCTCCTGCTAAAAACATCTAGAAAAGCTAAAAACAACTAGTAGTAGAACTAAAGATACCAGAAAGCTATCAAAGCATTCCAGTATCCTGATTCCCAAGATCCAGAAAAAAAAGACCCAAAGGATAAACCATCTTTAATGTCAGATTTGTCCTAAATTTGTCAGATTATTTTAGGAAGAATTGGTTGGCAGGATGGACAGAGGTTTTACATATTTGAAGACTTAGAGGACAAAAGCTGGAGTACAAGTTTTGACAAAGAAAGAAGCCCTGGTAACATCTCTCTCCAGACTTTGGATTAGAACCCTAAAAGTCATACCCTAGCAGTAAGGATAACCCAGAAATGAATTGGCCTTCACAGAAACTGAAACCCAACTTTAAATTGTTTTTTCCCTGGTTGAATTAATTAAGTTAATATGAATTTCCCAGTGTCACTAGCCACCTAATATAAATACTCTGAAGGCATATAATGTCACTTTAGACCTAAGTTACATCTCATAATTTTTTCATAAACTGTGGTACTCAATCAAGAATATTCATAAATATGAGGAAACAAGACAGGTGCCCAAACATTCACAGAAATAACAGAAAGAAGTAATTTATACAGTGCCATAGCAAAGAAATCCCAAATAATCCAATTAAAAATGGGCAAAGAACCTGATTTTCCAAAAAAAAAAAAGACATACAAATAACCAACAGGTATGTGAAAAGTTGCTCCACATCACTAATCATCAGACAAATGCAATCAAAACCACAGAGAGGTATTACTTCACATCTGTTAGGATGGCTTTTATGAAAAAGACAAGATAAGAAGAGTTGATGAAGGCGTAAAGAAAAGGGAAGTCTCATGCCCTGTTGGTGGGAGTGTAAAATATAGGCAAAACCTGCAATCAAAATGATAAATTTTGATATTACTCTGTAATTTTGAAAATATCTAGGAAAAATCAGTAAGGATATAAATGGTTTGAATAACAAGTATTATAATGAAACTGAGACCTATAAAAGACTACACTTAAAATTAGAGTACACACTCCTTTCAAAAATACATGAAAATTTTACAAAAATGGACCATATGCTGGCCATGAGGTAAACTCAATAAATTTGGGGTTTAAAATATTCAGAACTTTTTTTCTGACCATAGAGAAATTTGGCTAAAAAAGCACTAACAACAACAACAACAAAAAACCAACTAGAAAACTGTCATATGTTTGGAAATTAAGCAATAGGTATTTTTTAAAAAACATAAATTTTACATTTTATTATTTTAAATTTTTAAAATACATTGAAATAAATGATAAAACACTACATAATAGGGGCACCTGAGTGGCTCAGTCATTTAAGCATCTGCCTTCAGCTCAGGTCATGATCCTGGAGTCCCAGAATCAAGTCCCACATCAGGCTCTCTGCTCAGCGGGGTGCCTCCTTCTCCTGGCCCTCTGCCTGCTGCTCCCCCCCCTGCTTGTGTACCCTCTCTCTCCCTTTCTCTGTCAAATAAATAAATAAATAAATAAATAAATAAAATCTTTAAAAAATATACTACATAATAAATTTATGAAATAAAGCTTTAAGCCATGCTTAGTGGGAAATATATAGCCTCAACTGCCTATATTAGAAAATAAACATAGGCTGCAAAGCAATTAAAGCATCCATCTCAAGTATTCACACAAAGAACAGCAACAAGTTGAACCTAAAGAAAGTTAAAGAAAAAGTATAATAAAGAGAAATATATAAATAATCATATAATAAAGATCAAAAACTGATTGATGGTTCTTTAAATGGATTAAGAAAATTAACTTGGGAAAAAAGCCCAAAAAATGGGTACTTGGATAGCTCAGCTGGTTAAGTGTCTACCTTCGGCTCAGGTCATGAACTCAGGGTCCTGGGATAGAGCCCCAGCAGGGCTTCTTGCTCAACAGGGAATCTGCTTCTCCCCTCTCTCTCTCCCTGTGCCCCTCCCCCCCACTCATGCTCTCTCTCTCGCTCTCTCTCTCTCTCTCAGATAAATAAATAACATCTTTAAAAAAAATAGGAATATATGCATTCCTTCTTATTTTCTGTCTTTTGAAGTCCTAACTATCTTTAGAGGCCCACCTTATCTCACCCCTTCTGTGAAGTCTTGCCTAACCAGAACAACAAAAGTAATTCATTGCCAAGTTCTTACAACTCTTAACAAAATTATTCCTTTGGTTCTTATCACATTCTGTCATGTATTATATTTTTTTCCTATTCAGATATTACTGTCCCATCAAAACAGTAAATTCCAGAAGGTCAAGGAACATACCTGACACCTGTTTATATTACTGTAGAGTATCTATCCAATTACTAAACAGTGGTGCTCAATATTTTTCAGGAAATGGTGTGGTGTAATGGTGAAGAAAAGTAATCCTGAATTGAGAGACACTTAAACTCTGGCCCTGGTTCTACTACTTCGTAGCTGTATTACTCTAAGCAACTACCTAACTTCTATAGGCATCAATTTGCTAATCTGTGAAAGGCAGATAATAATGCATCCTTAAAAGGGTAAAATGAGATAACACACATAGACTACCTAACACAAATAGGAAACATGATAAATAATAGCTGATAAGAACAATAGGAGTAATATTCACTATTGATTATGGCTGACTCTGAATTGTAAGAAGATTTATTCAAAAAGCTAAGGGAGAAACAAATGTGAACAAAGGGCAAAGACTAATAGAACAAAACTAGCTAGATGATGTTTCAAACATTTTATAAAAATGTCCAGCTTGTCTTTCTTCTATTGCAGACTGATCTACATGTAGCCAAAGATCTTTTAGAGAGTTCTGTTTCCCGACACTGCATGAATTTTCTCATTCCGTCTCAGATGTCTGGTTTCTCACCTCAGCTAACATACAGGGTCTCAAACAAATGACATGGTAAAATTTCAGACACAGTATTATCCACCCCAGGGGCTTATTTTCTGTTGCTAGTGAAGGTTAAAATTGTCCTCTTGCAAAAGTTATAACTCAAACCACAGGGTCCTTAATATTCTTAGAAAGATTTCTTCTGTTCTTTCATTTGCACATGAGGAAGGAAACTGCCAACCACCTTAAATTTAATTTCCCCGCTTAAGTTTGCTTATACCTCTAATTGTCAGAATAATGAAAGCAGCTTCGTGTATGTAAATAGTATCATGGGATTTTTCAAGAATAACTAATTCACTTTTGGTGAACTGTACCTCTCATTGCCACCCATCATCATCACCAATAATGAGGAATGCTAGCAGTAGATACCACTGATCAAATTTGTTATGTGTGCAGTAACCAGAGAGGAAGAGGAGTCCTTCTCCCCCAAACCCCTGCCTTGCCTGGTGTGCTTCCACTTTGAGCTTGGCTGGGCTCCATTTAGACTTAATATTTTTACCTGAAGCTATTGGTAGGGCTCATGTTCAGACTTCTAATAACTCTCTTGCATACTCTATTATTCCAGTGCTTCTCCCACGGTGTTTCTATGGGGTATTAGTATTCCATAAGCTATAGAGAAAAAAAGCATTTATTTGATTATAATATTGAATAATGATTGCCTTTACCCTGCTTGCAGAGAAAAAGAGTTAATAGATAGCATTTTCTCAATTCAAATTGTTCTCCAATAATTTTTGACATGTCTTTGTCTCCAAACACCACTTTTCTGCTAAAGGTTGCCAGTAGATGGCTGAAGAAAACGAAGTTGCAAATTCATATTGATGGGAAAACTCAAAACCAATCATTTGTTCTTGGTTCAACAGTTTGTTGGGTATTTTATTTTATTGTAAGACATATAAACTGGTGGTTGTGAGTTTATATGCTATACAAATAATATAAGATGGATTTATTTTTGCTAATAAAATATTTAGAAATAATGTATACATGAAATAAAAATATATGTATTTGTATTTTTTAAATAAAAATAATATATTTAAATATAAATAAAATTTTTAAAATATTTTTCAAAGAACATGGTGTTCTGCAAATAAGACTGTAATCTGGATCTCTGCCTAAATAAGTCTGAGATGCATTGTCTTAGAATAATAAGCATTATATTCCTCTAAAGAACTTGGGTAGAAAAAAAATTCATGGGTAGAGGCTAAGCCTAAAATATATGTACCCTATGTGTGAAGTAACTATGCAGTTATTTATGAACCATAACTAAAACGAATGTCTGAAGATTAAAACCATTGTTTGGTATTCAGTATCACATATGCAGATCTAAGATCTTAGTGTTGCTTCCCAATAGAATTTTCTGATTGGAACGACCCATGAAGATATTTGTCCATGAAGGACAAACTATCTGAAACTTGAACTTCCCCAAAATTATTCTTTACCCTTTCTGTGAACACCTCCAAGAGGACCTTAATGTGACCCTGACTTCAAGGTAAAATAATAGCATATGTTTGCAGCTGCATTAGTTATATGTGGATTTTGTGGAGGAAATGAACCAACCTAGTACATTTTTAGACTATGAAGATGCTTTACAATAGGAATCTATACTATATTTATATAGGTGCAAATGTGAAACTGTATCCCTATATATACAAACTCTTTGAATCTTAGCTAGTGAAACATGTCATGTTTTAAATTGTAATTCTTAGCTGCATATTACTCAGTATGGGAATTCCCACCCATGGCCTGAGAAAGGATGAAAATTCTCTTTATATATACAGTCTGCATGCACATAAGATGTTTTATTTATATTACCAATTTAATAAAATCCCCCACTGTGCAAATGTTCTCCATATGTGGAGACAGAGGACTAGAATACATAAAGCCAATTCTTTGTGATTTTCAACTTTTAAAAAACTTTGTGAATGTAATGTTTTCCTATTTTTTTAACTACTGAATTTTGCCACTTTATTTTGCCACTTTTATTTTTTTCTTAATCAAGGTGAGAGCTCAGAAAATAAAACTCAGTTTTCATCATCCTATTTTACCCTATTTCTATCTTACGGGGAGTACTTCAATTTCTCATGCAAAATTGTGGTGTTTTCCCAACAGAAGGTAAGACCAAAGAGAGAATTGACACAGGGTCTGGAAGCCAAGGGAGAGAGTCATTTGAGACCAAAGCAGAGAGAAAAATCAGGGCAAAGCTTATTCAGGAGTAGATAAAAGGTCAGGCAGTTACCATGGAAGGCGTTAGGATGATTTTGGACAGGAACTGCAGTAGAGAAACAAGAAGTACAGTGAAGGAGTCTTTGTAATAAATGTGAGACCATATTCTGGCTTTCCCATTTATTGGCGGTATAACCTTGGAAGAGGTATTCATCCTTCTGAACTTCCACTTCCTTATTTGAGAACATGGGGAAATTCCTATCTTCCAGAGTTGTGGAGAAAGAACCTGTGTAAAGAGTATTACACCTCAGGGGAGAGAAGCAAGATGGCAGCAGAATAGGGGACCTCGTTTCATCTGACCTCTTGAATTTAGCTGGATATCTATCAAACCATTCTGAAGGCACATAAATTCAGCCTGAGGTATAAGAAAATATATCTGGAACTCTGCAAGTAGAAGAGTGACTGCTTTTTGCAAGATAGATGGTGCAATGACGTGACTCTGGGGGGAAATACCGAAAGATAAATGGAGAGGGGAGAAAGCCTTCATAAGCCAGCTACCAGAAAGTGATATAACCCTGGAGTGCAAAATTGGAACCCTTAGAAATATGCTCCAGTAAGAAACATTCACTTCTGAAAAGGGTTCAGGGGATGAAAAAAGCAGAATTCTAGGTGGGTCATTGTGGTCTCAGAGTCCAAGGAGACACAGAATGAATGGTGGAGGAGGAGGGTACCTGAACCAGCAGAATGCCCAAATAGTGGATTGGGGAAAGTGGTTAGGGTCAGCAAACCAAAGAGGGGATTCTCAGCTCTGGTTGCCATAATTCCTGAGCCTGGCCAGTTGGGTGACTACTCTCTGCCAGAGCACCCTGAAAAGGACTGGAATGCACAGATTGTTTACCATTCCCCAGGAGGGGCAAAATGGCAAAAATCCATGACCAGGTAACAGCTCTCAGGGTGGCAGTGGCCCCAGAAAGGACAATAGGGTGACACCCAGCTGTGGCCCAGGAGTAGTGGAGCAGGGTATACCCACAACCATTCTCAGTCCTAAGGCATACAAAGGGCAGTGATGCATGCAGTTTCCATGCATGCATCTGGGGGGATTGCAGTGGCCACATACTGCAAGAGTCTGTGGAATTTGGCATACACAAGGGTGAACACTGTTTGTCCCATAAGGTTTATTGAAGAGGGAAAACCTCGATCTTTTGGCTCTGGGCCAGAGATCAGGGCATAGCCATTTTTATTCTGATCCTCTAAAGAGGCACAGAAAGCCTTCAGGGAACAAAAGCCACACAGAGGACCAGCTTACACTGAACCCAGCCCTCTGGCAAGAGGCAGTGCAACTTTGCCCAGGCAAAGACACCTTGAGAAACAGCACAGCAGGCCCCTCCCCAGAAGACAATCTGGAAGAACAGGTGCAAACTAGGTTACAAACAGGTTACTAGGTTACAAGGCCATAAAACTCCAGCACCAGTAGGAAAATAGTATATTGAGATTGAGGGTTTTCTCATGATTTCGTTATCTTTCAGTCTAAAATTTTCCATTTCTTTTTTTTTAAATCTATTTCCCATTTCAATTAATTTCTTATTTTACCAACTTATGTTTTTAAGTTGCTTTTTAACTTTTATTTTTTATACCTACATTTAATAGATACATGCTTCATTTTAGTCCTTTTTCACTCTATTCAGTTTTATTTTTGTATATGCATAAGTTTTGCTTTCTTTGTGACTTTGGAAGGTAGTGTCTTCTAACACAGAGACCAGAATTCACTTAGGAGCAAGTGGATCACCCTGCCCCCCAACTTTGTTTTTTTCTCTTTTTTTTGTTTGTTATGTTTTGCTTTTTGATTGCTTTTCTGTTTTGGTTTCCAACCACTTCAGATTTGTTTAGGGGGTATTATGCTTGGGTCAGGGTTATTTTGGGCTCTGCTCACTTGCTTACCTATTCTTCTCTGGGCAAAATGACTGGAAGGAGGAATTTACCACAAAAGAAACCAGAAGTAATTTTCTCTGTCATGAGCTAATTGATACGGCTGTAAGTAAGATGTCTGAGATGAAATTCAGGATAGGAATTATAAATTTAATATCTGGACTTGAAAAAAGGATAAAAGACAGTAAAGGATCTCTAAGTGCAGAAACGAGATCTAATCAGGACAAACTTAAAAACGTCATAACTGGATGCTCTAATACCTAGGGTGAAAAAGGCAGAAGAGAGTGTAAATGATCTAGAAGACAGGCTGATGGAAAGGAAGGAAGTAGAGGAAAAGAGAGAAAGACAACTCAGAACCCATGAAGAAAGGCTTCAAGAATTTAATGATGCTTTGAAATGAACAAACGCCAGAATTATTGGGGTTCCTGAGGGGGAGAAGAAGGGAGGGCAGAAAGTATATTTGAGCAAATCATAGCTGAGAACTTCTCTCCTCTGGAGAAGGAAACAAGCATTCATGTACAAGAGGCAGAGAACATTGGACCCAAAAATCAATAAAAATAGATCAATACATCAACATATAGTAGTGAAACTTGAACATTTTAGAGGAAAAGAGGTTATCCTGAGAGCAGCTCAAGATAGGAGATTCCTTATGTACAGAGGGAGGAACATGAGATTTAATATCAGACCTATACATAGAAACCTGGAAGGCCAAAAAGGGTTGGCATGATATATTCAGGATATTAATGGGAAGAACATGCAGCCAAGAATTCTTTATCCAGCAAGGCTCTCATTAAGAATGGAAGGAGAGGGGCACCTGGGTGGCTCAGTCATTAAGTGTCTGCCTTCAGCTCAGGTCACAATCCCAGGGTCCTGGGATCGAGCCCCACACTGGACTCCCTACTCAGTGGGAAGTGTGCTTCTCCTTCTCCCTCTCTCTGCCTGCCACTCCCCCTGCTTGTGTGATTTATATCTCTGTCAGATAAATAAATAAAATCTTTTTAAAAATTAAAAAAAAAATGCAAGGAGAGATAAAGAGCTTCCAGGACAGACAGAAAGAATATGTGAGTATTAAGCCAGCCCTACAAGAAATATTAAGGGGGATCCTGTAAGCAAAGAGAGAACCCAAAAATAACATATACCAAAAAGAAACATAGACAATCTACAGAAAAAAGGACTTTACAGGCAATACAATGGCACTAAATTCATATCTCTGAATAGTTACACTGAATGTAAATGGGTTAAATGCACCAATCAAAAGACATAGTGTTTCAGATTGGATTTTTTTTTTTAATATCAATATGCTGTCTGCAAGAGATTCATTTTAGATGCAAAGACACCTCCAGATTGAATGTGATGGGGTAGAAAATAATTTATCATGCTAATGGACATCAAGAGAAAGCTGGGGTGGCAATACTTATATCAGTCAAATTAGATTTTAAGCCAAATACGAATAAGAGCTGAGGAAGGACATTATATCATACTTAAAGTTATGATATAAGGTATGATATAGAGGTATGCTGGTTCTATCCAGCAAGAAGATCTAACAACTGTAAATATTTATGCCCCTAACCTGGGAGCAGCCAATTATATAAACCAATAAATACCAAAATTAAAGAAACACATTGATAATATAATAATATAATAATAGTAGGCGACTTTAACACCCTACTCACAGCAATGGACAGATCATCTAAGCAGAAGATCAACAAGGAAACAAGGGCTTTGAATGACACACTAGACCAGATGGACTTCACAAATATGTTCAGAGCTCTCCATCCTAAAGCAACAGAATACACATTCTTCTCAAGGGCACATGGAACTTTCTCCAGAATAAATCATATCCTAGGTCACAAATCAGGTCTCAGTCTATACCAAAAGATTGAGATTATTCCCTGCATACATTCAGACCATGATGCTTTGAAACTTGAACTCAATCACAAGAGAAAATTTGGAAGGAACTCCAACACTTGGAGCTTAAAGAACATCCTACTAAAGAATGAATGGGTCAGCCAGGAAATTACAGAAGAATTTTTAAAAATTC
The DNA here is from genome assembly GCF_963455335.1 of Martes martes. NCBI lineage: Eukaryota > Metazoa > Chordata > Mammalia > Carnivora > Mustelidae > Martes > Martes martes. The sequence goes on from NC_137895.1 coordinate 68,584,259, forward strand.
ATGGAAACTAAAGAGGTTCAAAACCTCTTTACAGCAAAGGCTGTTCTAAGAAGGAAGTACATTGCAATACAATACTCTCTCAAAAAATTAGAAAAATCCCCAATACAGAAGCTAATCTTACACCTAAAAACCTACAGAAAGAACAACAAATAAAGCCTAAACAATCATGAGGAGAGAAATAATAAAGATTAGCACAGAAATCAACAAACTAGAAACCAGAAGAACAGTAGAATCAATCAACAAAACTAGAAGCTAGTTCTCTCAAAGAATTAATAAGATCAATAAACCTCTGGCCAGACTTATCCAAAAGAGAAGAGAAAGGACACAGATTAATAAAATCATGAATGAAATGGGAGAAGTCACAACCAACACTGAAGAAATACAAATAATTATAAGTACATATTATGAACAATATATGCCAACAAATTAGACAATCTGGAAGAAATGGATATGTTCCTGGAAACTACCAAAACTGAAACAGGAGGAAATAGAAATTCTGAACAGATGCATAACAAGCAAGGAAATTGAAGCAGTAATCAAAAAACTCCCCCCAAAAATGAGTCCAAAGACAGGTGGCTTCCCATGGGAAATCTACCAAATATTTAAAGAAAAATCTACATATTCTACTGCAACTCTTTCAAAAAATAGAAATGGAAGGAAAACTTCCAAACTTGTTCTATGAGGCCAGCATTACCTTGATCACCAAACCAAAGACTCCACCAAAAAGGAGAATTACAAACCAGTATCCCTGATGAACATGGATGCAAAAATTCTCATCAAGCTACTAGCCAATAGGACCCAACAGTACATTAAAAGAATTATTCACCACAACCAAGTGGGATTTATTCCTGGGCTGCAAGCATGGTTCAACATCTGCAAATCAGTCAATGTGATAGATTACATTAATAAAAGAAAAGACAAGAACCATATGATCCTTTCAACTGATGCAGAAAAAGCATTTGACAAAATGCTTCATCCTTTATTGATTAAAACTCTTCACAGTGTAGGGATAGAGGGAACATACTTCAATAGGATAAAGCCATCTATGAAAAGCCCACAGCAAATATCATTCTCAATGGGGAAAAGCTGAGGGCTTTTCCCTTAAGGTCAGGAGCACAACAGGGATGTGCACTCTCACCGTTATTGTTCAATATAGTACTAGAAGTCCTACCCTCAGCAATTAGAGAACAAAAAGAAATAAAAGGCATCCAAATTGGCAAAGAAGTCAACTCCCTCTCTTCACAGATTACATGATAATTTGTGTGGAAAACCCCAAAGACCCCACTTCAAAATTGCTAGAATCATATAACAATTCAGTAACATGGCAGGATCCAAAATCAATGCACAGAAATCACTTTTCTATACACTAACAATGTGACCAAAGAAAGAGAAATCAAGGAATCAATCCCATTTACAATTGCACCAAAAGCCATAAAATACCTAAGAATAAACCTAACCAAAGAGGTAAAGGATATGTACTCTAGAAACTACAGAACATTTATGAAAGAAATTGAGGTAGACACAAAGAGATGGAAAAACATTCCATGCTCATGGACTGGAAGAATAAACATTGCTAAAATGTCTATGCTTCCCAGAGAAATCTACATTTTCAATGCAATCCCTATCAAAATACCATCAACATTTTTCACAGAGCTGGAACAAACAATCCTAAAATTTGTATGGAAACAGAAAAGATCCCAAATAGCCAGGGAAATGTTGAAAAAGAAAACCAAAGTTGGGGGCATCACAAGCTATATTACAAGCTATATTACAAAGCTATGATCATCAAGACAGCATGGTACTGGCACAAAAACAGACACATAGAACAATGGGACAGAATATAGAGCCCAGAAATCAACACTTGACTCTATGGTCAAGTAATCTTTGACAAAGCAGGAAAGAATATCCAATGGAAAAAAAGACAGTCTCTTCAATAATGGGTGCTGGGATGGGGCGCCTGGGTGGCTCAGTGGGTTAGGCCTCTGCCTTTGGCTCAGGTCATGATCCCAGGGTCCTGGGATCGAGCGCTGCATCGGACTCTCTGCTCAGCGGGAAGCCTGCTTCCTCCTCTCTCTCTCTCTGCCTGCCTCTCTGCCTACTTGTAATCTCTATCAAATAAATAAATAAAGTCTTTAAAAAAAAATAATGGGTGCTGGGAAAATTGAACAGCCACAGGCAGAGGAATGACAATGGACCATCCTCTTACACTATACACAAAGATAAACTCAAAATGGATGAAAGACCTCAATGTGGGATAGGAATCCATCAAAATCCTAGAGGAGAACATAGGCAGTAACCTCTTTGACCTCTGCCACAGCAACTTCTTTCATGAAACGTTTCCAAAAGCAAGGGAAACAAAAGAAAAAATGAACTTTTGGTACTTCATCAAGATAGAAAGCTTCTTCACAGCAAAAGAAATAGTCAACAAAACAAAGAGGCAAACCACAGAGTGGGAGGAGATATTCACAAATGACATTGCAAATAAAGGGCTGGTATCCAAGATCTATAAAGAACTTGTCAAACTCAACACCCAAAAAACAAATAATCCAGTTAAAAAATGGACAGAAGATATGAACAGATGCTCGTCCAAAGAAGACATCCAAATGGCTAACAGACCAATGAGAAAATGTTCCGCGTCACTTTTCATCAGGGAAATTCAAATCAAAACTACAATGAGATACCACCTCACACCAGTTAGAATGGCTAAAATTAACAAGGCAGGAAACAACAAATGTTGGCGAGGATATGGAGAAAGGGAAACTTTCTTACACTGTTGGTGGGAATGCAAACTGTACAGCCACTCTGGAAAACAGTATGGAGTTTCCCCAAGAAATTAAAAATAGAGCTACCCTATGGCCCAGCAATTGCACTACTGAGTATTTACCCCAAACATACAGATATAGTGAAAAGAAGGGGAACCTGCACCCCAACGTTCATAGCAGCAATGTCCAAATAGCCAAACTGTGGAAGAAGCCAAGATGTCCTTCACTGGATGAATGAATAAAGAAGATGTGGTTCATATATACAATGAAATTACACTCAACCATTAGAAGGGAAGAATACCTACCATTTACATCAGCCTGGATGGAATTGGAGGAGATTAAGCTAAGTGAAATGAATCAATCAGAGAAGGACAATTATATGATTTCACTTACATGTGGAACATAAGAAATAGTGAAGAGGATCATAGGGGAAGGGAGGGAAAGCTGAATGGGAAGAAATCAGAGAGAGACAAACCATGACAGACTCTTTACTCTGGGAAACAAACTGAGGGTTGTAAAAGGGGATATGGGTGGGGTATGGGGTACCTTGGTAAGGACATTAAGGAAGGAATGTGATATGATGAGCACTGGGTGTTATATGTAATTAATAACACTACATCAAAAACTAATGATGTACTATATGTTGGCTAATTGAATTTAAATTAAAAAAAAAAAAAGACTATTGTACCTCATGAACAGTAGGTGTTTGTTTTTCTCTTTCAGCTCTTGCTTGACCCTATCCTTCCAAGCTAGAGACAGCCATGATGATGATACTATTGATATTTAAAGTCTACTGATGCCAAAATGAAATTTCTCTCTAGCCTTTTTACTATGGAAAAATCCAATGATTTAAAGAAGAAATTGACATAATGTACAAAAAAACCTCCAAGTACCCATTACCCAGCTTCAACAGTTACAAATCATGACCTGTCTTTTTCATCTACATCTCCATCCATTCCCTATACTCTGTATTATTTTGAAGCAAATCCACACATCATCTAATTTTATCTAAAAATGCTTCAGTATGTATGTCTAAACAATAATGATTCTCCTTAAAGAATACAATCATGATATCAAACACACCTTAAACATTTAATAATTATTCCCTAGTATTATTAAATATCAGGTTGATTTTGTTGTTGTTGCTGCTCTTACCTATTGTCAGGTAAATTATATATACCATGTGAATACACCAAATGGTATTACCATTGATAATGTAATTTTTCTAAACTGACAAACAACTCTCAGAAAAGTCCTGTACAAACCAACATACACCCTTCCCTCAGTGTGAACAATAAGTAGTTACTTCCTGGAAATTTTGGTATATATTTAAAGTGTGTAAAATATTTTATATTTATATGTAATATGGAATTGGGCATTACACTCAGATAATTATAAATTACTTTTCAATGTATGAATGTCTGGAAAACTATGTAGTATGTGGGAAAATTATTTGCCACATTTCAGATAGCATAGCATTTCTGGCTCCTGTCTGCTAAATGCCAGGAACACCCCCACCAAATTGTCATGACTACTGTGACTTTCCCTTCACATTTACGAAATGCCTTCAATGGTTCAGTCCATCTCCTACTGAGAACCACTGACTTAGTTTGAGTAGCTGAAAAAAAAGGAAATTGATTTTAGTTGTATATATGCTATAATTTTAGGAAAAGAAACAAGGAAAAATCCTACATGGGAGATGACTGTTAGAACATTCACAAATTTAAAGCTTTTCAAAGTTTTTCTCAGTTGATGGAATTTTGTTTTTCCATACTATGTTGGAAAATGTGAATAAGCTGATAAAACAAATGAGGTCATAATGACTTCATGGATATACATAATTCAAGTACAGAAAATTCCAGCAGCTAGGATACCATCCAGATAGGTAAGGAAACTGGAATAGTGGCAAGAAATAATAAATCCATTTTTACTTATTTTCTAAGCATAATTATAAATTTGTAAATCTCTGTGCTATGTTTACATAATTGGCCCACAATCCTAAAAGGATTTTGCTTCCTTTTTAAAATAGGGAGAATATAGCCAAATGTTTGCCTTCCTCTAGCTTACTTCTTTAATTATGTAGTATACTTCTTTTCCTTTTTTTTACTTGTTTTTAAAATTGAAGTATAATTAATATGCAGTGTTATATTAGTTTACACTTAGTGTATAATATAGTGATTCAACAATTCTATACATTACTCAGTGCTCACAAGTGTACTCTTAATCCCCTTCACCTGTTTTACCCATTACGCAACCCACCTGCCCTCTGACAACCACCAGTTTGTTCTCCATATTTAAGAATTTGGGGTTTTTTATTTGTGTGTTTGTTTCTCTTTTTTCTTTCTTTGTTTAGTTTCTTAAATTCCCATATGAGTGAAATCATATGGTATTTGCCTTTCTCTGGCTTACTTCACTTAGCACTACATCCTCTAGATCCATTCATGTTGTTCTTACAAATGGTAAGACTTCATTATTTTTTATGGCTGAGTAACAGTCCATTATATATATGGGTGTGTCTATTCCATTATTATATATTATATAATTCATTATATATTATATACATTCCATTATATAGTATATGTATTCCATTATATATGTGTGTATACACACACACACACACATGCACATGCACATGCATGCACTACCTCTTCTTTAGCCACTTATATTTTATATGTTGATGGAATTTGGGTTGCTTCCATATCTTGGTTATTGTAAGTAATGCTACAGTGAAGAGAGGGTGCATATATCTTTTCAGATTATTGCTTTTGTTTTGGGGGGTAAAAAGCCAGAGTTGGAATTACTGAATGATATGGTAATTCCATTTTTAATTTTTTGAGGAACCTCCATCCTGTTTTCCAAGGTTGCTGCACCAGTTTGCATTCCCACTAACAGTGCACAGGGTTCCTTTTTCTATACATCCTTGTGAACACTTGTTTCTTGTGTTTTTGATTTTAGCCATTCTGACAAGTTTAAGGTGGTATTTCATTGTGGTTTTGATTTGAATTTCTCTGGTGATTGGTGATTTTGAGCATCTTTTCATGTGTTTGTAAGCCATTTGTATGTCTTCTTTGGAGAAATGTCTTCATGTCTTCTGACCATTTTTACTTGGGTTATTTGTGGGTTTTTGGTGTTGACTTATATAAGTTGGTTTGTGTCATGAATGAATGTTGTACTTTGTCAAATGCTTTTTCTGCATCTATTGAGATGATCATATGGTTTTTATCCTTTCTTTTTTTAATGTGATGTATCACATTGATTTGTGAATATTGAACAACACTTGAATTCCTGAAATAAATTCCACTTGTTCATAGTGAATAATTTTTTCAATGTATTGTTAGATTCAGTTTGCTAAATATGTTGAGGATCTTTGCATCTATCTTCATCACAGATACTGGCCTGTAGTTTTTTCTCTTCTGTAGTGTTTTTATCTGGTTTTGTTACCAGGGAAATGCTGGCCTCATAGAATGAATTTGAAAGGCTTCCTTCCTCTTTTATTTTTTGGAATAGATTGAAAAGAATAGTTATTAACTTTTCTTTAAATGTTTGATAAAATTCACCTGTGAAGCCATCTGAGCATGCACTTTTGTTTGTTGGGAGAGTTTGGTTCCTGATTTAATTTCATTACTAGTAATTAGTCTGTTCAGATTTTTTATTTCTTCCTGATTCAATTTTGGGAACTGTATGTTTCTAGGAATTTATCCATTTCTTCTAAGTAGTCCAAATTTCTGGCATATAATTTTTCATAATATTCTTTAATAATCCTTTATAATTTCTGTGATGTCCATTTTAATTCTCTTCTTTCGTTTCTGATTTTATTTGAGTCCTCCCTTTTTCCTTTTTTGATGAATCAGCTAAAGATTTTTCTATTTTATTGATCTTTTTAAAGAAGCTGTTCCTGGTTTTATTAATCTGTTCTTTTGCTTTCTTAGTCTCTATTTCACTTATTTCTACTCTAATCTTTATTAGTTTCTTCCTTCTGTAGACATTGGGTTTGGTTGTCCTTTTGTATCTCTTTTAGGTGTGAGGTTAGGTTGTTTATTTGAGATTTTTCTTGTTTTCTGAGGTAGGCCTGTATTGCTGAATTGTCCCTCTTAGAATAGCTTTTACTGCATCCCAAAGATTTCATTTTCATTTGTCTCCATATATTTTTTAATTTCATCTTTGATTTCTTGGTTGACCCATTCATTGTCTAGGACCCCATGTTGTTTACCCTCCATCTATTTGTGTTCTCCCAGGTGTGTGTGTGTATGTGTGTGTGTGTATGTGTGTGTGTGTGTGTGTGTGTTCGATTTCTAGTTTCGTATCATTATGATCAGAAAAGATGCATGATACAATATCAATCTTTTTGGATTTTTCAAGATTTGTTTTGTAGCCCAACATGCAGTCTATTCTAGAGAATGTTCCATGTGCACTTGAAAAAAAAAAAAAAAACTGTGTATTACGCTGTGTTTGGATGAAATGTTCTGAATATATCTGTTAGATCCATTTGGTCTCATGTGTCATTTTAAGCCACTCTTTCCTTGTTGATTTTTCCATCTAGATGATCTAGCCATTGATGTAAATGGGATGATAAAGTCCTTTACTATTATTGTATTTCTAAAAATTACTCCCTTTATGTCTGTCAATAGGTGCTTTATGTAGCTGGATGCTTCCATGTTGGGTGCATAAATATTTACAATTGTTATATTTTCTTTTTGGATTATTCCTTTTATCATTAGGTAGTATCCTTCTTTGTCTCTTGTTTTAAAGTCTTTGTTTTAAAATCTATTTTGTCGATATCCCCCAAGTTTCTTTTCACTTGTTTGTTTTTATTTGTTTATTTTTGGTTTTGTTTTCATTTCTCTTTGGATGATAATTTTTTTAAAGATTTTATTTATTTATTTGACAGACAGAGATCACAAGTAGGCAGAGAGGCAGGCAGAGAGAGAGAGAGAGGAGGAAGCAGGCTCCCCTCTGAGCAGAGAGCCCAATGTGGGGCTCGATCCCAGGACCCTGGGATCATGACCTGAACTGAAGGCAGAGGCTTTAACCCACTGAACCACCCAGGCTCCCTGATAATTGTTTTTTCGTCCCCGCACTTTCAATTTGCATGCATCTTTAGGTTAGAAGTGAGTCGCGTATAGGCAGCATATAGATGGGGCTTTTTTTTTTTTTTTTTAATCTATTCTGTCATCCTATGTCTTGATGTGAGCATTTAGTCCATTTACATTCAACGTAATTACTGATAGGTATGTAGTTTTTGCCATTTTGTTGCTTGTTTTATGGTAGTTTTTGTAGTTCTCTCTTCCTTTATTTTCTTGTTCTCTTCCCTTTTGGTTTGATTGCTTTCTTTAGTGATATACTTGGATTTGTTTCTTTTCTTCTTTGCATGTCTTTTACAGTTTTCTATTTGTGATTATCATTAGGTTGGTATATAATATCCTATGCGTATAGCAGTCTCTATTAGGATGATGGTTGCTTAAGTTTGAACCCATTCTAAAAGCACTACATTTTTACTCTCTCCTCCCACATTTTGTATATATGATGTCATACTTTACATCTTTTATTTTGGTTAGTCCTTGACTGATTTTTATAGATATGACTGTACTGTTTCTGTGGTTTAACTATACTGGTTTTATAAGTAACTAATCTACTACTTGTATTATTGTTCACATGTAACTGTGAAATTTTTTCCTTTTATAATTTTCTTATTCTTTCCACTTGGCTATTTCTTTCCACTCAAAGAATTCCCTTTAACATTTCTTATATGGCTGATTTAGTGGTGATGAACTCCTTCCAGTTTTGTTTGTCTGAGAGACTTTTATCTCTCCTTCTATTCTGAATGATAGCATTGCTGGATAGAGTGTTTTTGGTTTCAGGCTTTCTCCTTTTAGCACTTTGAATATATCATGCCAAACCTCTGGCTTACAAAAATTCTACTGAACAAAATCAGCAGATAGCTTTATTGGGTTTCCCTTGTATGCAACTGTTTTCTTTTTTTCTTGTTGCCTTTAAGAGTCTCTCTTTGCCATTACTTTTTGCCATTGTGAATATTATGTGTCTCAGTGTTGGACATCCCTGAGTTTTCTGTGCCTCTAGATCTGGATGTCTATTTCCTTCCCCAGATTAAGGAGGTGTTCAGCTCTCATTTCTTCAAATTAATTTTCTGCCCCCCCCCACCCCTTTCTCTATTTTCTATTTCCGGGATCCCTATTATGTGAATTTTACTATCTTTGGTGATGTCACTGAGTTTCCTTGACATATTCTCATTTTTTATTGTACTTTTTTCTTTTTGTTGTTCAGTTGCTTTGCTTTCTATTATTCTGTCTTCCAGCTCACTGATTCATTTTTCTGCTTTTTTCTGCTCTACTATTGATTCCCTCCAGGGTACTTTAAATTCTAGCAGTTGAATTCTACATCATTGATTGGTTCTTTTTTTTTTTTTTATATTTTCTCTTTGTTTAAGGTCTCACTGAGATCCTCCAGTCTTTTCTCACATCCAATTAGTATCTTTATGACTAGTATTTTGAATTCTTTAAGAAGCATCTTGCTCATCTCCAAATCATTTTGTTGTGATTTTGTCCTGATCTTTCCTTTGGGATATATTCCTCTGTCTCATTTTGTCTAATTCTCTGTGTTTGTTTCTATGTATTAAGAAAGCCAACTACATCTCCTGCTCTTAAAAGTAATAAACTTATGAAGAAGAGGTCCTATTGTGCCCCATAGTGCAATGTTCCTTGTTCACCAGAACCTGGCACTTCAGAGATGTCTCCTATGTTTGTTGCATGCACACTTCCATTGTGGTTGAGTCACATTTGCCTTCAGTCCACTCAGCTGCAAAGCCATCTTTTTTTGTGAGCAGGATTTGGCATCTGTACTATTATAGGGCCAGTCTGGGGTGACTTTGGGCTTGTAGTTGGGTCAGACCAGATGCTTGCCATCATCCTGTTTGCCAGAACTATGAATTATGGCCACACCTACCTGCAGACCTGCAGGACACTGTCCCTGCATTGTCTCCTGAGTGGCTTTTCTTTTTCTTTCTTTCTTTTTTTTTGAGAATGAGACTAGCTATCAGGCCAGGTATCTGTCCTGAGTCTGTCTTTTTGGGTTGCAGTGACCACTCCCAGCCCCCAATTACAGAGCTTTCTCTTTGTGCTGCCCCCTGTGAGGTTTTTGTTGGTGGGTTGAGCCAGCAGTCACATCACAATTCCCCCCCAGCGCATTTCTGGGGCTTCAGTGGAACAGGTATGTATGTGATTATCTTCCCTTCTCACCAGAGCAAGAATCACTTTGGAGTGGTGCTAGCCACTGTCAGGGCTGCATGCAGAATAAAATGCATCAGGTGGGGGCACCTGGGTGGCTCAGTGGGTTAAGCCTCTGCCTTGGCTCAGGTCATGATCTCAGAGTCCTGGGATCAAGCCCCACATCAGGCTCTCTGCTCAGCAGGGACCCTGCTTCCCCCTCTCTCTCTGCCTGTCTCTCTGCCTACTTGTGATCTTTCTCTATCAAATAAATAAATAAAATCTTTTTAAAAAAATGCATCAGGTGTAGCTTTGGAAGGATTGAGACAGGTTGAATGGGACGGTGTGCAGAAGAATGTGGAGGTAGAGCACACAGGTGTTAGCAAGGTAAGTGCCCATCTGCTTGCAGAATGAAACCTGGGCTAAGTAGCAAGTGTTCATGTTGATTCCCACATATGTCTGGGTATCTAGGCTGGGTATAAATGGGGGAATGGTGCCCACCAGCTCTTTTGTTCTTAGAGAAATTTCTTAAAGATTTCTGTCCCTCTAGCACACATTTTGAGATTAGTAAATAAATTTCCAGGTGCTTTTCAAAGTGCTAATTATATGCTGTATCTTGGCAGGGTTATGTGTGTGCTGTCTCTTTAAGGGTAGAGACTATTTTCTCTCACCCTCTGGCCCTCCTGGAGCTGATCCCACTAATTTTTAAAAGTTCCCAATGTTAAACCCCAATGACTGCAAAAACTCACAAAGTTGGGGCGCCTGGGTGGCTCAGTGGGTTAAAGCCTCTGCCTTCGGCTCAGGGCATGATCCCAGGGTCCTGAGATTGAGCCCTGCATCGGGCTCACTGCTCAGCAGGAAGCCTGCTTCTCTTCCTCTCTCTCTGCCTGCTTCTCTGCCTATTTGTGATCTCTGTCTGTCAAATAAATAAATAAAATCTGAAAAAAAAAAACCCTCACAAAGTTAAGCTCTCTGATTTTCAAAACCAAATGTTATGGGGACTTATCTTCCCAGTGTAGGTCCTGCATGTCTGGGATGCCTGGTGTGGGACCTGTTCCTCTCCCTTTTCTTTGTTTGTGGTGTCCCTCCAGTCTTTGTGGTTAGACTCTCAAGTTAGGTTTTTTCCCAACTGGGGCTCCATCCTTTCACCATTTTCTCATGTGGCCTCCTTTCTACAGTTAACTGTAGTGAGTCTATTATGCCAGTCTTCAGATCATTCAGATCATTCTGGGTTAGTTATATTGATGTGGTTGTTATCTAAGTGTCTGTGTGACAAGGTGAGTTTAGGATCCTCCTATGCCACTATTTCACTGGGTCCCCAAGAAATCGTTTTCTCTTGACTTATTAAAACAGTTACTTTGTTCATTGTCTTTTGTATTAAATAATGCTCATCATTCCATGATGGAAGCCATTTTCTAATCCTTATTGGAAGATATTTTATCATTATTCCTTGAAGCAAGAACTATTTATTCATAGTATCTGTCTGGTTCCTGGTACAGAATAGATGTTCATTTAAATATTTATTGAATGAATTTACTCATCCAGTAATCATATTGCTAATATATCTTATAACTGTGTACAGTGTTAATTTTATTCTTATACCATCATTACCATAAAACATTAAGTGTGAATCTTTTATTCAAGGTTAGAATCTGAACGAACTGATTTCTTCTAAATCGTACTGCTGGCATAACTAGAAGAATGTAAATCTCCTGGCTTTGGTTTCACTACTTCTACCAATAGCTTTCTTTCTGCCTGAAAAGTATATAAGTTCTCTGTTCCTGCTGCTTGGCTATTTCCATATGTTCAAAGAGCATTTGTCAAAACAAAACAAAAATCAAAAAAAAAAAAAAACAATTAAAAACAGTGATTAAAGCTCCCAATATTTACATACTAGCTTTGAGCCTCATAAATCCAAAATAGGTTATTGAATATTTTGGTGGCAAAATTTGTCTGACTCTCCTAAAAACAAGTTACCATATTTAATGTCTGCAAACTACAAAGCAGGTGCAGTGTCAACATAATTGCTCAGAAACTGGAACTTTGTAACCATGGAGACATTACCTCACAGTGTTCTAACAGGCAGTGTTGGCCAGATGTGAAGGTTATAGTCATAAAGGTATCTGTGCTGGGTTGCCACCTTGTTTCTTGAGCTGTTTCCAGTGAAGGCCACACACCTTCACCTTGATTTGCATAATATGATTAACCAGTACTAGTATTGGCTATGTCAGTGCTTACATACTTACTTTAGAAACCTGGTTCTGGCACCAGCTTGGGAAAGAATTTATTAGATCTGGCAGATGGTTTGAGGTAGTTAGATTAACAGCTGAGGTCACTTGAAAAAAAAAATCTACCTTGAACTTTAGCTATATTTATTACTAGTTTCATGATTTGTTTCCCCAGGAAAGAAAAGAGAATTTTCTCCTAGCCAAGATGAAAGGCATGCAAGCCAGTCAGAAAACTTCGGTGACCCTGCAGAGTGAACTTCATGAGCAGGAAGATAAAATGAAGAATCAAACACAGTAAGAATGGCACAAATGAGAGGAGGATCTGAGATTTAAAGGATAATAATAGAGTACTTGACCTCTTGTTTCAAAACATCTTATTTTAAGTAGCTCTAACTAGAATTGATTCTAGTTGATTCCATTGATTTAGAATATCTTCTAAAATTAATTAACTATAATATACAACTATTTCCTCAAACACAGTTTTATAAAGTTCAGTCCTTGAATAATGCAAAAATTCACCTGGGCAGATTTCTATCATATAAGACATGGTTGAGATTTCAGAACTTATATCTAACATGTTAAGGCAATTAACAGACAATTTCTTTAGAACTCCTTTACTAACCTTTGGGACAAAGAATTGCTAGAGAATTGTGTTTTTTGGAAACTCCTGTGAAGATTTTGAATAAAAACTACAACTCCCTCGCTACCCCTTAAAAACAAAAAAAACATAAACAAACAAAAAACTACAACTCCCTCGCTATCCCTTAAAAACAAAAAAAATAAACAAAACAACAACAAAAAAAACTACAAGTCCCTATTTTTACTACTAGTATGAATCACTCTATCAATAAAAACATAAGCATGGGTTTTCCAATGTTTTTTTTTTAAAGTGACCTCTAGTATTGAATATACCCAATTTAAAGCTAAAGTTGTTTTGCACCTACATGTCCTGTATTTACTGATAAGTTCATTTTTTAAATATTTGTTCTTAGAGGTCATCTGAGAAATGATTGTTGTCAGAATTACCAATGTAGCATCTCCCAAAATAACACTGAAATGTGGGAATTGAACTTTATAACTACCTCTGGTATAGTACTAGTCAATTACAGAGGAAACAAAATGCAAGAAGGGACTTACAAAATTCTGTATGATAGAGGGCAAGCTAACTAGGCCAAATCTCTCATCTTCCAAAAGGACTCTAACAGGATAGTGAGTGCAGAGTTTAGACAATGGGCTACATCACATGTGTCTCTTGTGAAATGTCTCACCTCTTTCAGAGGTGTGTGCAACCATTAGAAATTTCTTTTTCAGGGGTGCCTGTGTGGCTCAGTGGGTTAAGCCTCTGCCTTCAGCTCAGGTCATGATCTCAGGGTTCTGCGATCGAGCCCTGCATCAGGCTCTCTGCTCAGTGGGGAATCTGTTTCCCCACCCCCCTCTCTTGCCTGACTCTTTACCTACTTGTGATCTCTCTCTCTGTGTCAAATAAATAAAATCTTTTAAAAAAATTCTTATTCAGCCACAAATATAAGAACACTTTGTGGCCCTAAGCCAGATTTCTTTAATCACAACATTGCAAAGGCTTATTAGGAGTCTTCTATGGAATTAAATTATTTGGAAATGGTATTATTTTACTGGAGGAAGAAAAAAACTTTGGAGCTTTTAAAATGAACATGCTGAAAAGATATAGCCAGTTTGTAATGAAACCCAGATGTAAGGAACTTTGAAAAGAAAAGTACATTTCCTGCTTATGTTAGTGTCAGGCAGAAATCATGTCATATGATCCTGTCTCAGGTTGGACAGAGATGAAATATTGTAACTTGACAATCTACCTCTTAGTCTCCTTTCCACAAACTACCACAGTCTACTCAAGAGTATATTTTCATGGGTTAGAGGTTTTCTGATAAAGATGAGTGCTTGGGGTGTCAGCAGAATGGCTAATGCTCAAGCTTTATATATATTGGCCTAGTAGTACAATTTTCAAGCCAATGCCATTTATTTATATATATATAAAAAAAAAAAGGCCTGAGATGTCTGTGCCCTCTGAGAGGTATATTTAGAGAAGTCTGGTTTTGAGTACAAAGCTCTCCAGATATAACACTTCTGATGAAGGAATTTACAAATTGTAGAATAAAATGATTATGAATACCTCTTAGTAAACAAAGAGATTAAGACTGACATCACTTTGGCAGATTCGGAAACTTCGGGCCCTTGTTCCCTTATAGAAACATTTGGAAAACAAAAACAAACAACAAACCAGAAGAATTGCTAAAATATCTTTACCGTAACTCTGTAAAATAAAGAACCAAAATAGAAGTAAGCCACGGAGGCAAAATTCTTAGCTCTTGACTTACAGAGGATAAATAAGTGGCCCACAATAACGGGGTGCATGAACTGGCCATTCATCCAGTTTTTCAAAAAGCTAGAGGATTTTGGACCCCAGGACTTTGTTCACAATTCAAGTGTTAAACACACGCATACATACATATACACACAGATTGCTTTAAGGGAACTAAGTCTCAATGTGACTCATAAAATGGAGTTGTCATAAATCTTTTCATGAGCCAAGCCATGGGAATATTATGTTACTTGTAAAATAATTGTGTTGTAGTTTAGAGGCTTTGTTTAAATGCACACTAGTTAACAGATGTTTTTATGTTTTTAAAAAAGAAAGAAAGAAAAACCTGTGCTCATAGTAAGATTTAATTATAAAACTAATACCTGGAAATTAAGTCTGTTTTCTTCCTTTTCAATATTCCCCTCAACATACATATACACACATACACACACATGTACACACATGTACAGACATATACACACATATACTGTATTCAAAGTAATTAATTTTCAGAATATATTTGAAAGTAGACATTAACCAGAATTTTTATAAATATAGGAAAATCAATTAGCAGGAATTAAAGGAAAAAGTTTACTAAACAAATAATATATTAAGCAGGAATTATAACCATTTTTTAGTTAATGGAAAGGGAAATATATAATAAGTAATAAAAGTGGAATATAAATGGTTTCTAGAGTCTCAATTTTAAGGAAAAAAAATGTTAGAAACGCTGGAATGGAGTGAAGGAGGCAAGATGGTGGAGGAGTAAGGGACCCTATTTCAGCTCATCCCCTGAATTTAGCTATCTATCTACCAAACCATTCTGAACACGCAAGAAATCAGCCTGAGAGGTAAGAATATATATCTGGATCTCTACAACCAGAAAATCTCTGCAGGTTGCAAGGTGTGAAGGATGGAATTGTGAATCTGCAGGCAGATATCAGAGGATAAACAGAAGGGGGAAGGAGCTGTCATAAGCTGGTGCCTCAAAAGTTATATAACACTGGAGCACAAGAGCATCCTGCAATGGGAACCAGGCACAAACTTGCAGAGAGGTAGCACCCAGGAAAGGGCTTTAGAGCAGGCCCCAGACAGGATCCAGGAACTGCAGGTCCACACACATGAACCTAGACCACTCACAGTTTTAGAAGCCCAAAAGGCAGAGACATGCCCTGACCCTGGGTTGACCTCTGGGATATCTGCTATGGGTACACACCATTACAGGAGTCTGCCTTTTTTAGCAGCACCTACAGAAACAGAGACTGTGTCTTGGAGGGCTCAGTGAAGAGCAGACTATGATTTGTCTCCTCTTGGACAGAGTTTTGGGTGTGACTATTTTTGCTCTGGCTCTCAGAAGAGAGGCAGAAAGCCACCAGAGAACAAAAGCTCAAAAAAATGGTTTCCATTGAGCCCAACCCCTGGACAGGGGCAGAGCATCTCTCCCCAAGTAGGGTTGCCTAAGTAATAGCATGGCAGGCCCTTCCCCCAGAAGACAGAGTGGAAGAACAAGAGGAAGACAACACTAGGGTCTGCATAAAATGGGTGCATCTTGCTTAGGTCGTGGTTAATACTTTGGACTCTGTGTATTCCCTCAAACACCCCTCTGCAGAGTTACTAGGAGGAGGAACCTCCAACAAAGAAAAAAGAGACTATGGCCTCTGGACAGACCTAATGGTTATGGATATAAGCAAGATGTCAGAGATAGACTTCAGAGTAGCAATTATGAAGTCAATATCTAGGCTTAAGAAAAGTATTAGTGACAATATAGAATCTCTAAGGACAGAAATGAGATCTAATCAGGCCAAACTTAAAAATACTATGAATGAGATGCAGTCGAAACTGTATACCCTGACAGCCAGTGTAATGAGGCAGAAGAATGAATTAGTGAGCTAGAAGATAAGATAGAAAGGAAGGAAGCTGAGGAGGCCTGGGATAAACAGCTAGAAGAACATGAGAACAGACTTAAAGAGATCAATGATGTCATGAAACATTCCAATGTCAGAATTATTGGGATCCCTGAGGGGATGGAGAGAGAGAAAGGACTAGAAGGCATATTTGAACAAATTGTAGCTAAGAACTTTCCTAATCTGGGGAAGGAAATAAGCATTTGTGTCCAAGAGGCAGAGAGGACCCCTCCTGAGATCAATAAGAACAGAAAACATCCCAGCATATAGGGAGTAAAACCTGCAAATCTTAGACTCAATGAAGCTATCCTGAGAGCAGCTAGGGGGAAGAGATTTCTTACATATGGAGGGAGGAATATCACAGGGTTGCAGATTGGATAAAATACATGACCCTTCCATATGCTGTCTACAAAAGACTCATTTTGAATATAAAGATACTTCTGGTTGAAAGTCAAGGGATGGAGACCACCTTATGCCAATGAACCTCAAAATAAAGCTGGGATAGCAATTCTCATATCAGAAAAATTAGATTTTAAGCTAATGACTATAGTAAAAGAAGTAGAAGGGACAGTATATCACACTTAAAGGGTCTGTCCAACAAGATCTAACAATTATAAATATCTATACTCCCAACATGGGAACAGCCAAATACATAAGCCAACTATTAACCAAAATAAAGAATCATATTGATAATAATAATTTAATAGTAGGATATCTTAACACTCCACTCTCAGCAATGGACAGATTCATCTAAGCAGAAGATCAACAAAGAAACAAGAGCTCTGAATGACACATTGGACCAGATGGACCTCATAGATACATACAGAACAGAATACTCATTATTCCCAAGTGCACATGGAACTTTCTCTGGAATAGACCATATATTATGTCACAAATCAGGTGTCAACCAATACTAAAAGACTGAAATTATTCCCCGCATATTTTCAGACCACAGTGCTTTGAAACTGGAACTCAATCATAAGAAAAAAATTGGGAAGAATTCAAACACTTGGAAGTTAAAGACCATCCTGCTGAAGAATGTTTGGGTCATGGGGCGCCTGGGTGGCTCAGTGGGTTAAAGCCACTGCCTTCGGCTCAGGTCATGATCCCGGCATCCTGGGATCGAGCCCCGCATCGGGCTCTCTGCTCAGCAGGGAGCCTGCTTCCTCCCTTCTCTCTCTGCCTGCCTCTCTGCCTACTTGTGATCTGTCTGTCAAATAAATAAATAAAATTTAAAAAAAAAAAGAATGTTTGGGTCAACCAGGAAATTAAAAAAGAACTTAAACAATTCATGGAAACCAATTAGAATGAAAACACATTGATCCAATACCTATGGGATACTGGAAAGGCAGTCCTAAGGGAGAAATACATAGCCATCCAAGCCTCACTCAGAAAAGTAGAAAAATCCAGAATGCACAAGCTAACCTTACACCTAAAGGACTTGGAGAAAGAATAGCAAATAAAAGCTAGACCAAGTAGGAGAAGAGAAATAATAAAGATTAGAGCAGAGAGCAATGAAATACAAATCAGAAAAACAGTAGAGCAGATCAATGAAACTAGAAGCTGCTTCTTCGAAAGAATTAATAAGATTGATAAACTTCTGGAAAGACTTACTAAAAAGAGAAGAGAAAGGACCCAAATTAATAAAATCATAAGTGAAAGGGGAGATATCATGACTAACACCAAGGAAATAGAAATAATTATTAGAAATTATTATCAGCAACTATATGCCAACAAATTAAGCAACCTGGAAGAAATAGATTCCTTTCTGGAAACTTAAAAACTACCAAGACTGAAACAGGAAGAAATAGACAATCTGAATATGCCAATAAAGAGTAATGAAATCGAAGCAAAAAAAACAAAAACAAAAACAAAAAAACAAAAAAACAAAAAACCTCCCTAAAAACAAGAGTCCAGAGCCAGAAGGCTTCCCAGGGGAGCTCTATCAAACATTTAAGGAAGAAATAATATCTATTTTTCTGAAGCTGTTTCAAATAGATAGAAACAGAAGGAAAACTTCCAAACTCATTCTATGAGGCCAACATTACCCTGATTCCAAAACCAGGCAAAGACACCATAAAAAGAATTACAGACAAATATCCTGGATGATGGGATGGGTACAAAATAATAAGATCCTAGCCAATAGAATCCAACAGTACATTAAAAGGATTATCCATCACGACCAGGTGGGATTTGTTCCTGGGATACAAGGGTGGTTCAATATTCATAAATCAATCAACATGATAGAGCACATTAAAAAAAAAAAAAAGACAAGAACCATATGATCCTCTCAATTGATGCAGAAAAAGCATTTGACAAAATACCGCATCCTTTATTAAAACTTTTTAGAGTAGAGGGATAGAGGGAATATACCTCAATTTCATGAAAACCATCTATGAAAAGCCCACAGCAAATATCATTCTCAATGGGGAAAAGCTGAGAGCTTTTCCCTTAAGGTCAGGAACATGACAGGAATCCCCACTCTCACCACTATTGTTCCACATAGTACTAGAAGTCCTAGCATCAATCACCAGAGAACAAAAGGAAATAAAAGGAATCCAAATTGGCAAAGAAGTCAAACTCTCTCTCTTCACAGATGACATGATACTTTATGTGGAAAACCCAAAGACTCTACTCCAAAATTACTAGAACTCATACAGCAATTCAGTAATGTGGCAGGATACAAAACCAATGCACAGAAATCAGTTGCTTTCCTATACACTAACAATGTAACTGTAGAAAGAAAAATTAAGGAATTGAGTTCATTTACAATAGGACCAAAACCCATATGATATCCTGGAATAAACCTAACCAAAGAGGTAAAGGATCTGTACTCTAGAACTTTTTATGAAAGAAATTGAGGAAGACACAAAGAGATGGAAAAACATTCCATGCTCATGGACTGGAAGAATAAACATTGCTAAAATGTCTATGCTTCCCAGAGAAATCTACACTTTCAATGCAATCCCTATCAAAACACCATCAACATTTTTCACAGAGCTGGAACAAACAATCCTAAAATTTGTATGGAAACAGAAAAGACCCCAAATAGCCAGGGGAATGTAGAAAAAGAAAACCAAAGTTGGGGGCATCACAAGCTATATTACAAGATATATTGACTTCAAGCTATATTACAAAGCTGTGATCATCAAGACAGCATGGTACTGGCACAAAAACAGACACATAAAACAATGGGAGAGAATAGAGAGCCCAGAAATCAACACTTGACTCTATGGTCTAGTAATCTTTGACAAAGCAGGAAAGAATATCCAATGGAAAAAAAGACAGTCTCTTCAATAATGGGTGCTGGGAAAATTGAACAGTCACAGGCAGAGGAATGACAATGGACCATCCACTTACACCATACACAAAGATAAACTCAAAATGGATGAGAGACCTCAATGTGAGACATGAATCCATCAAAATCCTAGAGGAGAACATAGGCAGTAACTTTTTTGACCTCTGCCGCAGCAACTTCTTTCATGACACGTTTCCAAAAGCAAGGGAAACAAAAGCAAAAATGAACTTTTGGTACTTCATCAAGATAAAAAGCTTCTGCACAGCAAAAGAAATAGTCAACAAAACAAAGAAGCAATCCACAGAATGGAAGGAGATATTCACAAATGACATTACAGATAAAGGGCTGGTATCCAAGATCTATAAAGAACTTGTCAAACTCAACACCCAAAAAACAAATAATCCAGTTAAAAAATGGACAGAAGATATGAACAGATGCTTGTCCAAAGAAGACATCCAAATGGCTAACAGACACAGGGGAACTTTCTTATACTGTTGGTGGGAATGCAAACCGGTACAGCCATTCTGGAAAACAGTATGGAGTTTCTCCAAGAAATTAAAAATAGAGCTACCCTATGGCCCAGCAATTGCACTACTGAGTATTTACCCCAAACACACAGATGTAGTGAAAAGAAGGGGCACCTGTGCCCCAACGTGCATAGCAGCAACGTCCAAATAGCCAAACTGTGGAAGAAGCCGAGATGTCCTTCACCGGATGAATGAATAAAGAAGATGTGGTTCATATATACAATGAAATTACACTCAACCATTAGAAGGGATGAATACCCACCATTTGCATCGACATGGATGGAACCAGAGGAGATTATGCTAAGTGAAATAAGTCAATCATCATATCATTTCACTCATATGTGGAACTTAAGGAATAGCATGGAGGACACTAGGGGAAGGAAGGGAAAACTGAAGGGGGGAAAGTCAGAGGGGGAGATGAACCATGAGAGACTATGGACCCCGGGAAACAATCTGAGGGTTTCAGAGGGGAGGAGTTTGCGGGGAGGAGGTAATAGGGTAATGGGTATTAAGGAGGACACGTGTTATAATGAGCACTGGATGTTATACGCAAATAATGCATTGAACACTACATCAAAAACTAATGATGTACTGTATGGTGACTAACATAACATTAAAAAAAAACTGAATGACATGGTTGGTAGCATTTTGTGATTTTTTTGGTAAAATTTTTGGTTGGTAACATTTTGGTGATTTTTGTTTTCTTCTTTCTACTTTTGCACTTTTTTAAAATCATCTACAGCAACAATTGACCGATATTTATTTTTTATTTTTATGTTTTAAATAAGGATTTTATTAATTTCCTTGAGAGAGAGCACAAGAGAGAACAGAGGGAGAGGGAGCACAAAAGGAGAGGCAGACTACCCCTGAGCGGGCTTCAGTGTGGGACTCAATCCCAGGACCCCAAGATCATGACCTGAGCTGAAGGCAGATACTTAATCAGCTGAGACACCCAGGCACCCTGATTGACTGATTTTTAGTTAAAAGAGTAAATAAAAGCATTTCTTAACATTCATGCATCTTATTTAGATTGTTAAAACTACAAGATGTCCTTATGCTTATGTAGATACATAATACTTTGAAAAGCAGAACTCTGGGTAATAATCATAGTTCATGATTCTTATGTTCATGTCTATTAATTTTTAGTTTCTCACTTTACTTATTGTACTAATTTTTATACGCAGAAGAAAAGATACCCAAGACAGTCTCCTAATGACACAGCGATCTTTAGCACATTTTTTTTCGACAGCAAATTCAGATACAACGCTGTCATTTCCATGGTCATTATCCTATGAAATGCCTCTTGATTACACTCTGTCTAGCCCTCACTTTAGTGGACTAACTGTATCAACAATTGGGCAGAAGACTCCTAAAACTACAAGACTTTCCAGATCAGAAAACAGCTTGGGTAAGCAAAACATGTACCAATTTTTTTAAGACAATTTTTAAATCATGTAGTTTAATAGATTCTTTATATGCCTAGAAGTCAGAATGAATTCCAACAACACAGATTTCTTAATGTCATATGCAGAGTAACTTGATTATGCTCAACATTGATCCTAACACTAAGTCATATTCAGGTCATATAAATGTATGTGGCCAAATGTATCATCCCCATGATTAAAATATCTTGAATTGTCATAATCGTTAATGGGTTGATGTTTTAGATGCTCTAGAATTGCTAGATAAAAATTCTAATGTATAGTATTAACTCCCCTTCCTCTGAACACTACCAGAAAGATTTAAGCAATGTCTTGTGTATTTGTGCCACTAGGAGACTTATAGCTTAAGTAAGGAAAAAACAGACATATAACAGAAAGAAACAAAATAAATGGTAAGAAAATGGTGGAAAGATAGAACATTAATGAATTTGGAGGAGAAGAAAATGAAAACAGTACTACAATAGGAAAAAGTTGGGTTTGGCAGTTGCCAACAGTGTAAGCAATGCACTCAGCAATATCCACAGTGTGTTCCTCATGATGTTAGGGAACTTCAAGGGAATGTTATCATGTTTTACTGAAAACATCATGGTCTTGGAAACAGAGGACTTGTCTAAAGGATATTTCTACACTGTGAGATAATAGGTTAGGTATCCCTGAGTCCTATTACACCCACAAGTGCAAAATAGGGATTAAAATATCATTTCACAGGGCTGGCCTAATGATTAAATAAGATATGTATGAAAATCACCTAGCATATAGTAAGTACTTAATAAGAATTACTCATGAATATGAATATATCTGTAAGCACCTCCTCCTCATTGAATAGGCTAGATTTGGGGTCTGTATCTTACTTACCAGTCAACAAGTTTCAAAACTGGTAGCATAAACACACCCATGACTACTTGATGCCTCTATTTTCCTCTATTACTCTGTGGATATTTAAGCCTGGCTGTTGGTTGTCTGTATTTTCATTTTGTTTCTGATATTTTGCTAAACTTGTGACACAGTGTTATGTAGGATATTGATCTACTGCCATTATTCCCTATGCTTCATTGTTTGTATGCCTATAATCCATTTTTTAAAGAAGCCTCCTAAGATCACACTGACCTTTAGCAATGACTAAAATCCATACACTCTTAAGTGAAAATACCAACTTACATCTAGGGACAGAATATTTTTCCTTCTTTATCCCTGTATCATCATGGTATATGTTCTATATTTGGATTAAACTGTGCAAGATCTTAGGGAAAAAACAAATTATAGTGGTTTCCCCTTGCAAGATGAGAGTTGAGCTGGGATGTGTAATCTTCTTCAGTTATTGTAGATTCAGATCTGTAGGTAAATGCCTGGATCCAAACTCATTGCCTTTGGTTCCTTTCCATCTGTTCCTCTAGATGAAATAACAACTAGAACTAAAATTAATCTCTTCTTCCTTTTTACAATATAAAGGTTTTCATTCCTCAAGATAGGCCATCAAAAAGGATACTATATAATCTCCTTCCCCAAAGGAATTTAAGGATTAAATAAATACTGAAGTGACTGGGAATGAACTAATTTAATTCCAAATATTTCTTCTAGACAAAATATTTTGAGGAATCCTCTTTAGAAAGCGTGTGTTTATTCATTGCTATCTTTCGCCTTGCTTTGGTTTTGTTAAAGATACAAGAATATGAAACAAACTCTAGATTGTCTCAGTCTTTTGATGATTTTGGACACAGTGAACTACACTATTATAGTGAACTACAATAATTGCTGTCACTTACTATATACCTGTTAAAAACTAGACACTATACTAGGCAGTTATCTACATTTTCTTCAATCCTCACATTACCTTACACAAGGTTGTATTATTTTATGTTCAGGAAAATGGAGAATTAGAAAGTTTAAATCAGTTGGCTTACGAAGTGGCAGAGCTGGGATACAATTACAGGTCTGTCTAAATCCAAGACACATTGTTCTAACCATGTCATCAGGGTCTCTCTCTAAGCGTTACTCACTCTTTGCAGACACATCACTAGATTTATCCAGGCTGCTGCTTTCCATGCAAAATTATAAAAACTATTTTGTATTTAAATCTTAGTAGTGAAAATTTTAAAAGAACAAATTTCCAAGAGGATACTAGAGACTGATTAAGCATTACTCTCTCTTTCTAATAAACTATTTTAGTTGATTAGAGGAAATTTAAGTCCTTACCTGGCAAAATTACTAATTATTTGTATGAAGGGTTCATTTGCAGTTTTAATTTGTGGGTAGTAATTTGGGAGGATGGCTAATATGAAATAAAGTTGTATTTATATATAACATGCCCAAATTTGAGACGCTCAAATATTTACCTCCTTGAGAACTTATGATGCTTCTAGTACAATGGAATAATCAATTAAATAAAAGTCATTATGCTAATGATGTTATTGATAATTTAAGATAACTGACATAATCTCTTAGGAATTGTGTGTCACTAAAAATAATCACTAGTTATTTCATAGACTTTGGCGTATAGCTTTTAATTATCCTCATTGAGTTTGAAAGTGACAGTAAAATGCATAAAGAAAATAATTTTGTAGAAGCAAAGAACAAAGATAGTGGCTTTGCGTTCTTTTAATGCCCTTTTATTTACTTCTCTTTGTTTCTTTCTTCTTTGCTTTCTTTGAAAGGAATCAACAGCTCCATAATGACAAAGAGACAGGCTCTGCCATACCTTGCTCCTGAGATACCAGTAACTGGGGAAGGAGAAGATTACTTCCTATCTTTGTTTGGTGATTCAAAGAAACTTCTTTCACACTCATCCCCTGCAGAGAAAGCCTGGAAACACTTTTCTATGATTCTTGAAGAAGTAGGCCAATCTAGAGCCAGGTACGTATTTAACATCTTCTATTGGAATAGGAACTACTTTACTTCAGTAGGAAATGAAGATTTAATCTGATATTACATTCCTGATTTTATCTAAAACCCTAAGCAGGGGCACCTGAGTGGCTCAGTGGGTTAAGCCTCTGCCTTCAGCTCAGGTCATGATCCCAGAGCCCTGGGATCGAGCCCCGCATCAGGCTCTCTGCTAGGCAAGGAGCCTGCTTCCCAACCCCTCTCTCTATCTACTTGTGATCTCTGTCTGTCAAATAAGTAAACAAAATCTTAAAAAAATAAATAAAATAAAATAAAGCCCTAAGCAGTTTAATGAAATATAACTGTTTTATGTTCTGAGCAATGATAAGAAATCAATGTAATTTATTAGGGAACCAAACAGGGAATGCTGATTTTTCAAGCATGCCAGAGGAAACAGCACTACATAATCCCTACAAATAAAGTCAACTCTATTTTTTGTTATTGGTAAATCATTCATATGGATTTAGTGTCTTTTTTTCTCTTCTACTAGGTGCTTGAGTTCAAAATAGAAGGAAAATTGATCCATTTTTATGGTGGTTGGTATCTATGGCAAAAAGAATTGGTCAGGAAGAAAGTTGATATTAGAGCTAAAATAAAAGAGCTGACTCATTTATACATTTACTTAATCCTGCTTTTCTTGTTGCTTTAACAACAGATTGAATTGTGAATTATTAGAAATAAACACAAGTCGACAGAGTATGAGAGGGCTAAAAGGAGTTTCTAGCCGGTTTAAAGATCAATCATAAAGGAAACTGTTCTCCCCTTAGGTCAGATTTCCTAAAATCAACCACTATTACCATTCAACTATAGTGAATAATTAAGTGTTCATGCAACCATCTAAAAGTGCTATATGAAATTATTAATTCAACATCTAACCAGTGTGTTAAGAATGATGATCTATTGGAGCAAAAATTCAAATAAAAAAAAAAAAGACTTGTGAATATGGTTTTAAGAACTTTCACTCAGACCAGAAAGACCTGCAGGTAAAAGCATTGAGAGAGGCAAATAAAGTACCAAGGCATTTAGAGAATTTTCTCCCAGCAGAAGATGACCTGGGAAGACTTTGTGAAGGAGTTGTTAAGTAGAATTATCTAAGAAAGATAAGTAAATTTTGGATATGCACTAGTTCTCAATTGTACCTACAAAGTTGAATCAGCTGAGAGGTTTTACTGTCCTGACCCTAGCCTAGACTCTTTGAGTCAGAATTTCTAGTGATAGAATTGAGCATTGTATTTTTTTTTTAAATCCCATGGTAATTCTAATGCACAGTCAAGGCTGAGAACCAGCAGCCTAGAGAGAAGGAGCAGCATAAACAAAGTGAAGGAGGCAGAAAAAGCTGGGATCAGGTCGATATAAGGCACTTTATAGCATTGCCCCACTGAACAGTGCATCAGTTGGTATAACAGAGCTGTAGGGGCCAAGATTGGGGAGTGATCACAGGGAGCCTTGAACACCAGGATGAGGAATTTGATTTTTATAATAGGAAATGGGAAGCAACGGGAAAGTTTCAAACAAAGGAGTAACAGGATCATGACTCAGAATGTTGAACTGTGGCAATGAATATTATGAATGAATATTGGATTTTGGTCAAATGCTTTTTATGCATCTACTGAAAAGATCATATGGTTCTTCTTTATGTTAAAGCAACCATACACACTTAAAATGAACCACCTTTGATCATAATATTTATTCTTTTAATATATTACTGAATTTTATTGGTTAAAATTTTGTTTCAAATCTTTACATCTGTGTTTGTGAAAAGTATTGATCTGTAGTTTTCTTCTCCTGTAATGTGTTTGCTTTGACATAAGGTAAAGCTTGCCTCATAGAATGAGTTGGTATATATCCCCTCCTCTTTCATTTTCTAGCTGAGTTTATATAGAAGTAAATTTTTTCTTAAATATTTTATAGAATTCATCAGTGAAGCATTCTGGGCCTGGAGTTTCTTTGGGGGAAGGTTTTTATCTACAAATTTTATTTCTTGAAAATAGATATCATGATATTCCAGTTATCTATTTCTTCTTGGATAGTTTGTGTCTTTCACACAATTTGTCCATTTCAACTACTTTGTCAGATTAATTGTCATAAAGTTGTTCATAATATTCCTTTATTATTCTTTTAGTATCTGTAGTGATGTCACATTTCTAATTGCTGATACTGGTCAGATATGTCTTCTATCCGTTTCCTGATCAATCTTGCCAGAGAGTCATCAGTTTATTGAGCCTCTCAAACTACCAGTGTTTGGTTTCATTGGTTTTCTGTGGTTTTTGTTTTGTTTTCTATTTTGTTGATTTCCATTCTGATATGTGTTTACTTTCTTCTGCCTACTTTAGGTTTCCTTTCCTTTTCTTTCTCTAGTCTCTCAAGGTGGAGTCTGAGATCATTGATTTTATACCCTTTTCTCTTCTAATATAAACATTTAGTAAATTTCCCCCTAAGTACAGCTTTAGTAGCATCCCACAAATTTGATATGTTGGATTTTCATTCATTTCAAAATACCTTCTAATTTCCACTTACTTTCTTCTTTGATCTTTGTGTAATAAGAAGTGTATCATTTAGTTCCCAAATGTTGACAAATTTGCAAGTTACACTGATTTTCCAGATATGTTTTTATTATCAATTTTTAATTAAATTCTATAATGGTCAAAGAACATACTTTGCACTACTTGAGTCCTTTTAAAGGTATTAAGACTTGTTTTATAGTCAGGATATTGTCTATCCTGGTAAGTGTTCTGAGTGAACTTACAAAGAATTTGTATTCTGATGTTGTTGAGTAGAGTATTTTATAAATGTCATTCAGGTCAAATTTGGTTGCTGGCATTAAGTTACAGTCTTTTTGCTGCTTTTATGTCTACTTATTCTATCAATTTTTGAGAAAGGGGTATTAAAATCAACTATAATTGTGGATTTATTGATTTTGCCTTGCAGTTCTATCAGTTGTTTCTTTTATATACTTTGAAGCTCAGTTACTAGATTTACAAACATTTGAAATTGTTATATCCTCTTAATGAACTGATCTCTATATCATTATGAAATGACCTTCTTTATCCCTGGCATTATTCTTAGTTCAGAAATCTACTGATATTAATATAAGCATCCCAGCTTTCCTTTTCTTGTTGTTAGCATGGTAAGTCTTTTTCCATTCTTTTACTTTTAATCTATTTGTGTCTTTATATTTAGAATGCATGTTTTGTAAGTAGCATGTAGTTGAGACTTGTTCTTCTATCAAGTCTAATAATCTCTGTCTTTTGAGCATTTAAACTGTTTACATTTAAAGTAATTGTTAATATTTGTTTTCTGTTTGTCCCAACCATTCTGTGTTGTCTTTCTCCTCATTTTCTGTATGCTTTTGAATTGAGTATTATCAATGATTCTATTTTATTTCCATTATTGGCTGATTAGCTATAACTCTGTTATTTTAGTGGTTCCTTTAAGGCTTGTAGGATATCTTCAACCTATCACAGACTACCTTCAAGTGATATTATACCACTTCACAAATAGTACAAGAATTTTCAATAGTATTCATTTCTTTCATCCCAAACATTGTATTTTTGCTATCACATATTTTATTTCTACATATGTCATAAATCCCATGCTCCATAGTTATTTTGTTTAATAATTATTAGAAGAAATTTAAAATATAAGAAAAATATGTTATATATTTACCCTCTTATGTTTTCACTGTTTTCCAGTATTTCTTTTTTGTAAATCATGTTTCCATCCCTTATAATTTTGCTACTACCTGAAAAAGAACTTCCTTTATTGTAATATGGATCTGCTTGTGATGAATTCTTTCTTCAGTTTTTAAACAGCTTTATTGATATATCATTGACATAAAAATGGTGTGTATATGTATACATATATACATGATGTATAATGATGTATTAAGTTATTTTATTTGTCTTTTTGGTTTTTTATTAAGATGTAATTGACATATAATATCGTGTAAGTTTAAGGTATACAACATGATGAATTAATACTTATATATTGTGAAAGGATTACCATTAAGTTAGTTAACAGATCCATTACCTCACATAATTATCTTTATGGTGTGTGTGGTGAGAATATTAAGATCTATCTTCTCAGCAATTTTTGAGTATATAATACAGTATCATTAACTATAGTCACTGTGTTGTACATTAGATCTTTAGAACTTACTCATTTTGCTTAACTGCAAGTTTGTACCCTTTGAACCACATAATCCCATTTCTGCCTCCCCCAGTCCCTAGCAACAAGCACCATCAAGATCATACAATATTTCTTTCTGTATCATGCTTATTTTGCTTAACATAATGTCCTCCAGTTCCATCCATGTTGTCATGCATCCATATTGAAGTCAGGATTTCCTTCTTTTTAAAAACTGAATATTTCACTGTGTGTGTGTGTGTGTGTGTGTGTGTGTCTGTGTGTGTGTGACATTTTCTATACCCATTCATCTATTGAAGACATTTATGCTGTTTCCATATTTTGACTATTGTGATAATGCTGCAATGAACATGAGAGTGCAGATATCTCTTCCTCATCGTCATTTCATTTAATTTGGATATATATCCAGAAGTGGGACTGCTGGATCACATGATAGTTATATTTTTAATTTTTTGAGGAACTTCTGTATGTTTTCCATAATGGCCTTATTAATTTATATTCTCACCAACAATACAAGTGTTCCTTTTTCTCCACATCCTCACCAGCACTTATATTTTATTTTTTTTCTTTTTTTAAAGATTTTATTTATTAATTTAATAGAGAGCACAAGAGCAGGGGGGAGAGGGAGCAGGAGAAGCAGCCTCCACACTGAGCTGGGAGCCCAACATAGGGCTCTATCCCAGGACCCTGAGACCATGACCTGAGCTGAAGGCAGAAGCTCAACAGACTGAGCCACCCAGGCACCCCATCTTTTCTTTTTGATAATAGCCATCCTAACAAGTATGAAGTGATATCTCATTGTGATTTTGATTTCATTTCTCTGGTAATTTGTTGTTGAACACCTTTTCATATACCTGTTAAACATTTGAATTTCTTTTTAAAAGTTTCTATTGTGGTCCTTTGCTATTTTTTAATCAAGTTATTTCCTTTTTTGCTGATGAAATGTATGAATTCCTTATATATTTTGGCTATTAACCCTTATCAGATAAATGGTTTACAAATATTTTTCTCATTCTATGGGTTGCCTTTTCATTTGTTAACTATTTCCTGTCCTGTGCGGAAGTTTTTTAGTTTAATGTAATCCCCCTTGTTTAACATATACTTTTGTTGCCTGTGCTTTTGGTGTCGTACCTAAGAAATTACTATCAATACCAATAGCAAGATTTTTCCCCCTTTTTTTCCCCTATGACTTTATGGTTTCAAGTCTTATCCCGTTTTGAGTAATTTTTGTATATGGTGTGACATAGGGGTCCAATTTCATTCTTTTACATGTGGCTATCAGTCTTCCATCATTCACTGAAGAAACTATCCTTTCCCCATTGTGTAATTTTGGCACTCTTGTTGAAGATCAGTTGACCATAATTTTTATGCATGGGTTTGTTTTGGGCTTTCTATTCTGTTCCATTGGTCTATATGTCTATTTTTATGCCAGTACCATACTGTCTTAATTACTTTAGCTTTATAATATAATTTGAAGTAAAGAAGTGGGTTACCTCCAGCTTTTTTCTTCCTGCTCAAGATTGCTTTGTCTATTTGGGGTCTTTTGCGGTTCTATATGAATTTTGAGTTGTTTTTCCAACTTCTGTAAAACACACACGCACACACACACATACACAGGTCTTTGGTATTTTGGTAGACATTGCATTGAATCTATAGATCACTTAGGGAAGTATGAGCATTTTAACAATTTAGTTCCTCCAGCCCATGAACTCGCAATGTCTTTCCATTTATTTTGTCTTTTAAATTTCCTTCATCAATATTTTGTAGTGTATAAGTTTTCAATATTATAGTACAATATATAGTACAATTTCAGTGTACAAATCTATCACCTCTTTGGTTAAGTTAATATGTAAATATTTTATTCTTTTTATTGCTAATATAAGTGAGATTATTTTCTTAATATCTGTTTTAGTTAGTATATTATTAGTGTGCAGAAATTCCACTGATTTTTGCATGTTGATTCTGTAGGTACAACTTTACCTAATTCATTTTTTCTAATAGCTTTTTGTAGTGTCTTTAGGATTTTCTACATATATGATCATGTCATCTGCAAATAGCTGTAATTTATGTCTCTTCTCATTTGATCATCTTTAATTTTTTTTCTTACCTGATTGCTCTGACTAGGACTTTAAGGACTATGTTGAATAGCAATGGTGAGAATGAACATCCTTGCCTTGTTCTGGATCCTAGAAAAGCTTTCAGGTTTTCCCCATTGATTTTGTCTTTTACCCAATGGTGATTTAAGAATGTGTTATTCAATTTCCATGTATTCATGAGTTGTCTTGTTTTCTATTATTGATTTCTAGATTCATTCACTGTCGTTTGAGAAGATAGCTGGGATGATTTTAATCTTAAATTGTTGATTTATTTTGTGGCCTAACATGTGATCTATCCTGGAGAATGTTCTGTGTGTGCTCAAGAAGAATGTGTATTCTGCCACTGTAGGGTGGCTGTATAATAGACATATCCATTTTGTCTATTGAGTTATTCAAGTTAGCTGTTTCCTTATTGATTTTCTACCCTCAATATTCTGTCTATTATTGAAAATGTGGTTATAAAATTTCATATTATTGTATTGTTGTCATTGTTTCCCTTTAGTTATGTCAATATTTGTTTTATATATTTTGGTGCTCTGATGTTGGGTGGATAAATATTTACAATTTTTACATCTTCCTGTTGAACCGACCCTTTTATCAAAGACCTTCATATAAAGGTCTTAAGAATGACAATTTTTTACTTAATGTCTTTTTATCTAAGTATAGCTACCTCTACTTTATTTTGTTTAGCATTTGCATGAAGTCTATATTTTTTTCTATCCATTTTCTTTCAAATTATGTGTGTCCTTATATCTAAAATTAGCCTCTTATAAACAACACATTGCTGGATATTGTTTTCTGTTTTAGTCTATTCAGCCATTCTATGCCTTTTGATTGGAGAATTTAACCCATTTACATTTACAACCCATTTACATTTAAAATTACTATCAATAGATTAAAAACTTGGTATTGCCATTTTGTTCATTGTTTTGTTTTCACAGTTCCTTTGTTCCTTTCTTCCTCTCTGTCTTGTTATTTGATAAATTTCTGTAATGGAATTTATAGGGATTTTCTGGTTATCATAATGCTTGTATAAATCTTCTTGCAGCTTTAACTGTCTATTTTGATTTCATAATTACTTAAATTCAATTCAATATAAAAATTCTATGCTTTTACCTCACATACATTTTGTGTTCTTGAAACCAGAATTGGCTTTTTTTAATAATGTGAATCCTTTGCAAATTTTCATATTTATAGTTATTCTAAATACTTTTGTTCTAACTTTTATGTTTGATTATTAGTAATTTGTGCACAACCACGAGTGTCATATTATTTTGTATATATAGAGAGAGAAATAGACATATAGATATATACATTTGCCAATGAGATTTATACTTCCACATATGTTCCTGTTGTGTTTAGTGTGGGTTGTTTTTTTTTTTTAAGATTTTATTTATTCATTTAAGAGAGAGAGAATGACAGAGAGAGCACAAGCAGGGAGAGAGGCAGAGGGAAATGGAGAAGCAGACTCCCCACTGAGCTGGGAGGCCAACATGGTGCTCAATCCCAGGACCTGGAGATCATGACCTGAGCCAAAGGCATACTCTTAAGCATCTGAGCCACCCAGGTGTCCTGTTTAGTGTGTTTTTTAATTCCATTTGAAGAACTCCTTTAAGCATTTATTGTAAAGCAGTTTTAATGGTTGAAAAACTCCCTTCATTTTTGTTTCTCTGAGAAATGCTTTATCTCTCTTTCACTTTTAAAGGATAGCTTTGCAAGGTACAGTATATCTGGTTGGCAATTCTTTCTTTCAGTACTTTGAATATACCATCCCGTTTCCCCTGGTGTACGCAGTTTCTGTTGAGAAATCGGCCTACAGTATTATGGTGGTTTCCTTGTATGTGATTAATCTTTTTTCTCTTGCTGTTTTTGGAATATTTGATTATGATGTGCCTTGGTGTATCTTTCTTCAGGAATTCTATGCTTGGGCTTTGTTGAGCTTCTATGATTTGCAGATATATAGACTTAAAATTTTAAAATTATAGAAAATTTTAGGTAATTGTTTCTTAAAATATTTTGTCCCTATCTTTTCCTTTAAAGAGTCCAATTACACATGTACCAGGCCATTTGAAGTTATCCCACAATTCACTAATGTTCTATTCTTTTTTAGTCTTTTTTCTTCTGTGTGTCTCATTTTGGATAATATCTATTGCTATGTCTTCAAATTCACTAATATTTTTATCTGCAAGGACTAATCTTGCTAATCCCATCTATCATATTTTTACTTCAGCTATGTCACAATCATGTTCAATCTTTCATCTAGATTTTGTATATACCAATTATAGTTACAAAGACTTTGCTTTTTCTGCTATTTTTGACATCTTTGTCCATTTTGGATCAATTCTGATCAATTTTTATTTTTACTTCTCCTTATTATGGGTTGTATTCAACTTATTTACATATCTGGTAATTTTTTATTAAATGCCAGCAGTTGTCATTTTTAGGTTATAGGTTATTTGAGTGCTGGAATACCTTTGTATTTCTAAAAATATTCTTGAGCTTAGTTCTGGGATGAAATTAAATTACATAGAAATAGTTTGAGCCTTTGGGGACTTGTTTTTAAAATTTGTTTAGTGGTGAGGGATCCAAGATGGCAGAGGAGTAGGACACCTTAGTTTTGTCTGGTCTCAGGAACTCAGATAGGTAACTATCAAATCATTCTGAACACCTGAAAATTCAACTGGAGATCTAAAAAAACAATAGCTGCAACTCTACAAATAGAAAAGCAACCACTTTCTGCAAGACAGAATGACAAGATGGAAAAACTCACCTCAAAAATGAGAACAAGAGGCAGTACTGTCTGCCAGGGACCTGATGAGTATGGATATAAATAAGATATCAGAACTAGAGTTCAGAATAATAATTATAAAGATACTAACTGAGCTTGAAGAAAGCATAGAGGATTATTTGACCATAGAGTTGAAGGTCCATATCTGGGCTCTCTATTCTGTTCCATTGATATATGTGTCTGTTTTTGTGTCAGTACCATGCTGTCTTGGTATTCACAGCTTTGTAATATAGTTTGAAATCAGGCATTGTGCTGCCCCAAGCTCTGTTTTCCTTTTTCAACATTTCCTAGGTGATTGAGGGTCTTTTCTGGTTCCATAAAAATTTTAGGATCATTTGTTTCAGCACTTTGAAAAATGCCATTGGTATTTTTATCGGGATGGCATTGAAAGTATAGATTGCTCTGGGAAGCATAGACATTTTCATAATGTCTAGTCTTCTGATCCATGAGCATGGAATGTTTTTCCACATTTTTTGTATTCTTCAATTTTTTTCATAAGTGTTCTGTAGTTCCCAGAGTATAGATCCTTTACCTCTTTGGTTATGTTTATTCCAAGGTATCTTATAATCTTCAACAAAGTAGGGAAAAAATATCCAATGGAAAAAGGGCAGTTTATTCAATAAATGGTGCTGGGAAAATTGAATAGCTACCTACAGAAGAATGAAACTAGAACATTCTCTTACACCATACACAAAGATAAACTGAAAATGGATGAAAGACCTTAATGTGAGACAGGAACCAATCAAAATCCTAGAGGAGAACATAGGCAGTAACTTCTTCAACAATGGCCAAAGCAACTTCTTTCAAGATGTGTTTCCAAAGGCAAGGGAAACAAAAGCAAAAATAAACTTTTAGTACTTCATCAAGATAGAAAACTTCTGCACAGCAAAGGAAACAGTCAACAAAACAAAGAGGCAACAAATGGAATGGGAGAAGATTACAAATGACACTACAGATAAAGGGCTGGTATTCAAGATCTATAAAGAACTTGTCAAACTCAACACCCCAAAAAAACAAATAATCCAGTCAAAAAATGGGCAGAAGACATGAACAGACACTTCTCCAAAGCAACCTACAAATGGCTAACATACACATGAAAAATGTTCATCATCTTTAGCCATCAGGGAAATTCAAATTAAAACCACACTGAAATATCACCTTACACTAGTTAGAATGGCAAAAATTGACAAGGCAAGAAACAACAAATGTTGGAGAGGTTGTGGGAAAAGGGGAGCCTTCTTACACTGTTGATGGGAATGCAAACTGGTACAGTCACTTTGGAAACAGTGTGGAGGGTCCTCAAAAAGTTAAAAATAGAGCTACCCTTTCACCCAGCAATTACATTACTGGGTATTTACCCCAAAGATACAAATGTAGTGAAAAGAAAGCCACCTGCACTCCAGTGTTCATAACAGCAATGTCCACAATAGCCAAATTGCAGAAGGAGCTGAGATGCCCTTCAGCAGATGAATGATAAAGAAAATGTGGTCCATATATATAATGGAATATTACTCAGTCATCAGAAAGGATGAATACCCACTATTTACATCAACATGGATAAACCTGGAGGAGATTATGCTAAGTGAAATAAGTTGAGCAGAGAAAGATAATTACCATATAGTTTCATTTATTTGTGGAACACAAGAAATAGCATGGAAGACAATAGGGGAAGGAAGGACAAGATGAAGTGGGGGGAACATGGAGGGAGATGAACCATGAGAGACTATGGACTCTGAGAAACAATCTGAGGGGTGTAGAGGGGAGGGTGGTGGAAAGGCTGGTCACCCCAGTAATGGGTATTAAGGATGGCACATATTGCATGAAGCACTGAGTGTTATACACAAACAATGAATCATGGAACACTACATCAAATACTAATGATGAACTGAATGGTGACTAACCTAACATTATAAAATATATAAATAAATCCATAAATAAGTACATAAACAAATAAATAAATAAAAGCATAGAGAACACTAGAGAATTCCTTTCTCAAGAAATAAGAGAATTAAAATCAAAACAAGTCTCAAAGAGGCTCTAACTGCAAGGTTAATGAGGCAGAACAGAGAATTAGTGATATATAAGACAAATGATGGAGAATAAAGAAGCTGAGAAAAAGAAAGATAAACAACTACTGGATCATGAGGGGAGAATTCAAGAGATAGGTGATACTATAAAGCATAACAATATTAGAATAATTGGGATCACAGAAGAAGAAGAAGTGTGCCAGAAGGTATACTAGAGGAAATTACAGGAGAGAAACTCCCTAATCTAGGGAAGAAACTAGGAATTCAAGTCCAGGAGACACAGAGAGCCCCCTCAAAATGAATAAAAGTAGGTCAACAACTTGAAATACAGTAGTGAAACTTGAAAATCTTAGAGACAGAGAAAAAATACTAAAAGCAGCTCAGTACAAGAGGTCCATAACCTACAAGGGTAGAAACTTTAGACTGGGAACAGACCTATCCACAGAGACCTGGCAGGCAAGAAAGGACTGGTATGATATATCCAGAGTGCTAAATGAGAACAATATACAAGCAAGAATACTTTTATCTAGCAAGGTTGTCATTCAAAATAGAAGGAAAGATAAAAAGCTTCCAGGAAAAACAAACTAAAATAATTTGTGATCACTAACCAGCCCTGCAAGTAATATTAAAGGGGATCCTTTAAGCAAAGAGAGAGACCAAAAGTAATATAGACCAGAAAGAAACAGACACAATATACGGAAATATTGACATTACAGATAATACAATGGCACTAAATTTGTATCTTTCAATAGTTACACTGAATGTAAATGGGTTAAATGCACCAATCAAAAGACACAGAGTAACAGATTAGATTTTAAAAAAGCAGAACCCATCAATATACTGTATGCAAGAGACTCATTTTAGATGCAAAGACACCTCCAGATTGAATGTGATGGGGTAGAAAATCATTTATCATGCTAATGGACATCAAGAGAAAGCTGGGGTGGCAATCCTTATATCAGTCAAATTAGATTTTAAGCCAAATACTAACATTATATCATACCTAAAGGTTCTATCCAGCAAGAAGATCTAACAATTATAAATATTTATGCCCCTAACTTGAGAGCAACCAATCACATAAGCCAATTAATAACAAAATTAAAGAAACACATTGAGAATAATACAATTAATAGTAGGCGACTTTAACACCCTACTGAGCAATGGACAGATCCTCTAAGCAGAGGATGAACAAGGAAACAAGGGCTTTGATTGACACACTGGACCAGATGGACTTTACAAATATGTTCAAGCACTCAATCCTAAAGCAACACAATACACATTCTTCTCAAGGGCACATGGAACTTTCTCCAGAATAGATCATATCCTGGGTCAAAAATCAGGTCTCAATCTATATGAAAGGTTGAGATTATTCCCTGCATATTTTCAGACCACAGTGCTTTGAAACTTGAACTCAATCACTGGAGGAAATTTGGAAAGAAATCAAACACATGGAGGCTAAAAATAATCTTACTAAAGAATGAATGGGTCAACCAGGAAATTAAAGAAGAATTTTAAAAATTCTTGGAAGTAAATGAAAATGAAAACACAACTGTTCAAGATCTGTGGGGCACAGAAAAATCTATTCATCTTCCCCAAGGACTCTAATTCAAACTAAGTCCCATTTATTATTCCCTCAGATGTTTTAAAACATGATGGTAATGATATACTAACTTACCTCTTCATTACATTAAGGGTGTATTACCAAAACTTTCAGTATGAGGGCTTTTCTGTTGTAATACCAGTGAACAGAATCAAGTTCCCTGAGTCTTCCTAAGTTTGTCTTTTAAAACTTTGGAAGGTCCTTAAATCCTCACTCCTTTGCCAGACCCCCAACAGCTATGATCACAGATGCCAATCTGTATGGAGAATGTTAGGAGGGTGTATACTAGAAGAACTGAAACTCTACAGGTAATTTTAGCAAACTTTAAAGTTGTAGAAACCTAAAGGCAGATAAGTAGCTTGAATCTACCAAGAAGAACCCAAGAACTAGGTAAATCAGGTCTCAGATGATGGAAAGTCATTGTTTAAAAAAAAAAAAAAAGTTACATAGCCATATATCTCTTCAATCTTTTTACAATTCAGTCCCATGCAAAAACTCCTGACAGAATGGTTGGTACATCACTCTACACTCTCATCAAATAATGACTTATAAGCAGAGGTCTCAAGTCACTTTCCTACTAAAGAAAAATTGGAAGGCTTATGGAAATAGAAAAAGATAACTACTAAAATCTGTGTGATAACAGTTTAACAGCCCTGCTTCTGTGAATGTCTATGTATTGTGTGAAGTATTTTCTATATCTTTTGGATTTATATCAAAAGGAAGGCAAAGGAAGTGACTAGCTCTGATATGGATAATGTTATTTTTTCTTTCATATGAGCTAATTTACTCTTCTTATGTATACAAAATAAAAATTTAAGATCAATAAATAAACAGTTCACTTAAATAATGAAAGATTTTTGAAAAGCAACTACACATATTCCATTGCATGTATAATAACAAAGAAATAACTGAACTATTCTAGGATCTTATCTGTTTAAAAGCAAAATTCAAAATAGTGCTCATCTCTCATGCAAAAAAAGCAAGTTTGAGAAACAAAAAAAACATCTTTTTAAGAAATTAAAACATACCACAAAGAATTCAATAACAGTAGGATAAGGATGACATAGAGGAATTCTAGAGATTTCAAAGACTAAAATGTTATATCCACAATTTATTAAGAACCATATGGTAATGCAAAAGAAAAGACTATGCATGTAAACTACTTAAAAGTGAAACTCTCCAAAATAGGCATTCTCATACAATGCAATCAAAGTATGAAGTGAGAACACTATTTTGAAAGCAGTTTAGTAGTGTGTATTGAAATTTCATGGATGTTTACATCTTCTATTCTCACAGTTCCTCTTCTAGAAGAGGAAACCCAGAGTTATGGCTGACATTTAGAGCCATTTTTCTCCTCAAAACAGTTGTTAATTTGAAAGCAGCAGGAAGCTGAGAAGTTAATAATATATTGGCAGTTTCATAGGACCAGGTGAATAAAAATTGGGATTCAGGGCCTATCCTGAAAGAGAATCACTGATAACCCAAGTTTTCAGTTGGAATTTCAAATTTTAATTTCAAATTTCAAATTTCAAATTTCCACCCAATAGTAAGACTATATTCAAAATAGACCATCCTAACCTGGAACTGAAGTATAGCATCAAGACACTTCATACCCTCGTTTGATTAAAGTAATTTACCCCCAACTTAGATAGCTGCCAGAGCTAAAGTAAATCCTGTATGGGTTGAGAAAATGCTATACAGAGACTTAACTTATCTCTGCAATTGTTTTTTTTCTTTTAAATTCATAATACTAGGTGCTAAGTAAAAAAGAACAAGGCATACAACTAATAAAAGCTAACCAAAAACTAAGGTTAAAATGGATGCTAAAAAAGGCCTTGATGGTGCAGATACTATGGTTATCTGACAGGGATTTTAAAATAACAATGGTTAAATATTCAAGGAATTAAATGACAAGATACAACAGGAAACTAAATATTTTATTGGTTTATTCTTATTAAATTATCAAAAGGAAATTCTAGAACTAAAAAATCCAATAAGAGAAATAACTATTTCAGAAGAAGAGGGGTTTAACAATATATTTGATGCAACAGAAGAGAGAATTATTGCACTAAAACATTCTTAGAGGAAAATACCCAGGCTGAATTGCAGAGATAGTAGAACAGAAACAAGCATAAGGACAAATAGAGAAAGATTTAAAAAAATCTATCTACTTGTAATTGAAGTTACTTAAGGAGAGGAGACATCAATTAAGGTAGAACTATACTGGTGGAAATACAGCAGAGAAATTTCCCAAACTAATGAAAGACATCAAGACACAGATGGAAGAAGCACTACCAATTCCCAGAAAGATAAAAGACAGAAAAATAAAAACCCAAACCTCTGGGTACATACTGGAAAAACTTCTAAAACAGAAGATATAAGAGGAGTGCCTCGGTGGCCTCAGTCAGTTAAGCCTCAGTCAGTTAAGATTCTTAATTTTGGCTCTATGCTGGGCATGGAGTCTGGTTAAGATTCTCTCTCATCCTCTCCCTCTGTCCCTCCTCTCCAATCCCTCTTTAAACAAACAAAGAAAAAACTAAAGACATAAGGAAAATCTTAGCCAGAGGAAAAGGAAACTTACATTTAAAGGAACAATAGAAGATTGGGAGTGGTTTTTCATTAGAAAAATAGAAGAGAGAAGACTCTGGCAACATTTCTGGCACACAATTTAAAAATTTGTAAAAAGTGGATATGAGTTGTTGTTTTTTTTTTTTTTTAAGATTTTAACTACTCATTTGACAGAGATCACAAGTAGTCAGAGAGGCAGGCAGAAAGAGAGGAAGGGAAGCAGGCTCCTTGCTGAGCAGAGAGCCGATGCGGGGCTTGACCCCAGGACCCTGGAATCATGACCTGAGCTGAAGGGGGGCTTTAACCCACTGAACCACCCAGGTGCCCCCAGTTTTCTCTTTCTTGCCATAACAAATTATTACCATTATAGCAACTTAAAATAACATGAATAAAATTCTTTTATTACTGCATAGTTCTTCTAAAAATATGTGTATATATTTAAATGCTATTTTATTTAAATACTATGAACTCAATCATGAAAATGTAAAACAACTTTATAGAAGTGGAAAAAATAATTTTAATAGACAATTCACAGAAGAAAACTGGGTGACCAATAAACAGCTTATTCAATTGCACTATAATCAGCGGGAAATAAGTTAAAATAACAATGAGATACATTTTGTACCCATTATATTGAAAATACTAAGAAGTCTGAAAATTTCAAGTGTTGGTAGGAATGTGGGGAACAAGAAGAGGGACTACTAAGACTTGCATAGACAGTGGGTAAAGCATGCAATGGTATGAATTGTCACAAGTCTTGTAATAAAACCTTTCTGGTTGAAGTTTAAGCAAAGCTAGGAAGTAGGAAAAAAGAGATTAACAAGGCTGGCAGATTATGTAGGGCCTTGTTTCCATGCTATGAAGTTTGTGTTTTCTCTGGAAGGAAATGGTCAGTTATTGCAATGTTTATCCTTGCTCTGGATAGTAAACAAAGATCATTCTGAAAACAAAATGAAGAATGGTTAGGAGGGTACAGAACTGGAGAAATGAGTTAGGACACTGTTACAATATCACACAGAGGTGAGCAGGACCTAATGAAGGTAACAGCAATAGGTATGGAAAAGGGGGGATGTTTATAGAAGATATAGGGATAGAATCAATAGTATTTGTTACAGATAAGGCAAGAAGGTTAAAAGAATGAGAAAGTAATGGATTTCAGACATGCCCAACAGGATAAATGATGATGCAATTCACTAGACTAGGTTGCCCACCCTTCCAAAATGATGAATTCAATTTGGGTCATGTTGATTCAGAGGCATCTTTGGGGTCTGTGGTGACCAATTGTTTCCATGGGTCCAAAGCTCAGCTGGAAAATCTAAGCAAGAGATTTAGATTTAGCAGTCATCGGTGTTTTAATGGTTACTGATGCTCTGCTCGTAGGTGATATCACATATATGAAATGTGATGCGAATAAAAGATGGTTAAGAACAGAATCCCAGGGACCAATATCTGAGACAGATGTAAAAGAAAAATCTGAAAAAGAGACTAAAAAAAAAAAAGAGAGAGAGAGAGAGAGATCCTGAAAAGGAGCAACCAGACAGATAGAAGGAAAACAATGGGTAAACAAGGAGAGGAGTTCCAAAAAAGAAAGCATATCTGGTAAAGGCAAATACCACAGAGACGTTAAGACAAAGACTAAGTTAATAGGAACGTAAGTTGGTATGGCCACTGTGGAAAAGAATATGGAGTTCCTCAAAAAGTTAATATCATATGATCTAGCAATTCTACATCTGGGTAATTACCAAAAAATGAAACAATCTCAAAGATAGATATATGCCCATCCCTATCTTTATTGCAGGCTATTTACAATAGCCAAAATAATGGAAGGAACCTTAGTGCCCACCAATAAATGAATGAATAAAGAAGCTGTAGTATATATACATATTGAATATATATATTCAGCCATTAAAAAAAGAATGAAACCTTACCATTTCCAACAACATGAATGGACCCAGAGAATATAATGCTGAATGAAATAAGTCAGACAAAGACAAATACTGCGTGATTTCACTTACATGTGGAATCTAAAAACAACAACAAATGAACAAACAAAACAAGACAGAAGCAGACTCATAGATACCTGCAAGGAACTATTGGTTACTAGAGTTGGGAGGGGTTGGGGCAGATGACATAGGTTAAGAGAATTAAGAGGTACAAACTGAGTTATAAACTAAGTCATGCTGATGTGGAGCATAGGGAATATAGT
This sequence comes from Martes martes, assembly GCF_963455335.1. Taxonomy (NCBI): domain Eukaryota; kingdom Metazoa; phylum Chordata; class Mammalia; order Carnivora; family Mustelidae; genus Martes; species Martes martes. Next base: position 68,626,283 of record NC_137895.1, read on the forward strand.
CAATAATATTGTAATAACTTTGTATGGTGGCCAATGATGACTTGTCACAGGGATGATTTAATAATGTATAAAAATATCAAATCACTATGATGCACACCTGCAACTAATAGGATATCGTGTATCAATTATACTTCAATAAAAAGTTACTGTATAGCATATTTGATTGCCAAGAGAGTAGATTTTATACTTTTTTATCACAAGAAAAAATTATAACTATGTCTGGTGATAAATGTTAGACTTATTGTGGTAATCATTTCTCAGTGTATACAAATATCGAATCATTATGTTGTAAACATGAAACTAATATAATGTGTCAACTTTACCTCAATAAAAAATAAGTAGCCATTCAATTTACCACTCAGTTTACCAACTGGGAAGACATTTGTCATCTTGGTCTAAGGCAGAAGTAGATGGTAGTGGATTGAGGAATGAGTAAGAGGTGAAGAATTAATGATATGGTCTTTCCAAAGCTTGGTTGTAATAACACTACAAAGTGGAAAGTGGAGGAGACTTGTGGTTTTGTTTTTTGGGGGGGATTTTTTGTTTTTGTTTTTGTTTTTGTTTTTGTTTGCTTTTTTAAGGCAGTAGCAGTTTGAGGATACATACATATTTGGGATAATGGGACAGTGTGGAGGGAGAGATGGTGTTAAAGGAAAATAACGAATAGACTGAGTTGTTGAAGTAGCCAGAGGAAAAGCGAACAAAGTGTTTCACTTGAGATGGGAAAAGGGCCCCTCTTCCACTGAAACAAGATGGGCTGAAAAGAGAAGTCAAGCGGGTATGGGTGAAACTGCTTCTAAGTAGAAAGTAGGAGCACACTTCTTTCTGATAGTCCTGTTTTCTCAGTGACTTTATTTGCTGAGAGTAAGGATGGAGATGTGAGGGCAGGGATTTGTACATTGTTCGAGGAATAACAGACTAGTTCCGCTTATGAAACACACAACTTTCTAACACATACACATACACACACACACCCCTTGCTGCCAATTACTAAGGGAATCATTAAGGGCTGAGGTGTGGCTGGAGACCAATTTATTCAGTGGCAGCAATCTACACATATGTATATGCATGTGCATGTGTGTGCGTGTGTTCTCTAGCAGTGCTCAACTACCAGACTATCTAGACTGTAAACAATTTGAATGGTTGCATCAAACCTCTTTGGGAATTTACTAATTGAGTGAGACAGAAGAACAGTGCTAACATTTATTGAGTGATCTTGGACATGACAATCTTTCTAAACCTCAGTTTCCTTATCTGTAAAATGGGACTAAAAATAATATCTGTCTCACTGGGTTGTTGTGAGAATTAAACAAAATATTAGGGGGTTTTTTTTTGTTTTTTTTTTTTACTGTGACTTTCAGTAAGAAATATGTAGCCTTATGAGAATTGAATGAATATCTACAAGTTCACAATGCCTTTCCCAAAATATTTGGGGACTTGATGTGTTTCAAAATTCAGAACTTGGGGGATTTCAGGAAAGTAATATGATGACTAGAACACATATTAGGTAACACCCCATCGGGGCTTAGAAAAGTATCCAAAATCAAACATCAATTTGTCCACAGCCAAACATATGAATAATTCACACAAACCATAATTAAAGACTATAAATAGACTACCCTCAGTTTCAGGTCAGATTTTGCCACCAAAGGAATTCAGGTCAGATTTGTCTCAAATGCATTTTTTCCCAAGTTTTTATTTAAATGCCAGCTAATTAACATACAGTGTAATATTAGTTTTAGCTGTAAGATTTAGTGATCCATCTCTTTTATACCACACCTGGTGCTCATCAAACATCAAATGCATTTTTTTAAGTTTTGGCATTTTTCAGAACTTTATGGATTTTGGAATTTGGGGTATGAATGTGTAGATATAGATATAATCTTTAAAAGGTACCCAGCACATAATAAGTATGGTTATTATTATTGGAATTTCATTTTTTAAATGATAGCTATTACCCACTGAAGTGATTTAATGATGTACTATTAGGTTCTCACCCACACTCTGAGAAATGCTAACATATAAATGTTTATTAGCCTAGTCCCTGGTACATACTAGGCTCTCAACACATGTTAGAGGGAAAAGTTACCATCTTATATTTGCATAATATTTTAAGTTTACAAAATTCTTTTAAGCACATAGTTGCTGTTCATCTTCACAGTAACTTTATCAAAAATTATCTAAATGGTTTACCTTTCTCTTTACTTGATAGTTTCATGAATAGAAGGAAATTTAAATAATGATAATAACATCTTCCTATGGCATTCATACCTTGACACCTACAGCACTTTTTAACTTTAATTATTTTATGTGAAAGAGATAATTTTGTTGCACAGATAAACAGAACTACCAGATCAAACCAGATGTCTTAGGTTATAAAATACACCATTTCTATATAGAATGTGTCCAGTAGAATATACAGCTATGTAAAAGTTATACTTTCAAAGCACATTATTCAGTTCTTAAAATGAGCTAAAGACACATTTCTCTAAAGTCACCTTATAATCTTTCTGCTTTTTTTTTTAATTTCTTTTCAGTATACCAGAATTCATTGTTTATGCACCACACCCAGTGCTCCATGCAATACGTGCCCTCCATAATACCCACCACCAAGCTTACCCAACCTCCCACCCCCTGCCCCTTCAAAACCCTCAGATTGTTTTTCAAAGTCCATAGTCTCTCATGGTTTATCTCCCCCTCCAATTTCCCTCAACTCCCTTCTCCTCTCCATCTCCCCATGTCCTCTGTGTTGTTTCTTATGCTCCACAAATAAGTGAAACCATATGATAATTGACTCTCTCTGCTTGACTTATTTCACTCAGCATCATCTCTTCCAGTCTCATCCATGTTGATACAAAAGTTGGGTATTCATCCTTTCTGATGGAGGCATAATACTCCATAGTGTATATGGACCACATTTTCCTTATCCATTCATCCGTTGAAGGGCATCTTGGTTCTTTCCACAGTTTGGCGACCGTGGCCATTGCTGCTATAAACATTGGGGTACAGATGGCCCTTTTTTTCACTACACCTGTATCTTTGGGGTAAATACCCAGTAGTGCAATTGCAGGGTCATAGGGAAGCTCTATTTTTAATTTCTTAAGGAATCTCCACACTGTTCTCCAAAGTGGCTGCACCAACTTGCATTCCCACCAACAGTGTAAGAGGGTTCCCCTTTCTCCACATCCTCTCCAACAGACATTGTTTCCTGTCTTGTTAATTTTAGCCATTCTAACTGGTGTAAGGTGGTATCTCAATGTGGTTTTGATTTGAATCTCCCTGATGGCTAGTGATGATGAACATTTTTTTCCTGTGCCTGATAGCCATTTTTATGCCTTCATTGAAGAAGTGTCTGTTCATGTCTTCTGCCCATTTTTTGACATGATTATCTGTTTTGTGTTTTATTTTTTAGTGCTCTTGGAGACATTAAAATCGCTGAAGTAAATGTCAAGGGTTTATTTGTGAAACTCATTAACTCTTCCCTTGACAAAGAACTGGAGATTGGAGGTCATATTCTCCAGCAAAATGTGAATGGACAAACAGTCTCTTTTTACCGCTTCCTTCCAAATATCACAATGCAGGCCAATTGCACAGTAACAGTGAGTATAAAATATAAATGTTACGAACTAGAATTTTATAGGAAAAAATCTTTCACCCAGCCAGACTGGCTTAGCACCAGTTTCTTCATCACTCGATCTCTAGGTAAAATGTGATTTCTTGTTGTTGTTAGTTACTTGTCCCACTTCGTCCATCCCTGAATGTAAATTAATACCCATAAATAAATTTCCATGGCTTCTCTCAATCAGTTGTACAATACCTTTTGGGATTTTTAAAGATTTATTATTTATTTGAGAGAGAGAGAGAGAGAGAGCAGTGGGTGGGAGAAGGGACAGAGGGAGAGAGAGTCTTAAGCAGACTCCATGCTAAGTGCAGAGCTCACTTTCACAACCCTGAGATCATGACCTGAGCGAAACCAAGAGTTGGTGAGGTAACTGAAGTAACCAACTGTGCCACCCAGGTGCTCTGAATACTTTTTGTTTTTATTATTCAACTATTAAAATGAAGTACCTAGTTTCCTAAAAGTAAACAAACATAATCCTTAAAAGGAAAGCAAAGAGATTGTTTGCTTAGAGAACAGGTAATTTGCTGATGCTGGAAGGTTTCTCTTTCTTGTACTTTTCGTTATGCCATGTACAGTAACTGATTGGAGTTACACAGCTTGATATTATATATTGTACAGTCATATTTTAAAACTTCATCTGTGCAGAATGATACATTGCAATGACCCTCTGACATATGCAAAACTCCATGGAACTCAAAGGGCATTTGTCACAAACAAACCATTTTTTTACAGGTGTGGGCAGCTGAATCTGAAGCAAAGCATCAGCCACCATCAGATTTTCTTTGGAGAGAACAAAACAAGTTTAGAACAAGCCCAAACTGTACAACGATTTTGTGCAAACCTAATGGTGAAGTCAGTGTCCTATTCTTAACAATGGGTTTTGAAAGAAGAATGGAGAGCTGTCCTTATGCTCCCCTTCCCCTCGTAGCTGACTCAAGTATTTTCCAACCTTAATAGCTTAGATAAAACCATCACTAACTGCAACAACATGTCAGGCAAATCAACAGCACCCTGTTCCCAGGGCCCAAGTGCCAAAGAGCTACTTATAATTTGGCAAAAATAATTTTCATGGCCAATATTTCTAAGAAGTTACTTTAAATTCCAGAGTCAAGGATGGATTTTATTTATGATATTTAGGTTGAAGAGTGGAATAAGAAAGAAGTGTACTACATAGACATCTTTTCTATTCCTTTATTCACTTCTCAATCATTTGTTGAGATTATTCTCTATTCCAATGGCTGTAATATATGCGGATAATATAATGTAGAATAGGACATGATATTTGCTCTTAAGAGACTATCATCGAAAGGATCTATAGTCTAATTTGTAACAACTATACATTATTCACTATAAAATTAAGTGTATTAGTAATTATTTTGGGTAACTCATTCCCAGTATTTGACAATTTTATAGTTTCATTCTATCTTTTCCTTAGCATAATATTAGCATAAATATATGCCCAAAGACACACTAATAAAGTTGAAAGATATTTTCGTTTACAACAAGAAGTTATTCCTTTTTCAAAACCATTCCTTTGATTTTTCTTAAATACCTGCCCTTTATTTTCTTACCTCCAGTCTTACTTACTATGTCCTATAACTACTAATCCAGATAATATGTTGATTGAAATCTATCTTTCTGATTGTCTTGCTTGCTACATTATAGTTCATGCTTAGTTTGACTTTTCCTTTAGAGTAGACTTGCTAATTTATTAAGAGCCATTTGATGTCTTTCTTTAAGAACGTAGTTGTCATTAGAACACTCGTTAGATGTAATTTTGAGGACTTTACTCACCTTTAGATCTTTTAGTGGGCTCAAGATGAATTTTAGAATACTTCTAATGATTTTCACTGTTGGGAAAAATAAGGTGATATAATCTAAATTATTTACTCAGGCTCATAAAAAATCATTGGCAAAACTCTAAGATTAAGGCATTCTTATTTCAGACTTCTCATCACATTTATCCATGCATTTATTCACGTTCGGGGTTTCTACTTTGTATACACACTGTTCCCAGGCACTGTATGTTGAACCAGACAGACAAGATCCCTAAGCTCCTGGAATGCCTATTTGAGTAAGTTGTCATTCCCTGGAACAGGATTAGTCTTTGTACTTATACTACAGTTTTTACTCTGGTTTGAACTACTTTGCACATATAGGATCGGATTATTTTTGCAGGGTGATGTAAACATAAATAATTTTATTTGCTAATAAAAGAGTGAAACTGACCAATTAATTCATATGGGGAAAATTTCCATATGTTTAGTATCTGCCAAGCATTATGCTAGGTGCTGGAGGGAAAAGAGCACAACAATTGCATGGTTTCTCTCCTCAGGAAACTCAGAGTCTAGTTAGTCTCCTTAATAGTTCCAGTTAGGATTCTAGCTCAAAAAAATGTGGTTTTCTCTCCACGTCTCTGTTCTACTGCTCATTTCCCCGTTTCAAATAAGACCTATATATACACATACACATATATGTAATATCTTAAATATTTAAATTTTAATGATAACATTACAACTACTTTTTGCATAGTTCTTCATAGTTATGAATTTTAGTAGTTTAGCCGAATCTCACAACACCCTCATACAGCAATTCCCTACTATCACCCTCCCCCTTTCACATATGAGGACACAGTCCAAGACGGGAAGTGACTAATCTGCCTGAGGTTATGCCCCTTACAATTTTTGAAACTGGAAACTAAGTCCAGGATGTCTTACTCCTCATTGTGTTCCTAATTCACACACAGTAGGTAAGTTACATTAAACTGTTTGACTTCGAAATGTTATTGCAATAAGCCTATGACATTTAAAAAATCTACCTAACTGCATTGGTATTTGATACTAATGAATCATTTTTGTTAGGCTGTTGCCTGGTACACTCCTATTCACTGGAAGCAAGCGTGGGAGAAATTAGAGACTGACATTGAATTTGACAGACGCTCAGTAGTAAGTCCAACATCTCGAAGACACATGTTTAGTTGGCCAGCAGCTATAACTACAACTAAAGAAAAACAAGATAAATGTAATAAAGATAATTCAAAATGTCAGATGGAGCAAGTTAAAGTTTTTCTTAAAAGGTAAAATTTACTTGGCTTTTTTTTTTTTTAATTGAGTCCTTCCCACAATTAGTAACTGAAGAAGTAGGAATGACTAGGTGACAAACAGATATATGATGAATAGGTAATTCAAATTAGAAAATCCTACTTCAAATAGGACCGTATTTTTTGTGTTTTATGAAAAACAGAGCAAGCAGTGTTGTTGTCATGGGACAGTAGAGGCTGGTGACTTCCACTAGGCAATATCAACACCCCGCTGGCCATTTCACTTCTTAGTGACACTGCTGTTAGAGGCAGGGCTGTGGAGAAGTGAAGAGAGAAAATTACCACCTTGTCTTTAGCAGTGCTTAGGTGGAGGAAGAGGTGCATCATCTAGAAATTTCATCTTAGATCAAGAGCTGGCTTGCGGCGTAAAGTGCAGAATTTATGTCACACTTATCTAGGCAAATACTTCTGATGTTGACAAAAGTGCTGCTCAAAAGTCAAGAAAAGCCATATTCTCTGGTCTTAAACATGCTTTCACTTTTATTGAACCTTCATTGCTAATTCCACTATATAAGATACATTTTGGGTTCACTTTTGGCTTACTTTTTTTTTTTCTTAACAGAGAAATTGAAAACCCACCAAGCCCCTTTCCCAATAGCAGCCCTTGGTGCCACAGTCCCAGTGCCCCTGCACACCCCTACAGTCCTCTGATTGAAACTTGCAGTACGTGCGTGGTTGGAAGCAGCTTAGACAGACAGCCAAGGCCTCAGTCATCCAGGCCTGATCCAGCCCAGGTAAGTCAAAGGGATACTCAATCCAGTGGAGAGTTAAGGGATTTGAGGGGGGGTGTGTGTGGTGAGGGAGGACAAGAGAGTAGGAGGGAGTGAGGGAGGGAGATCTGGTGAAAGAGGTTAAGTGGTTAAATTCTCTAAGAACTAAAAGCTATTCATATCTTCAAATATAGATGGCTTCTAAAGCAAATATCTGAAATCATTCACTTACATTTGCTTTAGCATAGTGTCTTCTACTTTTCTTGGTAAGTATCTGTGGAATGAATCAATGAATCAAAAGAATAGTGTGGCAAGCAAGAGTACATAGGATCCTTGAAGTTTGGTCAAAAGTACATCAAAAACTAATTATGTACTATACAGTGGCTAAATGAACATAATTTTTAAAAAGTACATTTGTTTTTTATTAGGCAGGAAAAACTGTCCCTACAAAGTTATGCTGTCCTTAAAGATAAATCCATCTTTTCCCAACACATTCTAATTTAATCCCAAATTCTTACTCTTTTTCAACAAGAAGTTTCTTATTTAAGTCATCTAAGGTTCTCAGAGTTGTGTTGTTAAGCCAGGATCTGTGAATGGATTTCAGGAAGTCCCTAAACTGCTGTTCTGGGTACATAAATGTGTACGAAATGTGTACCTATACGCTGCTTCCTGGGAAAAGAGTTCATGAGGTTCATCAGGTGCCCCCCAAATGTTTATAAGATACTAATTAAAACACAGTGTGAGATTCTAAGCGTAGAGAAAGTCTGTTTCATACAGGTACTATATCCTGTTCAAGCTATAATGATTTGCAAACTTTTATTTAGTAGAGGGATGCTTTTTTAAATGACATCTTGGACAGACCCAATATATAGAACAGATATAAGCAAGCCTGTCCAAGTTGAAGGAAGGGTAGCAATTCTAACTCCTCACTACACCCTTTTTCCATCCTGTCTTTCCTTGCTTCATCCCTCCCTCCTTCCCTGTGACCTTTGAGGCACCTCTCTGGAATCATAAAATTCTATACCACAGTATGAAAACCACTGCGTAAGTAGACCAACACATAACTGGAGGTAGCACTCCCAAAATAGCAACTTTTAGAAGTGAAATGTTGAAAATGATGTAAAGTCCTGAATATATTCTATTTCATAAAATTAAATACCCTATATCTTTGTGCTCTAGTTTCTTCATCTGTCAAGTAAGAGATTTGGCCTGAAATTTAAAGAGTTCTTTCAGCAGTAATTTATATGTATAATCTTATGTATAATTCACACAGATACACACCTTTGGTACATTACAACTTAGATTTGAGACTCACAAGAGGTATGTGAATTGTTTGTCTTCATTTAATGATAGTTTTCACTATTTTACCCATTCTAAACAACAATTTCCCAAAGAAATTTGACTTCAAATTTTCTTTTCATTAATTTTTTTATTCAACTACAATTAACATCAAGTGTTATATTAGTTTCAGATGTGTAAAATAATTATTTAAGTATCTGTGCATTACTCAGTGCCCAACATGATAAATGTACTCATAATCCCCTTCAACTTTTTCATCCATCCCTCCCCCAACAACATCCCCCCGGCAACCAATAGTTGGTTCTCTAAATTTAAGAGTTTGTTTATGAACAGACACTACCCTAACGAAGACGTACAGATAGGCAGCATGAAAAGATGCTCAACCTCACTCATCATCAGGGAAATGCATATCAAAACCACAAAGAGATATCACTGCATGCCTGTCAGAATGTCTAAAATCAAAATTCAAGAAATAAGTGTTGGCAAGGATGTGAAGAAAAAGGAACAAAACAAATGAAAAAAGGGGAAAAGGACAAGCTGAGAAACAAACTCTTAACTATAGAGAACTAACAGATGGTTACCAGAGGGAAGTTGGATGGGGGGATGGGTGAAATTGGTAAAGGAGATTAAGACTACTTCTATCTTGATAAACACTGAGTAATATATTGAACTACTGAATCGCTATATTGTACTATATTGTACATCTGAAACTAATACCACACTGTATGTTAACTATACTAGTATTACAATAATTTTTTAAAGCTTCTTTTTGTCTCTTTTATTCTTTGTTCACATGTTTTATTTCTTAAATTGTACTTATGAATGAAATCATATATTTATCTTTCTCTGACAGACTTATTTCACTTAACATTATATCCTCTAGATACATCCATGTTGTTGCAAATGGTCAGATGTCATCCATTTTTAAGGTTGAATAATATTCCATTACACACACACACACACACACACACACACACACACACCACTTCTTTATTTAATCATCTATGGATGGACACTTGGGTTGCTTCCATATCTTGGCTACTGTAAAAATGCTGCAGTAAACATAGGGGTGCATATCTTTTTTAATTAGTTTTTTTCATTTTATTTGGGCAAATATCCAGTAGTGAAATTACTGGATCATATGGTAATTCTATTTTTGAGGAACTTCCACACTGTTTTCCACAGCAGCTGCACCAATTTGCATTCCCACCAACAGTGCACAAGTGTTCCTTTTTCTCCACATCTTCACCAACACTTGTTATTTTTTGTCTTTTTTATTTTAACCATTCTGACAGATGTGAGGTGATATTTCATTGTGGATTTGATTTTGCATTTCCCTGATAATGAGTGATGTTGAGCATCTTTTCATGTGTCTAATGGCCATCTGTATGTCTTCTTTGGAAAAATATCTATTCCGGTCCTCTGTCCATTTCTCAATTGGATTATTTGTTTCTTTGGTGTTCAATTGTATCAGTTCTTTTGTTGTTATTGTTGTTGTTGTTTGTATTTAAATTCCAGTTAGTTAACATACAGTGTAATATTAGTGTCATGTAGAATTTAGTGATTCATCACTTATTTATAACACCCAGTGCTCATCACAGCAAGTGCCCTCCTTAGTACCCAACACCCATTTAACTCATTCCCCTGACACCTCCCTTCCAATAACCATCAGTTTGTTCTCTATAGTTTAGGGTCCGTTTTCCAGTTTGCCTCTCTTTTTCCCCTTATGCTCATCTGTTTTGTTTCTTAAATTCCACATATGAATGAAATCACTTATTTCACTTAGCATTACATTCTCTAGCTCCATCCACATCTTTGCAAATGGTCAGATTTTATTATTTTTATGGCTGAGGAATATTCGATTGCATATATATACCACAACTTCTTTATCCATTCATCAGTCAATGGGCATTTGAGCTCTTTCCATCATTTGGCTATTGTTGATAATGCTGCTATAAACATCAGGGTGCATGTATCCCTTCAAATCAGTATTTTTGTATCCCTTGGTAAATACTCACTAGTGCAATTGTAGAATGTAGTGTAGTTCATTTTTAGCTTTGTGAGGAAACTCCATACTGTTTTCCAGAGTAGCTGCACAAGTTTGCATTCCCACCAACAGCGTCAGAGGATTCCCCTTTCTCCACATCCTTGCTAACACGTGTTGTTTTCTATGTAGTTAATTTTAGTCACTTTGGTGGGTGTGAGGTGATGTCTCATTGTAGTTTTGATTTGTATTCCTCTGATGCTGAGTGATGTTGAGCATCTTTTCATGTGTCTGCTGGCTATCTGTATGTCTTCTTTGGAAAAATATCTATTCATATCTTCTGCACATTTTTTTAACTGTATTGTTATTTTTTGGGTGTTGAGTTTTATAAGTTCTTATAGATTTTGGATACTAACCCTTTATCAGGTAAGTAGGGTGTTAAAGTCCTCTACTATGATTGTATCACTATCAGTTGCTTCCTTTATGTGTGTTATTAGCTGCTCTATGTATTTGACTGTTCTCATGTTGGTGTGTAAATATTTACAATTGTTATATCTTCTTGTCAGATTATTCCCTTTACAATTACATAGTGTCTTCCTTTGTCTGTTGTTATGGTCTTTGTTTTAAAGGCTATTTTTTCTGATATGTATTGCTCCCCCAGCTCTCTTTTCACCTCCATTTGCATAATAAATGCTTTTTCAATCCCTTCACTTTCAATCTGCATGTGTCTTTAAGGTCTGAAATGAGTCTCTTGTAGGCAGCATATAAATAGGACTTGCTTTTTATCCATACCATCACTCTATATAGTCTTTTGACTAGAGCATTTAGTCCATTTACATTCAGAGTAATTAGTGATAGGTATGTGTACTTATTGCCATTTTGTTATTTGTTTTATGGTTGTTTTGTAATTATCTCTTCCCTTCTCTATCTCTTCTCTCACATTTTTCTGTTTTTTTAGTGATATGCTTGGACTCCTTTCTCCTTATTTTTTCCATATCTATGAGTGGGTTTTGATTTGTGGTTACTATTAGGTTTATCTATAACATCTTATACATATAGCAGTTTATATTAAATTGATGGTGGCTTAATTTTCAACACATTCTTTACTCCTTCCCCTAACATATTTTAGGTATATAGTGTTATATTTTCCATCCTTTTATTTTGTTAATCCCTTATCTGATCTTTATAGATATACTTAATTTTACTGCTTTTGAGCTTTCTTTTGTGTTGCTCCCTGAGAAGGTTTTCTGGTGGTCAGGGCCTGTAGTTAGACCTGATATATAACCCCAGCCCACTGTGGGGATTCATTTGGAGTGGTTTTTCTCATTATCTTTCCCTCTCCAGTAAGAGTCACACTGCAGTAGTCCTGGTCCCTGCTGGGTCTTTTTGTACCACTTTGGATGGGCTCTAGCCAAGGGCATATTGGAGGAAGGAAGTCCACAGGAAAACATGGGGGTGAACTGATGTGCCGGCAAGGGTCATGCTGGTCTGCTGTGGGACGGCCCTTGCAGCCACCCAGGAAAACTGCCAAAGCTCACCAGGTTGAAGGGGATAGATTCGAAGAAGCTCAAAGGAACCTGACATGCAATGTTCCCAAGGTTGTCTCTGCTATGGTAGGAGACTGTTGGCCACTTTGGAGAACTCCTGCAGAGGCTGGGTGCATGGGCAGGTCCACAGAAGAGTGCAGGAGTGGGGTATGCTTTTAGCAAGTTAGCTGGAGAATGTTGGCACTGTACTCATTCCCACAAGCATCCATATATCTAGGCTGGGATACAGGGGAAGGAAATGGCACCCCCAGCTCTTTTGTTCTTGCAGTAATCTCCCAAAGATCCCTGCCTCTCCAGCACATGCTGAGATTAGCAAGTAAATCTCCTTGTATTATTCCAGGAATTTTTCAAACTATTGCTTCTATGCTGAAACTTAGCAAGGCTGCTTGTTATGCTGTCACTATAAGGGCAGCAACTCCACCCTCCCAGCTATCCTAGAGCTGAGCCACTGATTTTTTAAGTTCCAGGTATTAAGCCCCACTGATTATTAGGCCCTGTTGTTTTCAAAGCCAAATGTTATAGGGATTCATCTTCTCTGTGTGTGTTCCCTGTGCCTGAGGTGCCTGGTATGGGGTCTGGTCCTCTCCCCCTCTCTGCAATGGTGGCATCCCTCCCTTCCTGAGAAAGTCCTGTGGGTTTTTTTGGCTCCCAACCATGTCTCTGTCCTTCCTACCCTTTTATGATGTGGCCTCTTCTCTACATTTAGCTGTGGGGAGTTTGTTCTGCCAATCTTCAGGCTGTCTTCTTGAAATCTCCAGTGATGTAGGTGTTATCTAGTTGTATCTATGGGACGAGGTAAGCTTAGGATCCTCCTACTCTGCCATCTTCCTCAGAAGTCCTTTACCATTTTCTTATGTTATTAGATTGACTAGGTTCTCTGGTATATTATGGGATAGTTTCAGCGAGCATGATGGCCATCTTTGGCTTGTTTGTACTCTTAATGAGAATGCTTCTAAAGCAATAATAGCAGGATGTTTGCCAAAGTTACCTTTTATCACTTGATCTGCTGAGAATTAATCCCCATTGTAATTAGCAGAAACTTGGGGGAGTGTTCTGAACTTCTAAAATATATGGAAATTTTATCTAATATGATAGAAATCACAAAACGCACAAAGGCTGCAGTTAACTTAGTGCCTACACATTATGAAAGGATTTATAAGATGTGAAGTTCATTCTTCCACACTGAATGTTCACAACAAACTAAAACACACACAGACACACAAAAACACTTATAAAAAGAAAGTACTTTTGATAATTATAGAGTTATGAAAGAGGGTTTCATCATAGCCCCCTACAAAAAAAAAAAAAAAAAAAAGGCCAAAAATTGTGACTAGACTCTCCTGAAGAGTCCTTTCAGCTATCCTACCAAGTGTGAGAGGGCATCCGCTGGCCTGCCCTTCCATGAACAACCAAATCTCTTGCCATAATTGCTCTCATTTTCTCTGTTAGAAGCACACTTACCCCCATAACTTCAGACATCACCCCAACTTTTATCAAAAGGTTGTCAATATATGGTCTCCCATCTTAAGAGAAATCTGATGACAGATATTAAAACATTTCCATCTCATTGTAAGTCCCATTGTTATTCCCACTTCACAGAAAAAGAAAGTTAGTAATAAGTTAGAAAATTTTCCTTCTTTGAAATTTTTTTAATGCTATAAAATACAGAAAGTTGCAAAAGACACTCCTCTGTCTACTCCCCCAACTGAAAAGGTTAATAAAAAAAAAAGAAGAAGAAGAAGAAGCAGAATCCCCCTGTAGTCCCTTCTATGGTCCTTGTCTCCTCCCCCTCTCCCTGAAGCATGAACTTGGGTGTTGATGGTGGTGGTGGCATTTTGTATTGTGTTGTTGTTCAGCTCAAATCTAACCTGAAGTTCTGAAATTTTTCCACTCTGAACTGTTGAAGCTCAGAAAATTTATCCATAACTTTTAATATATCTTCCAAACCTAGAACATATCATTCCTTTTAGTATGAATACATATTCAAGATATGTTATCAACAAATTTAAACTATTTCTTGACCTTAACAGAAGAATTGAAGGAACGCTGAACAAAAGAAAGAGGGAGAGAACATAGACAACTATGCAAAACATTTTTTTTAAAGATTTTATTTATTTATTTAACAGGCAGAGATCACAAGTAGGCAGAGAGGCAGACAGAAAGAGAGGAGGAAGCAGGCTCCCTGCAGAGCAGAGAGCCTGATGTGGGGCTTGATCCCAGGACCCTGGAATCATGACCTGAGCTGAAGGCAGAGGCTTTAACACACTGAGCCACCCAGCTGCCCCTGCAAAACATTTTCTACCATAAACAATTTATTCAAAAATGACTGAGTGCCTATAATATATCACAGTGCTAAATGGGAGAGACACAAAAACAAATAAGGCATCTTCTTTCTAGGGAGAAAAACAACTAGCAAAGCAACAAAAGTAGTAGGATAATGACTTTCAAATATCTTTGACCATAAACCACAGGAAGAAATATGGTCTATATGATTATTCAATATACATATACATGTGTACATATGTAACTGAAACAAAAGTTTCAAGAGGCAATACTTAATTTTTGAACTGTCTGTATTTCCTACTCTTTCTATTTCATTTTAAGTACCTGTCATGACCCTCTAACTTTATTTCATAACCAATAAATGGGACAGGATCTGCTCTTTGAAAAACATTGTTTTAGAAACATTTATAAGGTGACATGAGAGCAATTGAAAAGGCAACTCAGAGGAGAGGTATTTGAACTATGATATTGAAGGATGAATAGAAGTTATTCAGGTTGAAAAGAAAGTGGACAAAGCATTCTGAATAAAAGAAACAGCATATTTTAAAAGCATATGGAGATAAAAATAAACTCTGTGTGTCTAGAGAACAGTGAGAAATTGTATCCAACTGAAATATATGTTGAGATGTTAGTCTGGAAAGTTTGGTGGGTACTAAATTTTAAAGGTCTTTGCACACCATTATGTGAAAGAGTTAGACTGTATCAGGTAGCTAGGAGGAGACACTGATGGTTTATAAGCAGGTATCTCATATAGATAAATCTATTTTTGAAAAAGAACTTTAAAAACAATATGGGAAAATGAAATGGAGTAAGAAAGATTCTAAAATCTGTGCCTTTAGCCCAACCCTCTATTCTGAATTCCTGAATCATGAGGCCAATTGCCTATAATTTCTTAGATGACCCCATGAGTATCTCATTCCTAATATTTACAAAATTTATCTTATCATCATCACTCCCTCAAACTCCGTCATTCCACATTTGCTCTATATCTCAGCAAATGCCATTCAGAAATCCTAGGACCTGAGAATCTTTCTCTATTCCTTTCCTTTTCTCAACTCCCACCTATAATTAATCACAAAATCTTGTTTATTTATCTTAAACAATCTCTTCATTTCCTTGCTTAAATGTTTTCATTTTTTCTCCCATTATCCTCATGATGAAGTTCAAACCCATGAAATTTTTTGTGTAGCTTGTAGCCTACCTCATTAAACATTCATCTTGTATTCTATACCTCAACTGTCTTGAAGTTCTTTTAATTCCTCCAGCATACCATAACTACCTCTAGGCCTTCACATGGTCTGTCACCCATTTCTTCACATGGATAAATCTTAATCATTCTTAACATTTCCACTTATATGTCACTACCTCCAAAGAGTCCATCTTCTAGCCTCCACCAAATGAGTTTTTTGTTCCTGATATGTATTCTCTTAACATCCTATACTTCCCCTATCATATAAAGCACTTATTGCACTCTATTAAAAATTTTCTCTATCCCTGGACTATATGCTCTGAAGGGATAGAAATAGCTTTTACACTGCTCACCTTTTTGTCTCCTGCACTAAACTCAGTGCATGACCCATAATAGTTGTTTAATAAATGTTTGCTGAAGGTCAGATGGAAAAGGAGATACTGAAAGTTTTTAAGCAAGCATCTCATAGAGTTAGATACATATTTTAGAGAAAATTTTGGAAGCAATGCTGAAAATTTTGTGGAGTAGAAAGTATTCCAAAATTTAGGAAGAGAAGGGAAGGCAAAGGAAGGAAAGTAAAAACAAAGCAGGTTATAAAAAGAGATTAGGAACAAGTAGTTCTAATAAAGCTATAATTTGTGTTCCACAAGGAAAAGAAGAGAAAGATTTGGGCATAAGTAATATGTAAAGAAATAATGACAAAAATTGTCAAAAAATTGATGAAAGACACCAAGTCACAAAACCAAGAAAAGCAAATCCCAAGCAACACAAAGCCAAAGGGAACACCACCAATGTATATTATAGTAAAACTTCATAAAACCAAATAACAGAAGTCAGAAGATGATGGAATGATATCTTCAAGGTGCTAGATGCTAAAAGAACCACTAACCTAGAATTCTATGCCTATCAAAAATACACTTCAGAAAGTGAAGGTAAAATAAAGGCATTTCCAGGCAAACAGAACTAAGAGAATTCACCAACAGCAAACCCACAGTAAGGAAATACTGATAGAAGTACTCCCTAGAAGAAAAAAAGCAATCCTAGAAGGCATAGATAGAGAGTTAAGAAGAAATGAAGAAAAATAAAGAGTCAAACAACATGAATGAGTATTCACTATACAAACAATGCCAGTATGTTCTTGTAGAGACTAAAATTTATATAGAATTTAAGTACATGACAACTGTGTTAGTTTCCCAGGACTAATGTAACAAAGTACCACAAATTTAGTGGCTTAAAACAACAGAAATATATTATCTCACAATTCTAGAGACCAGAAGTCTAAAGTCAAGGTATTGGTAAAGGCTATACTGTCTAAATGCTCTAGAGGATTATCCTTCCTTCCCTCTTAGCTGACAAACCTTGGTGTTCCTTGGCTTCTAGATACATCATTCCAAACTCACCTCCATTTTTTAATGACCTTTTCTCCTACATACCTGTGTCTGTATTTCCCCCTTCTTATAAAGACACTAATCATTAAAAGGATACTAATCTAGTATGACCTCATCTTACTTCACTATATTTGCAAGGACCCTATTTCTAAACAAGGTCACATGCACAGGTTCCAGGGGTTAGGACTTCAACACGTCTTTCTGGGGGACACAATTTAACCCATAACAATAGCAATAACACATAAGTTGGGAGGGGAGTAATTGGAGATAAAGTGCTCTAAATTACATGTTGTGTTGAATAAGTTGTAAAAGTTACAGTTTATATTAGTCTTTAGTAAATCAAGGATGCATGTTTTTTAATCTAAAGTAGACACCAAAAGAATAGTTTAAGAATGTCATGCTTATGATCTGATATACATCATAGTTTCATTATCATTCATCATATACTCTAATTTCCAATGTGATATCTTCTTTGACACATGGATTATTGGGGGGTAATATATCACAAAGTGGGTTTATTTCAAGAATGCAAGGTTGGTTTGAGCTTTGAAAATTAATCAAGTAAACTTATCATTTTAACTGAAAAAAGAGAAAAATTAAACAACCATCTCAAAAATATAGAAAAAGCATTTGATAAAATTCAGTACCCACCTATGAAGGAGAACCTTAGAGAATTAGGCCTAGGAAGAATTTTCTTAATCTGACAAGTGTCATGTACAAAACTCCTAAAGCAAATTTGAAGTTAAAGAAGTTTCCTCCTTGAGATCCAGATAAAGACAAGAATTTTCTTTATGACAACTTTTATTCAACATTACACTAGAAGTCTGAGTACAATAAGGCAAAAAAAATAAATAAATAAGATACACAAATATCCTATTACCCTATATCCAGGAATTACATATGCCTAACAAATATATACATATGTATAACAAAAAAAGATAAATATAATAATGATCATAACAGCTGCATTTGTAATAGCCAAGAGCTAAAAAGCAATCCGATTATTCATTGACAATATGATGGATAAATAATGATACATTGATACAATCCCATAAGCAATGAAAGTGGATGAACTACCTGCTACATGAATTAACATCGATGAATCTCACAAACATAATATTGGGCAAAAAATGTCTGGCAAAAAAGGAATATATGTTGTATGATTCTATTTATATAAAATTCAAAAACATACAAAATTAAACCATTGTGTTAAAGATCACAGTAGTTATCTCTCAGAGGAGAAGGGAAGTAGTAAATGGAAGTTGCACAAAACTGCATTTCAAATACTAATAATACTCCACTTCTTAATCTGAATAGTGTTTATATGTATCACTGTTTTCTCATTATTTTCATCACATTGTGCAATTATGACTTGTGAACTTCTCTGAATGTATGTTATATTTAAATAAGAGTATGTTATACTTAGATAAAATTCTTCTTTTTAAAAACGTGATGACCACAAGAAAGGAAAATTAGAAAGGAAAGTAAACACAGTTATAACAATAAGCACTGACAGCCTATACCTTGACAAGGGAGGAGAAAGAAAATCTTTAAAAATAGATTAATGAACTCAAAGTGAGTATTAATAACACAAAATTTATTTAGTATAGGAGGAAAAATAGTCTTACCTGAAATAAGTCTAAGCCTATCATTATATTGGTATGTATAGGGAATTAATTTCAATATAATTGGTCATAGCTTAGTTATTTCCAGGAATAGCTTTGGCAAAGATGGTTAATTACTGCCACTAGACCATGTTCCTTCAGATACAAGATGAACAGGTCCAGGGAAGGGTAGACTATGGCCACCAAGAATAAAGAATAAATTTTTTTTAATTTTTTATAAACATATAATGTATTATTAGCCCCAGGGGTACAGGTCTGTGAATCACCAGGTTTACACACTTCACAACACTCACCATAGCACATACCCTCCCCAATGTCCTCCTGGCCACCCTCAGTTTGTTTTGTGACATTAAGAGTCCCTTATGGTTTGTCTCCCTCCTGAGCCCATCTTGTTTCATTTATTCTTTTCCTACCCCCCAGACCCCCCACGTTGCATCTCCACTTCCTCATATCAGGGAGATAATATGATAGTTGTCTTTCTCTGACTGATTTTTTTCGCTAAGCAGAATACCCTCTAGTTCTATCCACGTAGCAGCAAATGGCAAGATTTCATTTCTTTTGATGGTTGCATAGTATTCCATTATATATATATATATATATATATATATATATATATATATATATATGTATGTATATATCACATCTTCTTTATCCATTCATCTGTTGATAGACATCTAGGTTCTTTCCATAGTTTGGCTATTGTGGACATTGCTGCTATAAACATTCAGGTGCACGTACTTCTTCAGATCACTACATTTGTATCTTTAGGGTAAATACCCAGTAGTGCAATTGCTGGGTCGTAAGGTAGCTCTATTTTCAACTTTTTAAAGAACCTCCATGCTGTTTTCCAGAGTGGTTGCACCAGCTTGCATTCCCACCAACAGTGTAGGAGGGTTCCCCTTTCTCCACATCCTCGCCAACATCTGTCATTTCCTGACTTGTTAATTTTGGCCATTCTGACTGGTGTGAGGTGGTATCTCATTGTGGTTTTGATTTGCATTTCCCTGATGCTGAGTGATGTGGAGCATTTTTTCATGTGTCTGTTGGCCATCTGGATGTCTTCTTTGCAGAAATGTCTGTTCATGTCCTCTGCCCATTTCCTGATTGGATTATTTGTTCTTTGGGTGTTGAGTTTGCTAAGCTCTTTGTAGATTTTGGATACTAGCCCTTTATCTGATATGTCATTTGCAAATATCTTCTCCCATTCTGTCAGTTGTCTTTTGATTTTGTTAACTGTTTCCTTTGCTGTGCAAAAGCTTTTGATCTTGATGAACTCCCAATAGTTCATTTTTGCTCTTGCTTCCCTTGCCTTTGGTGACGTTCCTAGAAAGAAGTTGCTGTGGCTGAGGTCAAAGAGGTTGTTGCCTGTGCTCTCCTCAAGGATTTTAATGGATTCCTTTCTCACACTGAGGTCCTTCATCCATTTTGAGTCTATTTTCGTGTATGGTGTAAGGAAATGGTCCACTTTCATTTTTCTGCATGTGGCTGTCCAATTTTCCCACCACCATTTGTTGAAGAGGCTGTCTTTTTTCCATTGGACATTCTTTCCTGCTTTGTGGAAGATTAGTTGACCATAGAGTTGAGGGTCTATTTCTGGGCTCTCTATTCTGTTGCATTGATCTATGTGTCTGTTTTTGTGCCAGTACCATACTGTCTTGATGATGACAGCTTTGCCTTTTTAACCCAGCCTCTGCCGCAGCTAGAAAGCACCCATGTGTCGACATTCTGTAGAGCAGAATGTGAACAGAAATTATGTATACAACATCTGGATTGTGCCCTTGGAGTTGTACTTACCTGTCTCCTCTGTGCCATAATAACTGGTTGCAGCTGCCATCTTGCAAATCAGAGATAAAACTGTGTGTTGAATGTCAGGATGGAAAAGCCACATTAAATGCCCTTTATCAGCACATCTCCAAACTAAATGAAAGAGAAATAATTTTGTTTAAGTCAGTTTTAAGTTTTTTCTAAACCAGATGGCCCACACCATATCACTACCATTTAGTTTCACTTAAACTATTGGTTGGAACACACAAAAGTCACAGCTAGAAAAGACAATTAAGTACATTTAAATATAGAATGAATATTAGATATTGACAAATCATTTTTCTTTCCTTAGGTTGCTAATTGTGTTGTTTGTGTTGTGGTTATATTGGTCCTTCTTAGATTCATACAGAAATCTTACTTTTCAATGGTTTGGCAATATAAGCATGAATAAATAAATAATGCAAATATGGCAAAATATTAACTATTGAATCTAGGTGATAGATATATGGATTTGGTTGTATTTTGCTTTCATGTTTTCTTTATACTTCAAATTTTTGACAATAAAAATTTGAAGAAAGTCAATAAGAAAGACATCTGATAGAATGTGGTGTGCCCTTGGAGCTATTAGCGCACAGAGGCAAGACCTGAGTGCTGCACAAAGGACGTGCTCTTAGGAAGGCTAACCTTTGACAAAGCAGACGTGTTTGCATCGTGTTGCCACTGTTCCTCCTAGGTCTAGAGAGAATTCGCTTTCTTCCTGCTGAAGTTAGTTTACAGATTGTGGACAACTTTGTCAGTCTTCTGTAATTCAAGTTAAATGGCAGGAAGTAAAGTGAAGGTAGTATCCAACCAACATTATTTTAAGCTGACAGTGTGTGTGTGCTGTTTAATGTATTTTATTTTCATGCTATCTGATACACTTTACCTATCATCTGTGGTCCATATTGCACCCTTTAGTGGGATTCATTTTAATTGTACACTCTACAGCTGCTACTGTCTTCCATACAAATGTTATAATAATAATAATAATAATAATAACAATAACAATAATAATAATGTTCCCTTGTTTCTGAAGGCTGCAGAGACACACAATAAAAGTTTATCTGTTATAAACAAATGGAACCAGATCTTAGATAACATGCAAGAATTAAACTTTTAAAACCTTACTACTGTAAGCTTAATACATCTTAAGATCACATTTATGGAATTTAACTTTAGTTGGACTGTGGCCAAGTACTCATTACAGTCCAATAGGTCTGGCTTATCTGTGCTGGGGTCAAGGTATTTTTTTCCATAGGACACGTTTCCAATCCATAACAATGACAAAAGGAAAAAACTATAAGTTTGAGGGGCACCTGGGTGGCTCATTGGGTTAAAGCCTCTGCCTTTGGCTCAGGTCGTGATCCCAGGGTCCTGGGATCAACCCCCCCCATCGGGCTCTCTGCTTGGCGGAGAGCCGGCTTCCCGCCCCCCCCCCCGCCCCAGCCCCCGCCCTCGCCTGCCTCTCTGCCTACTTGTGATCTCTGTCTGCCAAATAAATAAATAAATAAATATTTTTAAAAAAATATATATATATATAAAAGTTTGAAATAAATTGTCTTTAAGTATCCTTCATGTAAGTACTTTGTTCTCTTTATTGATGTTTATACCTGTGTTGCAGTATTTACATTTATCAGATTATAAATTTGGAAAGTCGAATGTCACATCTCCGTAATTTTTACCTTACTTATATGTACATATGTATATGTGTGTGTTTGTGTGTGAGTGTGTATGACAGTACTAATCAATAATATAATTAGAAATTGTATGAACCGATATATAGGGGGGAATCTGACTATCCTTTAGAATCTTTTAGAATAGAAAAGGGCAATTATGTGAACCTCTTATAATCAGACTGAGTAGAAAATAGTTGAAGGAACACTGAAAACTGTCAAGAGTTTCTGTCCATTTTTTGTTATCAAAATAATAGCACCAAAATATCAGGAACTTTTTTATAAAGGAAAATTATATCATGTATTCCAGGGTAATGATTTTTCTCTACTGTAGCTTGCTTTCAGAAAATTTAAATTGTAACATCACCATATTCCTACAAGACTTTTTTCTATAAAATAGATAATTAAAACCATTTACATGTCTGTTCTTATAGGTGAAATGGAAGTTTTTTTTAATGACCATACAAAGAATTCCAAGATATTAGCCCTAATAATGGAATAATTGAGTAATTTCATGACTAGATCTCTTGTTTCAAAACAATTCAACATTACAAAACAGAAGTATTTTAATTTATCTTTACTTAAGAACAATTATAGTCTCATTTGTGGAAATATATGTCATTAATAAACCATTTCTTCACACAAGTAAGCAATACTATTTCAGGAAGTCAGAGTATTCTAAGATTTAAGTTACCAGGGCTGAATGCATCAGGATTAAATCACCACTAAGAAATTGCCATCACCCAACAAAATGGAAACAAACACCACTGCTATTGACAATTCTGTCATTAAATTTCAAGAAATAATGGGTGGGAATGTTCTTATTGTCTTATAAATGTTTTTAGCTCTGAAATCCAGTATTTGGGGGGCACCTGGGTGGCTCAGTCTGTTAAGCACCTGACTCTTGGTTTTGGCAAGGGTCCTGATCTTGGGTGGAGACCCACGTGGGGCTCTACACTCAGCAGGGAATCTGCTTGAGATTCTCTCTCTCTCCCTCTACCCTCTCTCTCTCAGATAAATAACTAAATCTTTTTTAAAAATAAAATACAGTACTTTGCTTCCTGAAGAACAAGCTTCCAGGGTGCGATGCAAAGGCCTCCATCCTCAGTTTGGAAGGACATTCAGAAAACAGTTATAAGGTTTGCTTCATGACAACACATTGTGCCAGAAGATGAGAAGTGATGAGCTAGATTCTTATTATATCTGAGCCACTGTCTCTAGTATGGAAAATATCTCAGAAGCCTATTTATACTCCAGGTCCATAACTTACTATTCAGAAAGTTTACAGTGTGATGAGCCAAATATCACGCTGACTCATTGGATTCAGAAACCTATTAGTGACAAAGAGAATCAGTGTGTTTAAACCAGAAACACCCTGCAATTTTGTTCGTCTTTCTTTCAGATCACATCTTCACATCCAGCCTCTGGATATTATTTCTTTGTAATCAAATACTGGCAATGTAACTTGATAATTCTTCTGCACTTTCAGAGAAACAGAAAGGGTTAGGTATGACTGAGTCGCTTTTCCTGTAGTTGTTTTTTCCAGAGGAGCTTATGATTGTCTGCACCTAGAATATTATTTTGCCTTCTTATCTTTTATTTTAAAAGGGAGAAAACCCCATCTCATTTCTGGGCTAGAAGTCATTTGTATTTCACATTATTTGACTGAGCAGTATTTCAATTTGATACTCTAGTTTTCTGTGTAGAAATTATATTTAAATAAAGTGACTTTCAATCCCTGCCTAAGCATACAGGAGTGAGGGAGGTCACCATATCTGTCACCTCATTCATCACCAGGGTGAAGGTGACTAGACTGGCAGGCTAAGCATCTGCTTCTAGAAGTCCACACACCATCTCATGCATCCTTCGTGATGTCTCCCTTCACTAACTGCTTCATCTTTATGGCAGCTGTAATGTAGAAAATAGAGAAGTTAAGGGATTTTAAAGACTGGTAAAATTACCCTGCAGCCTCGGTTTTTAAATATATGTATTTTAGATTGATATTTCTTCTCTCAAAGTTTTGATTAATTATGTCGTGAAATATAGGTTTCTTTTAGAAATGATGCACTGAAAAGTTGAACTTAATAGTCAAATATTACTTATCAAGTGGTTTTTAAACCCCTTGTTTAAAGCTACCGTTAAATAAATGTCCTTAAACCTTAGACATCTCCTTCAAATGAAAGAAAGTTATTTTGTTCATAGTCTATCTCAGGATTTGTTTTAATGTGAAAAACTCAATGTTTGGAATATTGGATTCTCAATCTCTCTTCTTTGGGGGGGATTCACAGGGACCAAGAAAAATATGACATCTGAGTTACAAAAGCAAGTAGACAATCGACTCAACTTTTTTAAAGGTAAGCAACAGTATTGCAAATTTGCCTTCTCTGCTGAAAAATAAGAAGACTAAAATAATTTCCACATATATCTTTCAGAGTCATCAGTACATGGATTGTTCTCATATGTTCTGTAGTCATTAATTTTCTATTAAATATTTATGTTGCTTTTGGATCCATCAGCTTTTGTCTTCCCTTGGTGTATGATAAACTGTCCAAGAATGGGAAAGAAAGAAATACCACATCTTTACTTTTTGCCCTATATCCTCATGCTATCCTTTTGGTGGATAAGTAAGAGCAATTAGACTCCAGAGTCTAATTGAGTCAAATGCCCAAAAACTATTCTGCAACTATACCAATACATTTTAGTTTTTATGAGCAACACATTATTAACAGTTTAACAGAAATTATTCCAGTTAAAGAGACTGCAGATGCTCTGCCATTGTGTATCTCTTACATGGCAATGAAAGGGAGAATTAGGAAATCTGACCTCTGCTACTCAGTTGATAAATGACCCGCATCATTTAACCAGTCACTTCCTACATTACTTCATCTGCTTCATGGTATTAACATCTAAGTGACTGAGGAAGATCTCAATGGCTTTCTGTTTCATTAGTGGTTGTGTTCACACTATTCCCCAAAGAGCTGATGACACAGTGATTTTTTTGGTCAAGGATTCCTTT
Source organism: Martes martes (assembly GCF_963455335.1). Taxonomy (NCBI): domain Eukaryota; kingdom Metazoa; phylum Chordata; class Mammalia; order Carnivora; family Mustelidae; genus Martes; species Martes martes. The sequence goes on from NC_137895.1 coordinate 68,651,522, forward strand.
TGTTTACTATCCTTCTCTAGTTTACATCCTTCGTTGCCCTAGTCCATAACTGATCTATTTACGTGTTTTCTTACTCTTTTTCCTGAGTAGGCTTTAGGTTTATTCCTTGGTTAAGAATAAAGCTATAGCCACCTGATCCCTAACTTGTTAATGTGCTAGACTCCACTGGCAGAAATGACTTAATTTTACCACTTCAGACACACTGTTGGCTTTTCATGGTACCCCTTACTTCTGTGTACCAACCTTGAAGTTTTCCTTAGATTGCCCATTTGTCCCAATTTCTTTCAGTTTGTCCCTCCCTAGATTTTCCCTAATCCTCATCTTCTACTTTTCTGAATGTCACCTACTGTTAAAGTCCACTCTTTATATTTGTCGTATCATTACCCTTGAGCTTCCAACTTTGTAAAAATGTGATGGCCACAGACTCCCTGTTCTTCTGAGAAGCTTTCTTCTTAAACATTTCCTATAGGACATTGGGAATGTAAAGAGATTTTATTCAACCACATCATTTTACAGCAAAAGAAACTGAAGTCTGTAGAGACAAGTTAACCAAAATTTACCTCATAATCAACCACAGAGCCAAAATGAAATCTAAGGTCTTTCAACTGTAAAGAACTGGAGAATCCAGCTGTAGTCCCACTGATGTAATTCCTGCTCTCAGAGGTCTACCTTCACTGGGACGCATTTCCTCCGGGTAGGATAACCATGAGCAGAGTGTAGTCGAAGTGCAAAGAAGGGGATCTGCAATCCACCCCAGACACTGGCAGCCAGCACTTCTACAATTCAATTACCTTTCATTTCTGTAGCCAGGAAGAAATTATACTGGAAAGGGGACATGTTATTATATATAAAAACAGGGAATTTTTTGTTGTTGTGTTTGGTTGGAAAAAAAATGTTTTGAATCCTCTCATTGGATATTGGATAACATAATTTTGGCAAAGCTTTTTAGCTTTAGCTTTTGTTTGTCTTCTTCGATTATAATTTTGCTTAATTTCCATGGTCACAAATTTGTTCATTGATTCCCCTCTGTAGGAGATTCTTTGGTAGGTTTGATTTTTTTTTTTTTTAACCCACCCTGTTTCCCTGTTTTGAAAAGTTCCAGATGGCTTAAGATGCCTTACTTCTGTCTTCTCAGAGCCTCCACCCCCATCTGGTGGTATATTTAGGGTTGACCATCAATGTGGCCTCAGAATATTTCTGAAGACTTTATTGGGAACAAAATTTTATCTGTCAGTGAATAACTTTTATATGGTAGTCAGCTCTGAGTCTAGCATGTCCACTCATGGAAAATTGTTCAGAAACTAAGTCATCTTTTAGTTCTCTTTTATATTCATGACCTTTCCTTGGTGATTTATAATACTATACACTCATATAGCATTTCATGATTTTCACATTATCTTGTTTAAGCCTATGAAGTAGGTAAGGCTGATATTATCTCCCTTTTATGGTTGAAAACACTTCAGCTCAGAGAGATTCAGTGATTTGCCTAAAGTTACTTAGATAGTAAGTGACAGAGCTAAGACTAGAGTCCTAGCAAGCCAGCATTAAGATTGTCTTTGTCTTGGGGTGCCTGCGTGGCTCTATTGGTAAAGTGTCTGACTCATGATTTCAGCTCAGGTCATGATCTCAGGGTTGGGAGGTTGAGCCCCATGTCAGGCTCTGTGCTAGGGGCACGGAGCCTGCTTAGGATTCTGTCTCTCCCTCTTCTTCTGCCCCTCACCCACCCCAATATTATCTTTGTATTATTGCCCACCAACTTGTCTCAAAGGAAAAATAACACATATTAAGAAGTAGGAATAGAAAAGAGACATTTTTATTCACAATAAAAGGAGTTGGCTATCATGAAAATCTCGACTGCTCCATACAACAAAAAAGATGCAGGTCTTATTTCCAAAACTGCTAATTTAACAGAGTGCTAATTATTGGTACAAACAGCAAAGTAAAGTCATTCTCAGGGCTCTTTGACTGCTAATCACATCTCTGTGCTACAACTGATTAAAACCACGCAGTTTTACTTGGAGTCACAGTTCTCAAATGTTCTTGCTCAGTACTTTGCAAGGATTGTGTGGGAGTTTTACTGTATGACTAACGGGCAGTGTAGGTGGGTGATGCCACAGAAGCCACCAAAAAAAAAAAAGAAATTTCCGTGAGTTAGAGTTAGAGAACTCTGGAAAGGCCAGGCAATTTTCTTGTGTCTGCTACCTGCCCTAGGAACTCTCAGACTTGCTAAGAGACATGGAAGAATCTAGGATAGAGAATAGAGAGGGAAGTAGGATTTGTTAGCTATCACCACACTGTCCTCAAGAGTATCCGATTGCTTAGGACCTGGGAAGAAAGCACCAAAACTCCAAACACAAGATATTAAACTCATAATTGGTCAAAGTGCTTATACCTAAGAGGCATTCCTAACAGAGTGCTGGTGATAAAGTCCTTCCGTGTACAAAGCTGTGTTCACACATCACTTAGGGTTCTGAATGGCCCAAACTGGACAACTCAAACATGAGGTGTCCTTCTAGTCCTCCAAGGAGCCTTCTTTGGGACCCTGACGAGAACCTCCCATAACAATTTCTCCTGTTTAATACTCTAATATGAAACCTTGCTAAAGAAGCTTGAAAGTCTAATGGTTAAATTTTCTGGTGTCAAATTTTTTTATCTATATTTTGCTATATATTCCTGCCATTTATTTATTAATATATTTCTCCTCTCAGCCCTCAAAGTGCTATGTTTCCAAAATTCATCAGTTGAAATTTTATGACTATTGTTTCCCCCAACATCCTTCCTTCAAAGTTTGTCAGCCACACTGTTCTCTCTCTCCCCAGCCTAACCTCACAGTGTCACAATTAGGTTGTAAGGGAGGAGTAAAAAAAAAAAAAAAAAAAAACACCTGCAATCTAGACTCTCTGCCATGTGAGATCAGAGGTATTCCAGAGTTTAAAGAAAACTAGATGCCTGTGCAAAGGTCTCCAGTTCCATTTCTGTAAAGGAAGCGTAGAACATAAACACCTCAGACTGCAAGGTCTCCTGCTAAGATCCCTGAAGAAGACTCAAGCAGTTGCACACAAAGAGAAAGGAAACAATCCTCTTTTTATTACATTTCTATGTGTATTACCTGGTACGTTTTAAATCCAGGGAACATCTTAGACATTTAATGGAAAAGATAGTTAGGTACTGTTCAAGTACCATCAAGAAGGAAATGAAGGGCATGGACATTTCAAAATGGGCCATTAGACTGGTTGCTTCAGAACAATTTTGATCTTCATATTTAAGACCAGAAGTAAACAATATCCACGACCAGCTAATGAAATAGCTATTCTGCTTAACAATCAAAGAGCCCTCTACATCCTAAAACATCATTAAAACTGTAACCTAAACAAGCACACATGTTGCAGAGTTGATTTAGAAAAGAGAAAAAAATGAATAGTCCTTTCATCTTGGCAAAGGCTGAGGTATCACCGAGTAATTTCCTCCCTATTATTGTCCTTCACCCATGATTATGTTCATGATCTGCTATTTTCCTGCTATAATCTTAATTTAAGATTAAAACAAAGGAAAAATTCTAAACATCTCAACTTTATATTCTATAATGATCTCAGCATATTTACAGTCCGTGTTATATTTCACCATGCATTGCCCTTTTATTTTTTTGTTCAGGACAATAACATCCAAATCTAGAGAATACAAGAACGCCCAACATGTCACAGCCAGCCTTCTGCCACGCACAGGAAGCCAGCTGCAAGCAAGAAAATGGTTTCTTTCCGAAAAGATAATTCCTCCAGACTTTACGGTAACCATTTCTTAAAGAAGGAAATAGAGTTTGTGGTCAAGTTAAACCATTTGTTTTCTAGGCTGTTAAGAAGAGAAACACGGGTCAAAAGGAAAACCACCCCAGTCTTCACTTTATACACATGATGTTCCCCCACCACTAATTTCTGTTCTAACCTGCCCAGCTGTTAGGTCTACTATTCCACCATTTCTACAGAAGGATTTTCCAAGAGCATGTTTCAGGAACTCTGAGCCTGTGGTCTGTCTGATTCTTTACACTTGCAATCTGGTCTATCTCGTTAAAACATGGATTAATTGAGCTTTCTAATGACTGGAAGTAGTAGTTGACGTTTCCATGTTGTAACTAGTTGGGAGTTCTTAAAACTGCCTACACCTACCTCAAATTCATCAAAAATTGTGTCTTCTAGCTGCAGTATTATGTACAAAATGCCTTGGATGGGAAATGCCAAGAATGTTTCAACTAAATAATCTGGTAGAGCACTTGTTTTTCAACCGTTCTTATTCCTTCTTTAACAATTTTATTCTATACCTGTGACAAGTATAGAATTTGAAAAATAATGAAATTTGCTCATTCTGACTACTCTGCATAGTCAGAAGGTATGATTGCTTCAGTCTCTGAGAAATGTATCCAATCTATACCATGTAAACCTACTTAATTTAACTTACATTGATTTATGTGTATTTATATAGCATATGAAGAAAGATGGGGCACATACAGTCCTGAAATGTGAAGAGTGAGAAAAGTAAGGATTTTTCCCAGGATCTGTTTAAAAATAAAATAAAGAAAAGCAAAATAACTCAAAAAGCCATCCAGTGGTGACATTGAATTTTGTTTTATGACATCCAAACACCAAAAACTAAAAATACTTCATTTTTTAAAAGTCATATACCAAGGGACTCAAACACATACTTGGATACCAATATTCATAGCAGCATTATTCACAATAGTCAAAAGGTGGAAACAATGTAAGTGTCCATCAACAGATGAATGAATTATTTAAATGTGGTATATACAATATAACAATATTATTCATTCATTAAAAGATGAAATTCTAATATATGCTACAACATGGGTAAACCTTAAAAATGTTAATGCTAAATGAAATAAGCCAGACACAAAAGGACAAATATTCTATGATTCCATTTATCTGAGGTACAAAGAATATGCAAATTTATATAAGTGGCAAATATAATACAGTTTACAAGGGACTGGAGGAAGGAGGGAATGGGGAGTTATTATTTAATGGGTATAGAATCTATATTTCGGTTGATGAAAAAGTTCTAGAAATAGTGATGATGGTTGCACAATACTGTGAGTGTACTCAATGCTACTGAATTGTCCACTTAAAAATAGTTAAAATGATTTTAAAATTCCTTTAATGAAGTATTTTATTAGTATTTCCAAGGCAAAAAGTAAATATCATATGCCAGTGTAAAGCATCTGAGAAGACATAATACAAAAGGGATTCACATTAACCCCTGCGTAGTGATGCAACATAAATATTTTCTCGTTACCAGGCCACACGGATCACAATAGTTCCTCATTCTTTGGACATTAGGAATAGACTTGAACATTTTTGGAAAATTGTCAATAATACCTTATACTACTTTGAACCATTAAATATGATCTTTGAATCAATCATATGTTGGCTAAATGTGTAGGCTGTGCTGTCTTTTTCATGGTTACCATGGAAACTCTGTAGTCATGGCATTATGAGGAGACTACAAGGGCATCAGAGAGTATACAATAAAAGTTAACTTAATTCATGGTTTACAGTTTCTTCCAGCTGTCTCCCTTTGTGATTATCATGTTCACATTGGGAGTATAAACATACAACCAAAAGGTCTCTGATAACTATAGCCAATAAGCTATCTCACCCATATTAGACTTCCAACCTCCTTTCCTCAAAGACTTGGATAGAAACACATGAAAGAAGTGGCATGTAAGCTTCAGGTGTTTTCAATTATTTCCCTCATATGAGCAAAGATTTCCTAATGCAAAACATGTTTCAGCTCAAATAGTTTTCTTTAAAGATTGTGTAGTTTCAGAAGAATTTCATCTATATACTCCCAATTCATTGACACTTCATCAACATAATATCTCCTCTGAGTTCTTCTTTAAGATCATTTCCTCTATGGGTGGTCAAAAATACAGTACTTTTAAGTATTGCTTACTTTTGTGAAGCGCACTTTTAAAAGTGTATAACCTTTTGCCCCTGCAAGAAAGAGAAATAAATGCTCAGTGCTGGGATTTGTAGTAGATTCTTTGTCAGTTAAGTCACCACAGAGTGTTCTAGCACAATGCCCCAACTATTTTCCTATTTAAGAACTGTCAGTTTCTCTCTAGAATGGTATTGATGGGGGAAGATAAACCCACCTTTGCTGGTATAAATCATTAACTGCCAAAATGCTCAGGCAAGCCTATTCAAGGATTGCAAGGAAAGAATGTGGGTTTGGAGCATTTTGTTTTCCTAAGTTTCTATGAGGGAAAGTGACAACATTGATCATGTAGGCTTCAGAAGCCTTACATAGCAGTGAGCTTTATCTTCTAGGTCCAGAAATTTACCACTTCATTATTGCCTTCGGCAAGTTAGGAGCACCACCCTGTTTGTAATTACTTTATACGAATTATGAGGGTTACTTCATAAAGCATTTGAATAAAGAACATTGCTAAATAATATTCACCATTTAGGGAAACAGATTCATCTACAGATGGATAAACTAGATGAATTACAACGGAAAAGAAATCCAAAACCCTACCTACTGCTAAATATCCTCCAAATAGGTGAACTTAATTTTAAGCCCTGCCCCAGCATATTCTCCCCATCTCCTCCTCTTTCTCTCTCTTTCTCTTCCCCTTTCTGCCTCTCTCTCTCTCTCTCTCTCTCACACACACACACACACACACACTTTATGATATTGGCAGGAAATAATGAAAGAAATTGTGAAAAGGTAAACACTGTTCTGATGATGAAGTGTTTTTGGTTAATTGCCAATGAGCTTTGAAGGGAATCCAAATTTTCAGATCAGTATCAAGGCTAGAGTTCTTTTGGAAGGTAAACTCCTGCTACTCTTGGCAGTTTATCCCAAGTCCAAGTAGAGCAGTCATTAGAATCTAACCATCTGAGCAAGTTTTAAATGTTTAGCAACAATATAACTTTGCACTTAGATAATAAAAATGGTTACCACTCATTTATGTTTACAAAAATACTTGTTTGAAATATATCTATATAGACATATTCATAACATAGACATGTTATTTGGAATACATTACAAGACAAACTAGATATGAGTAGAAATTTGGTGTCATTTTTAGAGTTTCACTTTCCTAATATTTTACTTTTCTTATGCTAAGGACCATTTCAGTAGGCTGAATGCCATGAAACTACCAGCCCATAGTTCATATTTTACCACAGTATAAGAAAATATAAAACTGCTGAAAATGGCATCATTCTGCCATGTCCTATTAGTCAAAAAGTTATAGAGCTTATATTTCAGGGGAGGGGACATAGACATCACTTTTCTATAGGAGGCCTAAGAATTTTGTGGCTCTGTTTTAAAACCAGCACTATTTTTGTAATTTACCAGGAAAACACATACTTCTTTTCAATTTGATCTTGTCTTTTTAATCTCAAGTGGTAATGTCTGCCCCAGTCTTGGAAAATAAAGTATTTCTCCTGAACCATTTGAATCCTGATATTTCAAAGAATCACAACAGAACAGGCAAGAAACTGTGACATCCTCATCTTTACTTAGGGTATATTGTGAGTTTAATTGAAAAAGGAAAATCTGTTTGAAATATTGTCCTGAAACAATAATGGGCTGTAGAGATTGTAAATTACCTCTTAATTTCTTGAACCACCTTTCTAGGACCCCTCCATGTTTCTCTCTTTAAATGACTAAAATCTATGTAGATTAGCTGGAGATATAGCTTGAAGGGCTGGTAGTTGTCTGGCTAGTTTGCATTTTGCAAGATTATTTTTCCCTGTCATGCATTCTTTTTTTTTTTTTAAGATTTTACTTATTTATTTGACACAGAGAGAGAGATCACAAGTAGGCAGAGAGGCAGGCAGAGAGAGAGGAGGAAGCAGGATCCCCGTGGAGCAGAGAGCCCGATGTGGGTCTCGATCCCAGGACCCTGGGATCATGACCTGAGCTGAAGACAGCGGCTTAACCCACTGAGCCACCCAGATGCCCCCTTGTCATACATTCTTAATCACCAAATATTTTTTGAGCATCCTTTATATGCTAGGCACTGGAATTTTAAAAATACATGATTCATGTTTTTATGGTGTTCATATACCAGTGGGAAACATGTTTATAACAACAACAACAAATCAAAGACATACTACAGTAAAGCTAAACACAAAATCCTGTGAGTTCTTAGAGAATAAAGAATTCCAGATAGGTGCCATGGAGCTGATTTTTAGAGAAGAATGAAGATGCTTCAGGCAAATGAAGAAACAGAAAGTTAATCAGCACATGCAGGAAGTAAATGGAACGCACCAGGTGGTTTTGAGAAATGACCATTTCTACTGGTGTGTGTAGAATATGGAAAGAAAGGAAAAATAAGATGAGACTAGGAAGGTAGATGGAGACAATCCTGAGCTTTGTGTTCTGGGGCCAAGTGTTTGAACATTATAGAAAGGAAATAGTAATTCTGGATTTGCTTTTGGAATCTGTCAGTACATGAGAAAATGAGAGATGGAGAGAGAATTTGCTCCACTATAATATGGTGGCTTTTTTTTCTGAGAAACCTTTTCCAAATGTACTTTTTATAAGACTTGCTTTAGGGGTGCCTGGGTGGCTCAGTGGGTTAAAGCCTCTGCCTCTGGCTCAGGTCAAGATCCCAGAGTCCTGGGATCAAGCCCCGCATCAGGCTCTTTGCTCAGTGGGGAGGCTGTTTCCCCTTCTCCCTGTCTCTGCCTGCCTCTGGGCTTATTTGTGATCTCTGTCAAATAAATAAATAAAATCTTAAAAAAAAAAAAAAGACTTGCTTTGAAATAAACAAAAAAAAAATTCTCAATGAGAAAAAAAAATATATGGAGCAGAGAATTTCTAGCTACACACATATAGTTACAAAACCTAAAAGTCATTGAGCAAGTGCAGTGTTTGATTTCATCTAGCTTTGGCTTCAGAGTAAGTCTGTCTTTACTGTCAGGCTAGCTTCTTAAAATTCTCCTTTCCTCCATCATCTACTGTTAGAACAAAGCATACAAATAAATACTTAAAGAAGGCAGCCATGATTTGTGTGATGGATTCCCCATCCCTCAGGAATTTAATGTTAAGCCAATATCAATCTGTACAATTAACTCATGTTACCAAGTTAATAATGGTATGTTGTCAAATCTTCTTTGTGAAAACATACTAGTGGGAAATCGTCATCTTCAAGAAACTGTCTCGGGAACTAAGGAAAGTATTCTATTAAGGGGAAAGATTGAAGCTATGAACCTAAACTGAAAAGTTGGCTTGAATTATTTTAAAACTATGTTACAGAATTTTCAGGTAAAAACTTCATGGGGGATGGGGAAATAATTCTAATTTAAAAAGACTTCTAGGGGTGCCTGGGTGGCCCAGTGGGTTAAAGCCTCTGCCTTTGGCTCCAGTCATGATCCCAGGGTCCTGGGATCGAGCCCCGCATCAGGCTCTCTGCTCGGCGGGGAGCTTGCTTCCCTCTCTCTCTCTGCCTGCCTCTCTGCCTACTTGTGATCTCTGTCTTTCAAATAAAAATAAAATAAAAACCCTTAAAAAAAATAAATATAAATAAAAATAAAAAATAAAAAGACTTCTAAAAAATGTTCTAATAACAAAAACAGACACATAGACTAATGGAACAGAATAGAGAACCCAGAAATGGATCCTCAACTCTATCGTCATCTTCAACAAAGCAGGAAAAATATCCATTGGAAAAAAGACAGTCTCTTCAACAAATGATGTTGGGAAAATTGGACAGCCACATGCAGAAGAATGAAACTGTACCACTTTCTTATACCATACACAAAAATAGACTCCAAATGGATGAAATACCTAAATATGAGACAGGAATCCATCAAAATCCTAGAGGAGAACACAGGCAGCAACCTCTTTGACCTCAGCCACAGCAACTTCCTGCCAGACCCATCTCTAAAGGCAAGGGAAACAAAGGCAAAAATGAACTACTAGGACTTCATCAAAATAAAAAGCTTTTACACAGCAAAGGAAACAGTGGACAAAACCAAAAGATAACTGACAGAATGGGAGAAGATACTCGCAAATGTCTTATCAGATAAAGGGCTAGTAAACAAAATCTATAAAGAACTTATCAAATTCAACACCCAAAGAACAAATAATCCAATCAAGAAATGGGACGAAGACATGAACAGACATTTCTCCAAAGAAGACATCCAAAAAAAAGAAGACATCCAAATGGCCAACAGATACATGAAAAATGCTTCATATCACTTGGCATCAGGGAAACACAAATCAAAACCACAATGAGATACCACCTCATACCAATCAGAATGGCTAAAATTAACAAAGGAAACAACACATGTTGGTGAGGATACAGAGAAAGGATATACTTTTAATAGGAACACAAGTTGGTGCAGCCACTATGGAAAACAGTATGGAGCTTCCTCAAAAAGTTGAAAATAGAGCTACCCTACAACCCAGCAATTGCACTACTGGGTATTTACCCCAAAGATACAAATGCAGTCATCCAAAGGGGTACCTGCATCCCAATGCTTATAGCAGTGATGTTCACAATAGCCAAACTATGGAGAGCCCAGATGTCCATCGAAAGATGGAATGGATAAAGAAGATACAGTATACATATACGATGGAATATTATACAGCCATCAGAAAATGAATCTTGGGGCTCCTGGGTGGCTCAGTGGGTTAAGCCTCTGCCTTTGGCTCAGGTCATGGTCTCAGAGTCCTGAAATCGAGCCCCACATCAGGCTCTTTCCTCAGTAGGGAGCCTGCTTCCCCCCCACCGCCGCCTGCTTCTGCTTGCTTGTGATCTCTCTCTCTGTCAAATACAATCTTTTAAAAGAAGAAATCTTTCCATCTGCAACAACATGGATGGAACTAGAGGGTATTATGCTAAGCAAAAATAAGCCAATCAGAGAAAGACAGTTATCATAAGATCTCACTCATATGTGGAATTTAAGAAACAAAACAGAGAATCTTAGGGGAAGGAAGGGCAAAATAAAACAAGACAAAATCAGAGTGACAAACCACAAGAGACTTTTAACCATAGGAAACAAACTGAGGTGCTGGAGTAGGGAGGAGGTAACTGGGTGATGGACATTAAGGAGGACACATGATTTAATGAGCACTGGGTTTTATATAAGATTAATGAATCACTGAGCTCTACCTCTGAAACTTATAATACACTGTTAATTAATTGAATTAAAAAAATAGATACTAACCTTTTATCAAAAAAATAAAAAATAAAGCAAAATGGTGTTATTAAGAATGAACTATATTTTTTTAAACCTGTACTATTAGTCTTGCCAAAGTGAAAATTAGCTCATATATTATGGCTCAAGGTCCAACAATGGCGCTTACTCCCTGTCGTTTGAAATCTGAAGTGAAATCTAAAGTGTGTTCAATCTTCTGGTTGATTTCTGGTCACATTATGTTTCTCCCTTCTGTATTTATTTGCATATTACTGTCTCAATTAGCATTTTATTTTTATGTAAATTGTCAATTCCTTAAATGTTCCCAAGGACTCCTCTTTCCCCCATCATGGGAAACCCCCATCTCTTGGGAGTTTGGTTGCTAATTGTTTAGGGATTATGTTCCCCCTGGTCGCTAATTACCTCCTGCGGAATTCTGCATGCACTGTTCTTGTCTTACCTTCTCCATGTCCTTTCCCTCAAGCTGAACATTATTGGATACTACCAGAATCAGGGTGAATACCACCAGAATCCTCCACATCCCAAAGTACTTCCTACATAAGGCTGCATGTGTCCAGCACACATTGTATTGGGGCAGTAGAAAGGATTTATATCACTTAGTCTACAGCACAGCAAAGAAGTTAGAACTGAATATTTATCATGTATGTTCTGAAGTTTGGGGGGCATTCCCATACCAAATTCTGCACCCAGGGACACATGGTTGGCTCAGTCAGTAGAGCTTCTGAATCTCGATCTGAGTCGTGAGTGTAGACTTTTTTTTTTTAAAGATTTTATTTATTTGACAGAGAGAGAGAGCGCGCACAAGCAGGGGGAGGAGCAGGCAGAGGGAAAAGCAGCCTCTCCACTGAGCAAGGGGCTGGATGTGGGGCTTGATTCCAGGACCCTGGGATCATGACCAGAGCCGAAGGCAGACGCTTAACCAACTGAGCCACCCGGGCACCTAGACATTATTTTTTTTTTTAAGATTTTATTTATTTATTTGACAGATAGAAATCACAAGTAGGCAGAGAGAGAGGAGGAAGCAGGCTCCCCGCCCAGCAGAGAGCCCAATGCGGGGCTCGATCCCAGGACCCTGGGATTATGACCTGAGCCAAAGGCAGAGGCTTTAACCCACTGAGCCACCCAGGTGCCCCTAGACATTATTTTTTTAAAAAGATTCTGCACCCAGTTACAATGTGTGAGTTTTTTCCCCACACCAAGCAATTCTCCAAGCGTATCCTACAATTTAACTCAGTTCTAATACTATCTACCTGGAGATAGCATCAGGTCCCACAGGTTAAGTGTTTAGTCCCACCTGACTGCCCACCAGCCACCACCACTTTAGATGCCTCCTCACAAATTCAAGTTGTCACCTGTTCTTCTGACCCGCTGGTATAGATCAGAGGTTCCAACGACCCCTTCCTTGAGTTAGATTAATTCACTAAAGCAGCTTGCAGAACTCAGAAAAGCATTTGACTTACTAGATTACCCGTTTATTACAAAAGGATATAACTTGGGAAAAAACAGATGGAAGAGATGTATAGGGTAAAGTAAGGGGGGGCAGAGCTTCTATGCCCTCTCCTACAGCATACTACTCTCCTTGTATCTTCACATGTTCACCAACCAGGAAGCTCTTCAAATCCCATCCTTTTGGGTACTTATGGGGCTTCATTTCAGAGAGGAATGATTGGCCAATGGTAATTAATTCAGCACCTGCTCTCCTCCCTCAGCAGTCGGGGGGGGGGGGTGAAACTAAACCTTCTAATCACAAGGTTGGCTCCCCTGGCAACCAGCCCCCATCCTTAGATGTTTTCCAAAAGTCACTTATTAACATAACAAAAGCTCTCATCACAGGAAATTACATGGGTTGGGGAGCTCTGTGCCAGGTATGGAGATGAAGATCAAATATATATTTCTTATTATAAAGCACAATATCATACCACCTCTGGGAGCGTCTCAAGGACATTGGTCCCACAAAAGCCTGTTGCTTCACCAAGCTTCCTTCTTAGCTCCATTTCCTTAGCTTCCTAGTCCAGTTCTAATTCTCCAACCACCCCACCTCCTCCATGATTGACTTTCCTATTACTTCTCTTATGGAAAATTAAATCTTTCTAGCTTTTTTGTTGTGGTTGCTAAATAAGTCAATCTTCGGGGCGCCTGGGTGGCTCAGTGGGTTAAGCCTCTGCCTTTGGCTCGGGTCATGATCTCAGGGTCCTGGGATCGAGCCCCGCATCGGGCTCTCTGCTCAGAAGGAAGCCTGCTTCCTCCCTCTCTCTCTGCCTGCTTCTCTGCCTACTTGTGATCTCTGTCAAATAAATAAATAAATCTTTAGAAAAAAAATAATAAGTCAATCTTCTTTCAAAAACAAACCCTGATTTCAAATTTATTAAGTAATGTCATAAGCACTCTGTATTATACCCATTGGCCCATCATTCTCTAATCAGCATTTGATTTTATCAGTATAAAATACTGAACTATTATTGAGACATGTTTGCTGGCAGTTTCATTTGGCAATTATTTTTGTAGAAAGAAGAGGAAAACCAGTTATTGAACACCTACCTTGTGCAAGCCATTGAACTAGATAGCTCTCATTTTATCCTTGGTCAACACTGGCGCCCAACACCAGCAGTCAACTAGAGCTCAATTGCAGTTGCTTTATTTACATCTGGCCATGTACTCTATGGCTTATGTCTGTCAACTGTCTACTTCTGTTTCACTTTCCACAAAGGCATGCAACTTTGCCTTCTGGTATTCTGGAGTGGTGCTAGTCAAAGATTAGTCTGTAAATAGTTGCACTGAATCACCTGGAAATTTATTAGAAACTCATCACCTTAGGGGCACCTGGGTGGCTCAGTGGGTTAAGCCTCTGCCTTCGGCTCAGGTCACGATCTCCGGGTCCCAGGATCGAGCCCCGCATGGGGCTCTCTGCTCAGCAGGAGCCTGCTTCCCCCATCTCTCTCTCTGACTGCCTCTCTGCCTACTTATGATCTCTGTCTGCCAAATAAATAAATAAAATCTTTAAAGAAAAAAAAAAAGAAACTCATCACCTTAGAATCAACTCTAGATGTACTTCCTATCCCTAGGTGGTTAGTATGCACATCAGTGTTAGAGAAGCACTAATTAAAGAACCAAGTATTTACTAGGATCACAGAAGCTTAACAAATACTTCCTGATTAAGTTCTGTATTCAACCAGGACTGCTAACTCAGCATAAGAAGATGTTGATGACCCTGTATCTCCAGAAGAAAAAGGAAAATTGTTTAACAGTGCAAAAATAAAGAGAAAAGAAAGGTTTTAGTTCTGAATGTAAGCTAGTCACAAAAATTTTAAAATTAATTTTCATCCTTCAAACTCCCTTCCATATCCCCTATTAAAGAAGGTTTCCTTTTGGCCACACCTTAACTGTAAATGCTTCATTTTTAACTTTTGTGAACTTACCCGTTCCATTTAGATAATAGATTGCTACTTTTGTTTCTTAAGGTTTGTAATTGCCATGTGTTTCAGTAATGATATCTTTGAAGGAAGTATTATGGTTTAAATTTCACTTATGTTAGGAAAATTTTACAAATATGAGTAAATCCTCTTTGAAAGTGCCAAATGACATTTTTGCTAGTTCTTTTACAGCCAGCAAAAAACCACTATAGATGTCTGTCCTTATCTATAGTGCTTCTTTTCTAGTTGTAGTTTTGTTTGCTAGCAAAAGGGGAGAAATAGGGTGTAGAAATATGAAATAGGGTTAAATAAGAATAAATTACATATTATAGGTTTTTAGGGGCCTATAAACTTTTAGGGACACCTGGGTGGCTCAGTAAGTTAAGTGCCCAGCTCTTGATCCCAGGTCAGGGGTTCTTGATCTCAGGGTTGTGAGTTCAAGCCCCATGTTTGTCTCTACTAAAAAGGAAGGAAGCGGGGGAGGGAGGGGAGAAGAGAAAGAGAGAGAGAGAGAGAGAGAAAAGAGGAGAAAAGAAAAGAAAGAAAAAACTTTTAAATACTCAACATGTAGGGGGAGCTGAATTGGGTGGGGGAGCAGGAAGCTCAAAAGGATATTTGTTGAACTGTTTTTTTGGTGTTTTTTTTTTTATTTAAACTCAAATAGTTTCCAAAAAAACTAAACTTCCTGGTTTAACTCTAGATTTTATCAAGCAACATTTTCATAATCTCTCTTTGCTATAAAAATAGATCTAATACATAATTTCAAATTATACTAATAAATTTATGGCCATGTCATAAAGATATTGAAAGCTATAGAAATAAGTACATTTGAAATTGGTACATACAATCTTTATATTCTGTTTTTTTCTTCCTTTTGTTTTTCAATAATATCATTGGATTTTCTTATGTAATTTTATCATAAGCAGGGTACATGTTGTCTCATAGTCGTTATAACTACTTAAAATGACCAGTGGGTCAAGTCTCATAATATATTTATCTATCCATCTCAGGGCATTCAAATCATTTCTCAAATATTTCTTGTTGTAAGCAATGCTTCAAGGAACACATTCATGAGTATTATTATTTCTACATGTTGCCTTATTTACTTGGTGTCCAAAAATACTAATAGACATATTTATTTTTAAAAATAAAAATAATTTAGAGAGAAGAATTTAACTTTAATTGAAAACTGTAGTTGAATAAAATATGAATATTTTCTAAATTTAATTCCTCCAATCTTAACTCCAAAAAATTCTTGTATTTCTTTAAAAAAAAAGAAGTTCCACAAGAAAAACTCAAAAGTAACTATCCAGGTAACTTAAATATATTTGCTTTTCTCTGTCAGTTACCTGGCAAATTTGAGATTAATCCCCTTTCTGGTTGAACTTTGCTTTGCATGAATAGACACAATCCTTAAGGTTAATCAGTACAGTTAAAGCTCTTGGTCTTCCAAGTCCTATTTAGTTCTCCAGATTATTTATTTCAGCAAAGAAATATTTTAATGAAGGGGTTAAAGGGTTAGAATCCTAATTCCTAAATTTCGTGGGGTTGCTATCCCAGAAACTTTAGCTTCAACTATTAACTATTCATTTTTAAAGGACTACACTGATATTTCTTACACCCATTTTATTCTCTGCTACTTGTCTTAGATTTTTAAGTGTGGTGTCAAAATCCAAGGGGAATAAAAAATTCTTAGATAAATGATGAGCAAACCCTCTAAAGTTAAGAGAGAAATGTTGGTGGATTATGTGGCAGTAGTTTTTACAAAGATATTGTCACTGCTTTGAAAACCTTAAAGATGCTTTACCAAATGAAATGGTTTATGTAAGTGAACACACATTCTGAAATGCGCTGTGGCCTGGCAACCTTCTCTTCTGAGAACACAGAATTTCTGGGCCTCAGAACAGCGTTCAGAATGCCGTTGACAAATGATAATTAATTTAATTGTGAACAGCTGTTTCCTGGGCCTGTGCCTTTTCAAGTGAGGGGGCTGAGCACAATAAACACTATCACCCAGCTAGGCTCCAGGGGATAGGAGTTGAGAGACATGAGAAGTGAGTCTTCTAAGAAAATTGAAAATGTGAGAAATTTCACTTCCTGTTTCTTCATTTTAGAAGGAAAGACTTGTCTTTTATCTCTTGCATTTTATTACTGATTCTCGCAGGGAACATTAGCAAAGGATCTATCCAGAATTTAACTAATTGTTTGTTTGTTTGTTTGTTTGTTTTTTCAATAAGGAAAAGAGACACTCCTAAATCATTCTCAAAAAGTATAATAAGTCAACAGATAAGTATTAATAATGTCTTACTGTGACAGATTTGTGTTAAGTTCTGGGCTTTAATTTTTTTTTTCTCATGAAAGTAGATTGTCTTAGAACTTCCAAGATTAATGATCTCTGACAACTGTAAAAAAAATGTAATTACTGGGAAATGTAAAATTAAAGATAATGGAAGCTGTTGAGGCTAGTGTAGTTCTGAATTCATATGAAATGTTAAGTTATTAGGTCTCAACATATCTTCTGTTAATTCTTATCAAACTCGGCCAATTAATCACTTCACCTCGTAACTATCAAACACGTACTGCTGACAACAGCCATTTTCTAGCCTGAAGTTAGAGTATGCAGAATTCTTTTTTTATTGTTTGTTTTTGTCTCCCTTTTGTTTTCATAAATATTCTGAACTGTTTTGCAAATTGTTTCACTTTTATCTAATCATCCACACTTGGCTATTTTCCCTTACCTCAAAGAAAAATACTGCTGAAGAGATTTGAGTTTCAGAAAAAAAAAAAAAGAAGTATTGCTTGACTTATAGCCTTTAAATGAAAACCCAGATGAATTTATTTTCAACTTTCTTTGTATCTTGAGATATATATATATATATGTGTGTGTGTGTGTATATGTGTGTGTGTGTGTGTGTATATATATATATATATATATATATTCTGACCTTTGAGCAACACAGGTTTAAACTGCACAGATTCACTTATAACAGATTTTTTTCAATAAATACAGACCAGTACTGTAAATGTATTTTCTCTTCCTTATGATTTCCTTAATAACATTTCCTTTTCTGTAGCTAAACTTTATTGGAGAATACACTATATAGTACATATAACATAAAATGTGTGTTAATCAACTGTTATCGGTAAGGCTTTCAGTCAACAGTAGGCTATTAGTAAAGTTTTGGGAGAGTCAAAATATATTCAGACTTTCAACTGCATGGGGGCTCAGCGCCCCTAACCTGTGCATTGTTCGAGGGTTAGTGTGTGTGTGTGTGTGTGTGTGTCTATCTGCATGCACGTGTGCATATCAGAAGAGACAACATATTAATACGTGTTGGTGACTTAAGTATGTATCTGCTGACCTTACTGAGTAAGCTGTTTGTTAAGTTTTGATTTAAAAGAAGTCTTGAGAAATCTAACTGTTCAAATTTTCTTTTTCTTTCTTTCTTTTTTGGATTTTTTGTTTATTTATTTGAGAAAGAGAGCAGAGTAAGCAAGAACACAAGTGGGGGACAGAGGGAGAGGGAGAAGCAGGCTCCCCCTGAGCAGAGAGACCGATGCAGGGCTCAATGCCAGGACCCTGGGATCATGACCTGAGCCAGAGGCAGCCACTTAACCAACTGAACCACCCAGGCATCCCTACCTGTTAAAGAATTTCTTCCTCCTCTCCTCCTCCTTGTCGTTGTCCTCCTTCTTCTCCTCCTCCTCCTTGTTCCCTGTAACATAGACCAGCTTTCAGCTGAATCGCTAGTAGCCCTGTTGAACCACACATGAGGTGACCACTGGAATGGAAGTCATGTGCTTAGGATAACAGATAAGGAAAATAAAAGCTTGGATCACCAATCCTGTCTTAAAGATATCCCCAGACTAAGAGAAAATAAACTCTATCAAGCTTAAGTCACTGTCATTTTGTCTTCTTTCATACTGTTTTGCTGCAATGTGGAGCTGAACATGATCCTAACTGATACACAGAGACAATGTGGACGTCGTGGAGTACACAGGAGAACACCAGTGAGCTGGGCTCACCCACCAAACCCTCACCAAGACCAATTAGAATTAGAACACATTCATGGGGAAACAGCAGTTTTAAATGAACTTTTAACATAAGATTACAAAATATTATGGATTGGCATAAGGATTTCTTACCAGGGGGACGCCTGGGTGGTTTAGTTGGTTAAGCGGCTGCCTTCAGCTCAGGTCATGATTCCCAGAGTCCTGGATTCAAACCCTGCATCGGGCTCCCTGCTCAGCAGGCAGCCAACTTCTCTCTCTCCCTCTGTCTCTCCTCTTGTTCATGTTCTCTCTGTCAAATAAACAAATAAAATCTTTAAAAGAAAAAAAAAAGGATTTTTTACCAGGAAAAGAACACCCAGATTATGGTCTATAATGAAAAGCCAAAAACTCCATTATAAATTTCCCTTCTTAGGGTACCTGGGTTAACTTAGTTGGTTAAGCGTCTGGCTCTTGATTTTGGCTCAGGTCATGATCTCAGGGTCGTGAGCTTGAGCCCCAAGTCAGGCTCTGTGCTCAGTGTAGAGTCCGTTTGAGATTGATTCTCTCCCTCTTCCTTTCCCTGGGCCTCTCCCCCTGTTCACGCTTACTTGCTCATTCTCTCTCTTTCCCTCTCTCTCTCTCTCCCCCCAAACCTAAAATAAATAAATAAATAAAATCTTTTTTAAAAATAAAAAATTTAAATTCTTTTTAACCAAAGGAGCCTTACCCATAAATGTAACTTTCTTGAAACTTAATACTATAACCACGTGTTTGCAGTTTTATCCCACTATCGAAAAGTAAAAGAGGAGGTAGTGGTGTGTACCATTGATGATGTATGCTTACAATATTTTACCTTTATGTAAAAATTAAATGGTAGTGGAGTATAACTTTTAGTACCAAGAAAATATTTTGCCATATGTTAAACACTTTCTTCCTAAATAAAAATAGTTGAATTCCTTTTATAGTGATGTCAAAGATAAAGATTATTTTAAAAACACACAAACGAGTTCATAGCAGCATTGTTTGAAATAGCCAAGAATTGTAGAGAACCTTAAATAGTCTGGCAACAAAATAGAAAATCTATGGTACGTGTGGTATGTCTAGGGGATGGGATACTACATAGTAATGAAAGTGAACAGCTACACACAAATACGTAGATGAACTCACAAACACAGTAAAAGAAGCCAGACACAAAAGAGTATATGGCATATGAGTCGATGTATGTAAAGTTCAGAAGTAGGCAAAACTAATTCCCCATGGTAGCAGTTAGGATGGTGATTTCCTTCATGGGAGCCAGTGATCAGGAGGAGGCAAAATGGGCCTTCTGGGGAACTAATAATTCATCTTGTACTCGCACCTGGTAAAAATTCACCTGACTATAAATTTATGATTTTGTACCTTTGCATATATAAGATATAATGAAGTAAGAAACTGACTTGGAGAAAAGCAACTCGAAATCAACGCCACCTAATTCTGATTTTTTTCCCGTCCCTACTTCCTGAATCTAAATAAGCAGTTAAAACATTCACCATCCTACAGTGTGGCCAGCACCAGGATTTTGATCACCTCTTCTCCATCCTTTGTTTTTCCTGGATAGTCTCATTTTTTAATGGGAATCACCTGGTCCCTCTGAGTTCCTTTTGTATTTTTGTATCTTCTCTAACTTCTCCAGTATTGCCTTTAGGGAAGGGGCTGGGGTTGGGGGAGGGCAGGGGGTCTCAAATTCTAGATTTCTCTCTATCTGGTGTCTTTTTTTATCCATTTTTAAAAATTTGCTCCCACTGGCAGCAGCCCTAAACAAGTAGGCCCAGTTGGTGGTGACAGGTCCTGGCTTTTGCGGTACATATGCTAGTTGTGACTGATCAGTGGTTCATATATTATCCTAGTGTGGGTTATTACACTTGGAGCTTTCACTTTATTTTTTCTTCCCTCCCCCACTAGAGCTTTCACTTCAGCTCATCTAAAGGGGTTAAAAAAATTAATGTGCTATAGGCTTGGCTTTTAAAATTCGTTATTATTATTCTTTATTATATTATTATTATAAATGTTTTCTGCACCCTTGCCATGCTTTTAATAATTGAAAACAGAGCTCTAAAAGCCACCAGAGCCAGGCCCAGAGGACCCTCTAGTGAGAAGGACATAATGCGGTCCACTGCAGCGTCTCTTGGGAGCGTCAGGAGGCTTACAGACCCGGCCCTTGTGCCAGGAGAGCCTGATCAGCAGTGTCACAACTACACCACCCCTTCTTCAGGGGATGAGGAGAGGACTTTGGCCTCTTTCCAGGGGTCCTCTTATCTTCACACAAATTCCTCTGTTGATAAATAACAAAGCAAAGATGTGGTTGATAATGGTCACTACTGTGGCATAGAGAGTGATCTGCCAACCTTTCTTTTTTTTTTTTTTTTTAAAGATTTTATTTTATTTATTTGTCAGAGAGAGTGAGCACAGGCAGACAGAGAGTCTGCCAACCTTTCTTAATGTTGTAATTCTTTATGCAAGTACATTGGGGCAAGAGGGGCTGGTCTTGCTGGATGAGGGGCAGGAGAGACACCTTACTACTTGAGGTGCTCCCCTCCCACCAACAGCTTCTACAAGGGCTCTGCGGGTCACACAGACACACGGCCCTGAATCTTTATCCCGATAAAATGGTATAGTTCCCAGGCCACTGGAAGAGCAACTTCCCAAATCCAGTCCTCCAATGGAAGCCGGGCAAGTGGCGTAAGAACCGCTTGTAGAGCTGATCAACATGCACATTGCCAGGCCTCGTTAAATTTAGTGGTGGGTCTTAAATATGCAAGACATCTGTATATTTCACAAGGTTGCCAGGTAACTCTGATGCACAGACGAGTTTGGGCACCATGGGCATGGTCAAAACAAAAACCTACACCCACACCCACGTTTCTGAAAGTAAGGACCAGGGACCATCTACATGGGTCCCCCGCGTGTCTGGGGTCCCCCGCGTATTAGGACAGGGACAATTACACTGAGAAATGGCACATGGGGGCTACTTTAGTCGAATTGAACAGGAAGGCTTCAGGACTTCTCTGTATTGAAAGTCGGGTGCTACTGGATCTGGAAACATTTCCATGTGAATTAAAGTTCCTATCCATAGTTTCTTTCATAGAGTTTCTGATCTTTGGCCAGGGCCAATTTCCCTTCTGGGAGGCCCACCAAAGTCTTTGCTTTATTTGCTTACTTCATGTCTTCTCTCCTCGTCCCCACCCCCTCTCCCCCCCAGAATCCTTTATCTAGGCTTGTGGTTAGAAAAATCAGTTAGGACTGATTCACGTTCTTTCAAATCTCTCATTCTTGGATCTCTGTCAAAAAATAAAGTTCTCTTTTTTTCTCTCTGATATACTAGGACCTCCCTTCCCCAGGACATGAAGTTGGAAAACTCTAGCTTAAGATAGAGGAAGGGCCTCAGGGTTTAAGTAAAGGCAGAGGGAATACATACCAATTCTGGTAACGTTCTGTTTCTTGAGCTAGTGTTAGACACACAGGTTTGTTCAGTTTAAAATGACACATTGACTTGTGCAACAGTACACTTGTGATTCATGCACTTTTCTACATGCATATTATAATTCAATAAAATTTACAATAAAAATTTGCTGATATTTCAAAATATTATTGTGGCCATAGGCAGACTGGTCGATCGATCAGTAGAGGCAAAGATAGAGATACAGGTACATTCTGAGTAAAAACTATTAATGGAAACCGTTTCAGTATTTTAAGTACAAGTTATTTTTAATTTCTTTGACTTGAATTCTTCAATTTATCTATATCCTTAAAATTTTCAAAAGCTTTAAAATTTAAAAAGAAATTTTCAAAGTCTCTATTCTAAATGAGAACAATAAGCAACAGAAAAAGCAACTTCCCATTCACACTACTTGAGGATGACCTTTTAAGGGGGCTGCTCCAGTAGCGAATTCTGAGCCTATCCTCTTTCACCTAACTTTATTATCGTGGAG
The DNA here is from genome assembly GCF_963455335.1 of Martes martes. Classification (NCBI taxonomy): domain Eukaryota; kingdom Metazoa; phylum Chordata; class Mammalia; order Carnivora; family Mustelidae; genus Martes; species Martes martes. The sequence goes on from NC_137895.1 coordinate 68,674,079, forward strand.
TTCATTGGCGCAGGAGTATGTCCATCTGTGGCCAGATCTGCAACACTTGCAGGAGCCAATAGAAAACTTCAAAGAACTTACAAGAAACAGAACGCTTTTCAGAGAGCCTTGCAAAGTCAGAACTCTGTAAGTATTTATATAAGAAGCCACTTAATGTCTGCTTGACTGATGGGAAGTTCAATTGCCATAGGGCAGCCGCTGAATAGAAAATAAAGTGTTTTTAAAGTTGAAAGAGACAATATTCCTGCCTGCCCTCTCCCAAGGGTCAGCGTTCTACAACATCCCTGCCAAAGAATCACATGAGGTCCTCCTGACTGGCATTTCCAAGGATGGCTTAAGAGAAACTGGAAGCCGGCAGAATTCCTTCTGGTGCCCGGATTCTCTCTCAGATCCCCTATGCTCGCCACCGCCGTCCTTACTCCCGCCCCACATCACCCCCAAACACACCATTCAGCTTCCTATTCTTTTTCCCTTTCTTGCTCTCAGGAGGATGACATTAAATTCAATCCTTTTGCCAAATACACATAAAACAGCAACTCCCTGGGATTGGCCGGTAATTAGTGTTACCTGAAGACAGTTTAACGTGTTCCCTGTGTTCTTCCCAGGGAATTCTGGAAAGAGAGTTTTCAGAACAGGTGGTCGGATGGGTATTTCTGGCCAGAAAGCATCTCTGCCTCACAGTGTTGTGCTGAGTCATGTTGCCCCACAAAGCCATACCATTCCTCTCTTGTTTTTTAGGGGTTTTTTTTTGTTTTGTTTTTTTTGTTTTTTTTTTTTTTTTCAGATTGCACGAGCACCAGGTATCTGAGTTTTACGAGAGCATTCCTCTGCCACATCGTCTGCTACTAGGTGCAGGGAAGTGGTTCCTTGTGGCAGTGGCTTCTAGGTGAGCCCTGCAGGCCCTTCCCCTCTGTAAACAAGGGTGTTTGCAAAGGGTTAGCATATCCCCTCTCTCCTCCCAGACCAGGCTGCTGTCCCCTGCTCTAAGCCCAGTGCCTAGCATGTGAATGTTAGGGATGAGTGAGCTCACCCCCCAACCACTCCATATGGCCCTTCAACACAGTCCTGCCTACTGCTTCGAACAGTGGGTGTTTAGCTTCTATGTACCTCCATTCTTCATCCATCAAATAGGGAGACCAACAGTGCCTACCAAATGGCATTATTAGGAAGATGAAATAAGTTCACACCAGAAAAGTGCTTGAGCACAGTGCCTCATGAACAATACTCAGTCTACGGGAGCTGTGGAGTCACCCAAAGCATTCTCTTCAGACTTCTCCACATGAGGGAGGTCAGAACTCCGGGGTGACCCCTTATGTGTATTTTGCATTAGGTCCTACTTCAAGTAGTCCTCTACTGGAATATTCCTCATCCAGGGGTCCCAGCTATCAATCATTAGTGCTGGAAGCATACCAGGTACACCGACATCCCTTGGTTCCTTTAATCCCCATGACGACCCTCTGAGGTAAGTGCTGTTGTTCTCGGTTTACAGATGACAAAGTGAGGTACAGAGAGGTTCACTGACCTCCCAAGGTCACCCAGCTACTAACTGGCAGGACCGGGATTAGAATACAAGCAGTCTAGCCCCACAGTCCACGGCAGCTGCAGTCCTGTACCGTACACCACACTGCCTACCGTCCGCCTCAGGCCAGAAGGTGCAAACGTGCCTAGCGGTCAGAGACAGGGACTGGCTGAAACGGGCCTGCCTCCCGCACTGCTCCCAGCCTGCGCTCGGATACCCGCCTGGAGACAGAATGTTTGATGTTCTGAGTACTTTGAAAATTTCAAGTATTTTTCACATCGTAGTCTGTAAACACTTTCCTTGGACAGTCACAGATAAAAATAGCATGGTTTTTAGCAGCTAATACTTTGAACAGTTGTAGGGGAAGGAAAATAATTTTGCTTCTATCCTTCTACATTCTGTGGCTGAGACAACCCCCTGTAATAAAAATAGGAGGCGGAAAAAAAAAAACATTTTAGGTTCACATATGCAAGAGCTCCACAAAGATGAGCTTTAGAAAGGTGGCCAGACAATCGAGGGTTGCTTACACAGCCTCCTGAGCCAAGGAAAGGGACAGAGGGCCAGGGCTTCAAAGAGAAGAATAGAAAATGGTAAACAAAGTCTGCCCTGCCATGCAGATAAATCTCTCCAGTGAAAAAGTTCTGTCTGGTAGTAGCTCTCTTCCTGGTACAGGCCCCTTTCTAATGTAAATTTCCCGTCTAGTCTGTTTTCAGTTTCCCCTGTGTCTGCAGTTTCTCAAAATAACCCTATGTCGAAGAGGCATATTTGGGGGCAGCATATTCTGATACTTTTCACACTTAATGTAGGCTAGGAACTGAGCTAAGTGCTTTACATTGATCCTATCACTTAACTTTCACAAAAACTCTAGGAGGTAGGTATTGTGACTCCTCCCACTCTATAGATGGGACTCAGAGAAGTTAAGTAACTTGCCCAATGTCACACAGCCAGCACCTTATAGGGCTGTGATGGGGAATAAATGAGATAAGTCTGTAAGCAAGTGCTTCTGTATGATTTGTGCTGTCCCCAGACTGTTCAATGACTATAGAAGGTAGGATTCTTTATCTCACTGTCTTAGAAGAGACCATTCTGATTCAGCCAATGTGGAAAGACATCTTCACCACTAAAACAACCATACGAATTACCAGCTAGCAGGAAGATTTTTAAATCAGCTGCCTATGGAAAATGTTCAGATTCATCAAATCTCCTTTCAACTCAAATTAACTTCTGGCTCCCTAACTGATTTAACTTTATTGGTTTAACACTAGGAATTTTGTGGGGGAATAAACTATAGTCAGAACTACATCATATATTTCTTCTTCTTTCATCTAATTATATTATTATTATATAAAAGTTCGGTGGGAATTATGTTTTATAACCTGAAATGTGCCAGTCCCAGCAGAACAAACACTGTAGTAACACTTCCTCCTTTTCTATCCTCATTCCAACTTCAAGTCTTGTTCATTCTTCCCAGCCACCACCTCTCCAAAGCCAACCAGACCATTACTCCTGGTTCCATTTGGGGATGTAACAGTTCCCAGTTTCCAACATTCTCAGGGGCACTCTTGACCAAAGAAGTTATTAAGCAAGCAAATCTTCCTCTTCCTATCACGGACCTCTCCTCACATGATTTGGCTATGTAATCAGGTTAGAAGACTTGTTCCCCATCTTGGGTGAGGGTGAAGGGAAGACAAGAGTGCTGAGGAAGAACACCCTAGCCTGCCACACTCTGTGTCATCCTCTGCCAGGCTGCGGGAGAGCCCGCACTGCTCAGAGCCCGAGCAGGGTTTGGCTCCTTTCCCCTCCTCCCCCGTCCTCTTATGGGAACTAGTGTCACAAGTTGCCAGAGCCTTCCAAGGGTTAGCAAGCATACTTTTGAATGCCTGCCTTCTCCCTGCCCTTTCCTTCTCCTCTCAGACCCTGATCTCTCTGCTCATTGGAGTGGATCCTGAGGCGCTGCCTCCACACATCCCCACTAGCCTAGAAAGCTAAGGACAGGAGGGGTAGGTGGGTGACATGGATGGTGGTGTAGTCACTGCCTAGTCACACCACTGTCAAGGGAGAGATTCCCATCCTATGGTTCTGAAGATGGCCAAACACCTGATGGCTAACATCGGACAGATGAGCTCAAAAGCAGCTTCTTAGTCACACACACCCTCACAGCCTAGAGAAGGGGGTGCACACCGCCCCCTGCAGGGCCATATGGAGGTTGCCCTCGGATGCCTGTAAACAGCCAGGGGCTGTGGGAGTCAGGCTTTGTAGAGTCGAGAGGATGGTGTGCCCTCTGATTCAAATATGATTGCCTTGTTTGAATAATTCCACAGGCTGGCAAGAAATTAAAACCCATTAGTGAGGGATAAGCAGAAACTGTGTCTGGTCCCCTTGATAAGGAAGGTGGTTTGGCGAGGGAGCCTTATCCGTGAGAGCAGAGTAGGGATTCAGCCATTCAAGCCCTTCCCAATTTTACCAGCTGTCAGGGCAGCACATCATATTAATTTTAGGCCTTATATCACAGAAGGTGAGTACAAAGGGAGTCTGCAAAAAATAGCTTTCAGCATACACAGGTAGATGAAGAGCAAGTTAAAAACTTGAGAGACAAAGTCTATCATGCAAGCCTGATGTTGTTGTTCAAAGCCAGAAATAGAGTGTGATGTTCAGGAGCCCTTCACGAAGCAGAGCTCTGCTCTCAAGTCTCCAGATACTCAAATATTAGCTCGTTTCATTTTTTTTTTTTCTTCTTTCATAAGAAACGTGTTTGCTTTTTATTAAACCTAGGTAACTATTTGGGAGAAAATATATTGTTAGGATTATGTAAGATTCAGAGAGGGAAAGTACACAAAGTCTTATATCAATGCAAGGTCACCCTTTCAATACACTAAGAATAACACAGGCTCCCACCTTCACACGGAACTTACTGTGTACTTTACACACACCACCTCTTGGTGAATTCTCCTGCCTGCCCAATAAGCCACTTGTTATCCTCAGAAGGGAAAAAGTCATAAAGTCAGAGAGCTACTAAATCCCAGAGCAGGGATTTGACCTCAAGCCTGCATAGATCTCGATACAATTGTTCAACATTTTACTAAGAAGTGTCTAGTCTGGTGAATGAACAATAATACTGTGGCTTTAACTTTATAGTAAATTGGGAGAGACCAGTTATTCGATGACTTAGTCATACAACAGCTACTGTTTGACTCTCTACTGTGTGCCAGCCATTCTCACAAGAGGAGTGAAGGCCCTTTCCTTCAGGATTCAAAGAATAGTGTGGAAGGATGGAGATCCACTTCTGACCATGAAAGAATAACAGGCTAGGTCTATGACCTTAAAAACTAAACAGAAATGAACAAAATATATGAAACAGCAGTTTTTAGATACTAGACAACAAGCAGTAGAGAGATGTGACCCTGCAGAAAAGAAAAACACACAAGCGAGCCCCATGAGAGCCCTAACTCACTGCCTAGTTTCCCGGCCTCAGCACCCAAACAAAGCCCAGCAGTCTCCCTGAGTTGAGGAGACCGAGTGGAGAATTTGGGGAAGCCAAAGCAGCTACAAGAGAGGAGAGAGCTGAATGGAGAGGAGGGAGCCTCACAGAAGTTTCTAGAAATTTCTTGAGGATTCCTCTGGCATCTTAAACTAAACACTGTTGGGGCACCTGGGTGGCTCAGTGGGTTAAACCCCTGCCTTCAGCTCAGGTCATGATCTCAGGGTCCTGGGATCAAGCCCCGCATTAGGCTCTCTGCTCAGCGGGGAGCCTGTTTCCCTCTCACTCTCTGCCTGCCTCTCTGTCTACTTGTGATCTGTCTGTCAAATAAATAAATAAACTCTTAAAAAAAAAAACAAAAAAACTAAATACTGTTCAGTGCATGCATGTGAAGAAATCACCACAGCCAAGAAAGGACCACCTCAAGAAACAGGACAATTCCTGGGGCTCACACAGGACTTGGGAGTGCTTTGTGTTTCCACCAGGCAGAGTGGAAAATGTAATGTGCAGGGCATCAGATAGGGAACTCAGAAGGGCACTCACTGCCTTTGCTATGGGCCTACAGACTGCTCTGGTCCCAACGAACAGGGCTCAAAAGACAGCCTCCAAAGGATCAAACTACATTCAAGTTTTTTTTTTTTAAGACTATGTTCAAGTATTTTAACTGCATAAAAAGGCTCAAGAATATCTAAAGGAATATTATCCAATAAGCAATGAGGTAAAATTCATATCTGGCATCCAATAAAAAATTACTAAGTATGCCAAAAGGCAGGCAAATACAACCCCTGATGAGAAGAACAAAATAATCACACAAGGGAAACAGTCCCAGAAATGACACAGATGATAGAATTAATAGATAAGGACATTAAAGTAATTATAATAAATGTATTCCATATGTTCAAGAAGGTAGAGAAAAGACTGAGCTTGTTAAGACATGGATGATATGAAAAAGATTCAAATTCAAATTCAAGGCATGAAAAGTACAACGGATTGTTGTTCGGGTGTCCCAGGCCCACCCACAAGTTGGATTGCTCACTAGCATGGCTCAGAGGGCTCATTACCACAGTGGGAGAGTAATCACAGCTACAGCCTATCACAGCACAACTGTACTTAGCAGCCCCACAAGGGAAGAAGACAGATAAGGTGGAGGCTGCAGGAATTCAGGCACAGACTTCCAAAGCTCTCCCTCTGGGGCTGGAGTGGGTAAGGAGTAGAGGAATAGTCACACAGAACATGCTCCTTCCTTCCAACAAAATGCAATGTTTCTTCCCAGGGAAGCCTGCTTGAAGACTCAAAAGTCCGGGGCTTGGCACACTCTACAACTGCCAAAATTCCAGACTCCCAGCGGGAAGGCTGGGGTTCACTATAGATATATCATTTGTACAATTAATCGAGGTCGAGGCAAACTGGTACAGCAGGGTCCCCGGTGGTCAAAATAGCCTTATCAATGTGGGAAACATTCCAAAGCCAAATTCCAAGGTGGCAGTCAAGGGCTAGCCCCCCAGATAGGTCCTTCTAAAAGGTATGCACAGTTGCCTGCACAGGGACACCTGGGTGGCTCAGTCGGTTAAGGGTATGCCTTTGGCTCAGGTCATGACCCCGGAGTCCTACATCAGGCTCCCTGTTCAGCCTGGAGCCTGCTTATCCCTCTCCTTCTGCCATGCCCCCCACCTTGTGTGCATGTGCTCTCTCTCAAATAAATAATCTTAAAAAAAAAAAAAAAAGTTGCCTGCACAAATGAGATGGACATCAGAGTAGGCGCTGCTGGAGAAATAATTATTGTATCATAGAGGTTATCCAAAACAAAAGCGAGTGAATATGACAGCCCCTGAGTTTCTGCCTTGGGCAGTTTGGAAAATGGTGGCACTATGAAGGTAGGAGAGAGCGATGGGCTTTCTATAATACCTCCTAAAATGTAATTCATGGACAAGCAAACACTAAACTAACCCATTATACAGTTGTGTAGTCGCCAAGCACTAGTCAGATCTTTAGTTGAGTGTTAATTTCTGAGATCTCCATAACAGAAAGCTTGGTCGGAATATTTCCATATAACCAAAACAAACCCAAAAAAAATGAAGCTATTAAACATCTTAGTAAATGGCCTCCATCAGAAGTAAAGGAAAAATGAATATGAGAGGATACAGTATATGAATGAGTATGAAAGAATGAGGAAACATTCGCCTTCAGCATATAAGGCATCTTCTATACAAGTATCTAATTTAATTTCCATGACAATTTAAAAAGTAAGAATTGTCTTTCCAGATGAGAAAATTGAGGTTAGGGGAGGTTTAGTAAGTGCTACACAAGAAAACAGTTAATTCGATGGAGCGGAAAATACAAGCCCATATCTCTGTCTCCAAACTCTTTGTGCTTCCCATCGTTCTCTGTTTTTATTTCAACCGAGGACAAACAGAATGAAAGAGGCAATTTTTTTTAACAAATATGAAAGTAGCAGTCTTGAAATGCATATGGAGTCGTTGGCACTATGCTAGTGGACAGGAAGCGGGTAGACCAAAAGTGTGATTTCCAAGACCTGTAACAGCCCTAACCTCTGCCCTCTCATCTCCCTCCTGCAGAAACAGTAAATAGGTTAACTCTATTCCACCTACTGATTTTTTTTGTTTTATCTCTAGAGCTTTATCCCTGTATCCCTAATGCTAGCATAATGAAAACCAAAAGGCAAAGATGGGAAATATGCAATCGTTCCCCACTTTCACATGAGGGAGACATTGTTTGTACACCATAGTGCTTTTCCCTTCTAAACCCAGATATACCCTCCAAATCCGTCTCAATACATCGTTCCAGGCAGCCATTCCCAGGGATTGCAAGTAGAGCTCAGAATGAAACTTCCTTGCCATCTTTATTCTCGGATCCTCTATAACAGCATAGGGGTTAGAGCTCAGATTCTAGAATTTGGCTCCCCAGGCTCAAATCTTGGCTCCACCACTTACTAACTCTGCGTGAATGTAAATAATTACCGAACCACTCGCTGTTTCCATCTTATCTGTAACTGGAGAACAGTAAGGGTATCTACCTCAGAAGGTTCTGCGCGAATTAAGTAAGTTAAAATGAATGTAATATTTAGGCTAGAACCTGGTACATTGTAAGGCCCTGATGTCCTACATGTTATTGTTGTTACTGCTTGATTATTAAAAACAGAGAGATGAAGGTTTGTTAATTTCTTTGGGCAACACAGAGAGAGAGAGAGAGAGAGAGAGAGGTTGACAGCTTTGGGCACCTGAGCAAGAAGAGGAATAAAAGAAAATGGAAGAGAATAAATCCCTTCTACAATTTTTAGTCTTAGTCCCACTTATAAGGATGATTAAAGGATAACAGAGGTATGAACGAGACCATCCCTCAAAGCCTTTTCTATCCCTCTAAATTCTATAATGTGTTTGACAAGGAAAAGGGAAACTTCTATGAGAAGCCTTATCTAAAACATCCAAGAGATGTCCAACAGCAAAGTATTTGGTTAGGTATAAACTCTGACCTACCTACACAGGGAAATACTGAATATCTCCATAAAAATGCATGTTTCAGAATACTTGATAACTTAAGAAATATTTATAATATATTAAGTTAAATGATAACATTCTAAATCAAATATAAAATATGTTCAGGTTTTATAAAATGTATACAAATATTAATACAGTATATTTGAAAAAACATTCTGCATGTACACATGGTAAATATAACTGTATTATGTATAACAATGTATAACATATAAATAAAACTATATGTGAAATATGTACATACCCTATCAGACATATAACAAAATGTTCACACCACTGCATTTGTATGATAGGATTATCACCAATTCTTAATTTTCATAAGGAACTATATCACATTTCCAGATAAGCATATATTACTTTTATTTAGATTTTTTTTTAACTATACATTTACAAGTTGGTCAAAATGCACAACATTTGCTGGTATTTTTTTACTTGGCCATAACAGGGTACTGATTCAAGAGATATATCCTATTAGTGAAAACAGACAAAAAAATTAAAGGAATCGAGGGGTTTAAACAAATGTCATTCACATAATTCTGCTCCACAAAAATCCCAATTCTTTTCTATATAATCTACAGAAAATTTGTTTTTCCTGAATAATAATGTCTAGCCTAGAATTTTCTTGTATCAGAACAGAGGGTTTTTTTAAAATCTTGTAGGTTTTTTCAAAGCCTACAGATCAAGCACTCAAACATCAAACAGTTCTTCCCAAATTTTGGTCTAAAGTAGTATTTATAACATCAGGTGCCAGCATTTCTAAACCTGGATATCCCACCATACCTTGGCTCCCAGTCCCCTAGAAAACAAAGCATGATGGCAAGTTTATACAGTACCACTCTTGTTCGCAGAACAGCAGGAGTGAGGGCAGAGGGTGAGGGAGATGGTGAAGGAGAGAAACACAAGGTGGTAGCTGTGGCTTCAAAAGAGGACCTGTCCATTGCTTGACCACATGGACATCTCCAAGAAGGCCATTTGGAACCACTGAGCCTTAGAAGAGTTGATGGGGTGGGGGGGAGGATGAGAGAAGGCTTAAGTTCCGGCTCTCTTCTATTTCCTGTTCAAGTGCACTACTCTCCATACTCTTGGGTTGTGCTTCCCAGCCCTTTGGTGCAGCTGCTGGGGAAGCCGAATCTCCTGTCCCACAGCACGGGCTTCCTCTGAACCTGGAAATGGCAGCAAGAGCCAGAACCTTTGCCAGACATTTGATCAGACAGGGATGCATGAGGAGCCCTCCCAGGAAGGCTGGGATAGCAGGTCGTGGCTTGTGGCCAAGGCCTGACGAGCAAGTGGGGCAAAATGAGTTGGGGAGATGGATCAGTGATTATGGGACACCCCACTAGGCCTGGTCCCCCAGCCTCAGGTAACAGTTTCTTCATTTCTTACAGCCTTTAACAGTGGACCTACCACTTCTAGTATGAGGGTTTCATGAAAACTGCTTTGAATTAAGTCAACTTTGCCTACCAGGTGTGACTTGGCACATCACCTCTGAAATTACCTACTAGAAGCTTTATTGATCTTCGGTCATTTTTTTCCTCTAAATTCCCCTTAAAATATTAAAAAGTGACATGTCGCCACTGAAATAATGTTGCAGTGAACTAATACAAAAAAAGGGGGAAATTAATACACTCACCTTCCTGCTTTAGTCCCTTTCTGTGTCATACCATTTTCAGCCTGGCCTGCAAGTATGTTTTGTGAAAGGAAGAGCTCCAGGCTGTGTGAGCGTTCCATTAGTTCCTCCTAATTTCAAGGAATCACACTATGTAGTTACTTTACAATTTGGTTTCCTTACTTAACTACACAGTATATCAGAGACTCCCTCAAGGCAAATAGGAATAGCTCTGACTCAATCAAATACCACCTTCAACTTAATCCTGAGACATTTTCTTTTGGTGACTGCCATTCTTCTTTTCTTTTAATAAAATTATATTCTTTCCCATTAAAACTATCTTTAGATTCTCTTCCTAGGATGAAATACAGGCAATATAGCACAGTGCCTAAACACACAGCCTCTGCTGTCAGGATGCCTGACTGTAAATCCTAACTCCACACTTAGTAGCTGTATGACTTAGGACAAGTTACTTAACCTCTCCGTGCTTCAGCATCCTTATCTATGAAAGGGATTATAGTACTTACTCTCTGGATGGTGTTAGAAGATTAAATGAAATAACACAACAAAAGCACTTAAGACAGTGCCCAACAGGGAAGAAACAGTAACTGTTACCGTTGGAACAACATTGTTAGCAGCTCGTAGAGCCTACATAAACAGAAACACACCCACTTAACAAAGAAACAAAAGTGAGTTGAACTCTACCTTGTGCTACAAGAGCTAAGTACAAAACAGCAACAAAGACAAGGTCTCTGCTCCAGAAGAATGGTGAAGATAAATAGGGACAGGTAGATTACCATATCACGTGACAGATGGTCTAGTAACAGTAGAAACCAACAGCTGTGGGGCTCAGCGATGGCAGTGAGTCATTGTGCCTCAGGAAAACTTCAGGTCTGAGGTGGATCTTAAAAAATGTGTAATGGGGGTGGGGGACGCCTGGGTGGTTCAGTCAGTTAAGCGTCTGCCTTTGGCTCAGGTTATGATCCCAGGATCCTGGGATCGAACCCCGTATTGGCCTTCCTGCTCAGCGGGGAGTCTGCTTCTCCCTCTCCTCGCACTTGTGCTTGCTTTCGCTATCTCTGTCTCTCTCAAATAAACAAATAAAATCTTTTTTTAAAAAATGAGTAATAAGAATTTGCAAGTCAGAGCTGTAGCATTAGAGTGGGTGTTCAAGTCAAGGGAGCAATATGTGCAAAAACGAAAATAAGACTCTAAGCAGCTGACAAACATGTTCCATGGGGAGATAGTAAGATATCACAGTTTTCTTCCCATTTTCCAAAATGTCATATCTCAGTGGTTCAAGCCAGAGCATTTGGTCATCTGCCAAGCACTTTGCAGAATGTTTTGGTTCTCGTGACTCATCACCGTCATAGACTAATCAACTACTATGACTCATTTCAACCCTCTTGGAATTTTATCTCTGCAAAGCATATCTGTCTGCATGAAACACGCCTTTCAAGTGAAAGACTAAAAACTCTTGTTAAGGGTTACACCGGACAGTTGCTATGGATCATTGTCACACTTACTAGATTTTGCGCTCCAGCATTGATTTCTGCACTGTGAAGGAAATTGTCAGGGAGCAAGAGACTGACTTTAAGCCCAAGCAAAAGGTATGGATGTCCAAATGAGGCAAGGCGTTTCATGTTGCTACTCTTTGATGGGGACCCAACAAGGTACATTAAAGCAAATGCTGCAGTGGCACAAGTTAAAAGCCAAGAGACTCATGAATAATTATTAACACTGATAGTTCTTTTCTGTCTCCATGATTTCACGGAGTCAGAAGGGATGGAGAATTTAAGGAAAGCTTGTTCCTCTCAACTGTCTCTTTTGTTTGATCATTTAAAATCAGACTTTGCTCAGTTTTTAGAATGTATGGAACATATCACCATTAAGTAGTTCTCTTATAAGAAAATGCCAAGGAGTGAGAAGATATTTTTTTAAATATTTATGTTGTCTCAGCTTCCCTAAAATTCAAAGTTCAGAAAGCATTCAAAACAAAAGGAGCTTTATCATTGTTTTAATGATAGCGTAAAAATTGGAAACAATCTAATAGGGAACATAGTAATACAATGTGGAATAATCAGTTATCAGGAAATACTGTGAAGCAATTGAAGCAATTGAACTAGATCTATGTATTGTTGAGGAAAATATGAAAAGTGGAGAATGTATACATATGATACTGTTTTTTAGATGTGTAAAATATATCTACATATTTATATTCAAAATATCAATTAGAAACATATAAACAAGTCTAATATAGTGGTTGCTCTGAGAAAGGAAAAAGGGAATGGGAAATGATCTCAGCAGTGTCGGGTGGGGGGAAGTGATAAAGATTAAAGTAGACTTTAGGTTCAAAAAAGACAATTGAACTTCGGACATAGACACTCTGATTACAACATTTTTTAAGTTTTTGTTTTAATTCTAGCCAGTAAACATACAGTGTAATACTAGTTTCAGGTGTGAAATATAGTGATTCAACACTTCCGTGCAACACCCAGTGCTCATCACCGCAAGTGCCCTCCTTACTCCCCATCACCTGTTTCACCCATCCCCCCTCCCACCTCTCCTCTGGTAATCATCAGTTTATTCTCTATAGTTAAGAGTCTGTTTCTTGGTTTGCCTCTCTCTGTTTTCCCCTATGTTTTTTGTTTCTTAAATTCCACAAAGGAGTGAAATTATATGGCATTTGTCTTTCTGACTTATTTTGCTTAGCATAACACTCTCTAGCTCCATCCATGTCCAATCCTGCAAATGGCAAGATTTCATTCTTTGTTATGGCTGAATAATATTCCTGTGTGTGTGTGTGTGTGTGTGTGTGTGTGTGTGTACCACATCTTCTTTATCCATTCATCAGTCAATGGGCACTTGGGTTGTTTCCATACATTGGCTCTCACTGATAATACTGTTCTAGATATCAAGGTGCATGGATCCCTTTGAATTAGTGTTTTTGTATTCTTTTTTGTATTCTTTTTGTATTCTTTGTGTAAAAACCTAGTAGTGCAATTGCTGGATCATAGGGTTACAACTTTTTAAATTAGAGTTCAGTCAGTAAAACAGAATCTATTCTATGTATTTCACGCAAAAAGAATTAATACATAGAATCAGATGTTTTCAAGATGACTGAAAAAGCTAGGAGCAAAAATTACAGGGAGTGAGGGACCAGTAGCTTTTAGTATTTAGCTAGAGTTTTGGTCCAGAGAATCAGGAAGCCCATGCTGCTGCCCAGTGGTCCAGAACTGGCAGGAAACCACTGCTGAAAGTCAGAGCTGCCTGCAGCCGAGGAGGGTAACTGGCAGGGAAGTGAATTAACTCTAAAAACCCATGTCTGCTGAAGTTCACACACCTGCCATCGGGGCCTGAAAACCTTCCTTTACCTTCTAAATCTCACATGAATCCATCTCGCTATCATTACTTAAATTGAGTCCAAAACTCTGCTGGAAATGGAGCCTGGGAGATGAAAAATCAATCTCAGCTCCAGGTACCGGGTCTGGCGTAGAAAGGGATGGAAACGAGATGAAGTGCTAAGACAGAATCTGGAACACTTTCATTTTATAAAGGCCAAGGTACGCAGTTCTTTTACTTCACTCATCATTTTTTCTTAGCCAGATTCGAAAAACAGCTAAATAAGTGCTTCACTGCCCCAATCATCACATGGGACTGAATCAGCAAGGAGCTGCCCAGGGACCCCCAGGGACAGAAACTGTCTTCTTAACCAGGAGCACGGTCCACCTCTTCTCTCAAGGAGGCAAAGCTAGTTCTTAGCGAAGCTTCCCTGACTTAGTAAATAAGCATCTTCTCTATCTTTTTAAGTTGCCAAATGTTATGGTATCTTTTGACTTAATGCTGAAGGGCACAAAAAATTGCAGGGTGGTATCAGGTTCTGGTAGAAAAGACATTAAATCCATAGTCCAGAGGCCTATGGCCTGTGTCCAGCCTTATCACTCACGAGCTAAGTGACACATCAGAAAAAGTACTTAGTCTTCCTAGAAAGGAGGTATATCGTTACTCAGTGCTTCCTAGCACTCAAACCCAGCTCTCAAAGCGATACTGTTACAGCAACGCAGTAACTCTAAATGTTCTTCTTAAAAGCCATCATTCTCACCTTAAATAACTAATGTGGGTTCTAGCATCAGATTTTTCTTGCAGGGAATGAGGAAATACTAGCTTCCCCTTAGCACTTATAAATTGAATATATCAGAAGTGTCTTCCTCCATTCAGAACCTTCCAAACTATACTGAGATGGATACGTAAATTGTTTCCCATTTTCTGAAACTTCAGATCCTAACTGCTTTCAGTCTTATTGTTCAAGGCATAGTAGGAAACAGTTTTTTGTTTTTGTTTTTTTTTAAGTTTATTTTTAAGTAATCTCTACACCCAACATAGGGTTCAAATTCATGATCCTGAGATGAAGAGTCACATGCTCTTTGGACTGAGACAGCCAGGTGCCCCATAGGAAACAGGTTTTAAATATCAATAGTCCTTCTGTGAAGACATCTTGAGCTCCTTAACTTGTAAAGATATTTACAAATTCCTCATTTCCTGTGTAATATTTCCATCTGGTTTAAAAAAAATTTGAATGTTTGTTACCTTTATTTGAATCCCTACCGATTTCCACCACCAAATGCTATAAACATTTGTCCTAGAATCCATGTTTTATTGTACTGATTTATTTAGGTATTACTGGCCCCAGCCCCTTCCCAGAGCAAACACCCTATTTCATTCATCTAATTACTACCAGTGCCTGCACCAGTGTCCACCACCTAGGAAGAGCTCAATGAACGTTTATTGATGACTGAATAAATGAATAGATTATGATTCTTAGGCTGCAGTGGGCGCTTTCTTTTCAATGATTACTCTACCACCTTTCAGTTCATTTCTACTATGAGCGTGGGACAGTTCTCCCTCTCAGAGATAGACACAGATTCCAAACAATTGTGACTTCTCAGAAGAAATCAGGAGACACGATTTTGTCAATCTGTCCATTTTGTTTTATTTTTTGTTTTGTTTTGTTTTGTGTTGTCACTTTTAAAAAAAGGGGGTGGAGGGAAAATATAACAAGGAGAAAAAATCATAAAGCATATATGGTCAATTACTCCTGTAATCATTACCCAAGTAAAGAAGAAAACATTACCTGCAAGCCAAAAGCTCTTCAAGTGCTTCTCCCCAAGCCCAACCCCCCTTTTCTTCTAAAATTAGCTACCATCCTGACTCTATGATAATCATGTCTTTGTTTTTCTCTGTAGTGTTCCCCCCCAAGCATTAATTTCGGAATACTATGAGCTACTGTTCCCTGTTTTTTGAACTTTGCATAAATGAAATCACAGAGTATGTTTTCTTTTGGGTCTATCTCCTTTCAAATAATAAATTACATTATTTTCGCTTGGAATCAGGTTTTTAGCATAAGAAATATAATTATAAAATAAAAGAAGCTAGGTAAAAACCATATAATGCTAAATTCAAATTGAAAACATCAGTATAGGGGCAACTGGGTGGTTCAGTGGGTTAAACCTCTGCCTTCGGCTCAGGTCATGAACCCAGGGTCCTGGGATGGAGCCCCACATCAGGCTCTCTGCTCAGTGGGGAGCCTGCTTTCCCCTTTCTCTCTGCCTGCCTCTCTGCCTACTTGTGATCTCTCTCTCTCTGTCAAATAAATAAATAAAATCTTTAAAAAAAACAAAAACAAAAACAAAAAAACTCTGCCTTCAGCTCAGGTCATGATCTCAGGGTCCTGGGATCGAGCCCCACATCGGGCTCTCTGCTCAGCAGGAAGCCTGCTTCTGCCTCTCTCTCTGCCTGCCTCTCTGCCTACTTGTGATCTCTCTGTCAAACAAATAAATAAAATCTTTAAAAAAAGAAAAGAAAAGAAAACGTCTGTATAAACCCATGATATATTTTTTTTTCTTTTGAGAGTATACATCTCCTAGTTATGCCCATTGAAAAGACCTAAAAATAATGATCAATCTAGGCAATGTATCACCCTAGAGCCAAGATCTCTAAGTACTATTTCCTACTAAAAGGAGCCAGGAATCATTGAAAAATGTCATATTCCAGATCTGACGCAGGAAATTTTATGTACAAGAAGAGCTTGGAGGGGCACCTGGGTGGCTCAGTGGGTTAAAGCCTCTGCCTTCAGCTCAGGTCATGATCCCAGGGTCCTGGGATCGAGCCCCGCATCGGGCTCTCTGCTCAGCAGGGAGCCTGCTTCCCCCTCTATCTCTGCCTGCCTCTCTGCTTGCTTGTGATCTCTCTCTGTGTCAAGTAAATAAATAAAATCTTTAAAAAAAAAAAAAAGAAGAGCTTGGAATCAAAGCAAAGAAACTATCAACAACAAATTCAAGTCAAAAAGAAACAGCCAACTGATGAGTCTCCAATGGGTCAATGAAGAGGAAATTTGAGTATCAAAATTAATTTTCATAATTAAACAATAAATGTAAATATATAAAATTATGTGAAAATCATGAATTCATAATAATACTCAATAAATTTAACCTAATTGGTCACCTTGAAGGGTTGCTGGAGGGTCAATTTATTATGTTGAAAACCAAATAAAGAGAAAGAATCAGGAATGCCTGCATAAACTATATTTTATGGAAACCAATGGTTGAATAAAGTTCAACCATTAAATGCATAAAAAGCATAAATGCAAAAAAGTGACTCAATTAGAATATCACTATTTTCTAAGCCCTGATGGAAAATGAATGTAAGCAATACTCATCAATGATCGCTAAAATGATTATGTAAAATGCTGATGGTGAACTTTATAATAGATAACTATTAACAGTCTTAGCATCACAAAAACAAAGATATGTAGGTGTTATGTGCCGACATACTCAACAATGCTTGTGAAATATTAGCCTCTTCCCCCCATCAAATCTGCTTAAGCTTCTGGATCTAAATAAAAGACTACAAAAACTACAAATAACAGGAATATCAAATTATAGGAAATATAGAGGAAGTAAGATATTAAATACTAGCAAAATCAGAACATTAAAAATTCTGTAGAACAAACAAACCTTTTTTTTCCCCCAAAAAAAATAAATGGCAACATAAAAATGAGAGCAGAGAGGTGCCTGGGTGACTCAGTGGGTTAACTGTCTGCCTTCTGCTCAGGTCATGATCCCAGGAGCCTGGGATTGAGTCCTGGACTGGGCTTCTTGCTCAGTGGGGAGACTGCTTCTCCCTTTGCCCCTCCCCCCCTCAAATAAATAAATAAAATCTTTTAAAAAAATGAGAACAGAAAACCTATCAATCAATTGAAACTGAAGAGCTATAGCAGCCAAATTCAATGGATGAGACTTGTTTATATTGTGATTCAGACAAGGAATCAATAAAATAAAACATTTATTGGATAATAGAAGAAAATGTGAACTCTGACTAAATATTTGATGATATTTAGGAATTATTAATTTTAGGGGGATAGGAATGGTTTTATGGGTGTTTTATTTTGTTATTATAGTTTTTGTGCTATTTTGGATTTTAGAAAATCTTAAATGGGTAGAAGAATGAGGTGCTGACCTAAATAACTTCAGAAATGAGCAGATTCTGTGAGACTAGAAATGAAACTGCACATGAGAACTTTATTTTAATTGATGAAGTTATTTCCCATGGAGTCTGGGTTAACAATTTGGAAACCACTGTATGTATATACTGGAATTAAATAATTGTGTAAATGGATGACAAGTGGTGGGAGCCAGGATTCTCACTGTTGGAGGAGAGGTTGTGAAGGGGAAAGGGAAGAGAATGATCTATGTGGTAATGAATTTGAGTTCGAGATATCAGTATGACAATGGTAATTAAATTTAATGTTCTGGATAGAATCCTAGAACAGGAAATAGGCATAAGGCAAAACCTAGGGAAATCTGAATAAACATTTTAGTTAATAAAAATGTATTAGTATTAATTCAGTGGTTGTGACAAATATACCATACTAATGTCAAATATTACTAGTACAGGAAACTGGGAATAGAGTATATGGAAATTACCTGCACTATCTTTGCAAATTTTATGCAAACCTAAAATGCTTCCAAAATGAAAAATTTATTAAAAAAAAAACAAGGTGTAGGGGAAAAAATCCTTAGAGAGTCAGTCATCCCAAAATAAGATATACAGGATTTGCCTTAAAATAATCCAACTGGGGAGGAAAAGAGAGGGGTGAAAAGAAGTGGGAAGAGGTATAGATAAAACTGGCCAAGAGTTGGGGCGCCTGGGTGGCTCAGTGGGTTAAAGCCTCTGCCTTTGGCTCAGGTCATGATCTCGGGGTCCTGGAATTGAGCCCCACATCAGGCTCTCTGCTCCGCAGGGAGCCTGCTTCCTCCTCTCTCTCTGCCTAGTTGTGATTTCTCTCTGTCAAATAAATAAAATATTTAAAAAAAAACTGGCCAAGAGTTGATAATTGATTATGAGTATGTGATTATGAGTATGAGATTATGAGTATGAGTATGATTATGAGTATGAGATTATGAGTATGTGAAGGATCGCTACATTTTTCTGAGGTAAACGTATTTTTTGTATTCCCTATAAGATGAACCAGTATTCAGCATTTATTCATATAATACTGGGACATAAATGAAGTGTGATTTTTTTGGTGAGAGTAGTCACATGTTTCTCAGTAAACATGTGGTATTCAGGGTCAGGAGCATACCCTCCTGCCCTGGGGCATTTGAGTCTAACACACTGAACTTCTCCACTTAGCAGATCACAGTCATGATGTTTTCAAACCACACAGAGGGCCCCTGTCTCAAAAAAGATGGACATTCATTTACTCTGGAATTTGATGGATATTCCAGAAAATCCAGTAGAGGCCAATTTGATTTTTAGTTCATAAGAAATTTTATATCATGAGTCTTAACCAAATTAACACACACTAAACCATTTCCTGCAACAAATATATTTTGTAAGTTTTACTTTAACCTTTACTGTTAAATCCACAGGAAAATATTATAAGGCAAGATAGTGATATTCCATAAATCTACCCTATGGAAAAAATACTTCCATTTTTATGATCTCTGTTTAGACAGTTATAGTTTCTCAGCTGCTGGACTTCCTGATCATTTTGATATAAAATACTTCTAAAGTAACATTTTTATATGCGGCAAAATGACTCATTACTGGTGTGGGTAGAGCAACTTGCTTCATAATTCAGGTAAGAATATATTCTAAATAAAACAATATATTTTTTATTCTAATTCTGTTTATTCCCTCATATTTACCATTTTGTTTTTTTAAAAGTCATGACTTAAAGGAAATTTATTCCAGTTATTCAGTTAAATGTGTGTTTCCTCTATAGGGAATAATAAAATTAATAAAATTTGACACTGTAGCCTTCTGTCAAATGCTTTGGTGAAGTCTTATAAAATAATGCATAAATGACCTTTTAGGATGACATAACCAGCAGAATCTGGGAGGCAGACTAATGTAATGCTATTTTGCACAAAATGCACTTCACATAATTCTAGTTCTGTGGAGTATTAATAGATAGTATTTGCTGAGGTGGGGGAAAGTGCTGAGGTCAAATAAGTTTGGAAAACATTGTATTAAGCAAGTTCTTTACTATAGGGCTTTTAATATGCTGGTGAAGATCATTAATCTTAGGAGAGGGAGAGAGCTTACAGCATTTCTTGGATTGGTTTGACCACAGAACATTTTTTGTTTTTCTGAGTCACCTTACAGTAGTGCAGTAATAATGGGAAGAGAAGAATGGCAAGCGGGGGAAGGGAGGTGGGCACATGTTCTGTTGGCATGGAAAGTTCAACCTGGATTGAAATTCTGATGCTGTTACACATAAATTGGATAATGTTAGGCAAGTGGTCTTCTCTAAGCTTCATGTTAACCTTTAAAATAAAGATGAAAATATCTAATCTGCCTGGTTTTCATAGGGATTATGATTCCTTTAGATGAGTTTTGTTTTAGGTTGTAACATAAAAGGCTGTAGCAGACCATAATTTTCACTCTAACAAGTAGGGAAATTGAAAAACTAAACAAACAAGTACATGGATGCAAAGAAGTCAAAAGGACTTAAATTCCAGATTGGGAAGAGTCACTTCCTCCCTGGTAGCATTGGCTGAGCTTGGGCTAGGTAGGAGATTGAGTTTCGCCATGAGAAGAGGAACTCTTTTTCTGAGGGAAAAGTGAATCTAACAGAGTCTAAAATAGCCACATGAGCATGAGTGATATCTTAGAGTCTAGAGGAGCCCCCCACCAAAAATAAATAAGCAGTACGCCCCAGCAATCAGTCTTTACCTAAGTTTTTTTTTGTGAAGCTGCGACCCTAGGTTGAAAAGGTAAAGGGAGAAATCTCCATAGTCCCAACGTGATTAAATCCCAAGGAGATAGGGAACAGGCTGTATTAAATACAGAACAGATCTCATTCTCAATACATTTGAAACCAAATGGGAACTACAGCAAACTAAAATTATAACTCATTCCCATCCCAACTCAATTCCTGACAAAAGTGAAGTGACTAGTCCCTCAGCCTTGCTGACTGATACAGAAACAAGTGTGCCCTAACCTCAAGGGAAATATCTCTCTGTCAGTATCTAAGATCTCTTTATATAATGTCCAGTATAAAATTTTAAAAATTAAAAATAAAAAAGGACATGCAGAAGAGCAGGAAAATGTGATTTGCAATCAAGAAAATAATAGAAGCAAATCTGTGAATGTTTCAGAGGTTGAAATTAACTGACATATCAAAATAACTATTACATAAATATACTAAATAAAATAGAGGAAAGGATGGACAAAATGAATAAAAACATGAAGAATTTAAGCAGAGAAATGGAATCTCTACAAAGTGTCAAATGAACTTGTTAGAACTATACAGTATAAGAAATTATAATTTTATGGAATGAGTCAGTGAATCCCAAGACAGCTCAAAATAAATTCTTCAAACTGAAGCATGGGTAGGAAAAGGAATGTTAAAAAAAAAAAAAATACTGTCAAATAGTCTAACAAATGTGTGATTACAGTCCTAGAAGAAGAGGAGAGAAAGAATGGGGAAAATAAATATTTGAAGAGAGAGTTTTCCAAAGCTGATGAAAGACCACCACAGATACAAAAAGTTCAGTGAATCCCAAATAGGATAAAAACAAAGAAAAAACTCCTAAGAACAGTATAGGTAACCACTTAAGACTAAGATAGAAGAAAGTTTTTAAAGTAGCCAGAGAAAAATGACACATCTTCAAAGGAACAGTTAATTATATGACTGGTGAAAGCCAAAAGACAATGAAGTGACATCTTTTAAGTGCTGGAAAAATTAAAAGAAAACTGCCAACTTAGGATTCTTTACCCAGTAAAAATATCTTTCAGAAGTGAATGTGAAATAAAGACATTTTCAAACAAACCTAAAGTGAGGAAAATTTTCACCAGCATATCTACAATATAAAAAAAATGCTAAAAGAAGCTCTTCAGCATGAAAGGAAATTATTCCAAATGGAAATGTGGAATTGTTTTAAGAAAGAGCAAAGAGCTCCAGATATGGATAAGTGTAAAAGACTAATTCTTATAAAACTTTTTAGACTAGTGACTATTTAAAGCAACAAAATAATAAAAACAACAACATGTGGTGAAGTTTTAATATAGGTAGACATAAAATACAAAGTGAAGAGAGCAAAAAAAAAAAAAAAGCCATTTTAAATAAGGGAAAATTTAGAGATTTTTTTACATTGTTCATTAAATGGTAAAATAGTCCTCAAAGACAATAGTAAATTAAGGATGCATATTATAATCTCTAGAACAATGATTTCCAAAATATAGTCTCCAGACCAGTTATATCCACATCACCTAGAAACTTGTTAGAAGTGCAGTCTTGATTCTTATCCCAGATCAACATTTCAGAAACTCTTGCTGTTGAGCCTAGCAATCAGTGTTTTAAAAAGGATTCCAGATATTTCTAATGCAAACTAAAGCTTGAGCACCTCTGTGCTAGACTTGGAAAGAGAGCTGAGAGAGAAATCTTCCCAGTCGTAGAGCTGTAAGCAGTATAACTGGTCATTCACTTGGGTGGAAGGAGAAGGGACCCAAGGTGAGAATATATATAAATTCCTAGGCAGTGACCAGTAACTTGGTTATCTGGTTAGAAAACTGGAAGGAAAAGAACCGGAAGATCAGAAACAAGGAGGTCTGTGAATAGACATACAAAGATGACAGGATGAAGTGTGAGACTTTGTATTGCATTTGGATACTGACTAGAAAGCATCTACCAGGGGGAAAAAGCCCTTAACACAAGGAAACAAATGACTAGCCACTTGACCTTCTAACCAGTCTTGTCATTAGTCACCCAGAGAAGGTCTGATGGACACATGAACAGAGTGGACGTGGTTGGAGAAACAGAAGCTATGTATGAGCCTGAGAGCATGGACCCTGCTTTCCAATGCCAGATAGCTTCTGCTGACTTTGAATATCTAACTTGTCAGCAACAGAGACCAAGACGGAACTCCCAAAATGTCATCATTCCTTGGAGAAATCAACCAGCCACTTAATAGCAAGTTGACTACAGGGATCCTCTCCATCTTGAAAAGGCCATTCGTGGGGCAGCTGGGTGGTTCAATGGGTTAAGCCTCTGCCTTCAGCTCAGGTCATGGTCCCAGGGTCCTGGGATCAAGCCCCAAGTCGGGCTCTGTGCTCAGCAGGCAGCCTGCCTCTCTCTCTCTCTCTTCCTGCCTCTCTGCCTACTTGTGATCTCTCTCTGTCAAATAAATAAATAAAATCTTTAAAAAGAAAAGAAAAAAGAAAAGGCCATTTGTTCACCTTCACAGGGATAGACACATAATTTCAGGTATATGTTTGCCTTTCCTGCATCCACAGAGCCTCCATCAGTACCACATTCAAGGGTTTGTGGAGTGCCTCGACCTTAGGCCTGAAAATCCAGACAAGGCATCCAACTGGGATACCTACTACACCATGAAGGCAATATAGAAGGGAGCCCATAACTGTGGGAACCACAGATCATTTCACATATTGTACCATCCAGAGGTAGTAGGCTTCATAAAGTCCTGGAATGGCCTGCTCTTAAGTAACAAAAGATCTTTTGTCATTTTTATTCATTCAAATGGTATATTTTGCCATGAGAATGTGAGAAGCAGAGAGTACTGATATGCAAAGAAAACAGAATGAAGTAATGACCAAGAGAGGAGCAGTCACAGAAGACTCGGTGTGTCCTGACAAATCTCTAGCTTCCAGACTTCGTGTTAGCCACAGCCCATGAGCCATCTCTGTTTCCTGACAATAAATTCCCCCACATCCCGTCTGCTTTTTCTGCCTAAGCATGACTGATCTTGTTTCTATTATTTGCAAGTAAATGATATTATCTAATACAATAAATTCCAAAAAGGCAAACTTTTCTCTTACATGAAAAGTATCCAATAAATAATATAACTATTCCCAAATGGAAAGAACTTCTCTTATCATTTTTAGATTGTAGACAGCCCGTCAGCATATAAAAGAGACTTCATCTATTATAACAAATGGGCCCCCTCCCACTCCAAGCTCCTCTGACAAACATCAGGAAAGTGTGATTTGGAAAATAGAATTGTTTCATGATTTAGGAAATAAAAAATGAGTCCCCAAGTGCTCAGTAACATTCCAAAAGAGGACTGCAAGAATGTATAATATTATGGGGGGGGGGGGTGCAGCAGGACGCAGATTCTAGATTTAGAATTTGTTACAAATCCAGAACAAAACTTTGCAATGATTTATCTTTTGTTAAACTAATGCACCCCCTAAAAGTCTAGAAGTTAAGTATCTGGGGTATGAACAAAATAGCAAATAAAGTAGCCTTTGAATGTACATTATTTCTTAGTGGCTGAAATGAAGATTGAAAAAGGTCTCAATAAATTCAGGCAGGATTCACTTTGTTTTGCTTTTCCTTGATAGCACTGCCAACAATGCCCTCTAGTGGTGAATTAAGTAGCCACTGAAAGATAGGAAAAAAACGAAACCTAATTAAGCAGGCCTGTTAAACTCATTGGTAAGATTTTCATAAAAATATGAACTTTTACACTTCCAGTTGGTAACTGAATGTTATATTTGGCAAGAAAATGAAGCCTTACAAAGTATCACAGCGTATACCTTAAAGCCCAAGCGTTTCAGAGCCAATTTTCCCCTGTGGTTTCCTGAACATATGCCAAGCAGCACATGAAAATAGCCATCTGTAATGTCTTACGGGGGCACTTCTGGGTCACAGCTTCTACTGCGTACCTTAAAGAAAGTAAAACGTACTTTTATTGAGGATGAAATCAATCTCCCAAATACTTCTGCTTTTAAACCCAATTACCTTCAAGAATTATAGCTTCAGACAACAACAATGACTCGTTACTACTTTCAGGATTGTATCTGAATTTTGAACTCATCAACCAGACAAAGCTCCTTTGCTTAAAAAATCTTCAAGCTACAGCTCTCAACCGCTGGGGCAAGCCAGTCAAAACAACAGTTCCAGGAATGAAATTTCTCCAACCTGGTTCAGCAAAGAGCTTCCCAGAGGAACTTCCACCGAAGGAAAAGAAGACAATGTACACTGCTCACTCCTCTCTAATTCAAACCAGCCAATTGCTGGCTCTAGTCTCTGGCTCAAGACTTCTTTTTCTCTGCATATTGTTAGGCTTTCTCTCCCCTCCAAGCCTCCTTCCCTCCAACTTTCTACCCATCCCACATTCCCTTCAGCAACTGATTCTGCCAGTGATTTTGAGAGACAGTTAGGCCCTTTTGTGATAACTATATTTGCATGAGAATATTTGCTCCGAGTGACTTTGACTAAGGCATTAACCTACTACTCTGTTCTGGGATTTCATCTATTTAAATAGAAACACATACACAGATAGCTATGCTGTGAGTAGACAAGGGCCATTAATATTAATATTAAATCCCTTAGAAAGACTGAGATGACCACATTCTGCGAATACTAAGCATTTCCTGTTTTTGCCTTGCTAACACGTAATCCAAACAGGAAATAACATGTCTTTGAGGAACTCTTCCCTCATCAACCTTAGACAAAATGTCATGAGGCAATCTGAAAATAGCATTTTCTCCATTATCATTTCTGGTGTACCAGAAATACTTTTGCTTTTGGAATCAGATAACAGCTTAGGTGTAAATCCCACCATTGCCACCGACTTGGCTGTGTTGTTCAGCAAGTCATTTTTAGGCAAACCAGTTAAGGAGTTCTGTGGGGACTCACAGAATAATTAGCTGACAATTTCACCTACACTTAGCACTTGGCCAAATGCAAAAACAATATTTAGATCCCAAGAGGGCAGCATATAGCATTTGTGTTTCTCAAAGTATGTCCTCTAGAATGATCTCTAACTTATTTGACCATGGTACTCTTCTTTTTATCACAGAGCATTTCAGAAAAACAGGGTATATTAAAACAAAAAACAAAACAAAACAAACAAACAATAAACTCTTTAGGATATGGTAGGATAGAGTGTTGTCTGGAATTCTTTCAAATTCAAATTGCATTCTTTAAATTTCCTCAGTTGTGCTAGCCGCATTTCAAATGCTCAGTAGCCACATGTGGCAATGGCTACCATATTGGAGAGTGCAGAACTGATCATTGCGTTATTGCAAAGCATTCTACTGGACAACACTAATCTAGAGTTTTCCTTATAATGTCATAATCATTGTCAAACTCCAGCCCTTAAAAATCCTAACAAAAAATAGTTACTTCACAATAGAGAAAACTGTTAGGCAACATCTTAACCAAGTGACGAAAGATAACAACCCTTTAATGGTACAAAACAGACATCATGTACCTCCTGTCATGTTCATTAAAAACAAACAAAAAAACAAAAAAAAAACTCATGTGTGGCATTTCTGCCCATAAAAGCTAACTTTAATCTAAACATTAGGAAAATCAAACACACAAATTTAAGGATATCACACAAAATAACTGCTCTGTACTTTTTCAAACATCAAGGTCATAAATGACAAAGAAAGGCAAAAGAAGTGTACCAGATTAAAAGAGAATAAAGAGACAAGACAACTAAATTCAATATACAATCCTTAAATAGATCCTTGATTAGGGAAAAGAATGACTATAAAGGAAATTAATGGGGCAACTGATGAAATTTGAATATTGACTATGGGTTAGATAATAGTATTATAAGAATGCTAAGTTTCTTGATTTTGATTATAGCGTCATCTTTTTTTTTTTTTTTAAAGATTTTATTTATTTATTTGACAGACAGATCACAAGTAGGCAGACAGGCAGGCAGAGAGAGAAGGGAGGAAGCAGGCTCCCTGCTGAGCAGAGAGCCCCATGTGGGGCTCGATCCCAGGACGCTGGGATCATGACCTGAGCCGAAGGCAGCGGCTTTAACCCACTGAGCCACCCAGGCACCCCTGATTATAGCGTCATCTTAAGAGAAAGTCCATCTTAAGAAATACTACATTAAAATATGTAAAAGCAAAGAAGCACTCTCTACTTTCCAAAGAAGATGGAGAAAGCATACCTCACACTGTCTCTCCTACTGAATGCAACTTAAAACCCTTGGAGACCATGTTTAGAGCAGCTACCTGAGGACTTTGAAAAGGAAACTGTAGCAAATTTATTGGGGAAGACAAATAGGTCTCTGAGAACCACTAAACTGGGAGTCAGTTTCCCTTTTCCTTAAATCTACTTTTCCCAGTCTGGACTCAAGGGCAACCTGAGATCCAGAAACATGTAACAGGTGCCTACAGAAAGTGTTCTGAGAGAAGCCTTCTCTTTCTGTCTGAGGAGCAGGAAATGGCCTATTATGGATCAGAAAAATTGGGGGAAATCCTCTGGGTTGGTTTTTTTCCCCCCTTCTCTCTTGTCCCAGGTTTGGCACAGAAGTAACAATGGCTGAGCAAATACCTAAAACTCAGAAGGAAAGGAACCCTTCTCCCTGGCCAGATGAACTCTAGATCCAAAAGTGTGAGAGAAATCCCTGGTGCTCTTTTCTCACTGACCTTCTTGCTACTTGGTCCCAGTACCAGACACAGTTGCAGAAAGTGCACAACCAGGGAAACTCAAGTTGCAACTGTCAGTCAAAAGACCAGGAAGGGGGTGCCTAGGAGCAGGAAAGATTCTGGTGAAGAGACGGAAGTTCAAGAAAGTGATCATAAAACTATATATGAACTCCTGTGTCCACCTCTGACCTGCACATGCACGGATCCCACCCTAATCAGCTTTCAGAAGGCACTGAGAACTGATCTGCAGGGTAGACGGCTACCTGAGTCTCACGCTGCCCTCTGAGTGTGATCAGGCATGGGACAGACCCAAACAGCAGAGCAAAAGCTTTTAAAGTGGAACTGACTTTGAAATCACAGCCAACGGAAGGCAGAATAGAGAACTGCAACCAGACCTAAACTGCTTGATTGCCTACTAAGACAAATGAATAAACAAACATTCTCCATAGGATTTAAACAAGACCTAGAGTTCTATAGCATAATATTCAAAATGTCCTGGATCAAATCCCAAACCATTCAACATGTAAAGAACCAGGAAAATCTTGACATTTCTCGAGAGAAAAGATAGTCAATCAATAGCGATAAATGCAGATGTTGAAATTAGACTCTTAAATAGCTGTTAAAATCATTTATATATTAGCAAATGCAGCTTGTATTATCCTCTTACTGTTTACCATATTTCTCCTTCAAATCACTACTCAAAGCACTAACATTCAATGATCTTTTATTAATTGTTATACATATTCTTGCTACTTTTACTTAAAATCTTTTACTACTTACTGCGGCACCTGGGTGTCTCAGTTGCTTAAACAGCCAACTCTTGATTTCAGCTCAGGTCATGATCTCAAGGTCATGATCTCAGGCTTGTGAGATGGAGCCCCACGTTGGGCTCCATGCTCAGCGTGGAGTCTGCTTGTCCCTCTCCGTGACCCTCCCCCCCCCAGCTCACATGTGTACACTCTCTCTCTCTCTCTCTCAAATAAATTTTAAAAAAATTATCACTTACTAATTATGTATCTTTTCATGTCTCCTCACCTTTCTTTTTCTATGAATGTTATCCAAATACACGTTCTTATTTGATTTTGTCTAAACAATTGAAATAGCCTCAGCTCTTTTCTTATCTCATCTTTCCACACTTCTATTCATCCTACACAGTGGCTTCCTGAAACACAGATTAGATCATATTTATTGATTCCCTATGAACCAGAGTTTATGCTAACCATGGGAGACAGATGTTATGGTATCTACCTTCATAAATTCAGGTCCAAAGGAAAAGACCAACATGTAAATATATGATTATAATACACGGAAAAACTCCTACCACAGTTTTCTTATCTATAAAATAGAAACAACTATTGTACATATTTCCCAGAGTATGGAGAAGATTAAATGAATTATAGGTATAGCATGTAGTCTAGCACATGGTAATCATACAATAAACACTAGTTATTAATATAATTAACTGCCAAGTGCCAAGTACAGTGTTATAAGCTATGATTATTCTAATTTTCAAGGGTAGTGAATGCAAGTGAATTAAATCAATTTTTCAAGCCACCCAATGAGTCAAGGAATCTTGAACAAAGCCAAAACTCTGAAGTCTATTTACACAGATCTCTCACAAGGGATTATGATTTTCCAAATAAAATAAACTATGTCCTTTTAATTTTATCATCCATTTCCAACATGCTTTTGAAGAGGTTTCCAAGATGAATTTCAGAGGAAGATGATTCCCATTTTCTTCTCAATCATATAGTTTACACAGAGGAGCACAATGACATAATCTCCACATTCTATTTTACTATACTATGCCTTATAATTCCTGCCAGCACTCACATCTCAGACACTTTTTTCTCTTCCAACAGTCATACATATTTATTGGCATAAAATGAAATCTCTTCTTCAACAAAATGAATTATGAATATTATACATAAAAAATAATAGCTATAATGAAAGGGCAGACAGGAAAATAAGGCCCAAAACTCCTAATACCCTGAGGATTTGAAAAATAAAATGACATTATACTTTTCTGAATCCCAAACATAATCTCTGAAGTGTCCCAAAGAAAGACTGGAGGATATGGATAAGAATCAAAAACTATCATCCATTTCCAAACATGCCCAGAAAAATATGTTCTCTCCAAGCTGCCAAGACAAATGTGAAACAGAGGTTTTGTTTCTTTTTTTTTTTATCTCACATTATGGCTTTTCAGATGTGTCCCAGAATAATTTTAAAAATAGACAGGCTGCCCTTATAAACCAGAATGTATAAGATTCTTGCCATGCAGGAGGGGGTGGAAACAGCAAAATGCAAAGACCTCAGTCCTAAAATGAGCACCGCACATAACCGGCTGCAGACTTCTGCACAAGGTCCTGAACCCTTTTGGACTTTGGTTTGCAAAGCTATTAAAGATACCATTGTGGGAGGTTTAGTTCACCAAAAGTCAGCCAGATAGACACTAAATACTGAGGGAAGGTTCTAGATAAAGAAATATTTCTATTACTTAAATTTAAATTGAAATACCATACCTAAGGGATATTTACCCTCTTCATGGCTTTTAGGCCTACTGTTTGAGGGCACATTTGATTGGTTGTGAGGAACAAAAACCCACTCAATGGGGAAAAGGAGATAAATCTTCTTTACAGAAGAATTTCCAAATAGTATCTGTAGATATTCTCTCATCCGGGAGGTAGAACTTAAATCCTCTCAACCTTGAAAGTGGATATGTGGTTAATTTCATATGTCACCTTGACTGAGTCACAGAGTGCCCAGATATTTGGCCAAAGATTATTCTCAGAGTTTGTATGAAGGTGTTTGGGGATGCGATTAACATTTAAATCAGTAGACTGAGTGGAGCAGGTTGCTCTCTCTAAGGTAGGTGTGCCTCATCCAAACAACTGAAAGCTTGAATAGAACAAAGCTGACCATCCTTTGAGTAAGAGAAAAGACAGTCAACATTGTTTAATCATTAGGGAAATGAAAATCAAAATCACAATGAGATATCACTTCACATGCACTCAGATGGCTATAATAAAAATTGTAAATAACAAGAATTGGAGAGGATGTAGATGAATTAAAACGCTTATATATCATTAATGGGACTGTAAAATAGTGCAGCCACTGCAGAAAAATAGTTTGGTGGTTCCCCAAAAAGCTAAATATAGAATTACCATATAGCCCAGCAATTCCACTCTTAAATATGTATCCAGAAGAGTTAAAACATATATTCAAACAAAAACTTGTACATGAATGTTCATAGAAACGTTATTTGTAATAGTCAAAAAGAGGATACAATCAAAATGCCACTAACTGGTGAATGGCAAACAAAATGTTGCACAGCTAATGAGTGGAGGCAGTGGCTAGAGGAAAGGTGGCATGGAAAATGGCTGCTGATAGGTACAGGGACTCTTGGAGTGGTGAAATATTCTGGAATTAGATTATGTGGATGGTTGCATAATTTCGTGAATATACTAAAAGTTACCAATTCATATACTTCAAAAGAGTAAATTTTATGGTATGGGAATTGTATTTCAATTTTTGAAAATCATAGGACAGAAGGAAGGTTCATAATGATGTTCTAAGAGCAACCTTGCAAGAAAGAAAGAAAGAAAGAAAGAAAGGCAATTAAAACCATAGTAAAAGGAAATAAATGAGGAAAAATTAAATGAATGAAATAGAATAAACAGTAGGTAAAGGCAATTAAATATAGACCACAAATTGGGAAAGGTGGTTTTTTAACAAGAAAAATGAAACTTACAAATCTCCTACTAGGTTGATTGAGAAAGAAACAGACAACACAGACATGACAGACAACACAGAAATTAACTGTATCAGAGGGATGCAGGGGGCGGGGGGCACGGTTCTCAGTCAGTTTAAGCATTTGCCTTCAGCTCGGGGCATGATCCCAGGATTCTGGGATTAAGACCCACATCAGGCTCCTTGCTCAGTGGGGAGCCTGCTTCTCCCTCTGCCTGTCTCTCCACCTGCTGTTGCTCTCTCTGATGGAATAAATAAATAAAATCTTAAAAATAAATACATAAATAAGAGAAAGTAACTGTATCAGAAATAAAACAGGAAATTCACTACATATCCTACAGACCTTAAAAAGGTAATAAAGGAAAAATTATACAAAACTTTTGGCAACAAACAACTTATATAAAATGGGCAAATTCCTTGAAAAACTCATATTACCAAAACTGATTCAAAAAGAAACAAAAACTGTGAGTAGGCATAATTCTATTAAATATTTACAACAGTATTAAAAATATGAAATACTTGGGAATCAATAGAAGAAAGATTGGCACTGATAAGAAACTGACACTGATAAGAAAACCATAAAATATTTCTTGAAAAATTAAGTAAGACCTACTTAAATTGAAAGACATATCATGTTCATGAATTGGAAGACACAATATTGTTGATGTGTCAAATTTCTCCAATTTGATTTGTAAATGTAATGCAATGCCAGTCAAAATCTTAGCTGATGTATATGGAAATGCAAAAGAACTAGGCCAAGACAACTTTGAAAACAACAAAGTTGTAGTGTTCATACTGCATGAATCTAAGACATACTATAAAGCTAGAAAAATCAAGACAGTGTGGTATTGGCATAAGGAAGACACATAGACCATTGGGGCACCTGGGTAGCTCAGTCAGTTAAGCATCCGGCTCTTGGTTTCAGCTCAGGTCATGATCTCAGGGCCGTGGGATTGAGCCACGTGTCAAGCCTCGTATTGGGCTCCATGTTAGCATGCAGTCTGCTTAAGATTTCTACCTCTTGCCTTCCCTACCCAGCACCATTCATGCTCTCTTTAAAAAAAAAAAAAATATATATATATATATAGATCAATAAAACAGAATAGAAAGTCTAGAAATTGACCTTTATACATATAGTTAATTTTTAAGTTAGTTTCCAAAGTAATTGTGTGTGGAAAGGATAATCCCTATAACAAATGACAATGAAACAATTAGATATCCACATGGGACAAATATAAACCCCAACTCTTACTTTATACCATATGTAAAAATGAATTCAAAATGAATCATAGACTTACAGATAAAAACAAAGATTATATGAGTATAAGGAGAAAAGTAGGAGAATATCATTTGACTTTGGTTTAAACAGATGTTTCTTAATTAAGTATGACACAAAAAAGCATGAAAAAAAAGAATTTTAAAATTGGTAAATTGGACTTTATCAAAATCAGAAACCTTGTTACTTAAAATATACTAAGAAAGTAAATAGGCAAACCACAAACCGGGAAAAGTGTTTGTAAAACATATATCTCATAGAAAACATACTCAGGATGTGTAAAGAACTACTATAAGTCAATAATAAGACAATCCAATTCAAAACATGGGCAATATCACTACCTACCTATTAAACCAACTAAAAAAAATTTTTTTTCAAGATTTTATTTATTTATTTGAGAGAGAATGAGTGAGAGAGAACATGAGAGAGGAGAAGGTCAGAGGGAGAAGCAGACTCCCCAAGGAGCTGGGAGCCCTATGCGGGACTCGATCCTGGAAGTCCGGGATCATGACCTGAGCCGAAGGCAGTCACTCAACCAACTGAGCCACCCAGGCGCCCCTAAAAAAATTTTTTTAAAGGTGACAATATCAAATGCTGGCAAAGATGCAGAGAAACTGCATTTCTTATACATTGCTGTTAGGACTGTAAAATGATAGAGACATTCTGGAAAAGTTTGGTAGTTTCTTGTGAAATTAGACATGTACTTACCATGCAACCGAGAAATTGCACCCTAGGGCGTTTATACAAAAGAAAACCTAGGTTTACATAAAAACTTGCACATGAACGTCCATAGCAGCTTTATAAGAAGCTAAACACAGGAATAACCCAAGTGTCTTTTCAATGAGTGAATGTTAAAACTGTGGTACATCCATCATTCTAAGTGATACTCCAGAGTGGTAAACTAGAACTGCCCACTGATAGGCACAACTTGAGGGAATCTGAGGTGAATTATGCTGAGTGAAAAAGCCCCTCTCAAAGGGTTGCATGCTGTAGGATTCTACTTATATAATATTCTCAGAATGATAACAGTCGGAAGCTAGAGAACAGACTCATTGCTGGATGATAGGGACAAAGGATGGAATGGTGGGTAAAGACAAAGTGCATGAGGGAGTACTTTCGTAGTGACAGAACAGTTCTGTACCTTGATTGTGGTGGTGATTACAGGAATCCCTGCATGGGGTAAGAGCACATAGAACTTCACACTCATTCCTACACACACATCCACTCACACATCCCCTTAAAAAAAGCAGGTTTTATGAAAAGCCAAAACTGAATAAAGTCTGTTAACAGTAATATCAATGTGAATGTCCTGGTTTGGGTCTGTACTGCAGCTTCATAAGACATCGCTGCTACAAGGCTGGGTGAGGGGTACATAGGACTCACACTACTTTTGCGACTTCCTGAAAGCCTACAATTATTTCAAAATAAAAAAGGTGTTTTTTAACAAGAAAAGGATCTGCACACCTCTCCAAAGAATACATATAAATAGCAAATAAGCACCCCACAAAATGCTCAACATCATTAGTTATCCGGAAAATGCAAATTTCGGAAAATGCAAATTTAACCGCAATGAGAGATAACCACCATAAAGGTGCTGGGGTAGCTAAAATTAGAAAGAATAACAATACCAAGTATTGACAAGAATGTGGAAGTAACTTGATCTCTCACACACTGGGGAAGTATAACACCAGTTATACATAATTTGGAGTTATACTTTTACTCTTTATACTTAATCTTCTTAAACTTTATATACAGTTTGTCAATTTCTTACAAAGAGAGGAAAACAAAGGTAACCCAGCAATCTAACTCATAGGTATTTACTCAAGAAAAATTAAAACAGCAGCAACCTCTTTGACCTCAGTTTCAGTAACTTCTTACTAAGCACATCTCTGGAGGCAAGGGAAACAAAAGCAAAAATAAACTATCGGGACCTCATCAAGATAAGGAGCCTCTGCACGGTCAGTGAAGGAAACAATCCGTGAAACTAAAAGGCATCCAATGGAATAGAAGAAGATATTTGCAAATGACATTATCGGATTAAAAAACAAAAAATGATGGAGGGGCTGCTAATCTTTTCCTTGAGGATCTGACCCGGTCCTTATAGATAGTAGTCCCAGGGAGACAAGGATTATCTCTTTCCTGAGAGTTTGAGCAGAAGTTCTGGAGACAATATTGATTAGTCCCACTTGAGTCATGTGCCCACCCCTGAACCAAACACTGAGGCCAGAAGAACAGGGAACTCTGATTACTTTTATTTTAAATGGATTATGTGCCCATCCCTGTGATGAGGGATGAGAATGAGTCAACTCTACTCAAATCACATGGAAAGAGATCCCCACAAGCAGAGAGGTTCTGTTACATGAAGCGGAAGGAAAGGGATAGTGTGTTAGATGACAAAAATTCTAACTATACGAGTTCACTTCCATTCTCCTCATAGCAGTCAGCCATTTTACTTTAAGTAATCTCTACATCCAACATAGGGCTCAAACTCATGACTCTGAAAGAAAGAATCGGATGCTCTACCAACTGAGCCAGCCAGATGCCCCTATTTTATTCTTTTTAAGTTAAATCTAAATCTCTGGCTTCAGATCTTTCTACAGCTTTCTATTACACTTAGAATAAAATTTAAAATCTTCCACGAGGCTGAAATGCCGTTATGCTCTAAGTCTACCTCATTAGAGTAAATTTTGTGTCACTCTCTCTTCAATCTTTATTCCAAAAACCCTAGCTGTTGTTGTTGTTGTTGTTTTTTGGGTTTTGTTTGTTTGTTAACACATCATGCTTCCTCACACTTCAGGTCCTTTCCACTGGCCTTTGATTTCCCTGGACACAACCATAGTATCTCCATCAAAGAACATCTAGTCATTTTTAGAGCTCAGCTCAGATGTTCCTTCCTTAATGAAGTTTTCCTGACTCCCCAGATCAGGACAAATTTCCCCAGTTAAACTCACTCATGGCACCTGCGCATCTCCTTTATAGCATGTGTCTCAACTGTAATTGCACAGTCATTAAGATAATTATTGTCTACTCTCTGATCTCTCCTGTTAGAATGTAAACTCGATCAGAGCTGACACTTACCAAGTCATTCACCACTATAGTCCTAGCACCTAACCCAGTGTCTAGAAGAAAGAAAGCACTCCATTTTCTCCTCAGTAAATGAAGAAATTTTGTGAGGAACCAGAGGAAGCTAATAAATTTGGTTTTAGACAGACTGAATCTGAAATCATGACAAGGCAAGAAGTTAGAAAATTTATAATAGATAATTATAAGTATAAAAATTCCATGGTGAATAGAGCCCAGTATTCCACGGGAATAAGGTCTTTCCAAAAAAGAACAAATATCAAAACATCAAAAATGTATGTTGCTTCCCCAGGTGAATATTTATTGTGAATGGATGAATCTGGGAATACAAAAGCCCTGGTCCAGTCTAGTATTTACTGTCTACATAACTAGTACTTCACTTACAAGTTCATCCCAAACTAGAGGGCCAACCACAGCAGAAAAGGAAGGAAAAATATTGCATACAGAAATCTGAGGTAAGTTTAGTTTTATTTACACAAGCCGTTCACCTTAGAGACTGAAGTCAGATTTAGAGATTCAAACAACCCCTGTAATGAGTACATTTTCTACCACCCTTTCCCTTGGTAAACAGCTTTTAGAGACACTAACAGCACAGAATATCTTTCTGAGAAGAGCCCAATGTTCTGTGTCTTTTTAAACATCCTCTTCTCCTCCAGACCCACTCTCTGCTAAACACAAAGGTTTTACTTGTTTGAGGTTATTCTGAGCCTGAAGAGTACTTCTCAAGAGGGTAGTCTAAAGGGTGTTTCTGTATTTTCCTTCCTAAGGTGTGTGCAAAGAGAAGAGAAAAAAACAAAAAACAAAAAACAAAAAAACCTTGCCACAGTTATACTCCCATTCAAAACAGTCCAACAATCTTTTTTCTTAATATTTAACAGAGAGTAGCTAGAGTCCTAGAACAGGGCTTTAATAATGAAAAATGAGACTGATGTTTTAAAAAACCAATTCTGGTTATAAAATACAGATATTTGGCTAATTTTTTAAAATATTAAATGTCTAAACCTAAAGGAAAAAAATGATGGGGAGGAGAAAAAAAGCACAAGAGAAAGGAAACAGCTGTGCTTTAGTTTTACTCCAAAGTTCAATGAAACCCTTACTAATTTATAGTTTATGTTGTCAGCAGTGAATGAAAAAACTTAAGGAAAGAGAAGCAGATGAGAAACTCTTAGAAGAGAGGGGTTGGGCTGAGAGGAAAGGAAAGAAAAGATGTGAGGACTTCTTTGAAGCTGAGTTTGGACGACAACATCTTTTTGTAGCTTATCCTCCAAGAATTTTCTCCATACGCAAGCCACATGTGTTGCCTACTACATTTCCAAAGAGTGGCAGGGGAATAAAGATTTAGCATGAGCTGAGAAATAGGTGAGTTTCTCAGCCACTTGTCCACTCACCTTCTCCATGTTGAACTCTCCTCTTCTCCTTTTTGCTGAACTGAGACAGTGGGGAGCTCACAAGTGCCTAGAGGTTGGGTAACCACCTTAAGTACATTGTATCAATAGCCTAAACGTTCAGCAATGGAGGGAAGGCAAGAAGTACCAGGCTAACCAAGCTAGCCTAGGACTAGAGGTTCTGTCCATCTGGTTTTTAAATGTACCTAGTGGTCCTTAATTTTTCCAAACCCTCCCTTTTTCTGCTTATGAACACTTAAAATTCCAGACTTAAAAAGTAAATCTTATGAAGGAAAAGGCACATTTGGTTACATCATTAACAATGCTTATATCATTGACACTATAGTCTGTTCAGAAAACAAGTTTTGACATGTCTATGAGGATAGGGAAGGAAGGAGTGAGGAAGGAGGACTTGTGAAGGGCCAAGAAAAAGGGCATAGAAGATCGGGCTAGGAGAAGGAGTCCAAGAGCTGGGTACTACCAAGGTGTGGCTATTCTGTAAGATGTCAATGTGATGGATAAGCAATAACATCCCATTCACACATAATTAAAATATCCGGGTGGTAAACTAATTGCTATATAAAGAAGAGGCTTCCTATGGAACCTGTAATTACAGCCCTGACAAACAAAAAGACGAAATTTCTTCTGGTTCACCCATTACAATAATGTTGACAGGGTTACACACATACGACTATGGCTGAATTATATGCCCCTGAAATTCATATGTTGAAGCCCTAACCCCCATTGTGATAGTATTTGGAAATGGAACCTTTGGGAGGCAATTAGGGTTAGATGAGGTCGTGAGAGTAAGGTCTGAACCTGCTAGGATTATTAGTCTTTAAGGAGAGATACCAGGGAGCTTGCTGCCTCTCTTTCTACCACATGAGGACACAGCACAAAAGCAGCCCATCTGAAAGCCAGGAAGAGGACCCTCTCCACGAACCAAACTGGCTGGCACCTTGACATTGGATTTCCCAGCCTCCAGGACTGGGAGAATTAGATTTCTGTGGCTTACGTCTCCCATTCTATGGTATTTTGTTATGGCAGCCCAAGCTGACTAAGATAGATTTTGGTACCAAGAGTGGGATGCTACTGTCACACCTAAAAATGGGGAAGCAGCTTTGGAACTGTGTAGCAGGTAGAGGCTGGAAGAGTTTTGAAGCACATGCTAAAGCTAGGGACATTGGAGGCAATTCTGGTGGCAGCTCAGAAAGACAAGAGGAGAGCGAGAGAGAAAGTCTCCATATTCTTAGAGAAAACATAAATAACGGTCAACAGAATGTTGATAGACATTAAAGGCCATTCTGGTAAGGTCTTAGATGGAATGAGGAACAGCTTCCTTATTGAGGAGGTATAGGAAAAGATACCCTTGTTACAATGGGTCAAAAAATTTGGCTGAATCGTGTTTTATGTTTTGTAGGACAAAGAATTTATAAGCCATTAAACTGGTTATTTAGCCAACGAGGTTTCTAAACAGTGTTGAAGGAGCAACTTGGTTCTCCTGACCACTTATAGTAAGATGCAAAAGGAAGGAGATGAATTGAAGAAGGAATCGATAAGCAAACAGGAATCTAGGGCTTTAGAAAATGCAGTCTATCCATATTGCAAAAAAAAAGAGAGCAGTTGTTCTGAACAGAATCTAAGGGTATGGCTGAACAACTATTAGATAAAAAGATCATGGGTGTGACTCATGGATTTAATCAGCCATCTCAGCAGAAGCCAGGAATCGAAATGGGATTTTACTGGCAGAAACATTGGCAGCAGGGACCAACGGGGACAGAAAAAAACAAAACAGAATGACGGAAGGTTGTCAGGCTTCCTAGATCCTATAGAACCGGACCATAGAGCTATTCCACTAAGAATGTGCACTGGTCTTCAAGAAAAGGGAAAAACGACCCGAGAGTCAATTCAAAGATCATCAGGGTTACTTCTTCTCTTCCCAAAGACTGAGGCCACCACTTTGGTTACAAGAGGCCAGATGGCCTCTGCCTGAAGTCTTAGGAATGTGGCTACCCAGAGCCATGGGCTTGGAGCTCCCTGGAGCCTTGGAAGCCAGCCTTGCCCAGTAGAGCTTTAGGGATGGGACCACCATGTCCGTGGGTCCAAAATGAAGGACGCTGCCCCTGTGGGTCTGGACTTTACAGCCTCTAGAACTGTGAAAATTAGAATTCTATTGTTTAAGTACCCAGTCTATGATATTTTTGTTATGTCAACATGATAAGACTAATATACATATTAATGTGTATCATATAATATACTATGATTCATAAATTGCCTACATTCTACAGAAATAATAAGAATGTGTATAAGAATGTTCATTGCAGCAGTTTACAAAAGAAACAAAAAAAAGGAACAATATTGTATTAGTTTCCTAGAGCTGCTATAACAAAGAACCACACGCTTACCTGTGGAACAGGTAAGCTTCTGGAAGCTAGAAGTCTGATATCAAGGTATGATCAGGACCATGCTCTCCTCTGAAACCTGTAAGGAAATCCTCTGACTCTTCCTAACTTCTCATGGCTTGCTGGCCATCACTGGCATTCCTTGGTTTGTTCATACAGTATTCCAACCCTCCATCTTCACATGACGTTCTCCCTGTGTTTCATATCATCTTCCCTCTGTACATGTGTCTCTGTGTCCAAATTTCCTCTTTTTTATAAGGACACTATTGATGTTGGGTTAGGACCTATCCCAGTAACCTTATTTTCACTTGATTACCTCTGTAAAGACTCTGTAACCAAATAGGGTCACATTCTAAGGTACTGGTGGTTGGCATTTCCATGTATCTTCTGGTTGGGGGAGGACACCATTCAACCCATAACAACCGAAAAAAATCCATTGATAGTGGAAATGGAATTTTACATGCCTATAATGGACCACCCTATAATCATAAAAAAGAGAGGGAGCTATAATAACATAGAAATATATACCATCCAGAGGAGATTACTAAGTGGAAAAGGTGAGCATTTCAGACCAATAGGTATAACATAGCCTAAAAAAGCCATGGAATCCTTACCTGAAATCTGGATTTTGTTCTAACACACCCTTCGGAAAATAATTTACCAAAATATTAAATGGTGGTTAAATTTGGAGAATGTGTGAAATTGGAGCACAAAGGAGGTGCTTTCACTTTTTAAAATTATATGTTTTATTTTTTTTAAGATTTTATTTATTTATTTGACAAATAGGCAGAGAGAGAGAGAGAGGAGGAGGCAGGTTCTCTGCTGAGCAGAGAGCCCAATGTGGGGCTCAGATCCCAGGACCCTGGGTTCATGACCAGAGCTGAAGGCAGAGGCTTTAACCCATTAGCCACCCAGGCGCCCCCGTATGTTTTATTTTGATATAATTGTAGAGTCAGGTGCATTTTCAACAAATAATACAGAGATGTCATATACTCTACCCAGGTTTCCCCTTCCATAACATCTCGAAGAAATATTGTACAATATCACAGCCACAATATTGATACAGTGGAGGTACAGATTATTTCCATTACCACAAGGATCCCTCAAGTTGTCCTTTTAGAGCAACATCTATTTCTTTTTTTTTTAAGATTGTATTAATTTATTTGACAGACAGAGATCACAAGTAGGCAGAGAGGCAGGCAGAGAGAGAGGGAGAAGCAGACTCCCTGCTGAGCAGAGAGCCTGATGCGGGCCTCAATCCCAGGACCCTGAGATCATGACCTGAGCTGAAGGCAGGGGTTTAACCCACTGAGCCACCCAGGCATCCCACCACATGTATTTCTCTCCCACCCCCATATCCTCCTTAATCCCTGGCAAGCACTAATCTTTACTCCATTTCTATAATTTTGTCATTTCAAAAATTTTGTATAAATGGAATCCAACAGTAAGTAACCTTGGGATATAGCTTCATTTCACTCACATAATTCTCTAGATTTTCATCCAAGCTAATGCATATATTACTAGTTCATTGCTTTTCATTCCTGAGTAATATTCTATGGTATGGAGATACCATAGTTTGTTTAAACTTTCACCTGTGGAAAGATATCTTTAAGTATTTTCCAGTTTTAGACTGTTACAAATAAAGCTCCTATAAACATCTCTCTAAGGTTTTCGTGTAAACATAACTTCTTGTTCTGGGATAAATGCCCACAACTACAATTTGTGGGTCATATGGTCACTGCATGTTTAGTTTTTTAAAACACTGCCACATTGTTTTCCAGGGTAAATATAAATATATCATTTTATATTTCTACCAACAATGTATGAGTAATCCAGTTACTTGGCATTTTCTCAAGTATTTGGCATTTTCTATTTTTTTATTTCAACCATTCTTATAGGTGTGTAATAATATATTGTTGTGGATTTAATTTGCATTTCCATAATGGCAAAAGATGTTGACCATTTTTAAATGTGCTTATTCATCATCTGTATGTCCTCTTCAGGGATATCTCTCTTCATGTCTTGTTGGAGTGTTTGTTCTTTTACTCACCTTCTTAGTAAGGTCTTTTTCAGGGGAACCTGGGTAGCTCAGTCAGTTAAACGTCCAACTCTTGATTTTAGCTTGGGTCATGATCCCAGGGTCTTGAGATCAAGGCCCAGAATGGGCATGGAGCCTGCTTGAGATTTTCTCGCTCACCCTCTGCCCTCCCCCACCCCAGCTCACTCACGTGTGTGTGCTCTCTGTCTCAAAAAAATTTTTTTTTACAAAACAAGGTCTTTGGCAGAGTAAAAGTTTTTCATCTTAATGAGGTCCACTTTATCAATTTTTCTTTTTATAAATTTTACTTTGGGTTTCAAGCCTAAGAACTCTTTGCCTAACCAAAGAATTAAGAGCTAAGGGCTCTTTGGTCACAAAGATCTTTTATTTTCTCCTGAAAAGCTTTATAGTTTTACATTTGACATTTATTTTGTAGTCCATTTTGAGTTAATCTGTGTGTAAGGTGTGAGACGAACAAGGCTCTTTTTTTTTTTTTTTTTTTTTGCCTATGGATGTCCAATTTGTTGAGAAGGCTATCTTTCTGTAATCCAATTGCTTTTTCACATTTTAAAAAAATCAGTGAGGCAATTTCTAGTTTTCTTTTTCTGTTCCTTTGATCTATGTATCTATCCCTCCACAGAGTCTTGATTACTGTAGGTATATAATAAGTTTCAAAATCAGGTAGACTGATTTCCCCCACTTTATTCTTCTTTTTCAAAACTGTTTCAGCTATTATTATTCCTTTGCTTTTCCATATAAATTTTAGAACAATTTGTATAAATCTTTAAGAATTCATTGGGAATTTTTATATGAATTGTTGTATTTATTTTTTTTAAAGATTTTATTTATTTATTTGAGAGAGAGACAGAGAGAATGAGAGAGAGCATGAGAGGAGAGAGGTCAGAGGGAGAAGCAGACTCCCTGCCAAGCAGGGAGCCCGATGTGGGACTCAATCCGGACTCCAGGATCATGGCCTGAGCCAAAAAGGCAGTTGCTTAACCAACTGAGCTACCCAGGAGCCCCTATATGAATTGTTTTAAATCTATGTATTAATTTAGGGAGAATTGATATCTTCACTATGTTAGATCTTCCAATCCATGATCACAGTATGTTTCTCCATTTGGATCTTTCATTTCTTTCATCAGCATTGTGTAGGATATAAGATAAACATTAAAAAATCAATTGTATTTTTATATACTAACAATGTTTTTATGTTTTCCTTATCTCTTGTGACCTTGCTAAACTCACTTATTAGTTATAGGAGTTGTTTTGAAGATTCCTTGGGATTTTATATGTAGATAGTCATGTCATCTACAAATAGGGACAGTTTTCTTTCTTCTTGCCTAAACTGTATGCCTTTTATTTCCTTTTCTTGTCTTTTGCACTGGTTAGAACTTCTAGCAGTATCTTGGATAAGAATGGTAATACTAGACATCTTGGCTTTTTTCCCCATCTTACAGAGGAAAGCATTCACTCTTCCACTATTAAGTATAATGTTAGCTGTAGGCTTTGTTTAGATGTTTGTAATCAAATAGAGGACCTTCCTCTCTATACCCATTTTTCTAAGTGTGTGTGTGTGTGTGTGTGTGTGTGTATCATGAATGGGTTTTGAATTTTGCAAAATCACTTTTCTGTGTTGATTGATATAATGATGTGATTTTCTTTTTTACCACGTTAAAATTATGGATTGTATTGCTTGACTCTTCAATATTGGACCAGCCTGGCTTCCCTGAAATAAACCCACTTGGTCATGGTATGTAATTGCTTTTATATATTGCTGAGTTCTATTAGCTAATATTTTAAGGATTTTGCTTTTATATTCATGAGGGATATTGGTCTGTACCTTTCATTTTTGTGTCTGTCACTTTGCCTGGGTTTGGTGTTAAGGTAATATTAGTTTCATAAAATGAATTGGGAGGTATTCTCTCCTCTTCTTTTTTTTTTTTTTTGGAAGAAGTGCATGACTTGTGTTAATTTTTCCTTTTTGAAAATTTGATAGAATTCCCCAATGAAACTATCCAAGCCTGGATATATCTTTGTTGGGAGTTTTTCAATTATAAGAACAATTTACTTAGAATTTTAAGGCTATTCAAATTATTTCATTTGGGGTGAGTTGTGGCAGTTTGTGTATTTCAAGAGTTCCAACTCCCTAAGTGATCTCCAATAGCATCACAGGCTATGGTCTTATTATTGTTGTGTGATGGTGAAAGTCCTGACTCTGTAATAGGTCTTCTGAACACTAACCCAGTAAAGGGGTCAGGGAGACCTTTATTTCCAGGAAGGAGTTGAAGTCCAGTTTCCATTGAAACTGCAAGGGGTAGGGAAGTTACCTTACTACAAAAAAGCAAGGATGAAAGTCACAGCTTGGTGAGTCTAGAAAGCTAGATTCCCCCACTAAGCCTTTGTTGGCATAAGCAAAGTAGTATTTAGTTATAGGAGAGTGGTTATTTTCTAAATCATGCTAGGCTATCTATCTCTTTCCTGATCCTTTGGCTGGAGAAAACAGGCTTTTGTCAAAGTTGTTTTGTTTTTTGTGTTGATATTCACTGTTCCTGGGTTGCCAGTTTTTTCATTTCCAAGTCTAAGATACATGAAGCAAAAAGAAAACCCAGATTACTTACCACTATGTTGTTCCTTGGGGTCTAAGGCCCCTAGTAAGTCTGCCTTCTTATCTCTATCTTTCACATCCTTATGTTTGTTTTATATATGATATCCAAGGATTTCAATCATACACAGTGGGAGAAAGAGGGAAAAGGATGTCCATGCCATCTTCCTAAATATAGAAGCTGCCTTTTTACTTTTTACCTTATATAATAATTATTCTTTTGTATACCAACAAGTGATTTTTCAAGGTGTCAAACTACACAAAGAGGAAAGGACAATTTCTTTAACAAATGGTGTTGGGAAAACTGGATATTTGCATGCAAAAGAATAAAGTTGGGCCATTATCTTACATCATATACAAAAATGAACTCAAAACGGATTAAAGACCTAAACATAAGATCTAAGACAAAACAATTCTTAGGAAAAAAGATAGGAGAAAGTCTACAGCACATTGGACATGACAATTATTTCTTCAGATATGATT
The DNA here is from genome assembly GCF_963455335.1 of Martes martes. NCBI lineage: Eukaryota > Metazoa > Chordata > Mammalia > Carnivora > Mustelidae > Martes > Martes martes. Next base: position 68,718,143 of record NC_137895.1, read on the forward strand.
CTAAAAGCATCGGCAACAAGTGCAAAAAATAGATAAATGGGACTACAGCAAAAATTTCTTTACATGAAGCCACGATAATCGCTCACCCTCACCCCAGCCTTCCTGAGGCCTGAGATGCTGGGGGGCAAGGGGGTTGCATTCAGGCATCTGGCCACTCTGCCCCCACCCCCACCCCGGACAGGAACATTACAAGGAGTGCAAGAGCTACAGGGAGAGGCCCTCCGCTCCCTGCCTTAAGCACTTCGGTTTTTGTGTCTGGTACTAAAAATTCTGGGCTGGGTGGATAGGAGGAGGAGGAGGAAGATAGGGAGGCAATTAAATAGGTTTCCAAGGACAAAGGAGGGCCCGTTTGACCGACTTGCCCTGTGGAATTGAGGAGTCCTGGGTAGTAGTGGGTTAGTCCCCTTGTGGCCCCAGGCACAGGACAAGGCAGGAGGCTTGGTATAGGAGGGGTGCCCTCTGTTCCTTAACCATTCTAGGAAATGTTACACAATCATCTGTCAATAAAAATATAATCTAGATAATGTGCCATTTTCCACCTTCACTCAAATTTAACATGTATTCAGAATGTATTCGCAATGATTTAATTGACAAATTCTTATCTTAAATAGCTCAAAAATTGCTGTCATCATTATAGTTATTCATTTTATCATTACTTATCTGCAGTAAATGATCTCTGGTTGGTTCCAAAAATCATGACACAACATTTTCAAAGGGTATTTCTCTATCGCTCTTGCCTAAACCACAGCACAATTTTTAAAAAGCACTTAAATAATCTGATTGAACATTTAATTAAGTACTTGGTTTCTTAAATGAGTTTTGGAGATGTGCAATGGTTTTAAATTAGTACCTCAGACTGAGCTATCACTTGCTTTTAAAGACTGTATAAATTTTTGCACATTGCAGGCACTTGAAAACCAGTGAAACAATTTGTTCCATCATTAAATAAATGTGAATTTGGAATTCTCTTGTCACAAACTGTGTGATTATATTTATAATCAGTTCTTCTGAATAGCCAATAGTTTCTGAAAATGAGCAAACACAGGTATAGCTCTGTAACCTTGGCCAAGTCCCTTAAACTATAAAAGATGTCGGTTTTTCTTTTTTTCTCTTTTTTTTTTTAAGAATTTATTTATTTATTTTTTTTTTTTTAAAAGACTTTATTCATTTATTTGACAGAGAGATAGCACAAGAAGGCAGAATGGCAGGCAGAGGGAGAGGGAGAAGCAGGCTCCCTGCTGAGCAGGGAGCCCGATGTGGGACTCGATCCCAGGACCCTGGGATCATGACCTGAGCTGAAGGCAGCTGCTTAACCGACTGAGCCACCCAGGCGCCCCAAGAATTTATTTATTTATCTGAGAGAGAATGAGAGGGAGAGAGAGAAAAATAGAGAGCATGAGAGGGGAGAGGGTCAGAGGGAGAAGCAGACTCCCCACCAAGCATGGAGCCTGATGTGGGACCCAATCCTGGGACTCCAGGATCATGACCTGAGCCAAAGGCAGTCACTCAACCAACTGAGCCACTCAGGCTCCCCTGGTTTCTCTTTAAAATAGGAAGAATAGGGGCTCCTGGCTGGCTCAGTAAGTACAGCATGCGACTCTTGATCTCAGGATTGTGAGTTCAAGCCCCACGTTGGTTGTAAAGCTTACTTTAAAGAATACATAAATAAATAAAATAGGAATAATAATTTCATATTATTCTGTCTCACATTCTGTGTGTCTCAGAGTGAAAGTACATATAATATTGTGGGCAGAAAGTTTCCTTCCCTTCCCTACTTCTGTTTTAAGTTATCACTGAACAATAGAGAATCAGAGACTGATTTCCTCAAGGATATTTACCTAGAAAGGTAAAAATAGTAACTAACATTTCTTGGAGCCAGGAAACACACCTTAACCAAGTGATCAAGGGTAAGCTCACCAGTTAAAGACATACTGATATTACGTGTCCCCTGAAATGATACATAAGAGAAAAATACAAGGCCACTTTTGGGGTATTCATGTTAAAAATGCACAATCTCAATCTAATCTTGAGAAAATACAAATAAACCCAAAATAAGAGACGTTCTTCAAAGTAACTGACAGGTACTTATCAGCATGTCAAGATCATTAAAGACAAGGAAAGAAAGAAGAATTATCATTGAAGAAAACTAAGGAGACAACTAAATTTGGTATGGAATCCTGGAGTTTAAAAAAGGACATTAGGGGAAGAAGTGGTTCAGTTTGAATAAGTTTAGTTAATAGTATTATATAGTATTAGTATTAATAGTATTAATGGTAGTTTCCTAATTTTGATGATTATACAGTGATTATATGAATTAACATTAGGGGAAGCCAGGTGAAGGGGTTCTTGGAACTCCTTATCTTTTATTTGCAACTTTTTTAAAGTTTAAAATGATTCCCAATAAAAAGTTTAAAAGGAAATATCAGAAAACAAATTCTTAACTTTTTTAAAAAAAGATTTTATTTATTTATTTGACAGAGAGAGTATGTACACAAGCAGGGAGAGCAGCAGGAAGAGGGAGAAGCAGGCTCCCCACCTAGCAAGGAGCCCGATGTGAGACTTGATCCCAGGGTCCTGGGATCATGAACTGAGCCAAAAGCAGCTGCTTAACTGACTGAGGCATCCAGGCACACTTAGCTTTTTTTTTTTTTTTTTTAATAGAAAAGGAGAGAATGAGATCCCAACTGCTATCGATTGAATTGTGTTCTCCCCAAATTCGTATCTTGAAGCCATAAGCCCCAATGTGAGGTTATTTAGAGATGGGACCTTTGAGGAGTAATTAGAGTTTGACGAGGTCAGCAGGGTGAAGTCCTAATCCCATTTGATCAGTCCTGATAAGAAGAGGATGAGCACTCTCTCTCGGATTCTCCTTCTCTCTGTCTCTTTCCTCACCGCCCCCACCCCAAGCACGCACAAAAAAAGAGCTCATGTGAGCATCGGCAAGAAGGCAGCCCTCTACAAGCCAGAAGGGATTTCCCCAGAGCCGACCAAACTAGCACCCTGATCCGGCACTTCTAGCCTCCAGAACTGTGAGAAAATAAATCCCTGTTGTTTGAGCCGCCGAATATGGTATGCTGCTATGGCGGCCAAGCTGACTAACTGGTGATTTATATACCAAAGTGTCTCTCACAATAGCTCAGCTCTAAAATCATATTCTATAGATCTCAGTTATTTTCTAAGGTTTTTGCCATTTAGCAGATGCAGCTTTGTTCCCACTAAATAATGGAAACTTAATGGGCTCTAACTTATCACTCCTAGGTCTATTCTTAATAAATAAGTGGCCTTTTCTCTCACTTTCTTCCCAGATCTATTCTCCATCCTGCTCTGTGCTCCAGAAGAAGGACCTCTGTGATAGGAAACCCTCACCCCTACCTCAGTCTCTTGCCCTTCCGCTTTTAGTTGGCAGCGTTGATTCCTCCTGCTTATGCGTCACCTCACCCCTTCTGGCTGTGGCTGGTCCTTCACCAGCCATACCTCTTGTTAGATGTCCTATCCAAGATCACTGCTCTCATCAGCTCTGATAACACCCTTTCCTCTCCCACCCCTCAGATTTATGAAGGTAATGTCTTTCTGCTGTTACTAATCCCTGATGCCTGAACATCTCCTATGGAGTCCCTTATTCCTTTAAGCCATTCACATCTCTGTAAATAATCATTTTAACAAACACTACTTTTTTAAAAATTCTGTGGTTATGCAAGATGAGTAAGTTCTGAAGATCTAATGTATAGCATGGTGTCTATAGTTAATGATACTCTATTACATAGTTGAAATTTGCTAAGAAAACTGATCTTAAACGTTCTCACCACAGACACACACACACACACACACACACACACACACACACACACATCATGACTTTGTGAGGTGATGGATACGTTAATTGGCTTGATTGTGGCAGTCATTTCCCAATATGTACATATTGGGAATGTACATATGTACATATGAAACCATCACACTATATGCCCTAAATAGGTACAATTTTTATTTGTCAATTATACCTCAATAAAGCTAGGGGGAAGACAATCCCAGCTGAGTATGCTGCCGCTTTTCTGCCAGAATTCTGATTCACATATGTTACTCAAAATCACTGGGGATTTTTAATATGCTCTTTCTTTTTTCTTTTTCCTGTCTTCTTCCCCCCCCACCCCAAAGAGTCTAAGTTACTCTTAACACTTCTGGATTCAAGTCATATAAAACAATATCATAAATCGCACTCACTACACTATAAAAAACATCATTTATTATGATCACTATATAGTTATTTTGAGATAATCTTTTATGGAAATTTGAAACTTCTACCCTACATTTTCCCTTTTAGGGAAAAGCCCTTTCGGAGAAATATCCAGTTCTAATGACAATCTCAGCTTTAAAACACAGCAAAAATTAAAGTGTCTATTGAATAACCTAAACAGAGTCAATAAAGCCTAATGGCTCCCGGTACAGACTGCTTACTCTCTCTGTGCCTTAGTTTCTTCTTCTGCAAGTAGATAACAATAGCACCTACCTCACTGAGGTATCACAAGGATCAAATGAGATTTTCTAAGGTGAGCTCTTAGCATAATGTCTTACACATAGTATATGCTCATTTTTGTTATTATTTTTATTAAGTAGACAAGTTTTTACCTATTGTTGATAAGGTATAACCCAAGAGGAGGCAATATTCAGCCTAAAGTATTATCAAATTATTTATCCAAAGATTTCATAGATCATGCAGTAGTTGTCTTTCCCTGACTTCTTTCTTTTCTTTTCTTTTCTTTTTTTTTGATATTTTATTTGTTTATTTATTTGACAGAGAGAGAGATAGAGAGAGACAGCTAGAGAAGGAACACAAGTAGGGGGGAGTGGGAGAGGGAGAAGTGCTAGGCAGGGAGCCTGAAGCTGGGCTTGATCCCGGGACCCCGGGATCATGGCCTGAGCTGAAGGGCTGAAGGCAGCCACTTAATGACTGAGCCACCCAGGTACCCCTCCCTGACTTATTTCACTTAACATAATGCTCTCGGGTTTCATTCATATTGTCACAAATGGCAACCTTCTTTTTATGGCTGAATACTCTACTGTATATATATACACCATATTTTCTTTATCCATTCATTCATTGTTGGACACTTAAGTCGTTTCCATATTCTGGCTATGATGAATAATTCTGCAATAAACATGAGGGTACAGATAAGTCTTTTTTTTTTTTTTTTTAGGTTTTATTTATTAGAGAGAGTGAGCGAGAGAGAGAGAGAGGAAGAGAAAGAAGGAGCAGGATGAGGGGCAGAAGCAGGCTCCCTGCTGAGCAGGGAGCCCCACCCAGGGGGCTTGATCCCTGGACTCCAGGATCATGACCTGAGCTGAAGGCACTGTGCTGACTGAGCCACCCAGCCGCACCGAGGGTACAGATAACTCTTACAGATAGTGATTTCATTTCATTCAGATATATACCCAGTAGTAGAATTGCTAGGTTATATGGTAGTTCTATTTTAACACAAGACTTTTTATAAGATTAAGTTCTGAGGATCTATAGCAATGATTACGGTGAACAATAGTGTATTGGGTACTTGAAAATTGCTAGGTCAGTAGATTTTTTTAAGTTCTCAGCACATTCGTACACAAATGACAACTATGTGAGGTGAAGGATGAGTTGACTCACCTCTGTGTGGTAATCATTTCACAACACACACACACACACACATCAAAGTATCACATTGTACATCTTATTTATGTACAATTTTTATTTGTCAATTATGTCTCAATAAAGCTGGAAAAACAAAATAAAAAAAAAGATCTGGTAGAGCTCACTGGCACAATACAAAAGTGGGTCAATTACTTGGAACATAGGAAACAGAGAAAACAGTTTTTTCTCCTCAGAACCCCTTTGTGCACTTCCTTAACATGGATAAACATCCAGCAGAGCCTGGATATGATATGAAAAGTCTTTAGAGCTCCTTGTTTCACAAAGAGAAGGGAGAAACTACTCAGTTGGTTGGAGAAAATCCAACCACAATCTCTGTTTGGGTAGAGGAATGGAGATGACAGAACAATCTTAAAAAATGTATTGATGACTTTTCTTTTCTGAAATTATCCTAGCTCAGGAATGAAAGGGAAGTTGTTCAAGATATCCATTTTAATTTTTGATGGCCTGATTTTCAGATATTTATGGTAAAGAAACCTACTTTATTTTCACCTTCATATTATTATAAAAGGACTATGTACTTGCAATAAATTTTAAAATCCTGAAGTGCATGAAGTAAAAATATGATAGTTGCCCTCTCAACACATACATTTAAATTCAGAAGACTCTCCTCTACTTCCAACTTTGACCCTTAGTATATTGAAACAAGAATGAAAAAATCAAGAGGAATTGGAATATGCATTACTTGAAATGTAAATTAATTTAAAAGGCTAAGTTAAAAACTGTTCAAAATAATTCAGTTTCTATGAAGATTTAATTTTTATTCATTCAACAAATACGTGTTTTCATCACAGTCTTGGCTGAGTGGAATCTGGCTACTCCTGGGAACGTGTCTGCCTGACTATTCTCTCACCTTTACCTTTGACCTGAATTTATGTAAGTTGCCCTTTCAAGTCATTTCCCTTCTTTTGTTCCTGAAAAACTCCAGCTTTTATGAAGTTATCCCATGCAATGTAATGAGTGCCTACCCCTCCCCTCCTGTCTTCTCTGCTCCTGTCACCATTCCCAATGACTGCAACACCGAGTCGCTGTCCCATTCAGCATCAAGCCTGCTCAGAAACCTGGCCTCCTCTCCAGGAATCCTTTCATCCTCCACCTAACCCTCTCCCTTCTAAAGTTGTAACTTCTCCTCAGTGTTATCAGTCATTACACCACCTCCCAAAAAGTTATCCCTCCCAATGCCTTTACTTAGACTCCATTTCAAAAATTCTTCTTTTTTTTTAAAGATTTTATTTATATATTTGACAGAGATCACAAGTAGGCAGAGAGGCAGGCAGAGAGAAGGGGAAGCAGGCTCCCCGCTACGCTGAGAGCCCAATGTGGGGCTCGATCCCAGGACCCTGGGACATCATGACCTGAGCCAAAGGCAGAGGCTTTAACCCACTGAGCCACCCAGGCGCCCCCTCCCCATTTCAAAAATTCTTTAGCCTCACTGAAAACTTTGATCCCTTGACCCTACAAGTTTTCACTGCACAATACCCTCCACGTGGCTTTACTTCTCTCCACTTATTGTGTAATTCTCTCCAATAAAATGTAAGCTCCCTGAGGACAAAACCCCACTTTTTCACTCTTATCTCTAGTGTCCAGGACAGAACCATGCCTGGTACAAAGAAAGTACTCAGTAAACATTTAATACATACATGAACGCCTCCTATGGGCCAGGCATTTGGCAAGTATAAGGAAATAAAAACAGCCTCTCCCTTCAAGAAGTTTAAACAAATGTATTTTATGCATATGTATTAGCACATTCATCACAAATTTCAACTATTTTTACTTAAACCAACTACCTATTCCTACCTGATTTTGAAAATAATTTTACATTTCATTATTCCAGTGTTCTTAGAACACATTGGGAAGTCTCTCACCAGCAAGAAAATCTTTCAGTGTTCCAAACATATCTTTTAGGTGTTAGAAGTAATAGCATAAGGCATTTAAAACCCTAAAAATAATTAGCTCTTTTTAAAATCTACCAGATACAAATAATCTATCAATGCAAAAAATACTAGAAAGTGATGATGTTGGCAATACATAAAAAATGGGAGCATATCCAGGTGTCAGGCATTTCATACTACTCTCACCTCTGATTCCAGTGAGAGTCCAAATGGCACCATTGTCCAAAACAGAACACTCCCCTACTCAAGACACATTTTTGTCATCTCCTGGAAAAATGTTGTAACAACTATATAAATCCATGATGACTACAATATGAATGGCTCTCACAAATGTTGTACGGTTCTACACTTAAAATAGTATCTGTTCAAACCATTACTTCCAAAACTTACTGGATCGTAGAACCTTTCTTTTTTATTTATGTCATTCATACATATCATATGGAACTAACAATCTCTGATACATAATTTGGGAAATACTGCTCTATCATACTCTAAGAAGTGGTTAGTATTGGCCCTATGACTTTTATTTATTTTTATTTTATTTTTTTAAAGATTTTATTTATTTATTTGACAGAGAGAGAGATCACAAGCAGGCAGAGAGGCAGGCAGAGAGGGGGCGGGGTGGGCGGGCAGGAGCAGGCTCCCTGCTGAGCAGAGAGCCCGATGTGGGACTTGATCCCAGGACCCTGAGACCATGACCTGAGCTGAAGGCGGAGGCTCAACCCACTGAGCCACCCAGGCTCCCATGACTTTTATTTTTAATTTTATATATTTGCAATATTCTCTGAGGGTTTGACCTGGAGTGGATGGTCTTCAGTTTGAAGGCCAGCTCTGAACCTAACTTTGAGCAACTTATGTAACCTCCCTGAAGATCAGTTATCTCATTTGTAAAACACAAATAGCAACAGTGCTACCCTTTTAAGATAAGGATTACAAGAAACCTGGGTATGGTCCTTGGTAGCACTAAAATCTCATTAAATGGTAATCCTACTAATAGTACTCTTCAGGCCATCTGACATACAGAGCAAAATTACTTAAAGGAAGTTGTGTTTGAACAAGGAAGCATAATTTTGAAAGAGTAACTGTAAAAGTCAACTGGATTTTCTGGTAAATTCATTTTTATGAAAACAAAAGTAATTTTGACTTTAACCAGAATTTATGGGCTCCTAAGGAGACAACATATACAAAACTTGAGTCACATGTCAATATGGAAAGACAACCCAAGTTTAATAAGCATGTATTTCACACTGTCATCAATAGTTAATGCACATACTCCCATACTCATGTCATGTGGTCATATAATCTCCCTGTCAGTGAGCAACAGCCTCGGTAGTACAGTTTTGAGACCATCCCTCAGTCCATGGATCAGAGAAGCCAGCATTGTACTCCACTGCAGATTAGTTCATTAACCACCCCAGAATCTCAGGGATGTGCTGACCTAACTGCAGTGAAGCTTGGCCAGTTCATAAATCTTTTGTCCTGTACCCAATCTGCCCTTAAGCCTTGACATTTTTACCAACTACATGTGCATGATAAAGATGTGAACTTCTATAGAGAGGACACTTTGTAATTATCACTAAATAAATGGGGAAGAAGGCAAACATATTGCCAGGAATATTCCTATGGCACCCATATCCATTTTCTACCTTTAGAACTGGCTTGAGGTGTGGTGACCACAGGGCCATCCGTGTGAAAAAAATACAGTTCCTGCACAATTAGCTGGGAAAAGGGAGCCCAACTCACAGAGCAGCTGGAGCACTTGGCTCTCCTGCAAACATTCTGGATTGTTTGCCCCAGGCTTACACAAGCAGTCTCTCTCCAGCTCTGGAGAGTACTTGAGCTTTTTCTAAATACATTTTTCAGCATAATAATAAACTCCATTTCCATTTCTGCCTCTGCAACCGAGAGAGAATTGAGAACCACAGAATAATCCGTGATCATTATCTCTATGTTTCCATAAAGGGTGGTAAAGCGCTTATTGTGAAGAACACAGCTGAAATGTCCATATTAGCATTTACAGCGGGAGACAGACACCTCCCTTATCTCTTCATTTGTGGTTTACCAGTTATCCTCTTACCTCCTACTGACTCAAAGCTGTACCAGCAGCTAACCCCTGATTGTAGTTCTTTCTTCAAGATGAGCAGCTCTAAAAAATGAGAGCCAATGGAAGGGGCAGCTGAGGTGTGCAGTTTTCAACTTACACAGTTACTTGGGGGCTTTTTAAAAATCTTTTTTTTTTCATTTGGGCACATTAACAAGGAAACCAATAAATGAGTTAGCAAAAAAATATATGCCGTTTAAAAAAAACTTAAGGGAAAATACTGTAAAATGCAATAAATATACAGATGCTACAATAAAATGACAGTCTTTATATTGAAAAAATGATGACCAAGAAGGCAGAGATTGTAAATGTATCCATATCTGACCTGGGAAATTAGCAACACTAATTAAGTTGAGAAAGGCTGGTGTAAGATAATTGAAAGTAGACTGTATCCAAATCAACTTTGATGATTCGTACTAAAATTATTGGAAAAAGTATTTAGATGATTAAGGCACTTTTTTTTTCTGACACTAGTACCTGTTAACGGAGAGAATAATAATTGTAAAGCAATCCATCTTTTGTTCCAATACGGATTTTAAAGCATAGACTGACTCCTAGTACTATGGGCACACACCAAGCGGTTTACTTTTCAGGCGCGCTGCCCATAAACCATTTGGCAGCAGGGGGCGCTCTTCTGTTAGAATCCGAAATTCTTTTTTAAAAGCTTTTAAGGGTGACGTTCGCCAGAATCCAAGGAATTGTGGTTAGGTATTTTTTTCAGTAAGAGTATGTTTGGGCTCTGAGTTTTATTTAGGGGAGAAGGATGTCAAAGTGGAACGTTTATGAAATATAATGTAATGAGATCTTTAATATTAGCGCATGCTTAGTCTCTTCTGAATAAATGTATTTGTGTAATTAACTCATTCCGCTAATACTGAGGACCAAATAGGTGTAAGACACCAACATATACTTCCAGCAGTCATCCCCGGATATTGCTACAGGAAGGCTTGGAACTTTAGAATGTGTTGTATGCATTTTAAGGGCAGAACATTTTTAAAACAAAATGAAAGAATTAAGTCACCATATTTAGTTCACTGAAATGTAAAGAATTCACTCTATGATAGATTCTACCTAAGATGTTTGGAAGGAACAGCGGAAAGTCTCTGTTCTCAGTTCACATCCTGAAGAGAGAAATGATTTTTGTAACATCTGATTATTAATATATGACAATATCTGCATATTTCTCGCATGATCTGTGGCTTTCTCTGGACAGAATTTCCTGTGCCTCTCTACACTCCACAACATCGGATGGCGTCCTGGGTTTCAAATTATGGTCTCTTCCTTCTCCCCCTCTGACCTTCCCCACCACCAGCTCTCTCCCCAGAAGGAACCAGCTCCTTGCAGGGTCAAGCTGCTGCACGTTGTCAATTACTACAAGAGATTCTCTTCTTCGAGAACTGCCATGGGGAAAGTTTCCGCACCGCCGCTTTTTATTAGCTAATTGGCGCATTTTTTAAAAACTTAGATTTAAACTAGGAGGAATCCTACATCTTGCATTTTCTGAACCCTTCTTGTTTCGTTTTCGGGCTAATGAGGTCTTACTAGTGATCATGCAAAAGCCATTTTTGAACACCCGAAGTCGCAAGTCATTGGACAGGACTCCAAATGCGTGTCCAGCACTCACGCGGTGCCTCTGCGAGCCACCCTGAGCGTTTGCTCCGGTTTAAACCCTTAACTTTGTGCCTTTTCTTTCTCTAGAAAGAAAAAAAAAAACCCAGCCTAAAAGGGCCCGCTTTCGGTTCCCAAAACTGATCCTTCTGAGAAAAAATTGGTAACCCTCAGGGCTGCTGCATGACTCAAGACAAAAAAGTACCCTAGTTGCAGGGACTCAGGACGCCACAGCCGCTCTGCGCCGGTAGCCGGGCCGCGCGGCCGCCGCTCCGCTGGCCCCGCCCACCCGCGCGGCCGCGCGCGCCGCCTGAGGAGGAGGGGCGCGCTAGGCAGAGGTCGCCGCCCGGTTGAGCAATCCGGCTATGCAAATAAGTAAGATTACGACAGCCAATGGGAAGCCGAGTCTGCCCTGACGCGCGCGCCCTGAGCCCGTAGTATTTATAGATCGTATTTAAAGAGCCCTTGGGAGTCTCCCCGGGCTCGGCTGGGAGGCGTTGGCGGCTGAGACTGTTGAGGTGCCTTTAGCCCGGCGCTCGTGAGGTGGCCGAGCGGTCGCTGCTGGTCACTTCCCAGTGGGGGTGTGGGACGTGAGAGAGCGTCCGAGCACGTTCCACGGTGGTTTTTACCCACTTCCCAGCCTCGGTTTCTGGAGAGGGGGAGGAAATGCAGTTTCGACAACAGTTTTACTCCAAACAAAGCAAGGGATGTGGAATCTCACAAAAACTGGGGGACGAGAAGGGGGCAGAACGTCTGAACCGACCCCGCCCCGGCCCCACATTTGAGCCACCAACGAGTGCCGATTCCTGGACCTGGGCTCTGCGCCGTAGAGGCGGCCTTCCTGGGGGGAGGGGAGAACAATACGGCCTGAAAAGCCAAAAGTCGTGGAATTTGGGGGCGGGGTCATTGGACCAGTTCAAGTGTATTCGTGGAAAATAAATTGCAAGATAGTGGCCGTGATTATCTTGGCTTTCGGTCGATTGATCTAGAGACTTCCCAGCCAGCAAACTGCACACTGCAATGCGAAAGCAGGAAACTGGCATTACGTCAGAGAAGAGAAGAGACCCACATTGCAGCCCTTGCATCTGCAGAGCTGCCTTTCTTCCTCTCCCCAGTTTCCCCCTTTATTTCTTGGAAAGGTTTCGAGGGCCACGGGCTGGGGCACCGCGTGCCCCGCTGTGTGGCGCTGAGGGGCTTCACGCAAAGGCGGGGAGGCGGAGGTGGGGGAGGTGTTTGGGGACCCTGCCTGGGTACCCTGAGCTGCTACACGTCGCCTTCCCCGGCAAGCTCCTTAGAAGCCACAGCTAATTCCTTCAAAGACTGCCCGGCACTTAGATGGATTTCCTAAATTCCAGGAGGGGGTGGGGGGCCCGCACGGAGTGCTCAGCTGCTCTCCTCAGTTGAGCACGAGCTCACTTCCACCCCAGGAAAGCAGGTGGTGTATGGGGAGAAGTCTCAACAATGTAGAAATGGATGAGCTCTCCACACCTTGTCAGAGATCTTATTTCTCAGTATCGAAGGACATGGTCGCAAGAAACCTGTTGTCTGCCGGGGGCCCATCTTCTGGGGCCCTGCCACTGCTCTAGAAATCTCTTGAGGGACACGAAGCAAGAGCATATTGCGAATTGTCTCTTGGAATGTTAAGTCTGATACTAGCCTCACCTGCTCTGCTGCTCCTTCCCTCCCCAGTTCAGGGTCATTACAAGGTAACCTTAGCAACCAGTTCCAGGCTCCTGCCCCACTCCACCCCTGGGCAAAGCTTAACACAAAAAAGGTGGTGACAATAGCTAATGATTATTGACTGTTCTGTTCTCTGCAGCTTGCTGAGTACTTTGTCAGACTTTATCTCGCAAGAGTTGGATGAGGTGAGTACTATTATCCCTGTTTTACAGATAAGAAAACTGATTCCAAGAATCAGGCGTCCACTAGCTCTGGGGATGGGAACGCTTGGCAGTCTAACTCCAAAGCCCACAGTTAACCTTTCTGTGCCAACTATATGGGGGAAGGGAGATGACTGTGGTCTGGGGAGCTTCCAGGCTCACCTCGCCTCACACCAAGAAGGCAAGAGCCTTTATTCATCCTTGATATCCTGTGAACGACAATAAACCTAGTCCTGGCCATGGGGCACCTGGCTGGCTTAGCTGGGCATGTGACTCTTGATCTCAGGATCACGAGTTCTAGCCCCATGTTGGAAGTAGAGATCACTAACCAACAACAACAACAACAACAAAACAACCCAGACCTAGTCTTGGTTAAACGTGGTGGGTGTCAAGTGGCAGGTTTAGCAAATTTAGTCCTCTTATGTAAAAGACTGTTGGGAAAACCCAAGTTACTTAAGCTAATTTTTCTCATTGCACTGTTTGCAACAGTATCTTATAAGCTGTTTAATGATTAACTTTATATAACGTCTCATTCTTAGCTCAGGCCACTGGATAATGTGAAATCCTTTTCTCCCTATTAAGCATATAGGGAACCTAAAGAACTGAGTGAGATTGCCATGTAAATTAGGATGGAGGCCATGTTCAGAATGAACAGATAGCCTAATTCAAGATCAGATGAGTCCTGTCTTTGTTTCCTCCATTGGTTGCCTTCTCCCTCTTCACTAGTATTTTGGTGACAGAGAGAGCAGGGAAAGGAAATTGTGCTTTTGGAAGATTGTGATTAGTGTCTGGGAAGGGAAATCCAAATGAGGAAAGGTTTAGAGGGACGAGGTTGTACCTGTTCATACAATCACAACAGTGTACACAGGTGTACCTGGAAGATGCTGCAGATTCAGCTCCAGATTACTGCAATAAAGCAAATGTCATAATAAAGCAGGTCAGATGAATTTTTTTTGTTTCCCAGTGTACATACAAGTTATGTTTGCACTAAACTGTAGTCTCTTAAGTGTGCAATAGCATTATGTCTAAACAGCAATGTTTTTACATTTAACACCTTAATTTTAAAATACTTTATTGCTGGGGTGCCTGGCTCGCTCAGTCAGCAGAGGAGCACACAACTCTTGATCTCGGGGTTGTGAGTTCGAGCCCCACATTGGGTGTAAAGATTACTCAATAAAATAAATACTTTATTGTTGAAATGCTTACTATCATCTGAGCTTTCAGCAAGTCGTAATCAGTTGATCACAGATAACCATAACAAACATAATCATTAAAAACTTTGAAATATTGCAAGAACTAACAAAAATGTGATACATAGACATGAAGTGAGTGTACGCTGTTGAAAAACGGTGCCAAGGGACTTGTTCAATGCAGGGTTGCCATAAACGTCCAATTTGTAAAAAATGCAGTATCTGGCAAGTGCAGTAAAGCAAAATGTAATAAAGCAAGGTATGCCTGTAATAGAAATAAATGATTTGAAAGTCACACTGATGGAGGTTGAAACTCAATTCTGCGGCATCCCAGCTGGAAGGTCTTAGACAAGTACAATGTGAGACCCAGTTTCCTCATCTGTGAAATGGAAGGTAACCTGCTACACATCCACAGCTAGACAGCTTTGCTCCTCACAGTCTCCTCTGCTGCCTCTTCTTTCTCCTCTAGTTCTTTAAATCCTGCTATTAAAAGATCAAAATCCCTGTCTCAGCATAATCTTGTCTCACCCAATACACTCCCCCTAGATTTTACCCAGGCCACGGGCTACATTTTGGAGTCCTCCTCTCTTGCCCGTGTCTTTTTTCTGAGCTCTATGTCTGTGTCTCTAACTATATATACAAGTCCCCAGTTGGACACCTCAAAGTTAAATGTTCCAAACTGCGCTGGCCATGCTCTGTCTCCCAGCCACTTATGATAAAAGGTCTGCCGTGCCTTTGTATATCACAACCCAGGTGTTAAAGTTAAAACCTAGCTAATTCCTCTTCCCCTTAACCAGTACATGCAATTAATGGCCAACTCCTGCCGTGGGTCAAGCTGTTAGCTGCCTTCTGTCTACCAGCCCTTAAAACCTCCTTCGCTGTGCAGCCATATACCCTTCATCAGTCCCCTTCAGTGGCTTCCGCTGCCCTCAGAATGAGCAGGGCATGGGTTACAAAGCCGCTTGGGACTAGGTCCAGACCTAGGTCTTGAGCTGTTCCTCTTGCTTGCACTCCACCCTTCTGCCATTCTTAAATTTTTGTCTATTCTAATGACACCAAATTCTTCCGTTGTTTTTCTGAGCTTTAGCATAAGCTACTTCTAGGATGCTGCCATACCATGTCATCCCATCCCCTTCCCTTCTTCTAACAGCTCCTACTACTCTCTCAGTTCTCACTTCCCTTCTTCTAACAGCTTCTACTACTCTCTCAGTTCTCACAGTTCTCACAGCTCCTTCCTCTACAGCTCTCTGACCTCCACTCACCTGCACTGTAGGTGCTCCTGAGCTTGCTCAGGGAGCTGCTTTCCCATCACAGCATCTATATACTGTATGCTAAATGCCTTTAAACTTGGCTGAATCTGTGTCCTTATTCATGTGGAAGGGGGATACATCAGAATCATTCAGAGTGCTTTGTCAGCCGGCACCCCAAAATCCCATCCACCCCTCCCCACTCCCTGTCTGCCATGAGTGTGTTCTGAGCTGAAAATCACACCACAGTGACCCCTTGGCACTAATGATGTTATGCTGTGGCCCCCAAGTCAGGATGGAAGAAAGGTTGAGAATGGCTACATTAGATTGGCAGTGCCACAGGGAAAGGGGTGGTATCTGTCTTGTCCATCTTTATCTCCTTCATGTCTGGCACAGTGTGAGGCACAGAGTAGAAGAATACTCTGGAAGGAAGTACTTATATGATTGATTGGGGATGTGAGAATTAGATAAAATATGTATATTGGGTCACCAGGATGTAATAGACATTGGGTAGATCTGGATTGTCTTTCCTTCCACTTGCTAAAATGAAGCTTAGGGCCCCTGGTTCATTTGGCAGAGCATGTGACTCTTGATCTCAGGGTCGTGTGATCAAACCCCAAGCTGAGTATGGAGCCTACTGAAAAAACAAAAAATAAATAAGTAAATGAAGCTTAGGACACATTTATTGATGACCATGTGGTAAATGATAAGACACAAAGATGAATGAAAAGGAAAAGGAATTTATCTTTATTGATCCTGCCAACATCTGTCCCAAATGCTTTACAGTCATGATCTCTTCTAATAGCACAAATATTCTGGTCTCAAGAGGCTCCTATCAGAAAGGTGACATAGACACATCTGAAGCCTCACAGAAAGCAATAATGGTAATGCCCATATTGTCAAATGGGAACACAGATGGGGAGGCTATTAAACTGCTGGCCTCTTAGAGGTAAGGGGCAGGTGAGGGAGACATAGAAAAATACTGACCTTAATGCTTAGGCCTTGAAAAATAAAGTAAGATAAACAGACCCATAAGAAGGGGAAGGGCACGTCAAGTAGAGGGAACAGCAGTGGTGAAGGATTGAGCTAGGAATGTATCTACCAGGGGAAAGGTAAAAGGTGGTGTGATAGAAAGTGTGACAGCAGTGGGTAGAAAACAGGGTGAAAAGTGAAGCTGGGCTGTTCCTGGAGGACTTGATGTGCCGTGCTAAGGGATAGGGATTTTATTCTATAGGTAATGGGGAGTCAGCTTCCCAGAACATGTTTTATCTAGAAGGAAAGTAACATGGTTAGACTTGTCTCTTTTAGAAAGGTAGCTGCATAGAGACCAGCCTGGAGACAAGGAGGTGAGTTAGAAATAATTGCAGTAGGTCAAGCAAGCGATCATGAAAACCTACAGCAGTGGTTTTCAAACTGTGGGTTGCCACCCATAAGTGGATCTTGAAATAATTAGTGGGTCACAACCTATATTTAGAAAAAAATAAATTTGAATAGAAAAACTTCAGAATCTCATGTAATAAAGGTCAATGCTTCCTAAAATTTTTTTATTGTGCATAACTTTCTGGGCAATTTGAATTTTTAATAAATTCACTTCTACAATAGATTTAAATAACCTTCAGAATGAACAAAGTGGATTTACTTAAAATTTAGCATGTTTAAGTGCCTATGTTTCAACATAGGCACCATTACTTTGGGTAGAAAGCATGACAGTTTGAGGACATTAAATATACAGGATTTATGACCTGGAAAATAAAAGAAATGGGGGGGGGAATGAATGGTTAATTAATTAGGTTTAAATCTTGATTAAGTTTTCTCTTGGTTACAAATGATATCTTAGAAGTGATTTTATTAAAAATGTGAACTACAGAATGCATATCCTGGGTCAGAATGCAAAATGCATTTCTTACCATGGAGTCAGGCGTCAAGAAAGCTTAAAAACCTTGACTTGGAAGATTGGGACTGTGGCTCTGGGGTGAGAGAGAAGGATCAAGATATCAGAATAATTTCTGAGATATAATTAAGACCAGTTCACCACCTGGATGTAGGACTAAAGGAGAAGGAAATTAAGGATGATTCACAGATTCCTAATTTGGGCCGCTGAGGCTATAGTTCAGTTGAGTTCAACCAATATCCCTTGATAGGAAGTACAGAAACAGATGAATGAGGAAGGCATGGTTGAGGCCCTTGAGGAACTCTATGTGGGTAAAAAAGATGCGTAAGCAGGGTACACTAATAAAATATGGTCACTACACTCATAAAAGTATTCACAAGATGCTACTCAAGCTCAGAGGAAGTCCAGGCTGGATCATCACAGAAATTTCCTGGAGGAGACATCTTTGAACTGTTTTGAAGGAAGCGTTAGTCAGCCAGATAAGAAGGAAACAATCTAAAACCAGAGGTAGAAGAGAATGTTTCTGTATAAGGAGTTGTGTGTACATAGGTATGAATATGTGTGCGAGCCCATATTATAAGCAACTTGGTGTTACTAGAACACTGGGAAGTCAGAGATGTAGTTGGCAGGGGTAAAGAGATAGGTTATGAAAAGCTTTGACGGGCACCTGGGTGGCTCAGTGGGTTGGGCCTCTGCCTTCGGCTCAGGTGATGATCCCAAGGTCCTGGAATTGAGCCCCACATCCGACTCCCTGCTCAGCAGGGAGCCTGCTTCTCCCTCTCTCTGCCTGCCTCCTGCCTGCTTGTGATCTGTCCCTCTCTCTCTGTCAAATAAATAAATAAAATCTTTAAAAAAAGAAAAGAAAAACTTTGTCTGTCATGCCAAGGAGCTCAGAGCTCTTGTATGAGATAAAGAGCCACTGAAGGGGTTTTTAAGAAGGTTAGTAACAAGGTCACAGTAAGGAGATTGTGTTTTAGACAGCCGGCTTTGGCATCATGGTGGAAAAGGTCTTTATAGGGAACTGGATTAAAGATCAAGAGACTAGAAATGGGAACATTAAATTAGTCCAGGTGAGAGATGATGGCCCAAATTAGGGCAGTGAGAAAGGGATGAAGAGAAACAGATACAAATCGGCAAGGTACGGTCACTAATTAGATATAGAGGACTCCAGCGGTCAGCATCTTCTTAGGAAAGCAGAATCCATGTCAGTGAGTTTCATGGAAGAAATTTAACATGGGGAACTATTTTTGAAGGTGTTAGAAAAATGAAAGGGTTAGTAAGTAGGAAACCATTGGAAACCCTGCAATTAGGAAGAGCAGGACTACTGCCCCTAAGACTGGAGCGACCAAAGAGGCAGGTCAGGTTGTGTCACTAGAGCCCAGGAACTGTGTTTGCCTAGAGGGAGCTGAACCATGAAAGAGACACAGTCAGAGGGAAGAAATGCCCTCCCCTGGCCCTGTTCTCTCCACTGGCCAAGCCTGACTAGGAGCTGGTTGGCAAGGGAGCCTGAGAAAGGTAGCTTGCCTTCTGTGGGAAGAGCAGGAAGGTAAGACAATAGATCTGAGCATAAACCACAAATGAGCAAAGCATGAAGGTAAAGGAGAAAGAGTAGATTGATTCCTCCTGGCTATCTTGCCAAATTGAGGTGGGGTGGTAGAGTCAGAATCCAAGATTAGGAAACCAGGAAGATGGTAGGGGTGAGGAGGATGAGGGAGTGGAGACAGAGAAGGACACAAATAATATAACTTCTAAAAACTCCCTCACTGGGGCACCTGGGTGGCTCAGTCTGTTAAGATTAAGCGTCTGACTTTTGATTTTGGCTTAGGTCATGATCTCAGGGTTGTGAGCTCAAACCCTGCATTGAGTTCCCTGCTTAGCAGGGAGTCTGCTTGGGATTCTCTCTCTCCCTCCCCCCACTCCCCATCCAAATAATAAATAGAATAATCTTAAAAAAAAAAAAATAAGAACTCCGCCATTGTAGTATTGTTATGTATACACAGGATTGGTAGGTAAAAATTTCTCTAAAAGAACAATTCTAATAAGTGTTCAGGACAGCTTTTAACAGTATCTTTTAACATAGGGGAAGAAATCTCTGCGCTCTGAAATGCACAAAATTTCTGCCCCCGCCCAGTACTTGAACCTTTCCCTAGGTCTCATTTATAATGTTGGTGTGAACTAACATTAGGAAAACAGGAGGAAGTTATTGAATCCTTACCAAATACCACTCACTATATGGTTTACATAGAGTTTGCACACAACAAATTACATACACTACCTCATTTAATCCTTATGATAGTTTTATGAGGTTGGAATTATTCTTCCTTTTTTACAGATAAAGAAATTGATGCCTAGGGGGATTTGGTCCATCTTCTCCCTTCCTACCTAGGCCTCTCAACCAATAAGTGTGAGCTGGGACTGGGATTTTGGGCTGACTCCAGACCCATGCCCTTCACCTCTGTACTATAAAACCTCACAAACTCTAAAGTGTTTAAGTCCAAATAAATAAAATTGTGATAGTGCCATTGTTTCCATGTATATCCAGTTGCTTATGGAGTAGTGAACATTTTGATGGATTTTCTCATATCTTGTTCACTATAGATTCTAACAATTATCATGCTTTTGTTTCCCGATCTGCAAACAGGAGTGTAATAGTCAGGACTCTTGGTAGAAGTGACAGAATTGTAAGTACACATAGGCCAAGGAAAAAAGAAGCTTATGGCTCCCTTCACATAAAAAGTCCAAGGGTTGGTTTGTTTTCACCATTGCTGGATAGGCTCAAACATCACTACAGGAGTGTTTCTCCTCCTGATCTCTTTGCTCCAGCTCTGCTTAGGACTCAGTCTCTTGCAGACTATCTCCTGGTGGCAAGGAAGGTGGTCTTCCACCACCCTAGGTTTACATGGACTTGCTAGCTGGTTGTCCCAGAAGAAGAGGTGGCCTCTCTTCTCCAAAACCCACACTAATCTCCAAGGCTCGGTTTAGACCCATAGCCACCTTGGACTAACCCCCATGCTCAGGGAAGGGGTTCCTCTGATTCTTAGGCCTGTGGTGGGTCAGGCAGAGCAGTGAAATTGGCTGTCCTATCAAGGTCCCATGGAGCTGGGGAGGGAGTACTTGTTCAGAGGGAGGCCTATAGAGCAGCAAATAAGCCACAGGTTTTTCCACGACAGGGAACATATGAAACTCTCATTTTGCCTGCTTATCCAAACAGAATCCTGGAACTATTTCAAAATCACTGGATAATTGTGCATTCTGTTCTTCTTTTGGACTAAAGAGACATTTCCTCACACCTTTTATTTTTCTTTTTGCATTTTACTTGGAATTCTAAGCTTCTTTAAGAGGCAGAGTTAAAGCATCAAGGTTATATCCATTTGCAAAAAACATCCGGAAGCTCTCTGGCAACACCATTTTCTACTCCTCACATTCTCCCTTCCAGATTCCTCCCACATCTTCCCACAAGGATTCCGAATCATGACTCTCTAGAGAACCGCAGGTCTATCCCTTGGTATATATGGTCCCCAGGGTGGTCCAAGATCTATGGCATTGTTCTGGCAATCATTCATGCTTTCTTTTGGAAGGGGGCGGGGAGGGGACTTGCGGGGGTGGCAACTGAGGACCCTCATTTTATTATCAAAATATTTCAAAAACTTGGGGCACCTGGGTGGCTCAGTGGGTTAAAGCCTCTGCCTTCGGCTCAGGTCATGATCCCAGGGTCCTGGGATTGAGCCCCGCATCGGGCTCTCTGTTCAGCAGGGAGCCTGCTTCTCTCCCGGCCTCTCTGCCTGCTTGTGATCTCTGTCTGTCAAATAAATAAATAAAAATCTTTTAAAAAAAAATTTTTTTTTCAAAAACTTTTCAAAACAAGTGATTAGTGTCATTGATAATAGCCTTCTGCTCTTTGGCCATCTTTAATCCTAGCCTGCTTTATATTAGAAACCAGCCTAATGACCAAGGTCATTCTTTAAAACACTGAGTTTATGACAAGGCAGGTTCCTCGCAGAAAGTAGACAGGGACGCCAAGAGCCAATAGTTTTTTCCCTATTGGCATGGAGCCTAGGTTTAAGAATAAGTGTTACTACTGGAGATTCAAATCTGTCAGTACATGTTAAGTATGTCCTCTACAATTATTCATAAAACTTGCTGGAACTTGCTTATGCCAGCAAGCTTGATGCCTATGTGAAAATATCTGCAACTGGTACAGCATGCTGGCCTCCCCATTAATGGTATTCCCCATAAAAAATAATAGTGGGAGTATTTCTTCTCATCACAAAATATTTAAATATTAATACAGCAATCCCCAGATACCACTGAAGTTCTATCATTTTCCTGGCATTTTTACATTGTGGGGATTCAGTTGATCTGGCTAGCTATTTTGGAATCAAAAGGTAGAACCAGTTCTCAATTATATGACTGTTGTGGCAAACCTTAGGTTCCTATTTCTTTAATTCTATGCCATTACTGTCTGGATGGTTAGGACTTTTACCTGTAAGTTGTCTATATTTTATTTTTATAGCCAAGAACGCTGTTACCCATTAAAACCATTTAGCCTTCTTAAGACTAAATAAAACCAGTTCCCTTCCTTACCATTTTTATGCCCTATTTTCTAGCTTCTTAATCGGTCTTTGTACTATGCTCTGTTCCCTTTCTAGTTTCTGCACATTCTTTAAAAAAAAAAAAATGAAGCCTTGGACTTAGATGTAAGTTTCTAATATGGGTTTGACTATATATATATATATATATATATACACACACACACATACCATGAAGAAATTTATATTTATATATATATAAGTATATATATAAATAAATATATATATATAAATTTCTTCATGGTTTTTGTGTGTCATGTTTCAGTTAGTGTACTGTAGGATCATATCAGCACTTTTCAAGTAGCAGTTCTATATTGCCAACACATTCACAATGATATAATGTTATAACTTGAAAATCTAAGTGGTACTGTAAGACTTCCTTGTAATTATTTGAAGTTAAAGCATCATGAAAATTGTTATGGTGACTCTACCATTCAAGTGAAATATTCTTCAAAGTAGATGATCATCTACTTAGTCTAGGCTACGTTTTAAGGCTTTTTTTCCTTCTAAAAGTTCAAAATTTTCTTCAATAAGTTGTCTAACACCAATTAAGTAAATGGTTTCATAGTAAAATTTTACACATATCTTGTGTATAATTTTAGACCTCCAAGCAAAACTTCTCAAGAAGGGTCTCCCCTTTTAATCCAGTACCCTCAAATACTTGGGGATCCTCTCTTTTGGGGAGCACATTGACTTCTCACAGGCTTTCCTTGAAACTTTTCATAACTAAATAAAATCAGTAGATTTTCACAAAATTAGCATATTTTTTAAAAGTTTCCATTCAAAAACATGACTCACTTATTTCCCTCCCTGCCACTTCTAATTAATCATGTCTAAAATCAGTTTGAAAGAGCGTTATCAAAAGGAAATTATCACAAGTCAACAGGTCCTGATCAATACTTTCTTATTTCGGGCAATGTTCAATGTGTATGCAATACAGAGCCTTCTCTTTGGGGTTCATTAGATTACAGATAGACAAAGAATCTCCATCTAAACTTACAATGTAAATTCATTCCTTTTAGCATGGCTCGGGAGTCATTCTGGTCATTGTATTGATTGACAGTATAGTGCTATCATCCATTTAATTTTTGCCCACAGATGACTACAATCCATTTCATTTCTCTATTGGTCAGGGTTCGTTTGTAGAAAATAAAATCTCTTCAAGCTTATTGAAGCAGGAAAGGATTTATTAGGGAGTATTAAATGACTTAGATCTTTGAAATGGCTGAAGAAACAGCCCTCAAGTTTTAGATTTTAAAACAATTCACAAAACCTCTCCACAGAACCGACCACCAAGGAAACCATTGCCTCTTCTCTAGCCCGGAAGTTGCAGGCTCCAGAGCTGTGCCATTAACCCCACGATCAGAAACCGAGAGCTACACTGCGAGCTTTGGAAGCACTTCACACTCATTTCTATCCAAACCAGCAAACCTGTGCCCTGCACCCATGAAGCTAGAGACCAGACAGCGGGGTGCTGGAGGAAAGGTCTGACAGTAAAGCCCAACACCTGCACACCTGTGCCCGCCAGCAGAGGCAAAGGAAGTAGGGTTTGTCCTCCCGGAAGTGCATCTCTTTGATCTTAAGTCCGCTCTGGACCCAGCGGCAAGGAAGACGGGAACCTGTGCAGAATAGGGAGTCACATTAGAAGGGTGATGGAAAATCTGTCCAACACTAACCAGAAAAGCCATCACACCCACAGTCGAGTGGTGTTTTCAGTTCATTGGAATGGAACGAAGTTCTGCCTCCAAGCTTTGAGTAATAAGTGGAAATGCTTTTTTAAAAAATAAAATGACCATGACTTTCAAGGGTAAATTATAAATCAGTTTTGTTATCGATGTAGGGAGAAGCTGTTCCCAGTAACTCTTAATATAAATATATCTCCAAAAAGATTTTGAGGTCAGACTAAGTATTACAATAGCATACAACTCTCTGTGGTGACTTGGTGGCTCAGTTTTGTCCTTGTGCAACAACATATGAGCACATGCTGCCTGCGTTCCATTGAGGGCAGGACAGTAGAGATGGCAAGATAAGACACATACTGCATTGCCCCTTTCACCAGATGAGTCACATAATAAGACAAAATAGAAATAAACATGAAAAGATACATTTTTCCAATTAAAAGAAAACTAGGTTCAAATCTCTCTGATTTTATTACATGTGTGCCAATGCCATATATATATACATATACGGAGAAAATTATAATATGGATATGTCTATTACCTCAGCAAACAGTAAAGAAGTGTCTACATCAAGGGTACTAAGTCAAATGAATTCA
This sequence comes from Martes martes, assembly GCF_963455335.1. Taxonomy (NCBI): domain Eukaryota; kingdom Metazoa; phylum Chordata; class Mammalia; order Carnivora; family Mustelidae; genus Martes; species Martes martes. Next base: position 68,742,493 of record NC_137895.1, read on the forward strand.
TTTTTAAAAAGAGAGAACAGAGAGAGAGGTGAGAGAATAGCTGACATTTAGTAGGCCTTCAATGAACTATAGCTTATTAAGTAGTTATAATAATGAGAGCAATAGACGAATAGAGGACTGCAGTAAATTAATAATTAATAATTGGGTGATGGTGAAAGTAAGTACCCTGTAAAACCCCTGATCATCTACATTATAGGAATTAATTTCACCTTAAAGCATTTCTATTCAGACTGGTTTTAACAACGTTTTCTCATTGAATTTTCTACAATGAAGGTAAAAATTTGGGGGAAGTCATAAAACCTCCAGGAACGATACATTGAACCTTTGTTTGATATCATAGTGTATTCTCAGCATTATTTAGTCAACTCTAACAACATACTCTGGTCAAAATATGTAGTTAAATCTACTTTTTCTAATATATTTATTTATGTCAGATTTTGAATTATATTTTACTTATGTTAAAATTCATCCCTTTTGATTACAGTTCACTGAATATGACAAATGCATAGTCATGTAACCACCATCAAAATACAGAACATTTCCATCAGCCCAGAAAGTTCCCTAGTGCACGTTTGTACTCATCGCCCCTTCTCCCGTATCTCCTGGGAAGCGCTGATCTGTTTTCTGTCCTTACATTTTGCTTTTCTAGAACATGATATAAATGGAATCATGCAGTAACAGTCTTTTCTTTCTGGCTTTTTTAATCATAAGTATTATATTTTGTTTTAAATATATTTTCATTATACATTCTATATTTTTTTAAATGAAATATACGGTTTGGCTTGGGATACTGAATAAACTTTTAATTAATTTGTAAATGTATAGATGCAGATATAGGTATAGTACCTTTCATTATCTTTGGCCTTTCACTTAAGAACTAAAACTTTCCCCCTCAAAAAACTTTTATATTATAGGTAGTCAACAAAATCTAATTAATAAGATTATTTGGTGGTTGTTGCAGTGCCAGGAGTAAAAATCTAAAATAAACAAACAAACAAAAATAGACTTGCTTACTTTAGAGCTCACAACTGTTCCATATATATAAGGTAACCCATAGGAAAACAATTTCTTTGTAACCCTTTGAAAGAATTAAAATGCAAAATATCTGGCATGCTTTGTTGTGGTTATAGTAACGTCTATGAAAAGCATGCCTTTTTCACTTGTAAGAGTTTCAGTTTTGCACCGTGCATTTGCCTTGATAGTAACTGCAAACAACTGTAGCTATTACCTCTTCAATTCTGAAAGCAAGTTCAAAGTCTATCTAATTCATTGTCAGAGCACAAGGTGAAGTGTGTCTCCAAGATTAAATAAAGCCTCTTAAATGTGATTCTTGTTAGAGAGGTTTTTTTTAGTGTACCATTGGAGCATCTTATAATTTGATTTCAGCTTTAGTTATGCACATCTAACAGCTCAGAAGTAGGAGGAAAACAACACTTGAGCTGGACGATTTTTTTGGTGACATTTTGCATATTGCTAATACTTTAACTGAATATTTTCAGTCATCAAAGACAACTTTTTTTTTAAGATTTTATTTATTCGACAGAGAGAGAGTAGGCAGAGAGGCAGGCAGAGAGAGGAGGAAGCAGGCTCCCCACTGAGCAGAGAGCCTGATGCGGGGTTCGATCCCAGGACCCTGAGATCATGACCTGAACTGAAGGCAGAGGCTTAACCCACTGAGCCACCCAGGCGCCCCTATCAATGACAATTTTTAAGAACACTCTTATTGTGATATGATTTGTATTTCTAGTATAAAATTCAATGGTTTTTTAGTAAGTTTACAGAGCTGTAGGACCATCATCATAATTTAATTTTAGAACGTTTTCATCACTCAAGAAAAGAAAACTTGAACCCACTAGCTGTCACTCCTTATACCTTGCACCTCTAGCCCTAGGCAACCACTAATCTACTTTCTGAATGACAATGATTTTTAACTAGGTAGGGTTGGTTTTTGTTTTTTTTTTTTTTTTAACCCTGCAGCTAAAAAGGAACACTATTTTCATATTTACTTATGTTAAATTCTGTAATTTTAGACATGAACTTAAATACAATTCATTGTCACTTTTGTTGCAATGCCTAGATCAATTTGAATTTTTCTAAAAATAATTCTTTTTTTAGAAAAATAGTTTTTTCTCATTCTCCCTTCTCTGCAATATTTAAAGCTCTTTCTTTGAATCTTTTGAACATGTAGCTAAAGGACAGTTGGTGTTCAGGAAGGCAAATATTAGCATGTGTGGTTCCAAAAACCCCTTCCTTTAGCAATTAACAAGGAGTTTATATAACTAAAAATATTTCAGTAGCGTGCATTTTCTCAAGTTACTTAGTGAAAGTAAACAAGAAAAAAATTCCAAAATATATGAACAGCAGCACTTTTGTTAAATGTTTTTTTTTTTGTTTGTTTGTTTTGTTTTCTTTTTGTTTTTGTTTTTTAAGGTGCAGGTCTATTTAGCATTTAAAGGAAAACCTGTTGGGTGGGGTGGGGGCATAATGCCCAACTGCTACTTTGTATTCTTTCACTAGTGACCTCAGCTGTTTCCTGAATCTTTACTACTGGTTTTCTAGTCTTTACTAGTTTTCTAGTTTTTACTAGTTTTCTTTGCAACAAAGATCTCATTGGCTGAAGACAGATGTTCAATTATTAGTGCCTTAGAGATATGCCTTTCTCAGAATAGTAGCTTCAACAGGAAGAAGGAACCAGAAAACATATTCCATTTGTGGTAATGTGGTCTAATTTGACATCTCAAAATTAACTTAGAATTTCAGAAGAAAATGTTGCTGTTAAGCGCACTGAGATATATTTGTTAAATTAATTTTTATTTGTTTATATATTAGTTATTTATTGCTCTGTAACAAATAACTCTCCAAAATTTAGCAGCTTAAAACAAAAAATATTTCTTGTTTTCCACAGTATTCATCCACAGGCCGGAATCAGGGAAAGGCTGGGCAGGGTGGTTCAGGCTCAGTGTTCTTGAGACATTTTCTCAGGTGTCTACTGAGACTGACCTCATGTAAAGGCTTCACTGGGGCTAAAAAGGTGGCCCCCTCGCACGGCTGGCACATTGGTGTGGCTATTGGCAGGAGGCATTAGTTTCTTTCCACATATGCCTCTCCACAGAGCTGTTTGAATATCCATGACACGGCCTCTGACTTCTCCCAGAGTGAATAATATGAGTGCACAAGGCACAGCTGCGGAGTCACCTAGCCTCGGAAACCATTACCTCTGTCTTACTTTATTGGTCACACAAAGCAGCCTTGATTCATTGTGGGAGAAGATTATGCAAGGGCATGAACACCACAGAGGTGAGAATCCCCGGGGCCCTTCTCGGAGGTTGGCTGCCACAGTTCAAGGTAGAAAGCCATGCAGATAATTTTTAAACATTACCAAACTCCAAAACCATTAACTCTTTTTCAAATATAAATATAAATATAAATATTTACATGTAATATTACAGATAGAGAACAGCAGAGGCCTGATGAAAATACATACTGATTTTAGATTCCAAGGCAGTTAATCATCTATTTATTGAGAATGTGCTCAATGCCTACAACCAGGCAAGGAGCGTATCTTAGGGGATGTAGCAGTAGTGATAGAGAAGTCTCAGGATTTTATCAGAAGGATGTCTTTGGGAGTCTCCTGGGCGGCTAGAGGGTTAAGCGTCTGACTTCCGCTCCAGTTATGGTCTTGGGATCCTGGGATTGAGTCCCGAGTCTGGTTGCATGGTCTCCAAGGAGTCTGCTTGTCCTTCTCCCTCTGCCTCTCCCCTGAACTGCTTGTGCTCTCTCTGTCTCTCAAATAAATACATAGAATCTTTAAAAAATTAAAAAAAAAAAAGCAGGATATCTTTGTAGTATATTTTCAGAATGATGTTCTCTTGCCAAAAGTTAGGCAGAATTATGCCCGCACCTCTGAGTTCTTTTGGAAAATTCTGCTTTTCTGTTGCTCCTGAAAGAAAGTAGAATGCCACCAATTAGGAACAAGGAAATTTTGTCCTTTCATATTAACACAAGATACAATATGGCATGTCTCATTTTCACAGAGAAATCTGTTTCTTGCTGTGCTTTGTTTTAAATATTGGGATGCATCTCGCATAAGCAGATACACTGGAATTTTCCTGTTTTCTAATTTTACTCACAAGGGACAAAAGTCTGGACAGTCTGCACCAAACTGTTAAAGGAAGACATGTGATCAGTAACTGGTTATCTGCTTTACACGTTTCTTTTCTGGAAACAGTAACCTTCTCTATCTGATAAGGCACTCCTCTTGTACTTGTCTGCTGTTCCAAATGGAAACTACCACCATCTTTTCATTTCTCTCTCTCTCTCTCTCTGACTGCAGGACTTTGCCAGTTGTGCTCCCTGAGAGCCTCTGGCCACTCTGCTTTTTTAATTAACCTCTTTTAACAGGAGGAGAAAGACCTCTTCCCTCTCTGGTCACAAAATGATTCTTGAGCTGCTGGTGGCCAATTCCATTCCAAGCAGAAAAGAATCTGTCTGAGAGAATGAAGTTAACATTCAGAGAAAAGCAGGAATGAGACAGAGCTGGTCATGAGCTCCTGGTGTCGAGTCCAGAGGGCTAGCTCATGCAACTTGCCTGCCAAAGCTCTGTTATATGAGCAAATAAATACCCCTATTTGTGTAAGACGGTCAAATTGGGTTTCTGAACTTACATCCACAAGCCCTGACCAGAACCTCTGGAGATGGGGTTGGGAGATTGTTCCGCTTTCAACTTTACACATTAATTGTACGAATCCAATTTTTGGGGGGCGGAGGTGGGGGGGTAGTGCTGCAAATGATAGAAACTCTATTTGAGCTAGCATAAACAAAGAAGGAGTTTATTGGATCATGTTCCCAAATGTAGGAAGGACATGTGTGCTGCTGGCCTGAGGAATATCTAGAGTCAAGGATCTTAGTGCCATAAACGATTTCTGCTGTTTTGCTTGGTTTTGTTTTTTTCTGGATCTCAGCTATATTCCTCTTGAACTGCAGGCTTGTTTTTTTCACCCTGTGGGGACAAGGCCATTGCTGGCAGATGCTAGGCTCACATCTTCCCAGAAAGTTCTTTCTCCCTCATCTTGAATTAGCAAGAATCTCAGGGAAGGATTCTGATTGGCCAGGCTTGGGTCACATGCCCATTCCTGCACCAATTACTGGGGTCCATAATGAAGGTACTGTCATTGCCCAAATTGGTTCACATACCCTCTTTATCCTGTAGCCAGGGATGGGCAGACATGTAAGAACATGGACATTCCTGTCTAGAAGCAATGTCTAGAGTGGGGAAAAAACAAAAGGGAGAGAAACTGGCTTGACAGGGTCACTGGGGAAGTCATTACCATAAATAGGGTGGTAGATGCTCAATTTTTGTGTCTATCACAATTCTATATTGTTCAATATATTTTATAACACATAGGTTAACACTTGGAAAAGATATTAACAATATTTATATTATATACTTATTTGATTTTAATATTAAATGCTTTCTACCTAAAGTAATATCAAATTTATAAGAAACCTCAGAAATCATCTGGTTTGATTACTACCAATGCAAAGTACTTTTTTTTTTTTTTTAATTTAAATTCAAGTTAGTTAACATATACTAGTAGTATTGGTTTCAGGAGTAAAATTTACTGATTCATCACTTACATAATACACCCAGTACTCATCCCAACAAGTGCCCTCCTTAATGCCCATCACCCACTTGACCCATTCTCCCACCCACCTCCCATCCAGCAACCCTCAGTTTGTTCTCTATAGTTAATAGTCTCTTATGGTTTGCCTCCCTCTCTGTTTTTATCTTATTTTATTTTTCCTTCCCTCCCCCTATGTTCCTCTGTTTTGTTTCTTGAAATTCCACATATGAGTGAAAGTATATGGTATTTGTCTTTCTCTGACATTGTTTGCTTATCATAATACACCGTAGTTCCATCCATGTTGTTGCAAATGGCAAGATTTCATTCTTTTTGATTGAGGAGTAATATTTCATTGTGTATATATACCATATCTTTTATCCATTCATCAGTTGATGGATATTGGGCTCTTTTCATAATTTGGCTATTGTTGATAGTGCTGTTATGAACATTGCACCCCTTCAAATCAGCATTGCAAAATACTCTCTTAAGTTGTCCTGGACGTCTTCCTATCTGCAGTGATGTGAAGAGTAAGTGAAAATACATTTCTCTTGGAAAACAAAAAATTAGAACATAAGAGTTAAAGTACAAGTTGACTAAACTAGAAGCTGTTAATTGATCCACAGTCATTGATTACCTTGGAAAAACAACTATCTATCTGCTTGCCTTTTCTTTCAAAAATGAGAGTAATAATACTAATGCTATTAATGTTTTAAGTACACCACAGGGGATGGGGAAGGCTCCAATATCTTAGAACCACAATCTACAAGTAGCAATTTTAATCATTTTCTTTGTACTGTTATGAAAATAATATCCATTTCATTAAGGTATAAAATTAGCCTGAAATAATGAACAGTAACTTAAATTCAATTGGTACATTATTTTGTATTTACAGAACACCAGTTTGTTCTAGATCCCTTATAGGGTACAAAATGTGGTTAGTCTGTGTTCTCCTAGACTTTTGAGTCCTTCAGTAAAAATTCCAATTGCTGTTCAGGCACACTACAGTCTTTTGTCAGTGAAGAGCTTTCTCCTGAAGTAAACTAAAATTTTCAATGTGTAAGTGGTATTCATAATTGAGAGTATTTGAAAGGATGTGGATTGGCTATATCTGTCATAAGTGTTTAGAAGAATATGACATTAAGTATAAAGGCACTAAGAAGGTAAAAACCAATATGAAAATAAATATTAAAAAGAGCAATTCATTATGTTTGTCCTGCTTGAATATTCAGGCAAAATGATGATTAATAATAACAGTAATTAATAATAATTCCCAATTTCTGTAGCTAGGTATGAAAAGCTGATTCATCCCCGAAATTTCAGAGGAACTTTTGTACATCTAAACCAAGCTGCTTCGAAAATGGCCTGGGTCCAAGGTAAGGTGGATACTAATTGGCTAAGGATTTGCCCAAATGTGCTCTTGTCATGTGGTACAGTGAGAAGGATGTAAATTTCAATCCTGTTCCACCTATCGGCAGTGTGAATTTTGACCTTTCTTACCTAACCTTCATAGACTTCAATTTCCACATTTGTGTGTAAACATATACATGTATATTAAGTGTATAAAAATAAATTTAAATATGTTAAATACACATACATACATATACACACATATATATACATATAAGTATGTGTGTGTGTGTGTGTGTGTGTATATATATATATATATATATATATTCTATAACAGCAGCAATTAACTAATTTGCAAACTTGTGTGGGTTACATGAGATGACTCAGATAGAGCTCCTGGCATGTGGTAGGCCTTCAATAGATATTAGCGGAATAGTATTTATATTATTCTGTTGTGAGATAGCCTTACATCCCTGAAGGATAATATGGTTTAAAGAGCAAACTATAGGATTGGGAAGACAGAGAGATCAGGAAAATTAATGGTTGGCTGAGCACTTGCTAAAGTAAAGGTTTCAGGCAGTCCTAATAGATCTTCCTTCCCATGGGTGGGGAAAGAGGGAGTTCACACTCTCTTGGGCATGTCTCTCTCTCTCTCTTTTTAAAATTTATTTCTTTGACAAAGAGAGAGAGAGAGCGTGTGCACACCAGAAGAATCAGGGGGAGCAGGAGAGGGAGAAGTAGGCTCCCCGCTGATCAGGGAGCCTGGCGTGGGGCTCAATCCCAGGACCTTGGGATCATGACCTGAGCCGAAGGCAGACACCTAACCGACTGAGCCACCCAGGGGCCCCTCTCTTGGGTCTCTTTGCCTTGCTCATTCTATGCTGCCTGGTGGTCTTCTGAATATGTTCCAAGTCCTTTGAAGTGCAACCTATAGACCAGGGCTTAACCTGAATGGAGCCTGTCCTGGACTCCCCTGCCCCTCACCCAGACCCCTCAGGCTTCCTTCCTGCTTTGTCCCATCCAGCCAGCTGTGAGAAGGAGATACTACATAGCATGCTGCTGATGTAATGCTTTAGTTGCTTCAGGTTTTTATTTTGAAATAACATTAAAACCAATAGGATGTGGAACTAAGGCTATGAAATTAATTAACAGAATGATACATGTCCCAATGATTACAGATTGAGGGTTTAAAGAGAGAACTGTCATTTAGGGAGAGCTGGTGGGGATGCAGCTCCTTTAATCTAGCAGTACCTGGCCATGGTCATTGTTTTACAGAGAATTGGTCTCCAGCTTTGAAGAGTCAGCTTGGTGACCAGGGAACAAGGAGTCTAATATTGCTAACTAAACTGACCAGAGATTGCCGTGTTAACAGAGCGACAAATTCTTCATTTAAATGAGAAATGTAGCTGACAAATGGAACAGAATCTCCAGTTCATTTGCTCAGTGCCTTCTCTCCTTTGGAGCAACCAAATACAGAAGGGAGCTTATTGAGGAAAAGAAATGGAATGCAGGAGCAAGCCAGTCTTGAGGGTGATTGCATCCAGGTCCAGGTGAAGCTCATGAAGCACACTTGTCCCTCACCAAGGACACGAAGTCCTTCCTAACAAAGGTGCCGCATTATTGCTTGTTGGACTCCCCTTTCCAAGGCTCCTTCTGTTCTTGTAAATGAAGTCTTTTTTCATTCATTTTATCTATGTGGCTGTTTATATTTTGTCTTCCTCTATCATAATCACATCCATTCATACCTTCCTCAAATAATACTTTAAACACCTTGAGTAGGGTTTGTTTTGTACATTTCCCCCAACAAACTCCATTCTCGATTGCCAGCACTCTCTTGAGTTACTCTTACATATCACTACTATCACCTGTCCTTTATATTAGGAAAATAGTTTCCTAATTTCTAAGTTCTAGTCTAATAGTTTCTAGTTTCTAAGTTCTTAGAGGAACACCTTACTTTCCTCTATCAACATTAGTAATAAGCTATGTTATGACTTTATTTCATCTTCAAGGTTCTGGAAGATGTAATTAGCTGATTTACATCTATAAATTTTAGTGGAATCAAGTTTTGCCTTATGGATTCTGAGAGCTAAGTTGAATTGTACTGCACTTGGACAGATTAGCCATTCAGCAGCAGAATTGCTCGTTTAGGTGGCTGGAATCATTGATGTAAACAAACTTGCAGACAGTCTTTTGAGAACACATCTGAATGACTTGGTACAAGATTATTTTCCATTTGTGACTGTATGTACCGGGGAGGTCTTGAAAATTCTACTTGTCAGTAATAATCACCGTCACATAAAATTAAGTGGCTGTCTTCAAACGGTAGTCTACTCAAGATAAAAAGGATTCTGGGGGGAGTTCCTGGACACTCAGCTGAAATTACCCCTTTACCAAAACAGCTCATTAAAAAAAAAAAGAGCTCTATCAAAATGGGGAGTTTTTAAACATTACTGTAACATAAAAAAGGAACAAACTTGCTTACACGAACTGTATAAATGTTGGGAATCAATGTGTACTGTACACTTGAGTAATCCAAAGTCCTCACATACCAATTATTACATAACAATGTAACAAAAATGCATTCCCCCTCTTCTGTTTATTATTACCCATGCTCCAAACGCCCTTTTGCCTTATTTCATTCAAATACCTAATTTTGGCCAACTACTTAACATTCTTTCCTCCATATCTTAACTTGTAAATTAGATCTAGTAAAGCCTCACGGATCTCTCTCAGGGTTCAGCTCATGGTTTGTTAACATTTCCCGGGATCATTTAGTCTCTCTCTACCTCACTGCAGGATACCAGTTGTTTGAGGTGATTCTGGGCACATCTATCAGAGAATCTTTAAGGCACACGGGATACCATGTGAACATCTCACTGTTTGACAAGTGAGAAATTGAATGCCAATAATAAGTGGTCATAATTAGTGACAACATAGTGGTTCCTGTGACAGAAGCATGGTAACGCATCCAACAATTCAAACCGTGTCCTAGTTTGGATGGAAGCTTCCTTAAAATACAGTCTACATAAATCAGTTATATCAAATAATGAACTGAATGCCTCTCTGAAGCATTTTTTTGACTTTTTTAACTTTAAATTACTATTATTATTAAATGTAGGTTTAAATTATTAAATGATTCTTTTTAACTTCAATTTTTTCCTTTGAAATAATTAAAATTTACCAAAATTTTCAAGAGTCATACAAATAAGTCCCATATACAACTTAGACAAATCACCAATTTTTAAAAACTCGCTATAGGCACAATCGCTCTTTATTATTTTTTTAACCATTTAAGAGCACACAACATGCCCCTTTATCCCTTTCCTCTTTGGTGTATATTTCCAAAGCACAAGGATACTCTTTCTATAATCACAATACAGTAATTAGATGGAAGAAATTCAATATTACTAGAATACTTAAATCTGTAGTCCATGTTTGAATTTTGTCAATTTATTCAAAAATGATCACATTTTCTCTCTTTGATACGGGATTTTGACTGGGATCATGTGTTAGACTTCATTGCCATTTCGTCTTCATTATCCTTTAATCTGAACCAGGTTCTCAGCCTTCTTTTGTCTCTCATGGCATTGAGAGACATATAGCTTTTGCTTTATGAGATATTCCTCTGCTTGGGCTTGTTTGATGTTTCTTCATGATTAGACTCAGGTTGTGTATCATTACATAACTGATGTGACGTCCTTCTCCAGGTATCCATGGTGGACCCATGGTGCCACCTCCTCTCAGGGGTGATCTAATTTTGGTTATCTAGTCAGGGTGCAGTCTTTTTCTCTCCTGCATAGTTACTGGGTTTCCTCCTTGTGGCTAATATGCAATCTATGGGGTCACGTTTACTTTTTAGACCAGTGTTTGCACTCAATGTCAGGACCCTCATAGAATTAAAACAATTTTTTTTTCTAAATGTGTAATGATTCCTGCCATGTTTATGCCACAAAAAAAAAATCCGTGTGTAGCAATGATATATGTAACAGAGAGCCGGTAGGACATAGTGATTGAGACTCTAGATTCCAGAGTGTGATGGCTCAGGTATGAATCCCAATTCCACAACCTCCCTGCTGGACAACTCTGGTAAGCTGCCTTATCTCCCAGTGCTTTAATTTTAGCATCTGTAAAATTTAGAAGATAAAAATACTGCCCTAGCTCGTGGTGGTGTGGCATTTAGTTGCTAATATATGTCTGGCACATAGCAATCACACAATAAATATTGGCTTTTCTATGTAATGTATCTTTCTACTTTATATAAAATATATACCTTTTCAGAGCAATCTTTAAAAAAATACAGGATAGTTACTACAATCCAAATAACGAGGTAACACTTATAGATGCAGCTATATTCTTCTGCTACCAGATCCAAAACATAAACTTAACCAGATACAATTTTTTTAAATCCCTCCTGCAAGTGCTTTGACTGTCTTGTTCATTTCTTGAACAAATTCGCAACCAGCTCCTCCCATGTGCTAGGCACAGATGTATGACCGGGTGTATGGTGACAGCTCTTGCGGAAATCATGTTCTAGTAGACAGTGTACAAAACACACAAGTACTATATAAATTAAGGTAACTGCAGGTAGTACCAAGCATTCTGAGGAAAACAAAAGAGGGCAATGCAATTTGGGCAGGGCTGACAGCAGAGAAGACTTTCGGTGACATATTTCATGTCTCTTCGTTGCTTATCTAACAAAAATTTTTATAGGCTTCTGACTTGAACTGAAACAAAATGGAACAAATCTTTCCTAGTACATTAAGCTCTCAATGAATAAGATAGGATCACAGTTAAATAATCTTTTTCAGCCTTGCAGAACATGTATCAGTTAAGCTGATCTTGAATAAGTGTTGTTCTTAATAGAAAATATGCCCTTTGTCGTCATCTCCTATTAATTAAGCTGCTGATACTGTTGATTATCTAGTTCTACTTAGAATCTAGTTGCATAAACATCTCTTTCCTTCCCTTAATGAATTTTCTATCCTAGCTCTTATAGATGCAAGCTATCCTTTTTTTTTTTTTTTTTGGAAGATTTTATTTATTTATTTGTCAGAGAGAGAGAGCATAAGCAGGGGTGGTGGCAGGTAGAGGGAGAAGCAGGCTCCCTGCTGAGCAAGGAGCCCAATGTGGGACTCGATCCCAGGACCCTGGCATCATGACCTGAGCTGAAGGCAGACACTTAACCTACTGAGCCACCCAGACGCCCCCAAGCTATCCTTTCAAATATGCTTCATAGTGTCCAAAAGTAAACGAAACATTGAAATGTACCTCATAGCATGCATCATCATTTCTTAATCTCTCCACAGTTTCTCATTTGCCCCCTCCAGTGCTACATTGGCCTCAGAGATTGTAATATTTTCAGATTATTTTTCGTGGCTTGCAAGATCTTTCTTAGGGTTCCTTATGTGAAACCCCCCCCAACCCCCCCGCCCCGGACATGAGGTATTCTGGGCTTGAAAGTCAGACAGATTTTCATTTGAAACCGGATGTACCACTTACTGGCTGTGTGAATTTAGGAGGGTTGCTTACCCTCTCTGAACCTCATCTCTAAAACGTAGGATAATTTGAAGTCGGGATGAAACTAGATTATGGATGTGAAAGTCTATCTAATACAGTATTTTACCTGGATTTCAAGTTGTCCTCTTACTCTGCTCATACCTCTGGTAACCCATGTAGAACTGAGTCTCTCGAAGGAGTCCCTGAAGCTGGCCCTACTCTTCTCAAAATAGTTTCTTATCCTGAGAGGACAGCAAATACCTGGATGATGAGGCAAGTTCCCAAACTCCCTAAACAGGCTGGTCCAGGATTTCTTAACCTGGGAACCAGGGACCCATAATGCACAGGACCCCTGGGGTATGCCTGGTAAAGCTCAGAGGTGTAAGGCATGGGAAAAAAGCAAGCTCAGCCCATTCTGACCTGTGGGATCTGTGTCCTAGTTGGCACAGCAGACTTTCTTGCCCTTCCTAGCTCTTCTCCATAAGGCGCTCTGTCCCTGCTTCTCGATGAAGCATTTATACGACATTGCTATTTAATTGCCAATAAGTTAAAATTTCATGCTTTCATTATAATCCTTACTTCACAGGACTGATGCATTGATCAGTTGCACGTCTTTTTTTTTTTTCTTTTTTCCTTTTCATTATTGTAATTGTGCATTAAGAATCTGGCTCAATTAATTCAGTCTGCTTGGAGGTTGGGGAAAGAGAATGAGCACCAATGGAGAATTCTTTTAATTTAATTTAATTTTATTTATTTATTTGAGAGAGAGCATGAGAGGGGAGAAGGTCAGAGGGAGAAGCAGACTGGGAGCCCGACGTGGGACTCTCTCATGGACTCTGGGATCATGACCTGAACCGAAGGCAATCCCTTAACCAACTGAGCCACCCAGGCGCCCACTGACAGAGAATTCTTAACGCCCAGTTGCATTTTTTTTTAATTTTTATTTATTTATTTATTTATTTTGACAGAGAGAGAGATCGCAAGTAGGCAGAGAGGCAGACAGGGAGAGGGGAGGAAGGAGGCTCCCTGCTGAGCAGAGAGCCCGATGTGGGGCTCCATCCTAGGACCCTGAGATCATGACCTGAGCCGAAGGCAGAGGCTTAACCCACTGAGCCACCGAGGCGCCCCCAGTTGCATATTTTTTAGAGACTAAAATTCAGCAAGAAATCATGGGATATGTTGGAAGTTTTGCAAAGTATTTATGGTAGCCCAAGGCAGCAGCTGGAATCATTTTCTTTTTGTTAAAACTAGATGTTTGATTCTGATTACAAAAATAATACAATCTCAAAACTGGAAAAGTTGGAAAACAAGCAAAGTGATTATATAGTATTCCAGAACAGTAGCTCAGACAGTATTTTGCAAGAATGTGATCTGCTTCAGAATCTCCTGATGGCTTGTTAACTCTGCCCCTTCATGGACCCTCCAGAAGGACTAAATCAGTATCCCTGAGGCCAGGACCCAGAATCAATACTAAATGAACTTCACATGTGACTCCTCAGGCAGATGAAAGTCCTGCAGCTAGACTCGTAACCATATATTTAATTTCCTGCCCTTTAAGTACTAATTTCCCCCCCAAGTATATAAGAGCAGGTAGGATTCCGAAAATGTCTATTTTGTAAAATGATCTGCAGGGTGCCTGGGGGGCTCAGTCGGTGGAGCTGTTGACTCTTGGTTTGGCTTAAATCATGATCTCGGGGTCCTGGGATCCAACCCCAGGTCAGGTTCTGTGCTCAGCTGGGCATCTGCTTGAGATTCTCTCTCTCTCCCTCTTCCCCTGCCCCTCCCCTCTAAAGATTTTATTTATTTATTTGACAGACAGATCACAAGTAGGCAGAGAGGCAGGCAGAGAGAGAAGGGAGGAAGCAGTCTCCCTGCTGAGCAGAGAGCCCGATGCGGGGCTCGATCCCAGGATGCTGGGATCATGACCTGAGCCGAAGGCAGCGGCCTCAACCCACTGAGCCACTCAGGCGCCCCTGCCCCTCCCTTCTAAAACAAATAAATAAACCTTCAAAAATAAATAAAAATAAAATGATCTGCAAGCTTCTATAAAAACAATTTACAAGTTTCTGGTGAATTAATGCTTTGCTAGATTAAAAAAAAACTTTCTATAACGGGGTGAGTACAAAGTGTAAGAAAAACAATGATCAACTAGGAAATGAGGTGCCAACTTATACAAATTTGCCAACAAGCCCCACCTTCACTTACATGCAGTGGTCAGGAATACCTAAGGAGTGCTGAATGAGAATGCTTGCAGTAGCTCTGGTTTGGGTCTGAGTTCCCATGGGCAGGTGTGAGACTAGTACTGGGTGCTCTCCTTCTGTTTGGGCGGCAGAGGCAGAGAGAGTACCCCACCCCAGCCTGAGGCATCTGCATTTTAGCAATCCCCCCACCCCCTGTTTGTTTTTGGTTCTGTGACCTTGAAAGAGGTCTGGCAACCGGGGGATGAAGATTCTGCAAGTGCACAGTGGGCAGGCTTATACCTGGGCATGGCTTTGTCTCTGTGGATTTAGGACACTGTGTACAAGTCCGCTGTTTTGAACATCAGGACTCACCACAGACATGGTTGACTATTTCTGTCAACCATTTTTTTTCCAAGCAGAGCTGGATAAAGGAAAGTACTTAGAAAAGGAGCTTTGGGGTCAGATAGACCTGACTTCAAGTTCTGACGCCAACATTCCAAACTACGTGCCCTTAGGTCTCCGTTTTCTCCTATGCAAAACAAGCTCAGTTTCTAGCAGATTAAGAGTTTAATGTCATAGTGTAGACTCAGCATCACACGTAGTGGTCTTAATAAATGATGCTATCATTATTATCTTTCCACCTAAACTTGGAATCCCTACTCAAATACACACCTGAGAAGGGACAAAGCTGGGAATGACCACACCTAACACCGAGGGGTAGCTTTCTTTAGCGGGGGAGGGGAGCCAGTCTGAAGGTGCTAGCCTCCTGATCTGGATGGGTGGCTGTACTCAGGTTGGGGATCTATACCAGCTAATTGATGACTTCCCAGCACTGCCCAGACATTAGTAGAGGAGTTGGAAGGAGAGCAAATCTGAGGCTCTAGGGCAAAGCCCTAGGCAACTGTGCCAAACAGAAAATGTTGCTTTCTCCTTTACAATATATACATGGTTATTTTTATATAAAAATGATGGTTTTTCCATCCCCAAATCTTCACATTAAATTGGCACTCTAGGAAGCCGCGCTATGTTTATCCTAAAGCCTCAAATGCCACTAGGTGAGTACATACACAGCAGTTAGAGAAGCAGCCATCTCAAGTCTGGAGGACAAAGCCCATATTCCTTCTTCAGGCCTTCAGAATCCACGCGCTATTTACTTCTCCACCCTCTGAGCCTTCCAAATGCCTCCCCACTCCTCAAACATAGGCGGTCCTCCAATGCTTCTTGCCTTTATGCCTGTGGTTCCACCCTGCCTGGAATGAAGGGCTCTCCTTCCACCTCTCCTCTTCCCTGCTTCCCCAGCACACACTCCCGCTCCCAGCTCCAGGGAAAAGACGCTTATGGAAAACCTTCCCCTGCATCCCCAGACAGGTAACATGGCTCCCCACAGTGTGCCTGGCCTATGTATTGTTGTCACTCTCCCCAAAGAGACGGACCTAGTTTTATTCATCTTTTTATCTCCTAGTGTAGGGGATACTTACTAAGCATTCAATAAATAGTTAAGGCCTTCATTGATTAATGGAAGGAAAGACAACTGGAAAAGATGCTGTTTTGAAAGACTCTTCTCTTCCTCATGCCCAGGGTTGTCCTTTGTGAAAAGAGGATAGAATGAGCCCAACATTTTAAAGAGAGACATTTGATATTAGCTCACCTGCATTAATAAGGACCCTAGAAACCTGGTACAAACTCTGGCTTTGCATTAATGATATGACTTTATTATTCTTCCCTTTCATATTATGCATTTTTTAGGGAAAGACAACTTTTAAGTTAAAAGTTTGTGATTTTGCAAATGGATCAAGTGTTTGTAAAGTGAGGTAAGAGATGATTTGCTGAAACTGGTTTTTTGTTTTTGTATTTTTAGTTTGTCAGAGCAGGATAAACTCAGTTCTCTGGTGATTTTTCTCAGAAGTTTTCCTCTTTAAATAGGTAGGTAATGATATTAAAAAGCACACACACAGACACACACACGGACACACAGCTGTTGAGAAGGTAAAGAAGCAAGCCATTATAAGAATCCACTGCTCTGGGAATCTTGCTATATTTGGCTTTAAACAGACAATAAGCTCTGAAAATTGTTGGATGCAGCAGTTCTGTTCCTTTAATTGCAGATACTAGAAATAACAACAACCAAGAAAAAACAGGGAAGAAAATCTCCTCTCAGACTAGTTTGCTCATAAAATGTGTAACCGCTCTGGGAATTGGCCTCACCTTCTACCTACTATTATCTTAGCAATTCTATATACAGTGTTAGGGCATGAAATATCTTAAAGAAATACATGACCAGAATTAAAAGTTTATTTTTAACTTTCATCCCAATTCTTATTTATCCATAGTCTAATTGTCTTTAGGGCCCATTTGAGAATCCAGCTCAGGAATTATTTGTTGAAATTCCTTTAGGTGTTGGGTCTGTGAGTACTTAATACCTGATCTCTAGTAACTGACAATCTAATCAGAGAGAGATGAAAAGAGATTCATACAATACAACTCATTTGTTAAGTCTGAGGACCTAGCGCCTTCACTAATTGACCCAATTAGTACATGCTTTATCTTTATTAACAAAACTGTAGGTATATGTCCTTCTCAACAAATCTCATATTCACTTGAAAATATGTATCTGTATAAGCCCTCATACACTGAGGTCTACAGAGGCAACAAGAAGGATGGGAATTTGAATTTGAATGTGATATATATTTAACTGAGAACTATATAAGATTAATTTTTACTCACCATATAAGCTTTAAAAGAGACGTTTTTTATTTTAGGCAAAACCTGTAATAATTCTTTCCCCCTAAAATTTTAAATCATGAATAATTTCCTCAATATTTTGCCCCCGATTCAATCTCATTGAATTACTTAACATTTAAAAAAAAAAAAGAAATTGCCAGCCTTTTTAAGGAATGTTTTCTGAAGTTACTTGTTAGTGGATAAGCAAGGAATTTTGAGTAGAATTGTTTCTCCCTATGTATGGGTCATTTCTAGATGGTTCAGGATATTATTGAATTTTAATTATGGGTTTTTTTTTTCTTGGTGAGCATCAAATGGTAAACTGTCATGAACAAATATCACAGAGACCTCTGTGGTTGAACGTTGATTAAAAGAATTCACAATGTCCAGAAAGAGAGGTGCAAGGCTGGGAGGTGAACACAATCCAGTTCCTCACCCCTATAGCTCAGGACACGTAAGCACTTGATAAGTGTTGAGGGAGGCTAGTAATCTACTTTGAAACTCAAGAGGGGAAACAAAAAAAAAAAAAAAAACGAACACTATGAAGTGGCTTAAGAAGTTATCACACACAAGAACTACCTCCTCGGAGAGATTTTGCTTCCAGGAACTACTGAATGTAAATACTCCAGGAAGAAAATCAAAATACTTTTATGAGGTCTGATTTCCCTGCAGGAAAATAGCATTGGTGTTATTTAGCCAAGACATTTATAGTCTTGCACCTTTACAGAAAGATCTGCAGAGAGATAATTTGCTCATTGAAACTGTGATTCAAGCTTGACTTGCAAAATGGCTTGCAAAATGGCTGTTCTTGTAGTGGCTGACCGCACTTGGGTTAGAATCAGGCATTCGTATTCACACTTCTGGCTGTAGAAAGGAAA
This sequence comes from Martes martes, assembly GCF_963455335.1. Taxonomy (NCBI): domain Eukaryota; kingdom Metazoa; phylum Chordata; class Mammalia; order Carnivora; family Mustelidae; genus Martes; species Martes martes. The sequence continues at coordinate 68,760,739 of NC_137895.1, forward strand.
AGGAGAACTTTAAGACACTAATGAGGTAGTCTATTTCAAAGCTGTATTTGAAATCATCTGCTACTCCTGAAGTGGAATTGTGACATTAGAAGCTAGACCTCTGGTAAATGAAATTACCAGTGAGTTATGAAAGATTTGGGGGAAAATCCCGATGCTCTTGTCTTCCCATCATGCATTGGACTTACTCTTAATGTAAAATTTCTCATTCTCCACTTTACTCCTTCCATTAATCTTTTTGACAGCACAAGTGCTATCTTATTCACCAATGGATTTCCAGTGGTACTGCACTACCCAGGACATATTAAGTCCCTAAAAAAATAGTTGTTAAAGAAATACATGGACATCCATTAAATTAATCTATTGACCAATGGATACACAGTACTATGTCATAGGTATGATGAAACAGCCGTGTTAGAAAGTTCTCTTTCTTCTAGAGGCCTAGATTTTTAGTACCGGTCTTTCAAATTAAGATAAATAGCAAATAATATTGTTAATACAATTTAAGCTATATAGAGTGGTTTCAATGATGAAAAGCATTACAGTCGTTCCTTATACATTGCAAAAGGGGGAAAGATGGTGCATTTAATCTTTTCATATGATTCCAAGATAATCTTGGAATATCCCCACACATTCATTTTTTACAGTCGTAGGTGCCATTGGGTAGTTTCCTGGAACATATCTTTACACTCTGGTCCAGTGGATTTAAAAATATATATATCTTCAAGTCTTCAAGGCTGTTCCTGGGGAAAAAAAAATAAAGAAATAAGCACCTATGGATTTGCCAGTGTGCTCCCAGTTGCTGTACTCGATGCTTTGTTTATTTCTTTATTTCATCAATCTTGTGGCGTAGCTATTATGTTCCTATTTTAAGAGTAAGGAAATTGGTATTGTTATTTGTAACCTCTCAAGGAATGGGAAAAATCTAGTTGAATTGTATGTATGGCACAACTGTGCTCAATTTTAAAATATATTAGTACTGGAAGGTATCTGGAACAGGCAAAACAGATCAAAACACTGCTCCCCAAGGAATAACAACCTATCCTGTCATCCACTGTGATAAATGCATGCAGTATAGTTCAATGTATCCCACAGGGTCTTTTAAATTAATTGGGTTGGAACTAGGAAATTTTAAGTCTTGTGAGTGAGGTTCCTTCGTCTTTGAGAATAAGCTTCCTATTTGGTTCACAGACAAATGCTGGAGTACCACTCATCCCTCCAACTCAATCCTTAGCATTCTTATCCCAAATTTATAAACTCTCTCTCTATATATGTATATATATGTGTATATATATATATATATATATATATATATTCCAAATTTATACCTCCAACATGGACCTCTCTTGAATCTAGACACAAGGATAAACTAACTGCTTGACATTTCCCAACATGCCCTGTGTTGGTTTTCTTCATATTTTTTCCTCAAATCCTCTCTCCTACAGTCTCCTTCTCCATCAACAACAAATCAATTGACAAAGCTGTTCATAACTGGCATTCCATTACCTCTTTGAACTGCTGTCTCCTTTACTCACTCTGTCACAATCACATGTCTTTCCTTGTTGTTCTTTAAGCACACCTGGCAAGCTCCTACCTCAGGACCTTTGCACTTGCAGTTCTCTATCTGGGATCCTTTTCCCCTAGATGACCCCATAGCTCCCCATCCCTCAAGTTCCTCACCATCCTCAAGTCACTACACGAATGTCGCCTGAATGAGACCTTCCCATCTAACATTGCAATTTCTCCCCTGCCTTCCAACATCACCAGCACTCTACCTCTCCCTTCTTGCTTTACTTTTCTATTTTGTACTTAGCACTAACTATGCACTTATTTTTTATTAAATGTAATTCATTGAATCTAAGATGCCTTTGATTATAAGGTGCAATATTATTTTTTGTATCTCTAAGAAAGAAAAACAGCTGCCAATTATAAATGTAAGATGGTGTTGAATAAGCCACATTATAATTTCAGAAATGTTGAAACGTGAGGAAATGTGCTTCTGAGGTTTCATGAAATAGGGTATTTTCTTTATTGTATCTCTCTCCCACTAGAATGCAAACTCCATATGGATGTGGATTTTTAAAAAATATTTTAATTATTTATTTGAGAGAGTGAGAGAATGAGCACAATCAGAGGGAAGAGGTAGAAGCAGGCTCCCCGCGGAGCAGGGAGCCCCATGTGGGACTCAATCCTAGGACCCTAAGATCATGACCTTAGCTGAAGGCAGATGCTTAACCAACTGAGCCACCCAGAAGCCCCTGATGTGGATTTTCATCTGTTTGATTCACTGCTGTATCATTTGGCACATGGTAGATAATAGATATTTATTGAATAAATATTGAAGAACTAATGAATAAATGAATAATTAGAAGCTTATATGAGCCAAGTATGACTTTTCTAATTGACTAGAAGATTGAAATCTAAAAAGAAATTTGGTCTGAATTTCCCGGTTTTCTAGAACCTGTAGCAACAATGAGAGCCCAGTATTGCCAGGATTACTAGTATCCTTCAGTTGAATTTATGCGGACCATCCAATCTCACTGGAAGATTTTCCTGGAAAACTCTCTGGCCCCAAATGCTTACCTGCTAGTTCTGTATTACTCAGATTCTCAGTTCAAGTGTTACGTCCTCAGAGAGGAGCCCCAAGACTGCCCAATCCAGAAGAAGGAACGCATGCCCCCCACCATTCCCACCCACACCCCCTATCTTGCCCAACCTCACACAGTCACTCTGTCTCATCACCATTTTGTGTTTTCTTCATAGCACATGTCACCATATGAAATTACAGTTGTCTCCCCTAAATCCCACTAAAACAGAATCCTATGAGAAAGGGACATCACATATCTGGTTCCTCCCTGATGTCATCATGCCCAGAACAGTGTCTGAAACACAGGAGCTGCTTAGTAATTATTTACTGAATGAATGAATATACGTGGAGTATTTAGGACCCCCCCCCCCAAATCTGCTTTACCCACCCAGACCTAACAAAGTACCAGAGAGTTTTATTATTGAAGTAATTTCTCTCAGTGAAGTTTTAAATACTCAGGAGAATCTGATTATAAAGTAAATGTGCTATTTGGCAAAGACCACTTTAGCCAAGGGGTACCTATTAGCCACATAATAAGTACTGCCTTGTCAGATGAACAGATTTTTATTTCATCAAAAACAAAGCCCTGAGGGCCAGAGACAGGTTGGTTAGAGAAAGACAAGTGTGGTTCAGAGCAGGGATTGTGACAGTGAGGATTCTGAGGAGCTAGTTTCCTGAGGCCTGAATGGGAGGTAGGGAAGTTAGAATAATTAGACGACTGAATTTGACATCTTTAAAATTTTGTCTAGGACCTGACTTTGCCCCAGGGCTACTTACCCTCCCTTCTTTTCCTTCTGCTTCTACTCTGTGAGGTTTCCTCAGCACCTTTTACTGGTCATCTCTGGTCATCAAAGAATGGTGTTGGTTAAATTCATTCCTAAGTATTTCATTGTTTTTAAGGTATTGTAAATGTGGGGCACCTGCCTGGCTCAGTTGGTTGAGTGTCTGCCTTTGGTTTAGGTCAAGATCTCAGGCTCCTGGGATCAAACCCCAGGAGCCTGAGATCCTGGGATCAAGCCCCACGTTGGGCTTCCTGCTCAGTGGAGAGTCTGCTTCTCCCTGTCCCTCTCCCCTGCTTGTGTGCTGTCTCTTGCGCACTCTCTCTCTCAAATGAATAAGTAAAACCTTTAAAAAAATTTTTTTTAAATATTATAAATGGGATCAATTGTTTTATTTATTTTTCAGAAAACTCACTGCTAGTGTATAGAAATGCTATTGAGTTTTGTATGTTAAATTTGTATCCTGCAACTTTAAGGAATTTGTTGATTAGATCTTTTGGTTGAGTTTTCAGAAGTTTCAGAGTTTTCAGAGTTTTCAGAATTTTTGTCAATACTTAGCATATGAAATACGTTGGACACTACAATAAGCCATTTAGAGATACAGACTTATACTTAAGGGTTTAATATGTATAACAGAAATGTTCATGGAATATGATAATTTGACATATTTACAATCATATTAGTTGACATTATTTTATTTAATTTTTTAAAGTAAGTTCTGCACCCAATATGGGACTTGAACTCAGAATCCCAAGATCGGGGCATCTGGGTGGTTCAGTGGGTTAAAGCCTCTGCCTTCGGCTCAGGTCATGATCCCAGGGTCCTGGGATCAAGCCCCACATCAGGTCTCTGCTCAGGGGGGAGCCTGCTTCCCTCTCTCTCTCTCTGCCTGTCTCTCTGCCTACTTGTGATCTCTCTCTGTGTGTGAAATAAATAAAAAATCTTAAAAAAAAAAAAAGAAATCCCGAGCTCGAGAATCACACACTCTATTGACTGAACCAGCCAGACACCCCACATTATTTGACATTAAAGCATCATAAAAATCAGTTGTTTGGGTACATAACAAACAAGTGAACAAAAAGAATGTTAATTAACTTATCACAAAGTTTGGTTAATTAAAATAGAGGTATATGGATAGTCTTTTTTTTTTTTATCAGTAAAGAAAGGAAACACATTATTTTCCAATACCAGAAAATTATATAAAATGAGGGAGTTTTAGGTAAAAAATATGCTACTATCTTTATGGAAGGAGAACTCCAACAGCTCATATTTGCTATGCTTTTTGAAATAGCAATAAGAGGGGCACCTGGGTGGCTCAGTGGGTTAAGCCTCTGCCTTCAGCTCAGGTCATGATCTCAGGGTCCTGGGATCAAGCCCCACATCAGGCTCTCTGGAGAGCCTGCTTTCCTCTCTCTCTGCCTGCCTCTCTGCCTACTTGTGATCTCTGTCTGTCAAATGAATAAATAAAATCTTTAAATCTTTAAAAAAAAAATCTTAAAAAAAAAAGAAATAGCAATAAGAACTCTTTAAAAAGTGTAACCAACAATTAATGTCTAGGTGCATGCAAATTTAATTTAACATTCTTTTAAATAACTTGTAAATTAAGTGGAGAGTCCATCCTGAGATCACTTTTTTGGCATCAGATATTTTAAGGAGGAAACAGCGCCTTTGAAAGCATAGGTCATGGCTTAATGTTATCAAAAAACAGTAATACTGATCATATATGGGTAGAATTTAGTGTAGTAGAGCATTATCATTTCATAAATCTGTACAAAACATAAACTAAATTTTCAGTTTTAAGCAAATAATCACACTGTTAAAAACAAAAAAAGAAAAAATGGTTTCTATTTATTTTCATTCTTTTTCCAGAAAAAAAGATAATACATTATTTATACAATGATATCTTGAGATCTAAAGCTTTTTTTTTCATGTCAACCTATAATCTTCTTTCTGTAGTTAAAGCGAATTCTGTTTCATGCTATTTCTAATGGAAAGAAAATGTCTGTTTAGCATATAATTCATAGACTATCTCTTCCTATATTGAAAGACCCTCGAATTCTGTACTTAAAAGACTACCTGAGGAATAAAAAAAAAAAAAAAAAAAAAAATCTCAGCTTCATTTGCTTTCGTTTGGGGAGAGGAAGGGAGGAGTATATTGGAAGGACTCCAACCAGTATTTACAAGGCAAATTTAAACCCACTTTGTTTAGACATTTTGGTTTTCTCCAGTTTACATATTTCAGATCTTTAAACTTTATCCTGTGGGGCTTATTTCACAAACCCTTAATTAGTTTTGTGGTTCTTTCATAAAGTCATCCCAATTCTTTTTTTTTCCTACCTAATAATATGAAAACTTTACAACCAGTAGATTTCTTTAGAATCTCTGAATTCTAAACATGCATTTATATCCCCTAAAAGTGCATTATGCCAATCAGCTTGCAAGTCAGAATGTGTGCCCTAGACCAAGATTGTTCAAAATTTGGTAGAATAAGAAGAAAAAAAAGAGAGTGAAAAGAAAAATTAAAAATGTGTTGTGGGAATAATGCTATGCATATTGTGGGGATAACTTAATCAGGGGCAGAGAATTCAAAACTTCAAATACAGACAACCCAAGAGTTACCAAATAACTAGACTTGTGCATTTGTATTAATCCTGTATTAAAAATCAGATTTTTTTTAATCTTTGAAGGATTTTGTGTGTAGTAAAGATGACTCAGAATTCTTTTTTTTTTTTTAAAGATTTTATTTATTCATTTGTCAGACAGAGATCACAAGTAGGCAGAGAGGCAGGCAGAGAGAGAGGGAAGGAAGCAGACTCCCTGCGGAGCAGGAAGCCCGGTGTGGGGCTCGATCTCAGGACCCTGAGACCATGACCTGAGCCGAAGGCAGAGGCTCAACCCACTGAGCCACCCAGGTACCCCAAGAACTTTTAAATTAAAGTTACAACTTCTAGACAGTAGTTTTTTATTAAAGTGTTAAATTAAGCTTAAAAATAATATTCTACACCCAAAAATACTTCCAATCATATCTAAAGACCATCAGTTAATGTTTGATCTCACAGTTAAATGGTTGCTTTTGAACATCTTAAAGTCTATTTACAAATTTAAAATATTCATTTTCTTTTTTAATGCTATAATTGTCTGATTTAGCAAACAAAATCTTCCTGGTATCAAATAAACCATAAATCTAACAAAATAAACTCACAAGTGCCATGAACTTTAACTTAAGTATCCTAATAGGTATATCAACTCAGTAAGATTTTAGCTTAAATTGCAAGCCTAAATCCATTACATATTACATGTTCTAAACTGTAACTAAAAAACTGATCTGTTGACTCTACTAGCCAAATTCCAAATATTGAAGTACCAAAAATACTAAGTATGCACAGATTTCCTAACACAAAATATATTAATACCAAGAAAAATTTTCTAAATCTTTGAATTGAAAGATGCTTAGCCGCCAATGAAGTTATTATGTCATCCTTTATAGTTTGGGGATTACCTCCCCATGTAACTTTTACATTGTATTTTCAGCTTGCTGAGGCCTCATAAGGACCAGATGGTACAGACTAAGACAATACTGGGTCCTTGTTTATGACACTGATGGGGCATACCAGCATACTGAATCCCATTTTTAACCTCAAACAGAGAAGTCATCATTTAAAACAAAAAATGGTCATTTAGCAAAGGACCTTAGATTGGAGTCTAAGTCAAATCTTAGATTTGAGTCATAAAATCTGACCTAATGTTCAAGATATATTAGAATTTGTGACACCCAATCTTGCAAATGTCTCACTGGGGCACCTGGCTGACTTTGTAGGTAGAGCATGTGACACTTGATCTTGGGGTTGTGAGTTTGAGCCCCATGTTGGGTGCAGAGACTACTTAAAAATAAAAATCTTTAAAAAAAAGAAAGAAAGAAGGAAAGAAAGAAAGAAAAAGAAAGAAAGAAAGAAAATGCCTCATTGGACTGGATTTTTGTATTTCTTTGGACTTTGAGATATTTAAATGTCTTTTTAGTCAAATGCTTGCATTCTTTTTATATATTTTCATAGTTTTAGAGCCACCCAACCTCTACAGATAACAAAATAATAATCCATTAAGTTCTATCTATGTCTAACACATTTGTCTGGTTATTTTATCCTAAGTTCTAAGATCACCAAATGACACCTTACAAATCCCCTTCTAAAAATGTGTCCCAAGGAAATATTTATAGATGTGCAAAAGAATTTAACCACAGGGATTTCATCACCGAATTATTTTTAGTAGAAAATGACCTAAATGTCAAACAAAGTCTTTTTGTTATTTAAAAAATTCCATAAAGGCAGAAACCAAAGTTTGCCTATTTCTTGTGTCTGTTTTCATCGAGAATCTATCTTATGGCATTGCATGTAGAAGATGAACAAACAACTGGATAGCCCCCTTGAACTTTCCTCTCTAGTGGTTTCAGCATTAGGACCACAGCTTGTGTGGACTTTATATTCCAGATCATCTCCATGGGCCTTTCTTTAAAATGAACAATTGACGTGTTCCAGGTCTTAGGTCAAGTGCTGTGCAAACTCACAGACTTAACCCTTTTTTTATAATAATAGAACATGGCCCAGAAGCTACGTCTGCCATTCTCTGGGAGATGCAATTAAGAAAAGAAAGAAAGGAAAAGGACCTTTTTGATACCCTTTGTCACATTTGTCTTTTAATGAGAGCAGAGGCTGTGGAAGGAGAGTGGCCCCAAACCACCTAAGAAATGTATCTGCTGGGGCACCTGGGTGGCTCAGTGGGTTAAGGCCTCTGCCTTCGGCTCAGGTCATGGTCCCAGGGTCCTGGGATCGAACCCTGCATCGGGCTCTCTGCTCAGCAGGAAGCCTGCTTCCCCCTCTCTCCCTGCCTGCCTCTCTGCCTACTTGTGCTCTTTGTCAAATGGATAAATAAAATCTTAAAAAAAAAAAAAAGAAATGCATCTGCTTTGTTGCCAATCATATCAAAATGCTTATCTTTCACAGAGCTGGTACAATAAACAAGGATTCCTTTTGTAATAAAGTAAAATAGCCTTTTTTAAAAAAAAAAAAAAAGATTTTATTTATTTACTTGACACAGAGAGAGAGAGAGAGATCACAAGTAGGCAGAGAGACAGGCAGAGCGAGAGGAGGAAGCAGGCACCCTGCTGAGCAGAGAGCCCAAATAGGGGCTCAATCCCAGGACCCAGAGATCATGACCTGAGCCGAAGGCAGAAGCTTAACCCACTGAGCCACCCAGGCACCCCAAAATAGGCTTTTTAAAAAAAAAGATTTTATTTATTCATTTGAGAGAGAGAGGGACCACAATCAGGGGAGCCGCAGAAGGAGACGGAGAAGCAGACTCCCTGCTGAGCAGGGAGCCTGATGCCGGACTCCATCCCACAATCCTGGGATCATGACCTGAGCCAAAGGCAGTCACTTAACCAACTGAGCCACCCAGGTGCCCCTAAAACAGGCTTTAAAATTATGCTTAAATTATTCTATAATCTGCTCTAAACTTTCTTCACCAGTTGTCTGAACACTCTTGTTGCTCACTGGTGGGAGCACTGACACTATGGTAGTCTACACCACAGGCTCCAGAGGCTGAGGCTCTTGTAGACACTGTGCTGACTCGTCGTCTTTGAAAATTTCTACCTACACCACATTCAGAGTAAACCTGTCAATTCCAAGTGCAAAAGGGGGAGTCTAGAAAATATCCCAAAGCTTCAAGACAAGCCGGTCTGGCTCCTGGGAGCTTTGCTGCCCTCCTTGAAATGGAAACACTCATGAGTTTTCAAATTCAAGATCTTTCCTAAGTCTTCAAGTAAACAGGAAGTTCTGCTTTGCAAGATGAGGTGGACCAATAAGCAGGTAACACTGTACGGACTATAAAAGGAGTCTAGACAATGTGACTGTCAAAGTTGGATGAAAGTGTAAGACTTACTGAAAAAACCAAAAGGTCAGCAGGCCTGAGGAAGGAAGAGTGACAAAGGAAGGAATCACAGGAGTTTACTACTGCCCACCCTGGGTGGAGTTGCTGGCAGTCATTACATCCTTGGCGGCAGTCCTGGAAGGCTTGGTGTAAGAGGTGGGGTTTTAGCAGCCACTTACCTCAAACAGAGTTATCATAGAAATCCATGTGATAACAGATTTTGCCTCTAACCCCCCAAACTGTGAGATCCAGTAAGAAACTGAGGAAACAAATATATTTCTGGGGTCTCACTGGGAACCTTAAAATATTTGAATTAGTAGTACATGGATTACTTTAGAATATGGTTGATAGTCTCCTCCATACCCAGTCTCCATTTCAATCCCACCTCCACCCCAAGAGCTCCTGATCTCCCTCCACACTTGGATTTTCTTGCTCCGGTGCCCCTACCTCAATTACTGTTTTGAAATTTAAGAATAGCAGTAGAAAATCATTGTGATATATGATACAGATACGGACATTTACAGAATGTGCAACAAGGTGTACTTAAAGGCAAACAACACCCATGATCTAATCCTGGCTCTGCTGGGCGGTCTGAGCCTATTTTGTCATAGTTAAAGTGAGAATAATAATGCACACTTGTCAACATTGCTGTCAGGGTGAAATGAGATCATGTCTGTGAGAGCACCAAGCCAATGCTCAACTTAACATGTGATTGGAAGATAAATTGGTATATTTTTCAAAATATGAAAATATGGCCAATAACAGATTTCTCTGTTATTTCTCATTTCTGGTCAAAGAACATTTCAGTCATCATATCCAGCTTAAACACAGAGTTAAGAACAATGGAGTATCCACTTGACCATGAAAATGCAGAGATTTTGGATTTATGATCCTTCCATGTGGCTTGAGCATGTAGTCCTAAGTGAGATCAAAGAAAGGCTTCTTTTTTAAAATTTTTAAATTTTTTTAAGATTTTATTTATTTATTTGACAGAGAGAGAGAGCACAAACAGGGGGAGAGGCTGAGGGAGGGGGAGAGGCTGAGGGAGAGGGAGAAGCAGGCTCCCTGCAGAGCAGGGGAAGCCCCTTATGGGACTCCATCCCAGGACTCTGGGACCATGACCCGAGCTGAAGGCAGTGGCTTAACCAACTGAGCCACCCAGGCGCCCCAAAAGGCTTCTTTCTAAACCTAGTTTCTTCCCTCCCACCTCATCCGTCATCTACAGTCTGCTCACACACAGGTCTCACCTCTGCGAGGACCAGGCCTTTCTCAGCTGCTGTGGGCTACCTCAGCCTTCTATCTGAGTACTCTTTTAATGCTTTCTAGCTGTGGAACTCCAACAGATGTTTGGCCATAAAGACATTTTCATCATGTAGTCCCCAGTTTTTGAGCACTTTGTATTTGTCTAATTTTTATAACAACCCTGCAACCCTGCAAAACAATCCCAATTTTACAAATGTGGGTATGATGGCAAAAAGAGATTAGGGAACCGATGCCAGAGCTCGGATCTAAAGCGTGGAGTTTTTAAAGACAGCAATCTGTCTTCCAAATACACTTATTATTCACTCATTTGGGTGTTTTAATTTGCAGGTTAATTAATTTGTGTCCCCATCCATAAACTATTCATGACAAGCCCGCTGAACAAAGGGCTTAGTTTGCAGTGCTGCTCCCTCTGTTTCAGCCATCCGTGTAAGTTACAGACACCTGTTAGAGCTAATGCCCTCCAGTTCTTAGGTGCCGTCTTTGCATGCTTTCAGGACAAAGCTAGGGATGCTAAATACGCTCTCCACACCCTTATTAAGCTACCTGAATTAGTGGGAAAAAAAAAACGGGAGACCATAATGAGAACCCCAAATCATTGCTAGCCCTCAAAATTCGAACCCAAGGACCTAAGTCCAGGTGTGTTAATATTGACTCAAGAAGTCCCGCTTGGTGTCACCAATTTTCCAAATGAAGGATTTGGGTTATTTGTTTTTCGTGATGAGGTGACCCAAGGCAGGGCTAACTCAAGTCCTTACTTCTCAAATGTTTTTTAAAAAATAAATTTGGAAGTTGATATTTAGTTATAGCCAAACACACTCAAAAGGTGGCAATGTTTTTTGTCACCCAGTTTTTAAAAATAGCTTACCTACGTGTTAGTTGTTTAGACATTCGGATATTACTAAATATATTCTCTTACTAAAATGCTAACTGCCAAGATTCAGCCCACAGGCATATTTTTATAAGCAAGTTACATATCCCTGAAAATTTATCGTAGAAATACACAATAACGCCTACATCCCCAGGGCCAAAATCCACATGCAGCTTCTACAGACCTATGTGCCACAGGAGGCAACAGTTTTTCCCAAACGAAAAGAACTCATAAAAAATCTCAAAGGAAATGAAAACATCTTTTTAAAAACATGAAACATCAAACCATCTAGTCTCCTAAGAAGGGAAAACACGGGCTAAAAATACATCCTGTGTTCTTTCCAATCCTGTTTATTATACTCATAAATAAAAATGTCCTCTATATTTTATTTCTGCATATATCATAAATATTTATTTATATTTATTCAACAGCAACAGGGCTGAAGGTTCCTGACAATATCACGCCTTTGACATTGGTGCTCATGTGATTCAGTCCCTATGGACTTTGTTATTATCAACAAAAATTACTCCTGTGAATTTTACCTGGGGCTTAGAGAAATTGCATCAGCAGCCAACTATCAAACATTTAGCAAGTGTTTACAAGAAGCAAGACACTGTGGTAGGCACTGTGGTCAAATTCAGAATAAAAGATGAAATTCTCTTTGAAATGAGAGTTGAGTTGAACCCGGATATTATTACTATGTGTTTAATGCAGTAGAAACAGCTGATTTCTATAGACTTTTGAAGACTGAGCTGTGATAAAAAACAAACGAACAAAAAACAAACTTTAGAAAGTCTGAGCTAAACAATTGGCTGGTCAATATTTTGAGATCAGTCTTTGTATTATGGGGCCTGTATTGATTCAGTACCCTGTGTATTGTTTAGAGTGGCTTTTGCCAAAATGCATTCTAGTTTGAACTGAGTGCAACAAAATTAATGAGAAATCTCACAGCCTGTAATATGATAATGAGTTTCTCAAACCCATTCAACAATGGAAAGGGTTTTTTTCTACAGCACATTTACTAGCCTCTAATGGCATCTCCGTTTCTGTCCTTGTTTTCTCAGGAGTCTGGAAATTCAAGGAAATTTTTTTTTAAATTTTGTGCTTTCTTTTTGTTATCCAAGTATGTCTGGATCGTCGGGACAACTACCTTCTATCTGAGTGATGTCATGTGTTTTCAGGATCCTCATTTACATTTCTGTTTATGATTGGGTTCATAGCAAGCCAAATGACATCATGCTGTGTTGCACAAGCAAAGATTTCCCAGTAATTTGAATAGAGGAAAGTGGTAGGAAAATTGAATCACTACCTTGAGCATAGTGTACAGGCTTGTTGAACTTAAGAGAAACTCTACTCTAGTTGACAATTCATTATTCTAGAGTGGGAGTGTGACGTGTATATGTCTGATTCATTCCAACTTATGACAATTGATTAACATTAGCGTAGTTAGAATTATAAAAACTTTACAGAATTGTCCTAATATTGCGTTTTGTAAGACATTATTAAAATTATTAGCAGAACAAAATAATAAAGGAAGGTTAAAAATTAAAAAGAAAAGCTAATGGCAGGTCTAATGGTAATACATTAGAGCATTAATCATATGGGAAAGCAAAGGAATCATGCAGACAAGTAGAGTAAAATCCACAAAACATCTTTCCACTATTTAACCTGACAGTTTAGTTTCAACAAAATAACATCAAATGTCATATTAATATTGTAGATTTATATGGTATTGGTTTAACTTGGCATTGATTTGTAAATTTGCTTTGGTTTGATTGTCATATGAGAGCCATAATAATTAGGAGTTTTACCCTTGTCTTTCATTTTTTTAAATTAAAGTAAAAAAGAATGGGGTTCAAACTTATCATTGAAATCCATCTGAGCCTGTTTTTTCACCTGGGAAATTTTCTCATTAACATCACCTTTCTCCCAGAGCCATTGATTAAAGGTACCTCGATCAATGCATGACACATAATAAGAGTTTGATAAATAGTTGTTGATTTTTTCATTCAGTAACAATATCAAAATTTGTCACTATTCTGGTTTTTTTATAGTCCCAGTTTGAAATTATATTTTTTACTAGACTAGCTAAGACAGTCAAATTGGGCAGCAAAGGTAATGAACCAAATAACGAGAGTGACTTAGATATTATATACTATTCTGTTTATAAGATAATAATAACATACATCTATACAACAATGATATACATGTATACATGTATACAAGTGGCCAAGTGTTAAAATCAGTATTTGGTGAAGCTGAAGCTTCATATCATCATTATCAAATCATCTCCTAGGATACAAAAATAAATTTGGGGTATTACTTTTAAACCTTTTTATTATTTTTTTATTATTACAATTTTATTATTATTATCATTATTATTTTAAGTAAACTGTATGCCCAATGTGGGGCTCGAACTCATGACCCTGAGATCAAGAGTTGCATGCTTGGGGATCCTGGCTGGCTCAGTCAGTGGAGCATGCAACGCTTGATCTCAGGGTCATGAGTTCAAGCCCCACTTTGGGTGTAGAACTTACTTGAAAATAAAGACTTTCAAAAAAAAAAAGTTGCATGCTTACAGTTTTATTATTAAAAATTAGATCAGTTTTCAAAGTTTGATATTACAGTCAGGAACAATAATTTCTTAGCATAGTCATCTGTTAGATTATTCTAGATCCTACATTTGTGTCATTGGAAATATGCCCCATTTTGAGTGACATCACTCACTTTTTTGTGTGCAAAGCAGAAGATGTTTTTCAGTAACATGTTTTCTAGAAGAAAATTTGTACCTACGACTCACAGTGTATTTAAGTCTGAAAATCCTCTATCTTTACATAGTTAGCAAACTATAATGATCATTTAAACAAGTTTTTTGTTTAAATTTTTTGAACTCATGGACTCAAAACCAGAAGAAAGTATCTTACTAAAACATTCCTATAAAGTCTATTGTTTTGAAATTTGAGTGGTGAGTACAGGGTATGTTTTGAGTACTTTATCTTTCTCTAAGATTATCTTCTTTCCTTCATACATTTTATCTTCAGCACGAATGTTATTGTACATTCTTTTAGAACTTTTTATCCTTGTGGAATTTATAGATGGTAACATTGAATTTTTAAAATTCATCCTCACAAGGTATAAAGAAATCCCAAATAGAGACCTTCTTGGAAAATGGCCTAAATGGAACCAACTAGCTAAAAATTAAATACTATTCTAAAAGATGATTGTCGTTTAATGTTATGAATCTCAGTTCACAAAAAGACTATCAAGATTAGCATTACAGTATGATGTTAACAATATCTATCTCTATTTTTCTGTCTTACATTACAACTTTTATGTTTTTGAACATTTATTTGTAAAACATTTGTTACCCTTCCTGAAGTTATCTAGCTAATATCTCGTGTAAAGAGGTCCATTATCCTTTACCTGCAGTTTAAAAACCCAAAATCTCTGAAGGGCACCTGGGTGGCACAGTCAGTTAGGCGACTGACTCCCGGTTCCAGCTCAGGTTGTGATCTCAGGGGCTCCACGCAAGGCTACCTGTTGGGGAGGGGTCTCAGCGGGGAGTCTGCTTAAGACTCTCCCTCTGTCTCCCCCATGAGTGCACACATTCTCTCTCTCTCTCTCTCAAATAAATAAACCTTAAAAAAAAAACCCAAAAGCTCTGAAAAATGAAAGTATTTTACAGCTTGGCCCCCAAATCTGTCTGATCTGATGTGAAACTCAGTAGAAATATTCATACACTTTACTATGCAATAATATGTTTCTTTCTTTTGTTTCCCAGTCCCACACTACCCAGAGGAGTCAATAAATTTGGTGCATGTAATATATTACCTTCCTGAAATCTGAATATTTCTGAACTCTATAAGATATATGGGACAAAGGATTATGGGCCTATATTTATAGTAACTCAATCTTTATTTCAAAGTTCTTAGTAGTTAAGGGCCATTTTGGGTGCATAAAATTAGTAAGCCTACAATTATGATCAGTTATTGCAGCATTTTATTCTCAGAATAGTCAAAATGCACTTATGTGTCAACTGAAAAAGTGTGAACAAAGCACACAAGTGAACTTTTACTCTACTTTCTAAAATGCTTGCAAGTATTATAATATTTCTATAAATATATTATAAATTTCATTATAAAATCTCATTTCTAGAAAGCTTATGTTACAAATATATGTAAGCACGTAATCAGTTATATTTGAAAGTGGATATTCAGATATTAATATTAATTTGAATAATGTAACTTGTTTGTATCACTGATACGTTATGTCATAGGCATTCAGCTATTCCGACTTTCCAGAAGCCCAGTTTAAGTCTGAACCTGAAGTCAAATAGTAAATTTTGGCCGAGCCCTGAAGTTGAAACCAGACTTCAGTGGACACAGATTATATATATAGTTTCAAATTTTTCTGAAAATGCATTAATACATATATATTTCAAAGTAGTTTGGACCCATAACATTTAATACAGAATGAGCATTTGTAACACCAGTAATTATTTTTCAGAAATAAAATTATGGTGCTTTCATCTTCATTACTTTTTTAAGCACAAATTTACTGAAAAGCAAGATTCTTTTTCAGCCAAGGGAAAGGATAAGACTCTATGTCTGGAGGAAGGAGAGTATATATGTGGGTGAGGGTAGGGGGTCCATGGATATGTGGCTTCTTAGGGCTTAAAGACCATGAGCTTTGCATATATACAGTCTATATTCAAAATATATATGCAGTCTATACTTTTTTTTAGCTGAATGATCTTGGGAAAACTATCTCCCAGATAGATGGCATCTTCATTTCTAAAACTGAGGCAATAAAAACTAACTTTCAGAGTTGTTAATATGAGACAAGTTAATTTATGTGAATAAATAACACAGACCATATCACTTAGTAAAACAGTTAAAAACTATGTGACCTCCTTCTTAGGGGAAAAAGTTTTGAAAAGGCGAATGTGAGATGTGATTAAACCTCTGCTATGACTAAGGGAACTGAACAACTAACCCGGGGTGCCTTCTCTGCCTTGGGCTAGTCCCTATGCCCATCCTGATAGGGGCATTCTCTGTAGGACAAATGGGTCTCAGCTCTTTGAGCTGAGCTGGTAACAGAGAGAAGTGATATTCTGATCAGTGCTTTTAGCCACATTGCAAGTGCATCATCCAGAAAGTTTTCAGTTCACCATCCCCCTCGCATGTTTTCTCTGGATTCTGCTCTTGTCTATGTTCCTCAGAGAGCTGTGAGGGTTGATGCAGAGCCGCTTCATGCCAGCCCTTTCTCTACAACCAGGAAATCCCCAAGACTAGTCGTATCTCTAGAAAAATGGAGGACTGGGGGAGTGCTCTGCAGGAGCTGGGCTGAAATTCATCCCATTCCACATAAAGTTCAGTCCCTGACCTACAGTTTGGAAGAACTGGAAATGTTTCTATTTATTGTTATCATCAACAGTGATGTTATTGTTACTTACACTATACCAAGATGTTTCTTCTTGTCTTGAAATAGGGCAAATGAAGTACAAGGAACAATCATTAAAAGTAAAAATATGTTTCCCATTTTCCTAGGATAATGCTTAGAGAATGTAGAAGATGTCATTGGTCATCGAAGACAAAGCTTATGTGATTTAACTATTATTTTCAGGTATCCACTAAAAATCTTATTTCAGGTTCTTCACGTGGGTATTTTTATGACAAGAGTTGTCATGATATCTTATTTTACCTGTCTATTTATTTATTGTTTTGCTACAATGGTGTCATCTTACAAAATTTTCAGTCTTTTTCATAGAATGTTAAATATATTTCGTAAGCGCCAGGAAAAACTGAGAACTATTTAAAGAGCTGGAAACCTACTGTATCTCATGCATGAGGCCAAAAAGACAAGAAGTCAATAGAGGGAAATGAGAAACCATGTTTTCATGGACCATTCAACAATATGGCACGAAAAGGTAAAAGAGAAGGGTTTGGATTATTTGCTCTTCTCATGTACCTTAGATGTCCCTCCAGCCCTTCAACATCAGCAGACCATTATTTGCATCTACTTTAGTGAGGAAACAGAGATCTGGCAACATGGACTTCCTTCACTATGCTGTCCTTCACTGCAAATTTCCTTGGATCTTCGAATAGAAGAGGACTTACTTCCTCCAGGGAAGGCTCCTCCCCTACATAGGCTCTCATCCTTTCCATCTTCTCTATGGCCTTGTTCCCTACAGTCATCCTTCCCTGAAGGTTCAGTCATCCTTCCTAGCTTGACTTCTCCTCATCCTACAAGCATGTTCTATTTTCCTCATCCCAGTGCAAATGTCCCACCTCTTTTCCTTCTTGTATTACCAAACCTTTACTTTTAAACCCAGGTCTGTTCCTTCCACTCTCCTAAAAGCGTTTTGCCATAGGTCCCTGTGGCCTTGTGCACACAGAGAAAAGTGGCCTTTTCTCTGTTCTTGTCCTGTCTGACCTCAGTAGCATCTGACACTGTTGACCCTCTACTTAACTCCCTACGGAAATTCTCTTCCCTGAAGTCGCAGGCTCCCTTCCCTGACCTTTGACCTCACTATCCTTCACAGACTACTTTTTCTCTTCTCTCCAGTAAATGAAGTGTTGTGAAGGGTCTTCTGGATCCCCTTCATCCAGCTTTCTCTTTGTGCTGTCCTTTGAGAGCTTTTTAACTTTTTGTGCGGGATTCCAAAAGTTACGTTTCCAATCTTTTACCACCCCCCTACAATGAATACTTATGTTTTCGATCCTGACTTCTCTCCTAATTCAGCACCTGAATTTCCAACTGCCTGCTTTATGCCTCCATATCCTAAAACAATTTAAAATTTAAAATCAAAGCAAAAGGAGTCCTCTCATCTCTGAAACTTTCTTGCCTAGATTAATGCATTTCCAACCACTCAGAATATTTGGGAGTACATCAGCTCCTTCTTTTCATTCCCTTCATGAACTTAATCAGTGAAAAAAGACCAGACTTTGGAACCAAATTGACTTGGGTTGAATCCCTCTTCTGTTGCTTTCTAAAGCTGTGACCTCAGGCTAATTGCTTAATCTCCCTGAATTTCTTAATCTGAATTAATCAAGTATCCATATTTACCCAACTAGATATTGCATCTATTAAATGTTTTACGAAGCACCTTGGACAGGCCTGACATATATTAGACATGCAAATAATTTTTCTATACTTTACTTTTTTTGGTTTGCTCCCAAATAGTGTCTACTCTCAGCATTTTCTCTATGTTGTTGACATTGTCAACATCTTAGTTTCATGTTGCATTATCGCTTACCTATGTCATTGCAACTTTTTGAAAAATATTTTCTTGCCTGCATCATCTCCCAACCTCCTATCCATCCTCCTTCCTATCACTAGGATTCTTTCTAGAGCACTGATATAGTGCTGGGAGATGGCACATGGTACACAGAAGAGATTATAAGCACCCCATCTTGGTATTCAAGGATCAAAACTTGGTCCTTCCAGCCTTTTAAAATCACTACTACAGGGATGCCTGGGTGGCTCATTCAGGTAATGATCTGCCTTTGGCTCAGGTCATGATCTCAGGGTCCTGGGGTCCATCGAGTCCTACGGCAGGCTCCCTGCTCAGAGGGGAGTCTGCTTCTCCCTCTGCCTGCCTCTCCCTTGCTTGTGCACACACGCTCTCTCTCTGACAAATAAATAAAATAAAATCTTTCGAAAATAATAAATAAATAAAATCACTACTACATATGCAGGTCCCTGGGCCCAGTGCTTCAGTCAGACTGGACTCTTCCTTACACATTCTTTACTTGGCCACCTCCTTCCCTTTGCTCACTCAGAGCTCTGTAGTGCTCAGCCAGGCCAGGCAGCCATAGAGTGTATTGTTTTCAATTTAGTCAAACAGCACTAAGAGGACACCACCAGGAGGTGACTTTAATTTAATACAGAAATCAGGTGTCAGGAACCTTTCTAAGGGCTTGGAAGGATTAACTCAGTTCTTATAACAACCTATGAATTAGATACTATTATAATCCTAATTCAGAAGGTTAGGAAACTGAAACACTAACAAGTTATGTCATGTGCCCAAGATAAAAATAAAGAGCTAAGAAGCAGCAGAGCCAATCTTCAAATACAGATGGTTAAAGATAGTTAAGAGTCTGTGCTCTTCAACTAATCACCATGCCATCTCTCCTAAATGTCTGCTGGGGCCTTGCCACGGTGAGCAATTCTAACCAAGGTTAGCAGTCCGAGGGAGGCTCAACAAATGGGCAGGACAAAGATGTGAAGCCAAATGGATCAAAAATGACATACATGGATGTGTGAGAAGGTTCAAGGTTGACAGTTGCAAGATGAGCAGACAAGAATTACATAAGCAAAGTTCAGGGGTTCATGACTGCTTTGAATGCAGTGCCGGTGACTTCTGCTGCGGTCATGTCGGGAGTGGCTCAGGGATCTGATGCAAGCATGTCTATCCTAGTAGTCATTTGTGTGCCCCTGTCCCCACGAGACATAAGCCTCCAGAGAGGAGGACATGTGTTCCTCACCTCTATCACCTCCACAGTGTCTGACATAACATCTTTACTGAGTGGACCAACGTTTATCAGGTGCCTGTATGTGCTAAGGACAGTATAGGGTTTAAGAGCATTTCATGGCTCCTTCCATGGAGTTGCTTTGATTGGATCTTTAAATTATATTTGTACAAGGTATCTGATTACCAAGGGTTTTCTCCACGGTCTTTGCAGAAGATCTACAGATCACCTTAAAACAGCAGGCTATCTGGAAATGAGTTAGGGCTGAGGCTTAAAGACACCACTCCAGGGAGTTTTAATTAGAACTGCAAATGTATCATAGATTCTTTGCCATTTGGTGAATCAAACCTGATCCCAATAAAATTGCTACATGGCTCAATGACAGGCATCGTGCCTTCGCTTTTCTGTATTCCCTCTGGTGTCTTGCACAGACTCTAAATATAGTAGGTTTGCTATGTCTGCTAGGTGATAAGTAATGCTAGTGAAAATTTTGTATCTGAACACTTTCTCTTTTTGTCTTTTGAAGATTAAAGGTGTTTTCCTTGGGGAGAAGTTGGCTGTTAGAACATAGAAAAATCTGGGTTACTTGTCACAAGTCTCCAACTCCAGGATTTAACAATAGCGGAAGAAGTTTGAGATAAATGTGTCTATTTTAAAAGCTTACAAAGTAAAGTTTATTCTGTTTATTATTGACTATCCACCTAGACACGCAATGTTTCGCTTCCACTTGGGACAAAAAAGAGGTTTTTATGGCCATTTCCCTTAAATCGTGTAATTACAGGGATTTTGAAATTACTGGAGCAACTCTCTGACCTTCAGACAGAACTATGCTTTCAAACTTCCCTGAGCAGCTGAGAATCTGTCCTGTTTTTAGATTCCTTCAGAGCAGATTGCACAACTATCACCAGTAACCTGTTGTGTTTAATGGCTTGAGTCTTATTTCTAATCTCATCTTCTCTGTGACATTTCTTTCGCTTCCTCTCTTCAGAGGAGCTGAAGAACAACTGTGTAACTTTGGGTAATTACTTTGTAAAGTCATTTCTCTTAAGAAGAGACATGAGAAAATTTAGGATATGAACTTAGTGGAGTATACACCCCTGCATGTGGGACTAGCCTAGATAGTGAAGATGCTTATATGAATATAGAGAAGAGTTCCTTGGCTATGTGGTGGAACTGATCTTGGAGTACAAGCATTTGAGGCTGAGTCCCTGCTTTAACTCTTACTTATTATGCGGCTTTAATGGAATATAATATAATCTTTATGAGATTCAATTTATTTATGTGTAAAATGGGATCATAATAACCCAACAGAGTGATGTTTCAGACACTGAAATACTGTGCATGTATGAAGCATGACTGTTGTGTCCCAGGTATAAACCCGAAGTCCTTTTCCATCTCAACAGCACCTTTAGAGAAGACATTATTCTTTATCCTCTATTAAAAAGACCTAAACCATATTTCTTTTGGGTTGGGAACATAGCCATTGAACCTCAGTTCATTATGACTCAATTATCTCAGAAGAGGAACTTACACTCATGTGCCTACCTTCTTCGTGAGGTTTCAAGTTTTTTAGGGCAGGGATTCTACCTGCCCTACCTGCCCAGGGATTCTTATCAATCTTTATAGCCTCTGCTGGATGCCCAGGGCCATATTTAGCAAATATTTATTGGTTCCAAAAATTGTGTGATTGAATTACTTATAATACTTTAAATGTTAGCTGGTTACCTAAAGGGAGACTTGACATGGCAGTAAGTATTAGTAACTTCTTCCCATCTTCAAGTGTATAGAAAGATGTCTTCCTTCCCATCCTCCATATTTACCATTGTAGAGATCCTTAATATTAATAATATAGCATATCCAAAATCCTAGAAATTCTTCTTTGCCCTGAAACTGTATGGTTATCCTAAAAGAGAAAAGTTTAGTGATTACACAAATTGGTAAATGAATTACTAGACAAAGAAGTGAGTAAGATATTTAAAAGGAGGCATGATTAAAAGAAGCAGTGAACATTTAAATGGCACATATTTTACTCCAGGGACTTGGCTAAATCATTTGAAAATGTTAGGGCTAATTATGTGAACTCTAGAGACTGTTGGGAGGGTAGTTACAACTATGTGGGTGCTGGAAAAGAATATGGCTTTTCTTTACACAAGCTTCCAGAACTAGTTCTCATGAATGCCTAAAATATTTGGTGTGGTGTTTTATAAAGTCACATCAGGAAGGTTGTTTTTTCCCTCCCCCTTGCTTTAAGAGAAACTATTGTCTTCTTGAGCTTCTTTTCAAATACAATTTGTTTCATGTTGGTGAATATTGTTGAATATTTGTAGCAACTTCATAAATTCCTTTAAACTTTTCAGTTTAGTTATGTGATTTAAACCTGTTCCATTTTAAAGGCAAATTTGCCAAAAGGGGCATATATAAGAAAATTTTAGCTATCCCACTTTTTTTTTTTTTTTTCTTTTAGTTGACCTTGTTAAACAAAAAAGCTACTTGAGTCTTCCTTCCACGGACTGGAGGAGGAGATAAATAAACACTTTCTCTCCTAATTGGAATTGGGCATCTTGCACATTTGGCTTAGATGGGCTGATGATCCAAGATCCCAGAGCCCACCAACAAGACAATGTTTTTGGGTGGGCACAGTGTGTTCATGGCACTTGAGCTACACAAGACCACCAAGAGCCAACTGCAGAAAGTTCTGGTCAATTATAGAGACTCATTGCTACTCATCACGAGTGCAACCTTATCATTTCTCACAGTACAATACTCCAGGCCCTTGCTAGGAAATCCTCTTGCCATCCCAGGTACAGGGAATACTGATGCAATTTACGTATGTGATTTGAATAACAGGTATTGTACAAAGGAAAGATAACATCCTGAGGGTTCCTCTTCACAGCAAGGGGTCCCTGTGATTAGAGCCTGTCCTCCAGAACTTTCAAACTCTTTTGAATGTTCTAGATGCCTTTCCTATTCTTAGTGCAAACCAAGGAAATAAGCCAGAGTTAAACCATGTGGCTGGAAATTAATTTGGAATCTAGGGTGTTGTCTTAAATGTAACGCCTATCCTAGTAGGAGAAATGATATAAAATGTCTTCTGTCAATATTTGTTGTAGCTGTTTTCTAATTTACTCTGGGAATTGTCCTCTCAGCATGAATTGAGTTGAGCTGAAATTACATCAATAATTAAAATAATTGATCATGGTGGTAGTTGTAAGAAAACAACTTCCAGTTTCGCATGGCATATGCAAATACTGGGTCACTGTGCTTGCTGAGAAAGGACAAACAGGTAAGGCTGACAGAGGCAGAGAGACAGTTCTTCAGCTTTGGAAGAAGTCTTTTTCTTAAGGGTAGACAATGTCTCTTGTGACGCATTCATGAGAAGACAAAACTCCAGAAGCAGAAAAACTGTAGGGGTGACTTCTAGGTAGGTGAAGAGAGCTCTGTCTTCATTCTGGCTAGACAATAGGAATTGAGGTATCTGGGAAGTGGGCCCTACCAGCTGGAATTAACAAAAGCCTTTTCCAGGTGGATGCAGGCAAGTAGCTAGGAAGGATGAACCAGAACTTCAGAGTAGAGTACAAGACGAAAGTCTCTCAACTACCTTGTTAGCGATATTTTCTAAATTTGTTACTGCCTGTGTTAGCTTTCTTTTAAGTACTCAACTAAAAGCTTATTTGGTGGTTATAGATTTGTTAGGCCTTGAAAATTATAAAGAGAAGAAATGGGTGAGAGTTTTGGAGATGCTATCACAAAGCTTTAACACCAGAGTAGTGGCAAAAAATAATAATCAGGAAGACACTCTCAAGAAGGAGAAGGAGAATGAGAACTGTGTGACCCACTGCTTTAACCCTGTGCACTGATCCTTAGAAGGTGCTGAATTTTACCAGATTAAGAAAAGTGATTTTACCCTCCAGGTGGGATTGGAGCACTTAACCTGTCTATGAATGAGACGTTTCCATAAGCCAGTGAGGTTACATAAACACAGAGGAGATTTGGGGACCAGCTTGGGGCATCCATGATACTTTGCATTTGAGTGAGTTTTACTTTATGACTAAATGCAGACATTTAGGAATAAAGAGTAAAAAAAAATCTACCATAACACTAGAATGTTTATTGTCAACAGCAAATATTTGTTGATAAGGAAAAAGCCATGTAATAAGGTCAAGAGAGATCTCTCAGAAAAAAGGTTGAACTGACCAGCAGGAAGTTCATGAGGGTTGGCCCTTTATGGCAAAGTTTCTAAGAATGCTGTAAGTGGGGAAGGGTAGCTGGCATTTGGGAGGTAGCCTCTAGATGGCCCCCAATGAGCCCCATTTTCTGCTACTCACACCTTTGTGTAGTCCCCTCTTGCAATGCACTCAAGTTGGGCTGTGTGACACAGAACATATAACAGAAAGTGATATGTTTCTTTTGAAATTAGCCTATGAAAAGATTTTCATTTCCATCTTGGGAAGTTTCTCTTTCTTTCTTATCTCTATATTTATCTTTCCTTATCTCTATTTCTCTCTCTCATACATCAGTTTCTCTGAGGGAAGTCATGCCATGAGCAGCCCAATGGAGTGGCCCATGTGGTAAGGAACTGAAGCTACTTGTCAACAGCTACAGGAATGAGGCTGAAAGCAAATCCTGTAGCTCCAGTCAGGTCTTCAGAAACTGCAACCCTGACTGATACTGTAACTGCAACCTCACACAAGATCCTGAGCCAGAATCATCCAGCTAAGTCAGTCCAGATTCCTGACCCTCAAAAACTATGTGAGATAATAATGTTTGCTCTTTTAGGCTGCTAAATTTTGGGACAATTCGTTACACAATGAGAGATAATGAAGGCATGGCAATATAGAGCCAAGATGTCCATAAGACAATGTTAAATAGGGGAGACAAATTCTGATCTCACCAACATCCCAGCTCATTCTCAGCACATCTTCCGATATGATGGGCTTTGGGTTGAACACTAGTTAAGGGATAAGATGGTGGATTAGCTTGTCCTCATCAAATCTTCCAACAAAGTGGGGAGGAAATGCCTACTCTGGACAATGGAAACTCAATTGGAGAGGACCAAATGGAGTCAACATCCAGGCAGAGAGAAGCTATTGGGAATCTATTCAAGAGTGGGAGGAAGTGCTTACCGACATGGAGGAGAAATGAGTTCCTAGAGAAACTTGCCTCCCACAAGTCTTCCACCTCAAAGGGGAGAGAAGAAGGACCATTCATAACAAGAAGGGCTTTAACTTATTTTTCACCAGCAGAGTCAGAGATCACTTGGGAAGGTGGGGGCCTAATAGCCAGGCATTCACCATGATCCTTTCCAAGTGATCTTTCTGCCTTCTGGAAAAAGGGAGAGCACAGAAGCCCATGAACAGCCTCTTACCAGAGGGAAACATACCCAGGGAAGGAGACTTTAAAATCCCAACTCTGAGAAGTCATTCTCTTATTTTGATTGATCCAATTTCTATGTCAAATTTCCATGTGGTTGAGGTGAACAAAACAGCAAATTGGACTACTTGTTTTGTGCTAGGAAACCTATCCAGCTTTACAGAAGACCCCATGGAAATAGGAAAAAAGTAACTTTAGAAGAAATTGCTTGACAAAATCAACCCCAGCAGAAGGCTGTGGCATGCTCTGGAAAACCAACACAACCATGATGAAACAGGAACTGGTTGAGAGCAGGGCAGTTAGTGACTGGGTCCTGAGAGGTCCAGTGGATCCCAGGGAACTAGAAGTCATCATGGTAGTAGACTGTCTCTAAGATCTCAGTTAAAAGACACTTGCTATGCAATGTTCATAGCAGCAATGGCCACAGTCTCCAGACTGTTGAAAGAACCAAGATGCCCTTCAACGGATGAATGGATAAAGAAGATGTGGTCCATATATACAATGGAGTATTATGCCTCCATCAGAAAGGATGAATACCCAACTTTTGTATCAACATGAATGGGACTGGAGGAGATTATGCTGACTGAAATAAGTCAAGCAGAGAGAGTCAATTATCATATCGTTTCACTTACTTGTGGAGCATAAGGAATAACATGGAGGACATTGGGTGAAGGAGAGGAGAAGAGAGTTGGGAGAAATCGGAGGGGGAGAGAAACCATGAGAGACTGTGCTCTCTGAGAAACAAACTGAGGGTTTTGGCGGGGGGTGGGGGGATTGGGTGAGCCTGGTGGTGGGTATTAAGGAGGGCACGTATTGCATGGAGCACTGGGTGTGGTGCATAAACAATGAATTTTGGAACACACACAAAAAAACTAAATTAAATTAATTTTTTTTTTTTTAAAAAGGCACTAGGTAAGGAAAGTCTCGCACACTGTGGGGAGAGGAGCATAATCTTTCTGAACCCTTCCTTCTCGGAGAGGCTGATCAAACAGTGAGAGATGAACTAGAGGGAAGAGAAGGAAGACTTAAAGATTGAACTATGAAGCATATTACTCTGCCATCCCCATCTCCAAGTGAAGGCTATTCTGGCAAGAGATCAGGGAAATGGAGAATTTAGACACTAAATAATAATCTGTAGGTGATTCCAAGAAGGAAGGCAAATAATGGGAAAGATTTAGGGATAAGTGTCCTTCTGGCACCAAAATGTGAATTCTAGATTTGTTTTTTAATTGGAGAAAGTGGCATCACATTACAGTTCTTATTCTCTATTTTTCACATCTGCTAGCCAATAATTTACCTAGACTTCAGACAAAGTAGTTGATTGTATTATAGAACAATATGAATGACACATGTTAAGTGGGAAATAAAAAGTAGGTTACAAACAGTATATGTAATATAAATCTATTTTTGTTTTTTAAAAGCACAAGCATTATATAAAAAGATGCTCAATAGCATTAGTAATCAAGTTAATGCAAATTAAAACACAATGAGATATCACTGTACATCTATTAGAATGTTTTGTTGTTGTTGTCGTCATTGTTACAATATGCTGGCAACGATTAGAGCAACTAGAATGTTCATTCATTGCTGGTGTGAATACAAGCAAAAAACAGTTTGGCAGTTTTACTTTATAAAGGTTTTGTGGGGTTTTTTTTAACTGTATAAAGTGAAGGGTATTTTTATACTTCATTTTTCAGTAACTTATAAAGCATAAAATTTTGCTTTATAAAGTTAAACACGTTTTGCAATCTGGTAATCTTACTCCTGAGTATTTACCGAAGAGAAATAGAAAAATGTATGTTCACACAAAAACTTGTCATATGTGTTTATAATGGCTTTATTTGTAATTGCCAAAGCTCAAATGTTCTTCTTCAGCAGACAAATGGATAAACTTAATATATCCAATGGTATATCACACAGCAATAAAAATAAAACCCACAAACTACCAGTACATGCACTGGCATGGAAAAGACTCAATCAGTAAAATTAGGAGAAAAAATGCTATATACTGTATAATTCCATTTATAAGGCATTCTGGGAAGGCAAAGTATAGTGGCAGAAAATACGTCAGTGGCTGTCAGGGGCTGGATGGAAGGAGAGATTGATATGAAGGGGACACAAATAATTTTTGTGGGTTCTGGAAATGTACTATATTTTGATTGATTGATGCAGACTTTGCTAATGATCTGAATTTCATTTTTAAAACTTCTATTTTTATTATTATAATGATTACATATTTTATTTTATAAATACAAAGAAATAGAAACTACAGTTCTGTAAGTTTTAATAAATGCAAGCAGTTGTGTAAATGCTACCTGAATCTAGCTTCCTAAATACCATCCTCCACTAAATAGAACTAGAGATCCTTGGGGGAAAAAAAAAAAAAAAGATTCCAAAGCTCAGGCAGGGAAAATACCAAATGAGCCTGGAATATCTCATTGTACCAGAAAATTCAGATTTGTTCAACAATGAAAGAATGACGGGGCCCTATCAGAAGGACACAGGAGACATCTGTAGAGGGCTCCCCACTGACCAAATCTTGGACAATTTAGACATCAAAATAAATAATGGTAACATTGGATTATAGCCCATCGAGTAAAATAGAAATCCATGACATACATACACACAAGAAAGCTCTTCTTCCTTATAGTAGAATGCCTACTCATTCAATATAGGAGAAATAAAAGAGTTTAAAAATCTTCAATGAAGGCTAAAACAAGTATGTCAAGCATTGCTGAGCAGTGATATATTTATATAGCTTCACAATGGAGTCACCTAGAGGACACCACCCTAATCAAGTGATAAAAATTAATGTTATCAATAGTATGTGTCTTGATATATTGATACAATATTGATACAAAAAGAAGGACATCCCATCACTTCTGTGATTTTCATGACCAAAATGCACAACTAAATATGAGGAAACAATGGACAAACACATACTGAGGACAGCCTACAACATAATAGCTGTATTCCTTAAAAATAACAGGGTTGGGCGCCTGGGTGGCTCAGTGGGTTAAGCCGCTGCCTTCGGCTCTGGTCATGATCTCAGAGTCCTGGGATCGAGTCCCGCATCGGGCTCTCTGCTCGGCAGGGGGCCTGCTTCCCTCTCTCTCTCTCTCTGCCTCTGCCTGCCTCTGTCTACTGGGATCTCTCTCTGTCAAATAAATAATAAATTAAAAAAAAAAAAAATCTTAAAAAAAATAACAGGGTTAATAAAAACATAGAAAAGCCAGGGTATTATTTCAGTTTAGAGGAGACAAAGAGACAAGGCAACTACATGCAACATCTACCTTTGGATTAGATCCTTAATTAGGGAAAAATAGAAATAAAGCATTACAGGAGCATTGATAAAATTCAAATATGAACTATGGATGAAAAAATAGCACTAAATCTATGTTAAGTGTCCTGATTTTGACAATGGGAAGTGTAACAAAGTATTTAGGAGGAAAGTTGACATGATGTCTCCAATTCATTCCTACATGCTTTAGAAGAAAAAAAAATGTTTAGTGTAGATAGATAGAATGATAAGGCGAGTAGAAAAATATGTAAAAAATTAATGAAGCTGCATAAGGGTATATGGAAGATATATGTATTATTGAAACTTTTGCAAGTTTAAAATTATGTCAGAATTGGCTAAACAATATAATGTTCGGAATGTACTAGAGTTGGTCTGTACCACTCATTTACTCCCAGTGAGCAAGCGGACATGCAACCGAGTTTTTAGAACCACTTAGGGGAAGTTGCCAGAGTGTTTAAATCTGGTGGGATCTTTATCCAGTATAGGTGGTATCATTTGTAGCTTTATATCCCTGTGAAGACTTGAGACCTATTTTCAACTGAGAACATGCTGGGTTACTGCTTTATTTATAGATCTGTCCCCCAAACTTTCCATGTATCTTGCTATTCCAAAAAAAATTTTCTTAAGGTGATTTATTGGTTTAGTATATATACTCTCTACAAACCTAAATCCCCATTGCACTGTGTTTTGCCTTGTCTTAAATGTGTAGGACAGAAATGAGACCAGAAGTTGTGTGGGAATATTAATCAGCTGAAGAAAGACTGTATGTACATTAAAGTTGTAGTATCTCCAAATATTCTTCTAGTCTGGGCTGAGGACATAAAGGGACATGTGCTAGTTTTATGGACTTTTCTTATCCCTAAGTACGTATCACCAGTTCCTCCATACTCTTAAAGCTTTATCCTACCTCAAGCAATGAGGAAAGATAATGACTAAAATAAATAAAAATAAATAAAATTTATTTTAGTGACTAAAATAAATAAAAATAAATAAAATTTATTTTAGTGACTAAAATAAATAAAAATAAATAAAATTTATTTTAGTGACTAAAATAAATAAATACAATTCTGCAGTAAAAATTGACATTAGCATGGTGAAATGGAGATATGGCAGAATTTGGTATCAAAATAACCGGATACAAGTTTTGGCAAACCACCCCATCTTTCTGTTTCCTTTTCTTTTTTTTTTTTTTTTAAGATTTTATTTATTTATTTGACAGAGAGAGAGAGAGAGAGAGGGAACACAAGCAGGGGGAGTAGGAGTGGGAGAAGCAGGCTCCCCGCCGAGCAGGGAGCCCGAAGTGGGACTCGATCCCAGGACCCTGAGATCATGACCTGAGCCGAAGGCAGACGCTTAACGCCTGAGCCACCCAGGTGCCCCCTGTTTCCTTTTCTTTATAACAGAACACAACTTCTGGCTTTTGGAGGTAACTAGAAAGTTCTTATACAACAAAAAAAGCAAATGAAAGATGATAACCATAAAGGAAAAGATTGATAAATTGGACTACATTAAAATTAAGAATTGTTAATCAGAAGACACGATGAAGAAAGTGAAAGAGCAAGCCATACACCAGAAAAAAAAATGTATCTTTAATAAAAATGACAAAGAACTTACATCCCAAATATATTAAGAACTCCTACCAATCAATAAGAAAAGACAGGTAACCAACCCAATAGTAAAAAAAAACAAGCAAGGGATTTCAACAACTACTTAAGAAGAAAGGATATCTGAATGGTAATAAACACATGAAAAAGGGCTCAATCCCATTGGTAATAATCAAAGAAATGCAAATTAAAATAAGATAGTACTATATTTCCCCACCCTAAAGTATGAAATTAAAGACCAAATAGCAATGTGCTAATGAGTAGCCAGAACAAGAATATTCATTTGTTACTGATGGAGATGGAAATTGATATAAACAAATGAAAACAATTTGACATTATCTAGTATGTACATTGTTTGTGACCCAACAATTCCACTACCTGATATATTTACCCTAACATATGCATATGCTCACTCCAGAACACAAGTAGAAGAAAGTTCATAAAAGCATTATTTACATTACCCAAAACCTGGCAATGATCCAAATATTCATCAATAGTAAAGGGATAAATAAGTTGTGGGATATTCATTCAATGAAAATACTTCATTGCAATGAAAATGAATGAACTAAAGCTGGAAACAATATCAATATATCTCCAAAACATTATCTTGAGTGAGAGAAGCCAGGCTCCAAAGAAGACATAGAGTACATTCTATTTAAGTCAAGTTAAACAAACAAACAAACAAACAAACATTACAGTGTTTGAGGATGCATGTGTGGGTGGCAAAATTGTAAAGAAAAGCCAGGAAGTGTTGGTGGTTCCCCATGGGGTACAGGTTGGCATGAGAGTTGAGGAGGGCAGGAGGGGATCTGGGGGTTCTGACAATGGTTCATGACTGGGAGGTGGTTCCACAGTTGATTGTTGTAATTCCTTGAGTTGTACGTTTTGTGTAGTTTATTGTATTCATTATATTTCATAATAAAGAAATTAACTTTTATTTTAAGGGACTTAATCTCTCAGCCATGTCAACATCAAACATCTGTATGAGTCAAGTAAGAAATGTAGGGCATTTTTAAAACTATAAATTACCATATGTCTATAGTATCATTATTTTTAGTAATAACAATAGGTAACTACTTACAAAGAACCAAAGAGCCATTCTTAACAATGGAAGTACTCGAGTAGCATATCCTCAATTGAAAAATCACATTTCTAAGGGCATAATGGCTACTAGCCGAAAGCTCTGTTAAAATAAATTCATCCTGTCTAGACCAACTCAGCATCAAAAGTGAAAACAGATGACTTAGCTATTCCTTTTCTTTTAAAATATGGCTAATAATGCTCACTGATAGGGCTTTGGGGCTAAATTATGTGAAGATTAAGTCAAGAAGCTCAAGGTAAGAATTGAAAACCAAGGAGGAAAATTTTAACTGAAAATCAAGAAGCGCTACAGAAAATGTGTTTCTTCTGGCTTCTTGTGTATAGCTGATGTTTATTTTAAATAGTTACTATTTATTATTGATAACATCTATAATAAGATGAATAATAAAAATACTAATTATATATGCTGAATTTCAGAAAATGTTTTATTTAATGTCATTCACTTTGTGAACTTTGTGAGGATCTTTTCTTCAGTTCTCTACACCCTACCATGTCTACAATCTGTTATCTATTATTATTAATAAATTATTAATACATTACTTTCATAATGCTATTCTCTCTTCAGTGATTTAGTGACATACATAAACGCAGACCTTTTATGGAAGAAATTATTTGTATATCTCCTTGGAGTTGTATACTGTAACCCTTGGAATAATCCCCAACTTCCCCTTTTCTCCCTCCACAACAAATCAGTCACCTGGTCCTCCTGATCGTACTTTTGTTTTGTTTCTTAAAAAATCTCTGGATTCTGTATTTTCTTCCTTTTCACTGGAAATGGGTTTAATGCTCTCCTATGAGCTATTAAAATGACCTCCTCACTGGCTCTTCTGCTTTTAAACTCTCTCCACAAATTCATTCTTCACATGAAACACTTTCCAAAACACAAGATTCGATCCTGTCAGTCCCTCTCTTTGAAATTTTGATGGCTTATTCAGCTTCTGGTTTCCTCTCTTGCCACCCATCCCTCCCAGACATTCCCATGAACTCCAGGCATACCTAAAGCTATCATTACCCTGAACCTTGGGCATTTTCCCAACCCAGACTTCCTGGCCTGGGTAAGCTTCCCATCTCTCTCCACTGGCACATGGTAGGAATTCAATAAGAGTTCATCAACTCTAGGGCTATTACACCTGTATGGAAATACATCTGGTTACCCGAGGCATTAAATTGTTTTCTGCTTTGGTCTCCCAAAGTGATTTGTTCCTATCTCAATCATTGCTTCTTATCTCTTTCTTCTTTAAGATCAACAACCCTATTTTATTGACCTTTTTTATTAGAATAGCACCTAGCATATTGTCAGTGTTCAGTAACATGTAACTCTTCCTTCTTCTTTTTTCTAATCTTTAGGGACCATAAAAGCAATGGTAGCAAATGCATAAGGAAACCCCTTTGGGGGACCTATCAATGGCTGCTGCTAGAGGAGAAGTGACCCCTTCATTTCAGCCTTTCCATTGTTCGGATATTCAGTACGTAATAATGAGATGTTTCCTCTGTACCAGTCACTGTGCCAGGTACTGGGCCACACTGAGTCATAACCCTATCGTCAGGGCAGTCCACACTTGGTGGAATAATGGAGCTATCAGGAGTGGGTCTGAGCACAGTAACTTCCCGTTTGCCTTCACTCACAGCAGATGCCTGGAATATCCCATTCCAAAAGGATCAGCTTTTCTTTTTTTATCTTTGCCTTTAAAATAGCTCCTTTCATCCTCGATGCTCATAAAAGCATTTCTCAGCTCCTCTGTCACTTGACCTGAGGTTTTCCAAGTATGCCCCTAAGGATCTGATTTGAAAAGAGGCATCTTCGGTTGTGATGATGTGAAATTGATCCTCGGTCACGTGTTCTCCCTACTCAGACAGCGACAGTAACCACCATCCTATTAAGTGGCGCCAATTACATTGGAGAGCCCATCATATGTCCTTGGTGTGAGCTCGCCCCGTTTGAATGAAACCCTTCAGATTACAGGCCTTTGTGGGAGTAAATAATCACAGACCATCAAGTAAGCTTTCCTCTGCAATCAGTTCTAAGGGTGCATGGAGCAAGATATGATGCTAAAGTCTTCCTTTTGCTTAAGAAAATGACCTTCTTCTTTTCTGATGTAATTCATTTAACATCCTTTTAGCCCTAACAAAAAGATTTTAAGGAAAGGTTATATGTTAATTATTAAACATACACATTAAATTCTCATCTTCCAGACCAAGTTGAGAATAAAAGCCAAACATTCTAGTTAACTATATTTCTAGGTATGTCATGCATAGATGATCAACTTCCCAAGATTTAGAGTCGATAAAAATCCCGTAACATTGTAAATATGTGGATGTAATTTAGCTTAGCCTCAAGGAAGCGTGACTTAAGAGCCAACTTCAGATATTTCGTCACATGGCTTGAAATTCTCTTCATTTTGCCACTTTTCCTAAACTTAAACCACATCCCAGGTTTATTTCAGTGAATAAGTTCTGCTTTGAGAATATGGATGCTCCAAGGGGTCCAGTTATTCTCAGCTTGGTAGGACTCAGCATCAGATTGGTTGTCGCCTGGAAAAATCATAGTGAAAATTAGCATCAGATAAATTTCCCCTTGAATCTAGCTGAAAACAGATGCAGTCAGATAAATGCAGTTTTAGTTAATAATGAGCTCAAAGAAGCGGTAAATGTAGAGGGAGGAAGACTGTAAAGAGTAGATTGGATGGTTTCTAATGAGGGGCTTTGGGTACCAAAGGAAAACATGAGAATATCCAGAACTCAGAGGAAAGGTTATTAAGTAAGTCACTTTAAGCAGCAAGTAGCAGAAAACGTCAGATAAAATTGACTTACACAGAAGTCAGGTAGACCACAAAGAGTTCAGCTCCGTCTTGCTGCCATCTCTTGCCTTTGCCTTTCTCTGCATGTTGACTTCATCTTCAGCCTCACAGCCAGGAGGGCCATAACAAGTCCAGGTGCCAATTCCAGATCCAGCACAACAATGTGCAGAGGATGATGGCACTGTCCGTTCCCGGGGTGTCACGAGATGGCTTTCCCCAAAGTTCCTGGGCAAACTTGCCCAAGCTGCTGTACTGTTGAAATTAGGTCAGAAACAAGGGCCTGTATTAGTCTCTGGCCAGGGGAATGAGAATGTCACGATTGCTTCGGAAGTTGGAGATGGGGCCAGTATCGCTTCCAGCACCTAGCCCCTCGAGGAGGATGGAGCCCTAAATGAAAGCAGAGTTCTATTAGCACAGAAAGAAAACCAAATCAATAACCAAGAAACCTAAATCTGTAACTTAATCAATAACCAAGAAAATTGGCAGCCAGTGTCTGCTACAAGGGGTGAAGAACACGAGTCTATGAAGTGGAAGAAAGAGGAGAAGACACAAGAGGGGAAGGCTCCCAAGACACAGCTCATAACCTTCAAGCTCTTCCCTGGAGCTCAACTCTGGCTTTAAACTCCTCTTTAATTAATATCCATTATCATTGTATACCAGTCACAACAACACCTGCCAATAAGACCCACTAATAGAAGCACTCTACTAATGAATTATTTGGGTAGACTACCTAGGGCGTTATACCTCCTTTTCCCCACCAAAGCTAGTATACAACAACTGTTTTTTGTACCAATGACTCCACAGACAAGATACAACAGGACCCCTGCAATTTCATGAAGTGTTAATCTGATACACGCATGGATACCTAGTGTTTTATGATTTAATACGAAGAGGGGATTATATGTTGCTTAATTTGCTATTTAATGCATGGTCATTAGTTCCATTTTTTAAAAAAGATTTTATTTATTTATTTGACAGACAGGGATCACAAGTAGGCGGAGAGGCAGGCAGAGACAGAGAGAGGGGGAAGCAGGCTCCCTGCTGAGCAGAGAGCGCGATGTGGGGCTCGATCCCAGGACCCCGGGATCATGACCTGAGCCGAAGGCAAAGGCTTTAACCCACTGAGCCACCCAGGTCCTCAATAGTTCCATTTTCTAGTATTCTGGTATCATGTCTGGTATCATCCATCTACTTATTCAAATAATATTTATTATCTACATATTTTATGCCAAGCATTAGTCAAAACTCCAAAAATACAAAGTTTGGTGAAAACAAAGAGTTCACATGAACAAATAGATAAGTAGGCTTAGAAGATTTAATTTTTTAAGAGATATCCATATTTTAAAAATCATTCAAATGAAACCAGATCTTGTGAGAAGAAGAAAAAAAAGCCAATTTTTCTTCAAAGGGAGAAATTGCCTGATGCATAAGTAATATTGTGTTTTAGGAATTATTTTCTTAAAAGCCTCTTGTGGATGGGAGTTTGCATTTTGGAGGAAGCTGTTGGGAAATATAAGGCTCACTCAGTCTCTGTTGCCTTATCTCCGTAGATGGTAAACAATGTGCCCAAACCGATGACATCATCTACCATTACACCTTTGTAAATAGTTATCTCATTATCAAATGTGACTAGAAAAACGAAAGGGGGAGAAACCCACAGATCTAGCAACAAAACTTACATTTTAAAGAACTGTATTGGTATTTCATAAAACGTAGGAATTTTGACTGCCAAGATCGTGGAAGCAGGAGCTATTTTTTAATAATTAGTTAATTTATGCAACTCCTTAGTGTTTCCCACAATATTTTATAAACATTTGCTTGAATATTTTTCACTGAGAATAATGGAAAGAATTCATATCTTAGGGCACCTTGGTAGCTCAGTCAGTTGGGCGGCAGACTCTTCATTTGGACTCAGGTCCTGGGATCGAGCCCCACGTTGGGCTCTGTGCTCAGTGGGGAGTCTGCTTGAGGATTCTCTCTCATTGCCTCTCCCCCTGCACCCCCCCTACTTTCTCTCTCTCTCCCTCTCTCTCTCAAACAAATAAATAAATAAATCTTTTAATAATTCTTTTATAAAAACGAAGAATTCATTTCTCACTGTCCAATTGTAAAACTTTCCTGTGAAGTCTGCATCTTGCTTATTTTGGGGAAAATTCAAAGTAAGACCCTAAGGGCTAGAAACAAAAGTATAATTTTGAAACTACTCTCAACCAAAAATGCATTCAAATGACATCTTCTATTTATATGCAAAAATCTTAAAGTTACCTGACATGAAAGCAGGATAAATTATGTAAACTCACAAGAAGTATAAGTGCATCCTTCATATCTGACTCAGTTCAACCTGATTTGATTAAACAAATGCAGTGCCAAAGCCCAGATGAAGGTTAATGAGGGCGTGACTAAAGACACTGGCAGTGAGAACAGCAAGACAATTAAGCAATATTGCTGCACAGGATAAAATACAAGCTCCTCAGCATGACATGAAAGGTGCTTCACAGTCTGGCTTGTGTGTGATTGATTGCCTTTCCTGCCTCATGTTTTGCCAAACTACCCCACATTCCACCATTGAACAGCATCTGAGGTTCCCAACATCCTTCATACCTCCCTATCTTTTACTTCAACATTTTATTTTGAATATTTTCAGGTTAATGTTTCAAGAATTTTATAGTGGGCACCCAGATGTCCACAACCTAAATTCTATCACTAATATTGTATTGTACTTATTTTATTATGTATCCACCCATCCTATCTCTCTACACCTCTGTCCATCAGAGGAAATTGCAGTGACCAGTACTTTTCCCTCTAAACACCTCAGCATGTATGTTCACTAATGAGAGATCAGTACTTACTTACGACTGTTTATTTTCCTACTGAGGTAAAATTTACATACAGTAGTAAAATGTACAGATCTTAAGTATACCATTCACTGATTTTTTAAAGATTATTTATTTACATATATTTAGGGAGAGAATGAGAGAGAGAGCAGGGGGAAGGTCAGAGAGAGAGAATCTCAAGCAGACTCCCCACTGAGCCTGGAGCCCACCACGGGACTCCATCTAATAACCTTGAGATCACCAGCCCAGCTGAAATCAAGAGTCTGATGCTCAACTGACTGAGTTACCGAAGCACCACTCCCCCCCATTCACTGATCTTTGACCAGTGCCTATAATACAAACCCCATTGAGTTGTAGCACTTTACCATCATTCTAGGAATTTCCTCCACACTCTTTTTCAGTCTACTCCAGTCCGTCCTTCCAGAAGCAACCACCACTAAATTTGTTTTCCACCAGAGCTGAGATCAGTTTTTCCTGTCATAGAATTTCATGTAAATGGACCTATCCAGTGTATACTCATCTCTTACTGTTTTTGAGTGTAGCTGAGTGTATAGTCATTCATTTCTTTTTCTCTGCTGAGTAGTATTCCTCTGCATAGATATCTCACAGTTTGATTACCCACTTTTCTGATGTCAGAAATCTGGGCTGTTTCCAGTTTTGGCTATCACAAATAAAAGTGCTATGAACATTCTTGGACAACTCTTTCTTTAGACATATGTTTTCATTTTTCTTGGGTAAATATTAGTGGAACTGCTGGGTCATAAGGTAGGTATACATTTAACTTTATAAGTTGTACTATAAAGTTTTCTTTCCAAAGTACTTGTACTATGTTACACTTCTCTACCAACATATGTGTAAGAGTTCTGGTTGCTCACATACCTATCAGCGTTTGATTAACTTTTTAACCATTTTTAATTTTAGATATACGCACACGTTCTGGGTGTATAGTGTCATCTCATAATTGTTTAGTTTGCATTTCTCTGTTGACTGATGATGTTGAGCCCTTTTTCATATGCTCACTGCATCTATCTAGACTTCCTTTTGTAATGTGTCCAAATAGTTGGCTTTTTAATTATCGAGTTATAGATCATTACGTATTTTGGTTACCAGTCCTTTCTCAGATGGGAGTTTTTTAAATGTTTTCTCTGTTATGTGGCTTACCTATTTCTTCTCCTAGTGGTATCTTTGATAATCAGAAGTTTGTCACCTCATGAAGTCTAGTTGATCAAGTTTTTCTTTCATGACTATTGCTCTCCATATCTTAAGAAACTTTCACCAAGTCACAAAGATATTCTTCTATGTCCTCCCTTGAAATCTTATGGGTTTAGCTTTTATATTTAGATCTATAATCTAACTGGATTTACTTTTTTGTGTACAGTTGAGGTAGAAATTAAGAATAATTTTTTTCCGTATTGATGCATAGTTACTGTAGAACCGTTTGCTGAAAAGGATTTCTTTTTCCTATAGGATTGCCTTGGTACTTCACCAAAATCAAATGACCTTCTAAGTGTAGATTTCTTTTTGGGTTTTCAAATAGAACAATTATGTTCTATTGATCTTGTTGATATTTATGCCAGTGCCATAATTTATTGATTATTATAGTTTTATGGTAAGTTTTGAAATCATGTGATATAAATGCTCCAATCCTTTTCAAATTTGCTGTGCACTCCAGATCCTTTGTGTTTCCACTTAATTTTAGAATCAGCTTGTTGATTTCTACAAAAAAAAAAAAAAAGACAACCTTCTGGAACTATAATTTGCATGGCATTGATCTATAGATCAATTTTGTACCATGTTCTGTCAAAAGAATTTTTTTTTCTACATGATTTTTGGTACTCTAGTCCTCCTGCCTGAAATATACTTTTCCTCATTTTCCTCATTTTCCAGTACTTCTCCTGTTAAGTCTTCCCAGTCAACTTTCTCTGCAGGGAGAATTAGTTGCTTATTCCTTCTTTTGAGCTCCTATAACAACTAGTTATAAATACAACAGTAGGACTTACCATATTATATTATGATTGTTTTTGCTTACATATCTTTCTTCCAAACTAGTCTGAAAGGTCATGAGCAGGGACCAATATCTTATTCAGTTATTCCCCCTTACCTAGTATAGCAACTAGTATAGTATAGTATAGTAAACTATCCTTAAATGTCTATCCATTAAACTCTTTATTGTGTGTTTTACTATATACCAGAGTTTGCATCTTAACTGGGGACACAGAAAGAAACATGTATACAGATAAATGAATAAAATCGTTGCAGATAATGCTAAATGATATAAAGACAGTAAAACCAGGAAAAGAGGTAGAGGTGATCAGGGGCATGGTGCAACTACTTTACCTAAGATCGTCACAGAAGGTCTCTGAGGAGGTGACATTTGAGCTGAGACATAAATGATAAAAATGGGGCTTCCATAAGGACTTTTGGGGGGAAGAAACTTTCAGGCAGAAAGAACAGAAAATATAAAAGCCCTGAGGTGAAATCAAGCTTAGACCAAGGAAGGGACAATTATTGAGCAACAGTATGTTTAGCAGAGAAGGGTGTCTGGGAAAGCTTCACAGAGCTGAGGCTTGAGAAAATGAGTAGGTGTTATTCTGTAAGAGAAGTCAGAGGGAAAATATTCTAGGCAGAGGGAAAATATTCTAGGCAGAGGGAACTATATATGGCAAGGAGAAATACACAGTCAAAGGGGAGAGTAGTAGGAGGTGACATTGCAGAGGTAGGCAGAAGCCAAATAATGCAGGTCTGTGGACCTTAGAAAGTAGTTTGGATTTTATTCTGATTGCAGAGAAAAGTCATTAAAGTCAGAAGTCAATATGGTATATGTTGTGTGAAGACCACTGTGGGTCCTAAGTAGCAAATAAGCATTGGTGGTGGGGCAAGATCTGAAACCCTGAGACCAGGTGGGAGACTATTGCAGTGGAGTGGGTGGGAGATAAGGAAGATTTGGACCAGAGTTCTCAGTGAAATGGATGAAAAGTTGTCACCTGCAGGCTATATTGAAGGTGTCACAGATAGGTCTTGAATATGAGACATGGAGAGAGTAGGATCAAGGATGAGTGCCACTTTTTCTGGCCTGGGTGTGTCATGGGACCATTTACTGAGATGAGGAGAAGCACTTTTGGACAGGGGGAGTGGCAGGGGTGGGGGGAATGCAAGAGTCAGGAGTTCCACTGTGGGAATGTTAAATTTGAGATGCCTTTAGATATCCAAGAAGAGATGTCAAGTAGATGATTGGATATATGAGTCGGGAACTCAGAGGAAAGGTCAGAACTGGATGTACTTTGGAGTTGTAAGCATATGGCAGGTATCCAAGACCATAGACCTGGATGAGATCACTACAAAGAAAAAAAAAAGAGGACTGGGGAACAAAGGAGATTGGGAAAGAGCAACTGTTGTGAGAGGATAAAATCAGGAGCCTGTGATACCAAAGAAGCCTAGAGAAGGAAATGTTTCAACAGAGAATAATTGAGAGATCAAATGAAGTGATGGGTGGGAAGTTGGCCTGTAAGAACCTTGCAAAATGAAATTATTTGGTGACGTTCATAAAATCCATTTCGGTTGAGTGATATTCACAAAAGTCTGATCACAGTGGATTGAGGAGTGATTATAAAGGAGAAAGAAGGAGGCAGATAACATGGACAACTTGAAGATTTTGTTCTGAAGGTGATCAAAGATCTCTGTAGTAGCCAGAAATGACTTGAAGTCAAAGAATGTGTTTTCATCATTTATTTTTTTAATATAGATGACATTAAGGCATGTTTGTCTGCAGATGGAAATAACCCAGCCATGAGGGAGAAAGTGATAGAAAAGGAGATACTTTGAAGCCAAGATCCTTAATATGTTCTAAATAAATGAATGTTTGAATGAATGAATGAACGAATGAGGTAATGAATGTGTTAATTAATTAGGTGGTAGGAATCTTTCATGATGTATATGTATGTCAAATGACTACCACGCACACTTTAAATATATTGCAATATTATTTGTCATTCATATCACAATAAAGCTGAAAAAATTTTTTATTAAATCTGATGACTACTTTTTTTTTCCTAAAAAAAAAAAAAAAGCTTTTTTATAAAATAAGGCAGAAACTGAAGGATACTTTTTACCTAAGGAAAAGAAGGAAGTGAGGAAACCCATCAAATACATATCCCCTAGACAAAATGCAGTGATTTTTCTGCTATTTTCCAACTCTTTTATATCAAGCATAATTGTGAAGATCACTGTAATATTACTGATATTTAAAAAGTCTTGGGGAGCTTGGATGGCTTAGTCCATAAAGCATGTGACTCTTGATTTCAGCTCATGTCATGGTCTCAGGGTTGTGAGATGAGCCCGCCCTCAGACTGAACGCTCAGTGGGGAGTCTGCTGGAGATTCTCTCCCTCCCTCTCCTTTTGATCCTCCCCTGTCTCCCTCTCTTAAAAAAAAAAAAAAATACACACAAACATACACATACACACAATCTCTCATTAGTATATCTATCATTGCCATCTCAATTTGCTATCAGTATTTCCCTGTTGGCATGGACTGAAATACTATGAATTGCTAGCATTCACTAAAATGCTAATGGCACTGATTGGAAAAGTCCATCTTCATACATGACCCTGGAGAACTGAATGTCGGAGTATTCTAAAAGATTGTATTAATATAAGTCACTTTTATTTTATAATTTAAAACAGTTTATTAACATACTAAACATGAATAAATGGCTATTTTCTATTTGATTTATGAACATTAAAGCTGCAGAAATGTCCTTGTTAAAATGAGGAAGTGAAATGAGAGCACAAAATGAGGGCTTGGCCTCAAGCAGAAGGGACATTTATTTCATCATAAGAGGAAGGGAAGCAGAGTACTTGGGTACTAATGCAGGTATGATGATAATTTGGGTGGTGGAAAAACAAAATAAAATAAATGAAGAGGTGAAAAACTAGAAAGAGTCTCCCTAGGACTTGAGGATTGATTGGCTGTTAGGAATGGAATGGGTTTGAAAAGCACTGAAAATTTCCGGAATTCTAGATAAATGGGGGCAGGGGGCAGGTGCTAAAAAGCATTGGTCTGTTCGTTCATTCATTCACTCATTCAACAAGAGGCAGCATGGACAAGATGGACACCAAAGGAACTTCCAGTTGAGTTTACATACTAGTTCTTGACTCCATTTCCAATGAGACATTACCAGTAAATATATAACTAAATGTTGTTCTGGGGACATGAATAAGAACGAAGGCTATTTGTTATTCCTGAGATGTGTTCTTTAGTTAAGGTAGCTTGAAATGCTCTTTTTTATTATAAGAATTGTTTTCTGGCATGCCTGGGTGACTCAGTGGGTTAAGCCTCTGCCTTTGGCTCAGGTCATGATCTCAGGGTCCTGGGATCGAGCCCCGCATCGGGCTCTCTGCTCAGCGGGGAGCCTGCTTCCTCCTCTCTCTCTCTGCCTGCCTCTCTGGCTACTTGTTATCTCTCTCTCTCTCTCTCTGTCAAAATAAACAACTAAAATCTTAAAAAAAAAAAAAAAAAGAATTGCTTTTTATGGTGACTGCATCATAACATTTGAATACAGTTCCACATCTTTCTCCTTAGTTACAGGGTGGGTGCATTATTCTTTCCATAGGATTTTTTTATACCCTATCCCCTGAACTTTACCCATATTTTGATTACACGCTTTCTTTAGATATGTTGATATGATCATTTAAGTTACTGCAGTATTCTAAATTGAGATACAATAGAGCTTAATGATTAAGAGTATGGACTCTGGAGCCAAATTGCCCAGATCTGAAGAATGGCTTCATCACACTTGAGTTACCTTGGGAACATTACTCACCCTTTTAGGCCTCAGTTTCCTCATCTGTAAAATGGGAATAATACATAGATCTTAAAAATATTCAAATGAGTGCATGTGCAAGTGGTGAAATCTGGATAAGCTCAGTGAATTATACCGATATCAACTTCTTGGTTTTGAATATTATACTGTAGATGTTTAAGATGCTAACACTGAGCCAGTCTGAAGGAAGTGTGCATGGGACTTCTTTATACATTTCTTTGCAAATTTACATGAGTTTATAATTATTTCAAAATAAAATGTTAAAAAATGTGAATAGCAATATTACATATTCATAGAGTTTTAGGAGGGTTAAATGATCTGATATGATTATGCAAAGTGCTTAAATAGTATCTTGTATACATAAAGCATTACATAAATGTCAACCATCGTTTGAAGGTGATTTTCATTATATCTGCTCTGAATCATTTTTATACTTTAACTCTCTGAGGTCAACCACACTTCTCTTATTTAACAGCTCCTGGGAGAACTATGCATAATATGAATATTACACATGTAATATATGTAGTATATTTACTTTATATATAATACATATGTATAGCAGCTAGTCTGGGATAGCACATGCCATTCAGTTGTCATGTCTTCTTAGTCTCCTCCTGTCTGCAACAGTGCTTTAGTCCACCCTTATTTTTCATGTTCTTGATACTTTTGAAGGGTACCAGTCAGGTATTCTGTAGAGTGTCTATACTTTGAAAGTAATCCACTAAGTCCAGCTCACACCCAAGGGGCAGGGAATTAAGCTCCACCTCCTGCAGTAGGATTATTTAAGTATATTATTTGCAGTGTCTTATAAGAAAGATTTCTGGCTTATCCCCAATTTATTTACTTATTCAATCATGTATTTATATTAGTATGGACCTAATTAATAGATATTTATGTGATTCTTTGAATTATAAACCAATATGACTGTTATTAATTTTGTTGCTCAAACTGTTCCAGCTTTGGTCATTGGGAGTGCTTTTGAGTTAACTCCTGTGTCTTTCTGACATGCTCTCAACATTTTTGTTTTTAGCCATTCTTTGAAAGCATAATAAATGGGGATGCCACTAAAATGTGTTATATACAAATTAAGTATATAGGCAT
The DNA here is from genome assembly GCF_963455335.1 of Martes martes. Classification (NCBI taxonomy): domain Eukaryota; kingdom Metazoa; phylum Chordata; class Mammalia; order Carnivora; family Mustelidae; genus Martes; species Martes martes. Next base: position 68,804,558 of record NC_137895.1, read on the forward strand.
CCCCTAGAACCTTAATTTGGTTGGCAGGTACCTTTATTATGGCATTCTGTAATAAATGCTTCCTGATATCACTGTTTTTAGTTAGTTAAACTTTTTTTTTTTAAGAGATTTATTCATTTATTTGACAGACAGATCACAAGTAGGCAGAGAATCAGGCAGAGAGAGAGGAGGAAGCAGGCTCCCTGCTGAGCAGAGAGCCCGATGCAGGGCTCGATCCCAGGACCCTGGGATCATGACCCGAGCTGAAGGCAGAGGCCTTAACCCACTGAGACACCCAGGCGCCTCAAACTTTTATTTTAGGAAGTGGGATTCCTTAAAATATTTCATGTATTGTTCCACTAAAAAAAAAAGAACTTTGAGACAACTTATAGAAATTTTATGTTCCCTATGCTTTTTTACTGTCTTCTTCTCGTTCTCCGAAAAAGTGAGAAACCTGTTAAAAGAATCCTTTCATAATATTGTTTAGACTATTAAAAATAATAGTATAGTAAACAGATCTGCTTAGAGTGGGGAAAGGCCTCATGATCTTGGTATCTTGTAGCTTTAGAAATTCTAGAGGAGCATTGCCAAGTGCTCTCATATTGCCTTTCTAAATATTTATATGAGGGGTGCTTGCAGAGGCTTTTCTGACCCATTAGGCATTCATGAACATGACTATACTGGCAGTAAGGCAATTTTCTGGAGAGAAATGCAAATATGATGAAGTTCTTTGTATTATCTACAGGTTAGTTCAGAAAGAAGCCAGGAAGCCGAGCTGCAAGAGGAACAAATGAGATTATTTGGAATCTTATAGAGTTAAGCAGATTTGTAATTTTAATATACTTTTTTAAAAAGTAAACTAAAAACAAAAACTAAAACAAACAAAAAGTATCAAGTACATACTTGGTACTAGCCATTAGAACAGACTCTTTTACCTTTCTTAAAACCTTAGAGGGTAAACCTTTTCCCAAGGTCATTTTTTTCAAGGATTTTGCTGCAAGTGACAGAAAATCCAAAGCCGAAGTGGCATATATAAAAGGGTAAATGTCTGAAGAACACCTGGGTGGCTCAGTGGGTTGCCTTGGGCTCAGGTCATGATCCCAGGGTCCTGGGATCAAGTCCCATATCAGGCTCCTTGCTAGGTGGGGAGTCTGCTTCTCCCTCTCCTTCTGCTGCTCCCCCTGCTTGTGCTTTCTCTCTCTCTCAAATAAATAAATAAAATCTTTTAAAAATTTTTAGCAAAAAAATAAAGTGTAAACGTCTGTGAGCTGATATGGTGCTTCAAAGTATGTGTGGCCTTGACCTTATGGTCCAAGATGGCAGCATAAGTGTTCTAAGCAGGAGAAAGTTAGAAGAGGCCAAAGAGGGCACACAAGCCGCTCTTTAGAAAGATTCCCTGAAGCTTCCCCATGACACACTTCTGTTTATCCATTGGTCAGGACTTAGGCATGTAGTCACCTCTAGCTGCAATCAAATTACTCTGAAAATGTGGTAGTTCTTATTCTAAGTGGCTTTGTGCCCAGCCAAGTTTTCTTCATCTATAGAAGGGGAAGACAGATATTAGGGACAATTAGAAGTCCCTGCAGCAGGCATAAGTGACGAAGATGGGATTTGAACTCAGATACGTCTTGCCCTCATATTCTTTCTAAAGCAGAATTGTTCACTGGGGACAAATATAGAAAATGTGTTGAACTAGAGCCACTTTTAGCACTATCAAGTTGGCTGAAAGAAAGGAGTATGCATGTGACAGAGAATGCAAAGAAACTGAAGAATTGTAAGCTGGTTTCACAGCTCCCTTGACATGGGCAAGGGACAATCTTGTTAAGTCTTCAGTTCCTCCTGGAAAAGAAGAACACTAGTTTGAGAACCAACTGTCCATAATTCTGGATTAGGCCTATACTGTCCTATACAGCAGTCACTAGCTCTATGTGGCTACTGAGCACTTGAAATGTGACTTGCTTGAGTTAAGATGTATTGTAAGTTTAATTTACATACATACTTAGTACAAACAAAAAATGCCATGTAGCTCAATAATTTGTATATTGATTACATGTTCAGAGTATAAAATTTTTGATACATTGAGTTAAGTAAAATATGTTATTAATTTCATGTTGCTTTTTACTTTTTTAAATGTAGCTGTTAAATTTAAAATCATTTAAATCTAAAATGTGATTCACATTTGCAGATTGCCTTATATACCTGTTGGAAACCAGTTTATCTAGGAGATAAAGAATTGTCCTATAGAAGTCCTACCATTGAAACAGTTTTTCAAAATGGTCATAGGATCTGAGAACTTGTCTCTGAGTGTTCTGGAAAAAAAAAAAAAAAGAAAAAAGATGTAGCAAATCTGGCTCAAATAAATGACTCCAGGGTCTTTCTCTCATCTTCAATGAAATGTGAATGATATTGACTCTCTTCTGAATAACTTGTATGGATTCACTCCAACACTTGGATTGTACTGAGCCTCTCCAGTCCACATTTCTGAGGCATATGGCCATTGTTATTATTAGACGAGGTGATTTATGGAGATTACTTTTTGAAAGCACCTCTGGTTTATTCACATCCATGAGGAGAAATACTTTTAGTTTAGACTCAGTAATAATAGCTGGTCAACATAGCCTGCTTGAAGAATCTTTTGATTTCTTTTTTTAAATTTTTTTTTATTTTTTTATTTATTTGACAGAGAATGCAGGCAGGCAGAGTAACAGGCATAGGCAGATAGAGAAGCAGACTCCTCCTGGAGCAGGGATCCCAACGCGGGTCTCAATCCCAGGACCCTGGGATCATGGCCTGAGCCAAAGGCAGCCACTAAGCCGACTGAGCCACCCAGGTGCCCCAAGAGCCTCGTGATTTCTTAAAGATTACTGAAATTGAGTCCTCAAGCCCATTTTCAAGTTACGCAGTAACTTAGTAAGTCTTTGGCTGACTCAGAAGATACGATACAGCAATTAGTTGCTCTCTTGTTACACTTTTACCTATTTTTAGCTTCAAGTTTCCCTTCGCAGTGATTGATCTATACTTCCCAGGTGAAAGTTTAGTATTTTCTTGGTAGAAAAAGGAAGGAGGATTTGAGGAGTTCTGCATTTTCTGGTCCATTAATATTTTATCATACATTGTCAGCATTGAGTGTATCTGTTCCTTGTTCTTCTATTCTGGAGATGTTATACAGACATTTATAATATCTTCTTACTCTAAATATTATATATACATAGGTAAACAAAGATGTAGAACCAATATCTGTGTTCTTAGCATTTTCATCAAACTCATCTCATTCCAGATTTCAGATATTCTACTTGTCCAGTCTACCAATGTAATTATCTTTTATTAACCTCACATTATTCAGCACCCACATTGTCCTTTTGAACTATCTGTAAGTTATACTGATATCAAATTAAAAGAATACATAATCTATACCTTTAAAATAAGGCTTTGAAAGAGGATTTTAAATGACTTTCTTGTACAACAAATACTGTCCTTGTTGGCAAAAAATTTAAAAATTTATTAATGATAGAAGTGAGTAGGGGCTCCTGGGAGGCTTAGTCGTTAAGCATCTGCTTTCGGCTCAGGTCATGATCCCAGCGTCCTGAGATCAAGCCCCCCCCCCTCCTCGGGCTCCCTGCTCAGCAGGAAGCCTGCTTTTCCCTCTCCCACTCCCTCTGCTTGTAGACCCTCCCTCGTCCGTCTCTCTTTCTGGCAAATAAATAAAATCTTAAAAAAAAAAAAAAGTAAAAGAAAATAGTGGCAGTGAAGAGAGGCAGTTGTTGCCTACTCAGAGTGGATTAGTTTTTTTAAAAAGTGCCTAAGTGATTGTTTTTTAGGTGAGTATCTTAAGATACTTAATTTTTTTTTTAATTTATTTGACAGAGAGAGTTCACAAGTAGGCAGAGAAGCAGGCAGAGAGAGAGGAGGAAGCAGGCTCCCTGCTGAGCAGATAGCCCAATGCGGGGCTCGATCCCAGGACTCTGGGATCACGACCTGAGCCGAAGGCAGAGACTTTAACCCACTGAGCCACCCAGGCGCCCCAAGATACTTAATTTTTTAAGAGATTTTTAAAATTTATGTTATTTGTGAGAGAGAGAGAGAGCACATGCACATGAGTAGAGGGAGGGGCAGAGGGAGAGGAAGAGAGAGAGTCGAGCAGACTCCCCGCTGAGCATGGAAGGAGCCGATGTGGGGCTCAATCTCACGACCCCAAGACCATGACCTGAACCAAGATCAAGAGTTGGATGCTTAACTGACTGAACTACCCGGATGCCCCAAGATATTTAATTTTTGTAGACCCCTATCATTTGGTTGTCCCTTAAATCTTCTCTTCTTCTCAGAACAGCACCATTTATTTTGAGAAACTTGTCTGCCTTGCACTCCAACCTGGTGGTTCTGGTGTGAACCGCCAAGTGTAGTACCCAAACCAATGGCCATAAAAATGACCACAGGATGCCGAAGAGAGTTCTTCTGTAGGACTTTTGTAACTGAATTAGGGGAAGAGAGAGTCAGTTCTTTGAAGAATGCAAAGGTAAAAGGGGTGTGTCCCACCATGTGATAGGTTTGAGAGCATACCACTGATATGCAAAGAGGAGCAGAGACTTGAAATAGACAGAGTTCTCAGGGGCTTGTGTATCTGATTTCATGAATATCTAAGGCACAGATACATCCCAATGACAATTCAGTTATGTAAACCAATAAATTCCCCTTTGCCTGAGTAAATTTGAGTTGTGTCTCTCTCAGTTGAAGACCAAAAAAGCCCTGGCTAATGCATTACCCTTTGGGTAGCCAGCCTACGAGATGACCCCCGATGATCTCAAACTCTAGGAGTTGCACTCTTGTGTAGTATCCTCAGAAACTAAACAGGAATAGATCGATGAAGTATAGTGGATGTGATGGTGTATGACTACTATAGCTAAGGTCATAGAAAATATTGTCATCTATCTCAGTCTTTTTGATTGCTTGCAAAGGACGAAGCCAGCTGTCATGTTGTAAGGTCACCCAAGTAGTCTCAAGAAGAGGCCTACATGGAGAGGAACTAAGGCCACTTGCCAGTAGCCAGTGTCAACTTTTCACCACGTGAGTAAGCCACCTTTGAAGCATATCCTACAGCCCCAGAAAAGCCTTCAGGTGACTGCAACCTCATGAGAGACCTGATTTAAAACCACCTACCAAGTCATACCCAAATCCCAGAGCCACAGAAACTATAAGAGGTTATTGTTTGGAGCCACTTGTTTGGGGGTAATTTATTAGCCTAAGCAAATATGTAACCTATATAAAATCAGACAACTCATACATTGTGAGGATATTGTTAAGAAGAGGGAGAAGCTTAATGCAATGATATGGTTCTTTCCCAAAGACATGGTCACTGACTATGTTGGCAGCCATTGATAACCAGTATTCCTATCTCCTACCTCCCTTACACACTTACCTGAATTATATACATTAGCATGAACCATCATAAAAGCTAATATCTCAATATAGAAGAAAAATAGCAAATCAACTCATTTGAATTCCATTTCATGATCTGTTAGTTTAAATAAGATTCTATATTGACACTTACTTAAACACATTAAATCTCAGTCGCTGTTACTCATAGAAAAATAAATATTAACTTGTTGTAGATATTTAAACACATTTTCCCACTGCTTGATATAATAAAGGTAAGACTTTCTTTCAGACAAATGAATAATTGAGGATTTCTGCTGCTATAATCTAAAGAGGACTCTAATCATTGGATTTTCTCATTGACTTCTCTATTAGAATACTGGATTTCTAGATTAATGTAAATAATTTGCAAATTCAATGCAAAGTTTTGGTTTGGATGTGATGTTTTTAAACTTGTTAAATAGCATCAAATTTTTGCTTTTTTCTACTTTTATTCTCTATGTTTTCTAGTTTCAATCATGATTATATACTTCAAAAAAATAGACTCTAGTTCAACTTCCTGTCCAAATGATAATTCAGCAGATGGTTCATTGGTCTCAATGGGAGGCAGAAGGTTGAGACCCAACAGATCTATATTTGTTCGTGGCCCCAGCATTAACTGTGGTATGACTCCACACACCTTCTCTGCCTTACTTCCCTCATTTATCGAATAAATACCTCAAACATGTACAGTCCTCAAATTCTATAAAATTGGGAAAGTCACCAAATATTGAGACCTCAATTATCCAACTTGTATATTGACAAGTCAAAAAAAAACAAAAACCATTAACATTTGTGTGTGTAACAGGCAATAGGTCTTTAGTCACATTTGTTTTCTTGATACCTGGAGTTGCATTCTGTACAATTAATTTCACTGTTGGAAAGATTGTGAAAAGGAAATATTATCAATAAGGTAAAATTAATGTTTTAAAATGCTGTTAAGAAAAAGTACATAGAAGCCAGGAATGAGTCATAATTATAAAAATGATAATACCTTATGTTTGAAAAACACAATATTTTCAAGGAATTATGGTTTAAATTATAACTGAATTACATATTAAATAATATGTGTGACTAATTTGATGGGATAATGTTTCTTCCTTATGTTCTCCCTAATTCCTTGATGGTACAATGCAAAGTTTCTGGAACACATGATTTTCACAATAGTATAATTTGGTATCTTTAATAGAATTTAAATATTTTGGGGTGCCTGAGTGGCTCAGTGGGTTAAGCCTCTGCCTTTGACTCAGGTCATGATCTCGGGGTCCTGGGATCGAGCCCCGCATCAGGCTCTCTGCTTAGCGGGGAGCCTGCTTCTCCCATTCTCTCTGCCTGCCTCTCTGCCTACTTGTGATCTGTCTGTCAAATAAATAAATAAAATCTTTAAAAAAGAAGAATTTAAATATTTCTACAGCAGACTCTGGATGTAAACTCTTGGCCAACATTTTATTTATGAAGCTGCTGAAATATCCTCCTTGAGACCAGTAATGAAAGATTAAGTCATGACCAGCGGAGTTTTACTGTTTGGTGTTTGATGGGGACAGGACCGAATGTTTACCTAGTTACAGTGATCCTGGTGCATGACGTGCTGTGTTTCAGTGGACAGATCTGCACATCAGACCTGGGAAGGAGCTCCCATTTTCAAAACAAAGAAAGAAAAGCAAAAGAAGGTAGTAATTTAGCACATTTTTGACATAGCAATAAAGAGGAGGAACTGGGATTTGAACATATATCTCTAAAAATAGCTTTCAAACTTTTTGTCAAGCTATGGAATCTTAAGGCAAAGCTTCCGTGCATGTGAAAAATATCCAAGAGATAAACTGGATGCTCTGGCTTAGCTGCTTCACTTCTCTTCCTGCTTCTGATCACCAGCATACCCCACGCCCCCCCAACTGCCCTGTAACACCCCCAGTTAGAAAACTACTGGGTGACACCATTATGCCTTCTTATTTGACTTTTTCTTTTTTTTTTTTTTAAGATTTTATTTATTTATTTGACAGACAGAGATCACAAGTAGGCAGAGAAGCAGGCAGAGAGAGAGGAGGGGAAGCAGGCTCCCCGCTGAGCAGAGAGCCCGATGATGCACTTGATCCCAGGACCCTGAGATCATGACCTGAGCCAAAGACAGAGGCTTTAACCCACTGAGCCACCCAGGCGCCCTTATTCGACTTTTTCTAAAAGTAACAGTCCTCCATGTACCAAACCATTCTCTACTAACAAGAGTATTTGATAGAGTAACACCCTTACGCAAGGTAATATTTGCCAAGCTTTAGATATTATTATGCAAGATAGATATGATGACGTTGATGATGATAATGGTGAGGAGAGAGTTTACTTTATATAAAAACTGTGCATTTGCTTAGTTCCAGAGTTAAATAATAACATATGTGCAGGCCTTTTAAGGCACCTAGCCAGTTTCTTTCCTCTCTCTCCTGAAAAGATTCAGAGTAATTCTTTGTGAGAGGTTCCCTAAGGTGCGTGAACCATGTGTTTTTGCCATGGATTCTGCCAATTCAACAGGGATTGACTTGACCTTAAGACTAATGGCCTATGATGAAGTCTGGCACAAAAGAAGTGCCCTTTCTTCTCTCTTAGAGAGTTTGAGTATAAAACATCCAGAGAGGGCCAGCACTGGGTAAATGCAGAAGTGGAAAGAAGGAAGATAGGAAACAGAAGCCATGAGTAAGCAAAGCCATGAGGCAGAGAGAAAGTGAGTGGAGTGTAGTCAGTAGCAGTAGTTGGAAAAATAAGCAGGTAGACAGAAACAGAGACAGAAGAGCTGAATCATGTGCATGGCAAGATGCCAAGAGTTCCTGTAGGTCACCAAAGAGTAGCTTCTACTGCTAGACTAGAAAGCTATTACTCAGTTGTTGCTGATGGACTGTAACAAAAATCTAATTTTCCACAAGCCTGCCAGTGAGACCTTCACTTATCTTTCCTACTTCTTACATCATATCTTTTTTAAGAAACTTACAGTAATTGAGCCAAGTGATTATTTCTCTGTTCTTTGCACCCCAAAAGAATCCGATTAACAGAATATCGAAAGCTTGCATCGCTCCTGGAACATAACAGGACCTCCATATGTTGTGGCTATTATTATTTTAAAAGCAATAATTCAAGCAAAAGCGAAAACTGCACACTAACACTCAAATCCAAGGGTCACAGTTGGTTTAGATTTGTAGTTTGGTAGCTGTATTTTCCTCCTACTTTAAAGTTTTTTGTTTTGTTTTGTTTTTTTAATTCTATGAGAGGGCCCAAATTGGATAACTTAGGTGTGGAAATAAAACATATGTTCTAACAATTTGGGAGAGATGGATGAATCTCTTGGGATATGAGGTTTCACAAAATATTTCAAATTATTTTTCAGATATTATCACCTTGGCAAAAACAAAATGATTTTCTGAAAGAATTTCCCTTTTCAACATTCAAATGGTCTCAAGGGAAGTGTAATGTACATATTTCTAACTCATTTACTTAACTCAGTATTGTTTTATAGGAATTGATTGATGTTTGAAAATTCAGTAAGTTTTTTAGCTAAGAGGTGTTTTTGGACAGTGAAACTGCCTTCTTAAAAAACGAGTTGAATTAGATGTTTTCTTAAAAGGGTCTTGGAGCTTGGACTCAAACCTTACCAAATATTTTTCCTCCCTTTGTACACAGAAAAAAATAATCTCTGGACAATCTCCTTTCTTTACATTATGAACAAAAAGATGGTAATTGAATTCAAGAAAATTAACAGGCAACATATTCATTTTTTAAAAAAGATTTAATTATTTGAGGAGGGGGAGGGAGTGAGAACAGAAGGAGAAGGAGAGGGAAAATCCCAAGCAGACTCCCCACTGAGCTTGGAGCCCATTGTGGAGTGATCCCAGGACTCTGAGCTCCTGACCCGAGACAAAATCAAGCATCGGCTGATCAACCAAATCAAAACATATTCTTAATCTAGGTGTTAAAAGGGAAGGAAAAAAGGGAAGAACAGAGAGAGAAGGAGGAAGAGAAGGAAAAAAGCCTACTGAGATGATAAAGGATTATAGGTTTCTGAACTAAATGACATATAATCAACAAGCCACATTTTGCTATGGAATGCAATAAGTCTCAGAACTATCTGGCAAGCTCAGCTGGTGTAAAATTATACTTTCACTCTGTTCCCTTGCTACCCTATTTTTCTCCCATTCTCCCAATAGTCATCAGACTTTATTGAAATCACTTCATAATTGACTGCCTTTCCTCTGCACTGTATGCTGTGTGAAGATAGAGTCCATTTCTGTCTGGTCCCCATTATTCCCAGAACCCAGGATAATACAGGTGCTCAAACTACTTGTTGAGGAAAACATTATAACACAGTATGTCTAAGAGTTAAAAGCACAAATTTTGGAATCAAACTCAGTGTCATTTTCAACACTGAAGAGTAGAAACAGTATCAGTGCTTGCCCCGCTGAGTTGCCCTGAGGATTATGTGAGGAAATATGCGTATGGCTTCCAATATAGTGCTTGGCATTTTGTTAGTGCTCAAAAAATGTTTGCTATAAAAATAATCACTAGTAATTCCCATGGCAATGAATCTAAGTATTTTTCTTGAAAAAAAGTTTTTATAAAACCCAACCAAAGATAGATTTTTTAAAATACACATTGTGATTTAGTCACACACATTTTAACAGCACAGCCCGAAGCATTGCTGGTGACACTCTCTTCGAACTTCTTTTTTCTCCAATTGGCTGGTTGGCCGTTCTCACCGTTAGTGAGTCATTTGATCTTACTCATTTCTGGCTGAATTCAGTTGGATGAAGCATTGTAATTCTAGATTCTTCCAGGCTAATAAGTATGTCAATTGCCTAAGAGGATGGCCATGATTTAATGGTTACATAATCAAGAATTCCTAGAGTAAGATTTTTCTTTTTCCAAAACTGGCATGACTCTGACCCTGAACAGAGTGTACTTGGGTCACTCTGGAGATGTGGCCACTGCCCAAGTGTCCCTTGGACAGATGACACAGAGATTGAAAGCCCATCAGTGACTGGCCTGTAAGTCCAGGAATGACATTAGCCTTCAGCTGAACCCAATCACATGGCTGGAGGACAATAAGAGCTAGAATTTATTGAACACCCACCAAGTGTGAGATGTTTTTTAAAATATCATTTCTAACTGTTACAACAGACCTATGAAAGCCTCCCTAATATTCCCCATTTTACAGGTAAGAAAACTGAGACTCAATTAGGTTAAATCAGTTGCTCAAATGTTCACAGATTTAAGGGGTGTCTGCGTGGCTCAGTTGGTTAAGCATCCGACTCTTGATTTCAGCTCAACTCATGATCTCAGGGTCAAGATTCAGCTCTGAGTTGGCTCTGCACTCAGCACAGAGCCTGCTTAGGATTCTCTCTCTCTCTTTCTCTGCCCCTCCACCACTCACACATGCATTCTTTCTTTCTCTCTCTCTCCCCCCACCTCTTAAAAAAAAAAAAAAAAGCTTGGGGCGCCTGGGTGGCACAGTGGGTTAAAGCCTCTGCCTTTGGCTCAGGTCATGATCCCAAGGTCCTGGGATCGAGCCCCACATCGGGCTCTCTGCTCAGCAGGGAGCCTGCTTCCTCCTCTCTCTCTGCCTGGCTCTTTGTCTACTTGTGTCTCTGTCAAATAAATAAAATCCTAAAAAAAAAATTTTTTTTAATAAAAAAAAAGCTGCTGGATTGTACCATCTTCACAATTCTTATGTAAATCTAAAACTATTATGAAATATGAAGTTAATTTTATTTTTTAAAAGACTGAGTTATTTGAGAGAGAGCATGGTGGGGAGGGGCAGAGGGAGAGAGAGAGAAAAGTCTCAAGCAGACTCCCCACTGAGCATGGAGCTGAGGTGATTCCAGGACCCTGAGATTATGACTTGAGCTGAGATCAAGAGAAATCAAGAGCCCAACGCCTAACAGACTAAGCCACCCAGGTACCCCAAAATATAAGGTTTATTTTAAAAATAAAAAAGAAACATTTCCTTTGTAAATGGAAATCCTCAGAAGAAAATGTTGATTAAAAATATAAATTTCTAAAACATGGAATCTGGAAACAAAAAACAAAAGCAAAAACACTGGACCTGAGATTAAACCCAATTCTGCCTTGAATTCATCGCAAAGAACCTAGCACTTGCATATGGAATTTATAAGATAGAAACCATTAGGTGGATGGGGTCTTTTGTTTTACCACTGGGTGAGAATAGGAGTGTTGCTTGTCTTATTCATTGTTCTATCTTTGCCATTCAAGCCAATGCCTGGCATAAAATAGTGTACAATAAATGTGTATTAAATAAGCGAGTACATGCCCCCTTCTCCCTGGTGGCCTCTGGGAAATGCAAAGAGTAGATATCAATAATTAATCAAACATGTCATTGGGCATTGTTTTCATTAAAGTCTTTAATCAGTAAGCTGTACAGGGACTTACTGCATTAGGGGTAGAACTAGCTTTTTGAAGGGAACGCAGTCTAAGGGTTGCTGGGATGCCCCCCGAGTCTCACCACCATACCTTTGCACACACATACCTTAGAATGCTTTCCATTCACTAGCCATACTGTCTGACTTGCACACTTTAAAAATTGCTCCATTAAGTCAATAAATGCTTTTTTACGGAAGGTAATAAGGAGAAAGTGTCTCACTGCGTAGTTTCCCTTACTGGGGGAGTAACTCTAGTAAAAGGGATGGTGAAAACTGAAAAAAGCCTGCTGGAGTCTAGGCAAGGAAGGCCAGAAAGCATGATTCTAGAGGACGGGGTGATGACTGTGCACCAGTGGATGATGGGAGGCCTGGACAACAGTGACTGAGTTCTCCACTTGGAGGCTTTCTAGGCAAGACAGCTGAGTGCACTTCTGCCAGATTGCAAAGCCAGACCTCAGGCAGCTCCATTATGGAACAGACGCTGGCAAACCGTTCGCATGGTTCAGCTCTTCTGTTCAGAATTCCGTGAGATTAGGAGTCACGTCCGACCCACCCCCTGGCCCACACTGAGCATCTAACTTGGTATTCCTGCACAAAGTGGGTGCTCAGAAAATATCCACAGCTTGAGTAGGTAACACATGTTTTCTTTTACCATTTCCCTTCCTAATCACTTTGGGGGAAAAAATATGGATACAGGTAAAGAAACCCCCAATTGGCAACTAGAAAGACTGCAAAGCCTTTATAAGAGTAATTCTTATCCCTAATTCCCTTTGCATTTCACTTCTATTTTTAGAAGTCATGTGGGGTTTGATTATTTTATATGTAACAAACTTGTTACTAAAATTTAAAAATAATTTTAAACTTTTAATTTCACCACCTACTCCTTTTCAGCATTAATAGTTCACTGGACAACCTTCTAACCACTTAGCCAGATATTTATTTCTTATTGTAGAAACAGGATCATACAATTTTATAATCTACTATTTCCATTGAATAATATATTGGGAATAAATGATAAGAAACATACTTCTATGCCAACTTTCTTAGCAGCTATGTGACATTCCTAGGTGGCTATCCTGTATTTTATGCTAACAATATTTTTGCTAGTACAACTATGCTAAATACCTGTCATTACTTGTTTTTAAACATTGAGCAAGTCTTTACTGAAGACTAAGGTTAACAGGAGAGAACAACAATACAGAAAGCCATTCACAACTGGGTACTAGAGCTGGTAACTCTCAAGAGTCCACAGGTGCAAGGCCCTTTGCAGAGGTCCCTAAGGGGCTGTAGTTCCTCTCTTACCGTAATCACGGGCTGCTGCCCCATGACACGGTTTCCTCACCCCATCCATCTTCTGATTTATCTTTAGAATAGACCTCTAACTCCTATTTTTTCAGAAGGCTTCATCTATTGTCCACCTGCCCCTTCATCCTCCCTTTAACATTATTCCCAGTCAAAATATGTAATCTTAGCAGGACAGAAAATTTTTCATCAAGTTAAGGAGAAAAACAGTTCAGGGTGACCTACCCAGTTACAACGAGCTCATCAGCTTCTGCCCTGCTCTTTAAGGCTTATACTCTTAGGTGATGCAAAGGAGCTTCCTGGTATCTCTTCAATTCCTTGTCCGTGTCCTTGGCTACCCCCATGTCTCCTCAGCCAATGTCCTGAGTGCATCTTGCCTAGGCACAGGCCGTGCAACAGTGACCCTGGGCCACTCCTTCCCGTTCTGCATGCCTGAGTCACCAGCTCCAACCTTTCCCTCTCTGCGGGTCCCACATTACCTGCCGATGGGCCCCACAACAATGTGCTGCTGTTTCTCTAGCTTTAGGAATGCCACAAGCTATGTCTCCATGGAACACAGAGAAACAATTATTCAATTCAACAAATATCCATGGAACACCAGATGCTGAGCAATGCTGAGTTGGAACAGGGACAGGGAGTAAAGACATTGAAGGGATGGGGCGCCTGGGTGGCTCAGTGGGTTAAAGCCTCTGCCTTCGGCTCGGGTCATGGTCCCAGGGTCCTGGGATCGAGCCCCGCATCGAGTCCTGCATCGGGCTCCCTGCTCGGCGGGGAGCCTGCCTCCTCCTCTCTCTCTCTCTGCCTGCCTCTCTGCCTACTTGTAATCTGTCTGTCAAACAAATAAATAAAATTTTTTAAAAAATAATAAAAAAATTAAAAAGACATTGAAGGGATAAGAGACGTCAAAGCACAGAAAACATACAGGCAAGTAGGTCTGAGAAAGGCAATGCAACGCCGAACCTCTTAGTGTATAAGCGACATGAGGGAGTTTTGTTGGTTGGTTTTCTTTTGTTCGGGTTTTGCACGGCTTTCTTCCCAGTACCTGAAGGAGCTACTGGCACATAGTAGACATTTGATTCATTATTTGTTGGGTGAATGCAGACTCACATTCTAGTAAAAGAGACAAAGACAGCACAGGAGTACATGTTCTTGTGGCGTCGTATATGGTAAAGGCACCAAGTCCAGCCTAGAGGTGGTCTGAGAATTTGGTCTTCCCAGCTTCCCAAGGCTATGTAGGAAGACTGGGAGGGTGCTCAAACGAATACTTCTGTCGCCCGGCCAAATGGTTCTGCTCAAGAGACGAAATATTGAAGAGTCAAACTTTTTTTTTTCTCTGTTAGTTTCCCACTAGTGTGTAGCTGTAACTTTAGTTTTTCTTCATGGCTGGGTGCACATTTAGCATGCCTATTTCCATTTTATTGTGTTTCATTGGAATCCAAATATAGATTTTTTAAAAGATTTTATCTATTTATTTGTCAGAAAGAGGGAGAGAGCACAAGCAGCGGGAAGGGGCAGAGGGAGAGAGAGAAGCAGGATCCCCACTGAGTAAGGAGCCCGACGCAGGGCTTGATCCCAGGACTCTGGGATCATGACCTGAGCTGAAGGCAAGATACTTAAACTGACTGAGCCACGCAGGCATCACCAAACATAAATTTCTGTAACTAATTTTAATATAGCCTTCCTTTTTATCACGGAGTAGGCATTGTTCTTTCTGATCAAATATTAAAGTGAAGTAGAGAAGGAGAAGAGGAGAAACAGCCCTGGAGTCCCCCAGGAACAGCAAAATCAGAAGGAGGGAGTCTGTGGATTACTGAGTTACTAGAGGGACCTAGTTTCTAAAAATTGCACCATATACTTAAAGGGAAATTTTCCCATCATAGAACAAACTAGAAGTTAAAAGTAAAGTTACCAAAGCCTCTCACCACATCATTCTAATCTAAATATGCAAGTGAGACATTTGAGGGTCAGGCCCCATTACTAGCTGCACTTTGACTTCATGCTGTCATAAAATAATTTGTGTTCTACCTTGAAAATCCTTTGGCTGAGACCTAAAAAGAGAAAGTATTCCTTGAGGAAGGAAAATTATCTCCTAAAATGAAAGGAAAGTATCCTGTTGAACATGACTTTATGGGTCTCCGTTCCCAAGTAGACACAGAAAAGGATTTTCTAGCAGAAATTTTCAACTACAAGAGTACCTCTGACTCTAAACATATTGTTGGCTTCCACGGATTCCTACAGGAGCAAGGCACAGATGGCTTATTTTATTGAGATTCTTGGAGGACCCTCTGTGTGTTGATGATAGTAGTTTTATGCACACAAGTGACATAGCTTAATTTGCAAATAATAGACAATAAGAGCAGTTAGTAGTAAAATAGAATGCCATTTGGACTATTAACGTTTTCATTATGGAAAATGCAGAGTGTGGGTAAAGGTTGGGGTAGATATGTTTATCTCTGTTAATGGTACGGATGCTTTGCAACAAAGACGTGCTGAATAGAAATTGAGGCCAGTGGTGGTCATACATTATGTATAATATTGAAGAGCTCAGGCCACAAAAGCCTGCATTTCCTGGTCAACAAAACATGTACTATAGAAACTACCCATATAATTTCACAAGTCAACTCAAGAGGTTAAAACTGATGGATAATAAATTGAAAAAGAACGGTCTAAAGAATTCATCCTGTTTTGTTTTTCCAGTAGACAAGCAAAATATCCATTTCTTTACATTGTTAATGCTTTAAACTAGAATTATTCTCCAAACAGGACTGGTGCTCTTTCACAGATCCATATGATTTTTCTTACTATGCATGTAGCTGTCATTCCTCTCATTTTTCCAGTTCAAGTAGCAATGCTTCTAATGAAAAATTTTCAAACTAAATGTCTCAGAAAATGATTTTGTGTTTCTCTCTTCAAGTACTGAGGAAATCATGCAGGAAAAGCAAAGAAATCATTCTCTTTTGGGTTGAAAGCATTCATATTTGATAAGTGATTTGAAAGTAAAATGAGATTTTATATAAACATTTTACATTTTTTATGGGCTTATCTTTATTGGTATTCTTTTCAGGAAAGAGTCATTACTAAAGAAATATGAACGTATCAAAAATGCATATATGACAAAGTACAGTTATTGATAATTTGCATTAGAGAAATAAAGAAACCTTGCAAAGTGAATATGAGGAAGAAACTAGTGATAAAATGCTTCCAGGAGAGTGGTATTAAAGATGAAAACCAAAAACATTTTCCTTTATGTGAACATAGGACTGCTGCCTAGAAATACAATCCAAAAGATATAAAGGAGAAACAACAAATTACTTGGGGGGGGAGTAAAACCAGAAAATTCACTAGTAAATCTCTATTTTCAGAATGTCCTCTATAGCATAATGTGGCCCCTCTGGATGGCTGCCAAGTCCCTGGACTAGAAATGTGGTTATGGGATCTAAGGCCTGATCTTTGGTTCACATTCTTGCTCCACCCCTGAAATTCTTTTCTACCACATTTAAACCATCAATTGGCAATTAGCTCAGCATTGCTTATGTGTATAAGGGCCCTGGGCTCTAGCAAGATCTCATAAAACTGTTTATAACATATTCCACAGCAGAGTAAAAAAGCAAACTGACAAACGACCCCCACCTTTAGCTTTACGCCCTTCTGGTTAGAACTATATGGAAAAAACAGTGCAACTACGTTGGTGTGAGTGCTTCTGAGAAGAGGGGTGGCACATAACCATCGGAGAGAATACCAGATCGCACTTTTCAGCATTTTGTAGGGAGGCATAGGATTTATACTCAGGGTATAGTCTTGGCACATACTAATGTATATTTATTGAGGACCGACTCTGTGCCAGGTACTAAGCCACTCACCGTGCAAGGGGCAAAGAGGAACAGGTTACAATGATGTCTTCAAGGGGCTTACAATAAGGAAGGGACCTGAATTATTACGCAAACAGCGATCATAAAGGTAGGTCTGATATGAAACTTTGTCTGATATATTCATACACACCTTCAAAGAAAAATAGCTTGAAGCTTTACTTTCTGTATATGTTATGCATCCCAAGGCTTTAAAGATTCAACCTGAGACCAATACCCAAATCCAGAAATGGTCTGGAGCATTAAGCCCTCGCCAAGACAGGACTCCAAAATTGCCAAGTGCCTCACTAGCCCATTGATTAAGTTCACCTTCCAAAAGTGTGAGTGTGAAAGAGGCAGAGAGAGTAAGTTTGTTGGTAATGTGGCTGAAGTTGAAGAAGTAGAAATAGATGCTTACTACCTCACTGTGCTAGCAGAAAATCAGAATAAGGAGTAAGGACCGATGCACTCCTTGACTGGAAGGAATGGGGATGGACACCTGAGCAGAATGCTAGAGCTCCATCTGAGCCCAGAGGGTCCCAAGCACGACTGTGTCCTAGAATCTGGTTCTGTTTTCCGTGAACTGGCTGGCTGAGGCGATGGGTCTTTCCTGGATGCCCTGGGTGTGCCTATTCCTCACACTCTGAGAAGACCCCTCCCAGCACAACAAAACTTGGGAAATTTAAAGGGCTCCACGCATAGCAGTAGAATCGTTCTTACCTTGGAGTTTTGGCATCTGATACTTAGAAGGCTCACAGATATTGGAATGAGTATTGTTGAGCGAGAGAAGTGGGCAAAGTACAAGGGGAGGTAAGAGAGAGGAAATTATCCCTTGCTGAGAGAAACAGAGACCAGCCTTCACGGAGACAGTGTCATTTGGACAGAGCCTGCAAGTCAGAGGGTACCTCATGGGGACTGAAGGGAGGGAGGGACTGACTGACTGTCTGACTTCCCAACACACTCTTAAAAGGGGATTTTAAGCTGTTTTTCACTATTATGTTGTCTGGATAGTTTTTAAAGCTAGAATGCAAATATACTGGCGAGAACATAGTTGCACTTTTTGAAAGTAATCACTTCCCCCTAAAACCCAAGGACTGGGTCTTACACCTCGGGTTCTGCCCCCCGCCCCCTCCATTCCGAGAACTTGTCTTTGCGAAGGCAGGAGGGTTAGGGAGGATGCAGACTCAGAAGTAAGAACTACAGGCAGCAGACAAAGTCTTAGTGGCAGGGCAGGGAGGGAAGCAGTTTAGCTTCAAGTCAACACCAAAAGGGGAATATTCGTGGGAAATAAGGTTGGAAAAGTAGATCTAGGTATTTATTCTCTAGGTATTTATGCTGTAGACATTGATGATTTCTAAACAAGGTGCAGGGGTGGGGAGGATGTCAGTGTTGTACTTCAAGAGGATTCATGTGAAAGTAGTGTAGGAAGTGGATTTGAAGAGTCAGTGGGGGCAAGTTAGGAACCCAGTGCAGAAGTCTAGGCAAGAGGTAATGGGCATGCTGGTCAGTGTAAAAGTACACGTACTTTACGGCGTTACTATTCAGGATTTGTGTGAGTGTCTTGCATTTATATCCACCTTCATTATTTATTTACTACTCCTCTTTATGGTAAGTCAGTACCACGGCAATACTACATATCTTTCTTTAATTTACAGCAGTGGGATTGAGTACAAGATGCAAATTCCGTAACAGCTTGTTTCTTCAACAGCACATAAGGAAAAATAATAACCATTCCACACATTGTTTACTATTTTGGGTAGAGATGTTACTGAAATCTAATCCGTCCCAACTTTTTTTTTTTACAAAGTAATTTTTCTTTTTTTCTTCTCAGATACTTTGAGAATTCTTAGATTTGAAAAGCAATCGACTTTAGGATGTTGAGTTTTATAAGTTGATGTCTCAGGGTGTAACACTGCACCTGTTGTGATTTTAAAAGTCACATCTATCTCACCATGTGTAATCACACGCATTGCAGCAGCCTGCCTCTGACTATCTAGAAGCAAGCTTGTGATGGTTTTCAAGTGTTCTGTTCGAGAAGTATTTGAGAAAGATGGCCCAACAGTCTATTGATAATAGCATCAGAGCTTTCCTTTCTTCTTTTGCTTTATTTTGTAGGATTTCTGATTTTCCTTAGAAAAAGAACCAGACCAGTGGATTCTCAGTATTTCCCATCTGAGACAAATGATTGGAGCTAATCACAGTCATCGTATACTCCCATGGGAACTAGCTGCAAATCCTGCTCAAGAAAGCATATGAATATTCACTTCGGTTTGGGAAGCATGTGCTAGGGTTAAACCTGAACACGAATTAAAAATTTTAAAGTCAGGGATGCCTGGGTGGCTCAGTCGGTTAAGCATCTGCCTTCGACTCAGGTCATGATCCCAGGGTCCTGGGATCCAATTCCGCATCAGGTTCCTTGCTCAGCAGGGAGCCTGCTTCTCTCTCTGCCTGCTGCTCCCCCTGCTTGTGCACACACTCTCTCTTTCTCTCTCTGATAAATAAATAAATAAATTTTTAAAAAATTTTAAAGTCAATTCAAGTACGAAAGGCTTTTACATTAGTTAGAAATGACTTTTGGATATCCTTACCACTAAATACATCTCAACACCTTGCTTAGTTGAGAGCCCCTAGCCTTGATGATCTTGTCAACATCAAGTATTACTCAGTATCAGTAAAGCACACACACACACACACACACACACATGACATACTGTCCCACTGTCCACACACGCGTGTGCATTCCCAGTTCTAACTAGACAAGACCTTTCCTTTTTTACTTTTTACCTTTGTTTTCTGAACTTTGATTTTTCAAAATTCCTCAACAATTACATACAATTGGGATGCCTGGGTGGCTCAGTGGGTTAAGCCTCTGCCTTTGGCTCAGGTCATGATCCCAGGGTCCTGGGATCGAGTCCGCATTGGGCTCCTTGCTCAGCAGGGAGTCTGCTTCTCTCTCTGCCTCTGCCTGCTTGTGCTCTCACTCTCTCTCCCTCTCTCTCTCTGACAAATAAATAAATAAAATAAAATCTTAAAAAAAAATTACATACAATTGCACAGAATTTACTCTTTGATTTTAGATACAACTACATTTATTTTTTTAAAGATTTTATTTATATATTTTTACAGGAGAGAGAGTGTGTGCATGAGCCATGGAAATGGCAGGCAGAGGGAGAAGCAGGCTCCCTACTGAGCAGGGAGCCCGATGCAGGACTCCATCCCAGGACTCCAGGATCATGATCTGAGCTGAAAGCAGTCACTTAACCAACTGAGCCACCAGGCACCCTCCCATTAACTTTTTAAAATACAAGCAGCGTCACATTCTGAAACCAGAAAAAACAATTGAGTGGAGCATCCATTTGTCCTTACTTATTGATGTAATAGTTTGTTTTCAGGATGGTTTTTTGGAAGTACATATTAATTATATTTTAGTATATTTTCTTGGGTTGCCCGCATTCTTATCCTCCTGACACATGTCAAAGGTCATTTTGGGATTTCTGTAGTTTTTTATTCGACAAATACTTTTTGAGTGTCTACTCTGTGTTTGGTGATGGGAATTCACCAGTGAATAGAACAGACACCAATCTTAGATCACGTATAGCTTAGTTTCTAGTTGGGGGAAGACAGACCGTGAACAAATAAATAAGTGAAACATATTGTGTGACAGATGGTGATCTGTGGAGAAAAGCAACGAAGATAAAGGAAAGAGAGTTCTGGAGTGGAAGTTGCCATTTTAAGTAAGGTAGTCAGGGACCTCAACTGAGAAAGAGGTGTTTCAGCAAAGAGCTGCAGGGAGCGGGAGAGTGAATCCTGTGGTTACCTGGGGAGAGGAGCCTTCCTGGAAGAAGGAACACTACCCGCTGTGGAAGCCCTGAGGTGACTGTGTGCAGGTCGGTCCAGGGAACGGGAGGAGGCTGGTGTGGCATCAAAAGAGGGGGAGGAGCAGATGTAATTAAGATCCCTAATCACTTGACTGAATTAAAAGGGAAATTATAGAAGAGTGCCTAAAGGTAAGAATGATACAAGAAGCAGACATTGCAGATGTGCTCTCCTGGGAGGCTTGAAGCAAATTGTCCTGCTGTGGAGAGGGTCCTGGCAGTCTTCGCGGACGGCCTCCCCACCACAGCCACAAGAACTGGATTCTGCCAACAACCAGTGAGCCTGGAAGAGGACCCCAGCTCCAGATGAGGTCACAGCCCTGGCTGACATCTTCACTGCTGTCTCGAGACCCCGGGAAAAGGACTCAGTTACTCTTGACCATGGAAACTGAGATAATAAGTGTTTATTATCTTAAGATGCTCAATCTGTGGTATTTTGTTACACAGCTACAGAAATTCATATGGCTAGTAGAAAGTGACCAGAACTTGAAAGACAGTAGGAATAGCAGATGATAAAGAAGCAGCCACTACCCCTAGGTCTGAGAGCACGGAAAAGCAGAGACGCTCTACTTTCCCCTGGATGCCACAACCGGGACTGAGATCCAGACCTTGTGCAAGAGGGCAGGTGTGGCTCACTGAAAAGCAGAGAAATTACTGTGGGCTCCACTGATAGGACTTGCTGAAAACTTGCCTTGAGGAACTTGCTGGAAATCTGCCCTCTGGGATAAGAGTCATTCGACTACAGCCTGCAGCCTGGTCCACCACCTGTTTTTATACCGTCTAGGAGCTAAGAATGGTTTTTGCATTTTAAATGGTTGAAAAAAAGTCAAAAGAATATTTCCTGGTATGTGAAAGTTGCATGAAAAAAAAAAGTCAGTGTCTATCAATAAAGTTTTTTTTTAAGGATTTTATTTATTTATTTGACAGAGATCACAAGTAGGCAGAGAGGCAGGCAGAGAAAAAGGAGAAAGCAGGCTCTCCACGGAGCAGAGAGCCCGATGTGGGACTCGATCCCAGGACCCCAGGATCATGACCTGAGCCGAAGGCAGAGGCTTTAACCCACTGAGCCCCCGGGCGCCCCTATCAATAAAGTTTTATTGGAGCACACATACACAAAGAGGAGGAAAATATACGATTAGGAAATTAGGGGAGCTCCTCATGGGTCATTTGGAGGGTGCTGCCTTTGAGTAAGATGGGAAGTTATTGGAGGTTTTGAACAAAGGAGTGACAAGGTTTTATTGTGACTGACCTGAGCATCAGTGGATGAGATATGAGTTTGAAGTTACTAAG
Source organism: Martes martes (assembly GCF_963455335.1). NCBI lineage: Eukaryota > Metazoa > Chordata > Mammalia > Carnivora > Mustelidae > Martes > Martes martes. Next base: position 68,826,671 of record NC_137895.1, read on the forward strand.
GATGACTTCTACAGAGCCAAGGTGTGTTATGGAGCTGCGGTAAGATTCAGTGTCAAGAAGTTTCACAGTTTTGTTTTTTTGGGTTGTTTTGTTTTGGTTAAAAAAAAAAAAAAAAAGGGAGAGAGGGAGAGAAGGGGGAGAGAGAGAGAAAAAGATCCGGTATTGTTGAGACACTGAGAGTAGAGACTTTGATTATAACATGACCCATGCTCCTGAGAAGCCTGGTGCGTTAAAACAATCTGGAGAATATATACAGATGGTCCCCAGTTTGCCGGGATTCAAGTTACAGTTATTTACTTTACATGGTGAGAAAGCCATACTCATTCAGTAGAAACCATACTTTGAATTTTGAATTTGGATCTTTTCCCAGGCTCGTGATATCCAGTGTGATGCTCTCTTGCGGTGCTGGGAGGCGGCCGCCACAGCTCCCAGTCAGCCCTGCCGTCAGGAGGGTCAACAACCAGTACACTGACAACCGTTCTGTACCTGTTCACCCGTTCCGTTTTTCACCCTCAGTACAGTAGTCAACAAATTACATGAGCTATTCAACACTGTGTTATAAAATAGGCTGTGTGTTACATGATTTTGCTCAAGTGTAGGCTGAGGTAAGGGGCTCCGGGCATGTTTAAGGCAGGCTAGGCTAAACTGTGGTGTTCAGTAGCTTGGGTACAGTCAATGCATTCGACTTTTGATATTTTCAGTTTATGATGGGGTTACTGGGGTGTGACCCCATCATAAGGGAGATTTGTGGTGTGTTTATAATCATAATAAAAACATGATAATTCTTTGTTTTTACTCACAGCTTTTCTTCAAGCCAGGACAAGCCCTGCCGCCGTGTCAGTTAAACCATCTGCAAAATGTACAAAAATTGTATTTGGAAACATTCCCTTGGCATTCTGGGAAATTCAATTAAGTAATGTCTGTAAAGTACTTCAAGATCCTGAAGAACACAAAACTGACCTAAAAAAAGAATTTTCAGTTATTGTGAGGAAGTACATTATTTGGGGCATCTGTTTTACCTTTATATGTTATCTTAGTGATAATTTCTCCCAAATACTGTATGAGTAGATACTGTCTAATAGGGACTCAGAGAGCCTGTTCTGAGACATAAAACAATAATTTTGGGAAAAAGCTAATTAGCAGACTGCTCTTTATTAAATGTGGCCCTGTTTTACTACCAAAAAAAATTTAACAAAAGTTCTTTCAAACAGTAGTTCTCACAGTGTGGTCCTGGCACCCCTGAAAGTTCCAAGACCTTTTTAGGAGGTCTCCAAGGTCAAACATATTTAGAATAACACCAAGCCATTATTTTCTTTATTCATCTTCATTTCTCTTATGAGTGCATGGTAGAATTTTCTAGAGACTGTTTCATTCTAAATAGATAGAAATTGGGAGATGTGAGAATCTAGCTTCTTGTATTAAGTCAGATGTTACAGAAATTTGCAAACATGTTAAAACAATGCTATTCTTCTCACTACTTTTCTTTAAAAGTATAAAGATAAAAGATATAGGTTTATATATATAAAGATATAGATATATAGGTTTATATATAAAGATATAGATATCTTCTTTAAAGATATAGGTTATCTTTATAAAAATGTTTTTTATGTTAACATGCAATGAGTTTATTGTTATTTGAAATGAATAAAGAACTCCATAAATTATTTTAAAATTTTATTTATTTGAAAGAGAGAGGATGAGAGGGGGGTGGGGTCAGAGGGAGAAGCAGACTCTCCACTGAGCAGGGAGCCCCATGCGGGAGTCCAGGATCATGACCTGAGCCGAAGGCAGTCACTTAACCAATTGAGCCACCCAGGCACCCCAAGGTACGCCACTTTCACTGAACATTTGACAAGGAAAATAATCTTCAACTGAAACAAGAAGAATTTAGCAAAAAAAGTGACTTCTTTCAACTGAGGACATACGTATACTAAATTAGAAGCCTAGTCCTAAAAGGTTAATGCCCCTAGACTCCAGAATTGATGTTATAAAATATATAATAACTGTGATTAAGGAGAAAAGACAGGAACTAGGAAATTCAGGCTTGTAATTGATCATGTGGCTCAGTTGTTTAAGCTGCCTCTGGCTCAGATAATGATCCCAGGGTCCTGGGATTGAGTCCCATGTTGTGCGGGAGTCTGCTTCTCCCTCTGCTCTCCCCCCCACTTGTTCTCTCAATCTCTCTGTCTCTCTCAAATAACTAACAAAATCTTTAAAAAAAAAAAAATAGCCCAATGAGCACCCCCTTGGAGAACTAGAAGAAAGCAATTAAGAAATAATAATCTGACTCTTAATATTTATTTATTTGAGAGAAAGAGAGTGAGCATGGGCGTGCATAAGCCAGGGGAGGGGCAGAGGGTCTCAAGCGGACTGCGTCAAGCATGGAGCCTGAGATGGGGGCTCGATCTCACAATGCTGAGATCGTGACCCGAGCCAAAGTCAACAGTAAGACACTTAACCAGTGAGCCACCCAAGCGCCCCTAACTTTTGGTATTCTTAAAAACAAAACAAGCATCAAATAAAGTTACTATTGCATTGGATAGATAGAAGCAAAAACAAGAGACTTAAATTGATTTGCAAAGACTTCACTTGAGTACATTATTTGTCCTATTGTTTTCTCTAGAGCGGCTTATCAGCAAATCTTTATTAAGTAACTACTATGGGCTCAACTCTCCCTGGCTCATAAAATCTGAGAATTCAGTGGTCCCTAGCTCATAAAATTTATATTTCAGCAGAGGAAGAGACAAGCAAACAAATAAACAACCAAGATACTCTCAGGCACGGTGAGAGATGAAAGAGGCCATTGTGTTAAAGGGTGACTATTTGAAGGGTAGCAGTGAGGGAATAGGGCGGGGAGAGATGATGTAGACTGGGTGTTGGGGAATCTCTTACTGAAGTGGAGGTTTTAAGCTGACACCTGAAAGGCAGGAAGAGTCTTGCTGGGAGGATCATGCAAGGATAGGACCCCAAAGAGGTTGGAAGCAAAAGGTGTCTAGTCTAGTGGGAGCCCAGAAAGGAGAAGGGTCCTACATGTTGTGGTCAGAAGGCACATGAAATAGCTTGCAGAAGTTTGAGTTTTATTTTTGAGTGCAATGAAAAGCCTTCGAAGAGCTTGATCCAGTCATGCAATTCAGATTCAGTTTGCATTTTGAAAAGGATCCTGGGTGAGCCTGGGTGGCTCAGTTGCTTAAGCCACTGCCTTCTGCTTGGGTCATGATCCCAGATTGAGCCCAGCTTCGGGCTCATTTTTCTGCAGGGAGCCTGCTTCTCCCTCTGCCTCTGCCTGCCACTCTGCCTGCTTGTGCTCTCTCTCTGACAAATAAACAAAATAAAATCTTTGGAAAAAAAAGAAAAGAAAAGAATCAGACTGGCTGCCTCATTGCTTCATGGGAAATGGATTGCGGAGGAACAAGAGAAGAAGCAAGGAGACCCGTGAGAGATGACTGTCTGCCTGGGACAGGGACGATGGATGGTGGTTTGGACTGTGGTGGTAGCAGAAAAGAAGGGGACAAGTAGACGGATATGGGAACCGTGTGCTCTTTGTTTAAAATTATGCATAACTCTTGTCCGGCTTATAGGAGGAGTTTAACAAACGGTAGCTGTTATGTCACTGCTCTCTTCTTAAGCAAGAGGTTGCAGAGATTAACGAATTTGTTCTAGCTCACAGGACTAGTAAATTCAGCCAGGGCACTGTTCCCACGGTCACCGGGTACTGTTAGACCAACCACAAAGCGCCTTACCTGAGGTCTTTTTCCTTCCAATCTTTTCTGCATTTAACTGCCATTCTGATCATCCTTGAACATTGCTTTTGTCATGTCTATCTTGCTGATAAAGCGCATTATATGTATTCACGCAGTTATTGAGTAATGGCAGTGAACTAGGCTTGCATGGGGGGGGCGGTTCACACACCTAAGATAGGGGTTTTCCCTCTGGGATTTTAGAATTTACTTGGGGAGACATGATTAATGAAAATGAAATAATAGATCAAAAAGAGAATGGCATAATTAACAAAGCTTCCTTAAAGGATCTTGAAAGAGAGAGCATTTCAGTAAAGAGAGAGACAAAAAGATGCTAGGTGAAAAGAGAAGCAAAAACAACATGCTGGTTTTGTGGCAGAGAGTGGGGGACATTCATGAGAGGAGAGCGTCTGCTCTGGGGAGGTGGAAGACAAAGTGGCAGGGCGGGATTGGTGCCAGACCATGCATGGGATCAAAAGCTGGACATCAAGGATTTGGACCTGATTCAGCTAGATATAAAGCATTATTAAAGACCTCTAAGCAAGACTTGGTCGGAGTGAAGGCTTCGCTGGGACCGATGATCATTTCTCCCTCTAATTTCAAAGGTAATTATCATCATCTTTAGGTACCCATTAGGTACTTAGCTTGTAACCTTTTGCACTTTAAAACTCTATAATCTGTAGGGCTGAAACCTGTGTGGAATAGGTATGGAGTAAATGTTTGATGATGATGAAAGACATGTGTAAGGAAGATTAATTTGGCAACAGCATATGGCCTGAATTGGAAAGAAGAAAGCCAAGAGGTAGAGAAATCATGAGGACGTTGTTCCAGAAATATAAGCGTGATGGAAGGAATGTGGAAGAAACAGATACGAGAAAATACTTAGGAAGTAGAGTTCAAAGAAACTGAGCCAATTTGAATGTGGAGTGGGTTAAAAATTAATTTAAGTCTTCAAGTCCAAGTCTTTTGAAGGGCCATGATGCCACTCAGGTAAGATGGAAAAATCGGGAGAGGGAATTGGTTTGTGGGAATAAGGTGAAGAATTTAGTTTTAGACAGGAATCCAAAATGATGACAGGACATTCATTTAAAAATGGCCTGGAATTTGGCTAGGTGAGATTGAAGTGACAATGTAGAAACAGGGCTGAAGTGTGGTTATAATTTTATTCACTTCAGCAGATATTTACAGAGGCACTACTATGTGCTAAGGGCTGTGGGTTGTGGAGTTAAAATGAGGCAGAAACCTTGAAGAATTAATGTAATGGGGGAAAACAGATGTGTGAAAGGGAATATAAAGTCTAATGGAGTAAGTGTCCAGAGGAGATTATATCCTGAGAAAGTGAATTAAATAGTACCTATTAGTGACACAAATTGCCCACTAGAGAAAACTGGAGAGTCTATGAAAGTATCCATAGGTAGCTTCTTCTGCTTCATTTTTCCTGCTCTGTGTCCCGTTACTCTGGCCACAAATGTCTGGATTTTGGATTGGCCTCCAAGTGGAGGCAATCCTCTCTAAGCCAGGCATAAAGAAGATCGACCACCAATGAGGTGGCCCGTCAGGACAACTGTGTCCTGTAACAGCCCTTGTTATTGCATAGTGAATGACAGATGCATGTCGATGCTCTTGCTTGGGATGTTTTAAATGTAAGTTGCAGAGAGCAGTCACTAGAAGCAAGAGATGGCTGTACAAGTTGGGACCGTATATGAGAAAGAAGCAGAGAGATGCTGATTCAGTAGAATGGCAAAAGTATTAGAGCATGGGCAATAGATGCCTGTCAATGAGGGAATGAGCCAGGCACCAGAGCCTGTTGCAGGATCATAAGAACTGCCGTTGATTTCTGGAATCGACAGTAGTTCCGGCTGATGATGTGTTTTTCTAGTTTCCTTATTTCCTGAAAATAAACCCTCAGCATTCGCAGTGCTCTGAACATGTCCTGGCATTTTAGATCTCACAAGAGCCCAGCTAGCACAAAGGAATTTCTGTTGTTTGGGCTTTCATTATGTCTGCAGAAAAGAGTATCTTGTGAAGGATAGGTCAGTATGATCTTCATAAAGCACGATCAAAAGGACATTCACAAGGGCACGTGTGTATGTGGCTGCCTTCCCAGAAGAGTGTAGCGGTAGAGGGCAAAAACCTCAGTTACATCTTAGAGCAAACCTCGAATCCTCAAGTTTATACTTTTGTGCTATTCCTTCTCTCTTTTCCCAGCATGATCACAGTGTAGGTCTGTGGGCTTGTCCTTAGGGAGAGCAGAGAAATGGAGAGCTATGGAGACTATTCAGTGCAGGCACCAAGTTTAAAGAAGGAAACCCCAGAAGACAGTAGACAGTGTAGCTGCCAAGAGCCATGTGTCAGGATCAGAGTTTCTCAGTGTACAGAATGCAAACCACCAGTTTAGGATCACCTGATTTGTTAAAAATGAAGATTTCTAGATCACCTTGCCCCGGCTGAATAGAATCTCTAAGCGAGGGCCCTAGGAACTTGCATTTACTAAGTATGCAAGGCGCTTCCCTTGGAGATCCGCCCCTGTGAGCCCTGTGTCAAGGAAAGAGAGAGAATGCTTGTTTCTGAGAAAGTACCCAGGACTGAAGGGTGGAAAAGTTTGGCACAAATATGCATACATTGCTGTAGGAGTGAAAAAGAAACAGAGAAGGTGTGTGAGCTCAAGGTGGAGGATAGGGTGAGCAGAAGAGAGAGTGGGATGCAGGTTTGCTCTGGGAATCATGAGCTCAGATGATAATTGAGACCATGGAGATGGATTAGGTTTCTGCTAATGCCAGAATTTTAACAATCAGCATAAAAGTGCTATATAAAGCTCTCCTCTCCTCTTTATTATAGTCCTTGTAAGATTTATGGAGCACCAACTACAGGGAGAACATTGTATTAGCAGCTGTCAAAGAGAACAAGAGCTTATCATGTACTAGAAGTTGGACAAAATAAATCTGTAGTTTATATTTAAGAGTGACTACAAAGCAACATCCAAATAAGTGCAAATTCATTCATTTAACAAAAACTCATTGTGTCCATTATGTGCAGACACTTTCCTTGACTCCACAGGGTGTGGTTTATCAGAAGGTGACCTGGGTGAGTTTAAAGGCAGATTTTGAAAGAAAGTAAAAACAGATTACTGAGAGGTTAAGGCACTCTAAGCAAGGATTTAGAGTCACAGAGTTCAGAGAGAGGGTACATAACTTCATTCAACATTCCATAAATATTTATTAAGTGCTTATTGTGTTGTAGACACTGGAAACATAGCAGTAATAGACAAAAATCCCTGCCCTCCTGGAGCTTAATATTCTGGTGGGAGAAAGACAAGAAAGCACAATAAATTAAGTTATATAGCATATTAGAAAATGGTGTTTTGGAAAAAATAAAACAGGAAGAGAGGATTTGGTGGGGGCAGGGGGAGGGATAGATACAGTATCAAAGATGATCCTTTGGGAATAACTCCTTGGAAGGAGAGGTTTCTAAGTCTCCTATAAGATTTGTAAGTGTCAGGAAGATTTATGACTATGTAGTGGACATATGTTCTGTTAGAGGCAGCAAGTGCAAATTCCCCCACAAGAAGCCTGCCTGGCATTTTCAAGAACAGCCAGGAACCTGTGTGTGTGTGTGTGTGTGTTTAAGTGAGGAAAGAGGTAATAGGATAGAGTTCAGAGACAAAAGGGGTGAGGGGTGTTACATAATCTAAGGCCATAGGTCTTGGAGATTTTTGCTTTTTCACTAAGTGGGATGGGAGCCACAGGCAGGATGGGAACCTCTAGAGCTGGGAGCAGAGGAGTGAACATGATCTGACATGGATCCTTCAATTCAGCAGGGTGAACTTGGGCCCAACTTTTCACCTCTCTAAATTTGTTTCCTCATCTGTAAAGTATTGAAAAGTATTCGTCCTAAGGTTGTTGTGATGATTAAATAAGATGATATGTTCAAAAGATTTAGCAACTACTTGACACAGAGTAGGGACATTCTTTTCCCTTCCCTGTCTTCCACTTCCTCTTTTCTGTCTCTTCCACTTGGTACCAGGTGCTAGCAGAGAAAGACCAGAATAAGTCTTGCAGGTGACAGCCCACCTAAGGGGTAGGAAGAAAAGGGTGACCATTGTTTTAGGGACTGTGTTAAGTGACATAGTTCGGATTTAATATAATCGTTTGGGATTTAAATAATAGTTGGGATTATTAGTTGGGATTTAAAATAATCGTTTTATTGTATTTTACCATGTGGACTAGAGACACAGAACCGGAAACACTCAGGTAGCTCTATTAGATGCAGATGCTGGTCTCCCAGGCCTCAACCTTGAAAACACCCAAACAATTTACTTCTCTAGGTAGTTTATCAGACTCTGGGTTATGCTAGCAGTTTTAATTGTTCTGTTGTTAGACGTGTTAACTCCCTGAACGTTAACTGATTAATCTCAGTCTTCTAATTAATGTTTGAGTGATTCTCCTCAGGTCTAAACTATCAAGGGCACTTCTACTTAAACACAGTTTATCTTCCGTTTGTGCCCTCATGGGCAATAGGTACATTTGAGGTCGCTCTTTAGAATGACCTGCGATGACTTCAAAACATCCATAAACACAACAACAAAAAACAACAAGACAGAACTCCTCCCCGTTGAGATTAATGATGAAAGCCTGTGTCGCGGCTGTTTGGGCTTGGGGCTACGTTCCCAGCCCCCAGAGCGTTAAGGCTGGTAATCACCAAGCCGTGGTCAGAAAGCCCCTGGGTGGGGAACTCTCTGCCCGACGTCTCCCTAAGTCACCGAAGTCGCCTCCCACATTTGGTGACTGCTGTTTATTTACTTGCAGTAAATGACAGTAAATGAGCGTGCACGAGTGCAGCGGACCCCGAAGGGCGGCGGATTTCCCGCGGCTTCTCTCAGGAGAGCGGGAGGGGGTGCGGCAGGGTCGCTCCCGGAGTCCCTGGCGTGCGCGCAGCCCAGCGCCCCGCGGCCGGGGTGCGAGTCTGCGGCCGCGGGCTGGGCTCTGCGGCGAGAGTCCGGAGGCGGGCCGCCGCGTGGGTCCCGCGGTCCCTCCTCCCCGCCCCGCCGAGGCGCCGCCCAGACCCTCCCCCCACCGCTCCGCCGGCCCGGCTCCCCCACTCTTCGCCGCCCGCCACCCGGTTCCCCAGCCAGCCCGGCCCCCGCGCCTCCTCCGCTGGCCCAGCCCGGCCCCCTCCTTCTCCCCGGCGGCGCTCGCAGGCTTGCTCTCGTCCCTCTTCCCACACCGCCCTCAGCCGCTCCCTCCCCGCACGCCGGTCTGGAGAATAATCGAGCGCCGCGCGCATCGATAACTCTGCCCTCTGCGGCCGCCCGGCCCCGAACTCATCAGTGTGCTCGGAGCTCGATTTCCCTAGGCGGCGGCCGCGGCGGCGGAGGCACAGCGGCGGCGGCGGTGGCGGCGGCGGCGGTGGCGGCTGCCCGGCCAGTACTCCCGGCCCCCGCCATTTCGGACTGGGAGCGAGCGCGGCGCAGGCACTGAAGGCGGAGGCGGGGGCCAGAGGCTCGGCGGCTCCCAGGTGCGGGAGAGAGGTACGGAGCGGACCACCCCTCCTGGGCCCCTGCCCCGGTCCCGACCCTCCTCGCCGGCGCCGGGCGGGGCCGGCGGCGACTGAATGAATTAGGGGTCCCCGGAGGGGCGGGGAGGGGGTGCGGGCGCTGAGCCCCTGCGGGCGAGCGGACCGGGTGGGGGTGTCTGCAGGGGGAGGCGCGGGGACGCGGCGACGAGGGGAATGAGGAATGGGCGGTGCGGGGCTGAGGAGGGTGAGGCTAGAGGCGGCCGCCGCTTGTGCTGCTTCCTGGACGGGGAACCCCTTCCTTCCTCCTCCCCGAGAGCCTCGGCTGGAGGCGGCCGGGGAGAAACTCGCGGGCTGGGCGGGCTGCCCCTCTGGGCGGTGGGGTGCGGTGGAGGTTACTCCCGATGCGCTCCAATCTCCCCTCCCCCTCGTCGTTCTCTCTCTCTCTCTCTCTCTTTTCTCTCTCTCCCTTCGCTCCCGCACCTCTTCCTCCCTTCCCAGCCCTCGGCTGCCTCGGTTACTGCCTTCTCTGCTGCATCTAGCATCCCTAGGACGAAGGTATAAACTTCTCCCTCGAGCGCGACTGGACGGGTAGTGGTCCTTTTCAGTGTGTAGGGGGGGTATACGAGTAATAGGAGAGGTCACGCTTTGGAAGAGGCTAGGAAAGTGCTTAGAGACCACTGTTTGTGGTTATTGTGTTTGGAAAAAATGCATCTGCAGCCGAGTTCCTGACTGCTCCCCTCCCCCATGTATGGGCTGTGACATTGCTGTGGCCACAAAGGAGGAGGTGGAGGTAGAGATGGTGGTGGAAGAACAGGTGGCCAACACCCTACAACGTAAAGCCTATGACTTAGTGAAAAGGAAAAAGTTAATCCCAGAAGGTCTGTTTTGCTTTGTCAAGTTAAAACACACACGGAAAACCCGCAGAGCCGAAGCAGGGCTTTTTCCTTGCTAGTTGAGTGTAGACAGCAATAGCTAAAATTGTGCTTAAAGTTTAATTTGCCTGTTCCTGTCCTTTCCCCTGTCTCTTGTCTGTTACCTTTATCCTTACAAATTTGACCCTCCTATCCCAAGAGTTATTACAGTACTCCTAAATAGCATTTAAACATTTTTTCAAACTGACTAGCAAGAGGAGTTCATTGTAGCAGTCTTCCAGCCAACTGCTTGAAATACTCCTAAGCATGTGCATGCTTTAGCTGAAGTCCTAAGCTAGCCTTCTTAAATTTTGACATTTATCAAAATAAGGGTTAAAACAGAAAAGCATTTTCTTAAAATATTCATGTTATGTTTGTAATGGAAAAAAATTACAAAGAAATTACAAAGGGAAAAATTCTGTTCACAATCATCATCTCAGAATCAACCATATGAGTGATGTCACTCTTAGGTGACTAAGGTCCAAGATGCTGACTGGACCATGAGATAGACTGTAGACATCAAATATGGTTGATACCATTATTATTTACTTTGATACTGTAGCCATGGACAGGCATACCTGATTTCAAGAGACCATAGATGAGAGGATAATTCAGTTTTACGACAAAAGTGGCTTTCATTTTCCCTTAACGGTATGTTGGGTTCTAGTCCCACTTTACCCCTCCATAGCTATTTTAGCTTTGGGTGAGGGAGCTCTTTCTGGTCTATGATCTTCAGTAAGACTCCTTGGGAACCCAGTTCTCTTCAGTGGATTTAAATATTAGTTGGTTTATAAAATCCAATTCAGGGATTTTTTTTTTTTTCCCCAGAAACAACAGCTGCATAAACAGGTAGACCAGAAGGTGTGTGTGTCTCAGAACTCACACAGTTAAGCTGTAATCTCATATCTGTCCACAGTATCTCTTGGGCTAGCAAACTTTATAGTTGCAAGGACACCTTATACTCTTGAAAATTATTGAAGATCCCTATATGGGATATGTCAGTATGTACCATAATACAAATTAAAACTGAGAATTTAAAAAATTGATTAATTCATTTAAAAATAGAAATAAGCCTATTACTTGATAACATAATAGCGTTTTAATGAAAACTTGTTTTTCAAAACAAAAATTAGTGAGAATAGTGGCTTTGTTTCACATTTTTGCTAATCTCTTTAACTATATTGCTTAATAGAAGACATCTGCATATCTGCTTCTGTGTTCACTCTATTGTGATCACATCTGGAAAACTCTACACTTGTTAACCAATAAGAGTGGAAAGGGTAAATAACATTGCTGTAGTAATGGTATTATTAGTATTATTGATTTTGGCCTCTTGGATCCCCCAAAAGTTTTAGGAATGCTGCTGGATTCCTGGACCATAGTTTGATAACTACTGTTCTAGGCTCCCCAAATTGTTTTAGGGGATGGGATAGGCAGGGAGCCAGAGTACATTTTGGTGTGATTCTCCTCATTGTTCCCCATTTCCTGTGGCCTCTATTTGGAATAAAAGGTGGGAGCAATCAGGATAAGGTACATGCTTGGAGAGACTCCCAAGGTGGCCTGGCAAATAAGGCTAGGTGGCACAGAATAGGCCAGGGGGCTGTAATGTAATAGTCTTTGATAGGACAGTTGTCTAGCCTGTTCTTTGTGAGAAGACTCAGGAATAGTGTAAGGAGATAATGGTTAGTATATTATCGTTTGGAAAACCATATTACCTTTCTTTGGGTCGGGGGGGGATGCTATTTGGATAATTCTTGGTCTTCAGTTAATAGGAAACTGCATGCACTGTAGTGTTTATATTTGCACATTCATTAATTTAGAATAACTTATCCTGTAATTATCATGCACTTACTGCCATTCTTTGTGCAGTTCAGTTCTTATGTTTAGTAATGTGGTTATTGGGGGAAAGAAGGTAAAATTTAAAAAATCACTTTCTTTCAAAACATTTGAAACAGCTGATTAAAAAATATTTTGTCTTGAGCAGTCAACCTTACAAGTTGCCAGTATTTATTGCAGTTGTTGAGAGACTACAAGAAGCAGAGAGTAAGTCACTAAGAAGTATTCAGTTACTGCTTTTCAAAATCCCTCTCATTAAAAGCAGTGCATATCTTTAAATTTTATATAATTATATTTTTTTGGTGCAAAGTGTTTTTTTCAGCACTAACATAGGATTACATAGTGTGACAGATGATGAAATCATCCATACTGAATAGTTCAAAATTCTTAAAATTCTCTTAGTTTTTATACACCTTTATTTTCCCCAGCAGATATTTTACAGATTGAAATGTTATCAAATCTGCTTTGGTGTCTCAATTTTTATTTCCCCACTACATAGTCCAGCTTTATTTGACAGTCTTCTCTTCACCCCCATCTAACTCTTGTTAACTGCAGGAGAACTACTGTGATGATGCTTTTAAAAAGTTTTCTATAGCTTTTGGTTCTGACAAAGGCACTCAGCATATCCACTTGTAACTCTTAGGGGCCAGAGTCAACTAGGAATACTGTAGAGGTAGCTGTCAACAAGTTTTGTGTGGGTGTGTCCACAGGGTATAGACACTTGTACTGAGTGAAGTCATGGCATGTTCCTCTGAGAGCCATTAACTGCTACAGAGCAGCAGACTGGCTGTTTAGATAGAACAACCTGAATATACGATAAAAGAACTTTGTACTCTGAATGCATTTTTCTCAAACGTTGATGGGGGAGTTTGTAAACGAAATGCAGTTCATTACAATACTCATCTGTAGTCAACTGAAGTTTTCATCACTGAATTTTGTGAAGCATTTTGGAGTAATTTTTTTGTGTAAAGGTGAATTTGTGTTAAAAGGTTTTGATAGAGTGGGTTATATTAATTTCATGTTCTAATTTATATTAACCACATGTTCTAATTTAGTCACATTTTCATTATTTTTATTATAAGGCCTGCTGAAAATGACTGAATATAAACTTGTGGTAGTTGGAGCTGGTGGCGTAGGCAAGAGTGCCTTGACGATACAGCTAATTCAGAATCACTTTGTGGATGAGTATGATCCTACAATAGAGGTAAATTTTATTTTAATATTATGCATATTGATTTGTGCAGGCCCATTCTCTGGGTACAAAAAGGTTTCTCTGATCATTTTTTACGACTACTTGTTACAAGCAATTATACTGAAGATGATTTTACTAAGTTCTCTGAAATGTACTTGGGTCCCTTGGCTTTATTCTGAAGTTATATATGCAACTAGAGATACAGATAGCCCTTATTCTCACTAGAGTATTAAGATGTATAACTTCGTTCTGTTAGTATATGTGTTTTTTTATTGTATTTCAGAGTTTTGTGAGAGGGTAAAAATGTAAATTCACATCTTACCTAGACAGTCATTTTAAAAAATGGTCTTATAGTTGTTGCTTGTTTGTTTGTTTGCTATTTTAATGTCACATTCATAAGTTATAGTTGAATTGTACCAGTAAAATGTAACCATTTGGTGGTTGGTTTTTTTTTGTTTGTTTTTTTTTAACATTTAATTAGTTGCATTTTCCTGTTTTCTCTTCACATTGAAGTAGGGGAGAACCTACAGCTACTTGATACATTTTAAAATCTCATTCTTTGTGTATTTTTATCTCTATCTATGTCAGGTGGTATATAACAGTACCACTATCAGTCCTTACCTTTGCTTTGCAGCCCTCTTTTAATTTACTCAAATGTTAGAATTTCTTTTATTACAGATTGATTAATGAATAATTTTTAAACTTTTTTAATTTCATAAAAAATTGCCAAAGTAAAGGCCAGCAGCAAAATGATAGAATAAAGGCCTGCAAGAGACCTTGAGTGGTCACATAATATTTTCTGCTGCCTTCTGGCAGCACTATACTTAAATTATCTCAAGCAGATAAGGATTTATTTAATCCTAAAGACCTGCAGGAGGGGATGGCACATCACTGTCCTTGTTAACTCACTTCTAGAATGTAATTATGAACGTATTTTATACATAATCTGAATATCCATAATAACTGTAACATCAGTGGAGATAGAAATAAATACAGCACCTGTCTTTGAAATAGACTTATGTTGTTAGATTATTTCTTAGACTTCGTTACCCCAGGTTAAGCAGTCCTAATCCCTTAGTTTTTATTTTGGATCTGCAGATCATATCATTTTTTTTAATCAGCTCTGAAAAATTTCCGAGAACTTTCTCTGAGTCTCTCTTTGTGGAATCTAAAACAAGTTAAGATGCCTTGTTAAGGGACAATGCTGTATGATGTTTTCAAGAATACTTTGACTGCATTGAAGTAGATTCTGAGGGCACTGGTGGCCATGGCAAGATATTTATGCAATTAGAACTTTGAGGATTGAGTAAACAGCTTCATAAGGAAATATCAAATATTTTGGTACTGCAGGAAAAAGAAGAAATAACACTTATTTGCAAAGATTTGATTTAAACCTAGCCAGCTTTTATTTGGCATGAGTAAAGGGGAAGAGTCTAACTGAAGTGGACCACCTGTACAATAGTCTTCTATATTTTCTCTTGGCCAGTCAGTTCAGTGCTGTATGATGTTTTTTTTTCCCCTTTGAGGAGGATTAAATAGTTCACCCAATTCAAAAACCAAGGTTACTTGGCATAATCCATTTAAATCAGAAGTAAAAGGAAGTTTTAATAGAATTCAGGTTAAACGCGGAAGTTTTCTTGGGATTTTGGAAGGTGCTTTTAGCAGAAGTGCTCTCCATTTCTTTGAAAGTCCGAGGGATTCCATTACACTCGGTTTCCTGTGTGCTATAGGAGATAATGTGATCAAACATGTTAGGAAGTCTTTCTGTCCAACTTGCTAAAGTACAATGTGGGTCTAAAATAAAGCCAAAAAGTTAATCCTTTATTTTGAGTGAAGGTAGAAAAAGTATAAATTCAAACCCCTAGCTCTGATTATGATTTCTGCCAGACCTGAAGACTTGACTCTGGGGGGAAGCATCGGTTACCTGTGAACTTTGAAACTTTGACATTCCCTCACTAGTGCAGCCATCTGGGAAAAGCTGTCAGAGATCATCTCTTGTCTTCCAAATTATAGTGAGTCTCAGGGAACTGACACATTAAATTCATGGTATAGTTCAACTACAAGAAAGACAAGATAATTTAGTAGCTTATTTTAAATAAACAGTGGTTAAGCAAAAATGTTGACTTGATGTTTTTATAAAGAGTTTAAAAAGGAGATGTGGGGATATCACTACTGCTATTAGGTTTTGATTGGTGAATAATGTAGGTCAGAGAGAAAATGAGGGAGCACATAGGCTGCACATTTGGAATTCTCATCAGTTTTCCTGCACTAAAACAAATGGGAAGGAATTTTTAAAAAAAAATTAAAGAATATCATTTCTAGTGGTTTAGAATTTATAAAGATTTACCCTAGGATATAGATAAGGAAGGTGGTCATTTTTTCTTTCATTTTATGGATAAAAATGGTCTCTGAGAGGTTGTAACTTGCCTGAGGATACTTAGCTAGTAAATAGTGGACTTTTAAGTTTTCTGAGACCAAGTTAAGGGGAATTTCCACCTTGTATATACAACTTTAGAAATGGGAAATTAATCTTTAAGCTAGGAAGATATTTAATAATGGAGGCTGATTCAGATTTATCGATATACCAAAATTTGAACTTATCTTCTTCTGCAGTAGCATCTTAATAGCAGAGATATGATATAAAATTAAACAGTTGTGATGCATAGATGGAGCATGCTTATATTTGAGGCTGTGCACATGATAATCAACTTCTGTTTTGAAACATTTTACTTTTATCTTTTGTGAAGTTCACCAAAGAGTTCCAGAGATAGTGAAGTACGTTGTTCATGGTGCAAGAATATTAAAAAGTCAAAGTAATCTCCAAGCACAATACCAGGCTAGAAATAATATATGCTTTTATAGTTTAGAGATCACTTGTTATTAAAACACATTCTCTGAAATGTGTTTTCCAAGATAAAATTTGGCAGAAGGAGAAAAATCTTGTTTTAAAAAAATACAAATAGTTACAGACATGGAGATCAGAATGGTCATCTGATCGATTAGGAAATAGATATTGTGTATCTACTAGATTTAATATGCTAGTAAAAAGAGATACAGAAAGATGTATTTTTTTTCAGGCTCCAATCCATTGACATTTGCATGCTTCTGTTAATGTGACACTTATAATTCAGTCTAAGTATTATGCCCTTCTTCAGTGAGTTTCCTACTCAGTAAGGATGATGGATTCTTGATTGGATTGATTTGCTCCATCTTTATTGCTCTGAGCTGTGGAGTATTTATTCAAGATTTATCAGTTTCTCTATCTTTTTACTTTTTCATGTTAATTATGGAATTTATTTTACTTCCTGAATAAGGTGTAATAGCTAGAACATTTGTAATATTAAGTCTTAAAGAATGGTGTGAGAAAAGCATTGTATAATGTTGAAAGCCGTTATTTTTCTGGTTTTATGCTTATGTACCAGTAGTTATCAATGAGGGGTCGGTCGCTTTGCTTCCCAGGGGACATTTAGCAATATCTAGAGATATTTTTGGTTGTTACAGCTTGTAAAGGGGGCCTGCTACTGGCATCTGTGGAGGCAGAGATGCTGTTAAACTGCCCGTAGTACACAAGACCGCTTCCACAACCAATGAGATGGCCTCAGATGGCAGTAGTGCTGAGGCTGAGACCCTCCTCTGTGTTATATAAAGCTTTAAACATCTGTCAACTTCAAGTCTCTGAATAAGGCTTATGCCAGATACTCTTAACACAGCACAGATTTAAACTTTACCTTTTCTAAATTAATAGTATGTTGTATGAGCTTATTCTAGCCTTCTGTTAAAACATCGTTTTTAAAATAAGGTACACAGTAATATTGTAAATGCATTTCTCAAGGCTTTGGCCAGCTCCCCCCCCCCTCCTTCAAGTGAGTGCCCTCTACTGGTCACTTTATTTGCTTTTATAATAAATAATGAAATACCAGGTTTGGGTGTTTTCCTATTTAAACTGTGGGTATAATCAATTTATAAATGTGTAAGTTTTATTTAAGTCTGACTTAAATTATATAAATTTTAAAAAATCTAAAGTGTCAGTTTTATTCTCTGCTTATATTAAGATTCCTGTGTGGACTAGTTAGGACTAACTAATTAAATAGGTAGGTGAATATTTTTAACTAAGAAAGGAAATGTGGCAGTGAAGGAGAAAATAGGGTGGTTCGGTTGTTAACCCTGATTGAGATTACTTTGAGGAATAAAAAGTGACACTTTGACTCTGAATTTCTTTACATGTACATAGGAGCTATGCTATAGAGCTCAAAGCCTGATGTGCTACATGGGGTGTTAGGAAAGGGCCTATGGGAAAGTGGCAAATTGTGACAGTTAACATTGTGTAGATTTTTTTATATAGTACTGTAGAAGAGTCGTGAACACCTGATTTTTAGAATAAAGTAACACAAAATTCAGGCCCTGTATTTAGGTCAATCTAAAAGTAAGTATGTACTTAATAATAATAAGTGCTTATTTAGACCTGAATGTTAAAAATTATCCAACATGTTTTAGTCTTACTTGGATTTTTATAAATACAAAGCTTTACAAACATAGAAATGAAAGTTGGTAGCGGAAATAAGTGAAAGGAAAAAATGTTTTTATGATTTAGCATCTCTAAGGATTCTGGGTTTTTTTTTAATACTTTTTTTTTTAAAGATTTTATTTATTTATTTGACAGAGAGAGATCACAAGTAGGCAGAGAGGCAGGCAGAGAGAGAGAGAGAGAGAGAGGAAAGCAGGCTCCCTGCTGAGCAGAAAGCCCGATGCGGGGCTCAATCCCAGGACCCTGAGATCATGACCTGAGCCAAAGGCAGCAGCTTAACCCACTGAGCCACCCAGGCACCCCAAAATTCTGGTTTTAACAACACGACTAATTCCTTAATTCTCTAATAATTAATCGGTGTCCACTCTGTACCATACAGGCTTCCTAGGGGCTGGAGATACATTGAGGAGCAAAAGGGACCAGATTGCACTGCCTTCATGAAGCTTACTGCCCTTAGATGGTTTTTGAAGAGCAGTGCTTTTAGACAATGACCCTAATTCTATTTAATGTAATTTGGAGGCTTTGTGCTTTGGAGGGGGCATTCAATTTCTTGCATCTCCTTTAACTGTCTTGTCACAGAGTGAGTCAGTTTTTTGGAATAGTTACATTATTGTAATCTTAATAAAATTAGAAATGGGTCGTAAAAATAAAATATTTGAGAGAATTAAGTAGGGACACAGTGCTTATCTTAGGTAGTTTTTTAGCTTCTTATTTTGAAAATTTGCAGTCTATGGAAAAGTAGTGAAAAGTAGTACTGTGAATACCTGTTACCCTAAAACAGGTTACATTGATTATTTGGCTAAGGTGATATCTATCACCTTTCTCTTGACGTAAAGATACCTTCTTTTTCTTTAGTACGTACCCGGTGGGGAGATGTTTTGAGACTCTAACTATTCTCTTCTCCCACGTACTTGCACTCAGTGGGATGTAGCATCCACTGATAATTCTTACCAGAATAAATTACTACAATAGTAGTTGCAGAATGGTAGGTCATCTTATAGCCCTGTCATTACTTCCACATGTATTAGTTGATATCTACCATAAATAAGGGCTCTCTTTTCTCTTCTCTCTCCTTATTTGTTTTTTTCTTATTTGTATTAGTGTGGACACATGGATTCTTTTTTTTTTTTTTTTTAACATATCCAAGTCTATTACTGTGGTTTTTTTACTTTTTGATCTCAGATTTTTTTTTTTTTTAAGATTTTATTTGTTTATTTGACAGACAGAGATCACAAGTAGTCAGAGAGGCAGGCAGAGAGAGAGGAGGAAGCAGGCTCCCCACGGAGCAGAGAGCCCGATGCGGGGGTTGATCCCAGGACCCTGGGATCATGACCTGAGCCAAAGGCAGAGGCTTTAACCCACTGAGCCACCCAGGCGCCCCTCAGATTTTTTTTTAAAAGATTTTATGTATTTATTTGACAGAGAGATCACAAGTAGGCAGAGAGGCAGGCAGAGAGGGAGGGGGAAGCAGGCTCCCTGCTAAGCAGAGATTCCCGATGCAGGGCTCGATCCCAGGACCCTGAGATCATGACCTGAGCTGAAGGCAGAGACAACCCACTGAGCCACCCAGGCGCCCCTCAGATTTGTTTTTGATATGGCCAGTGAATCCCTTTCAAACTAGCCTCTGTATCCTTTTGACCTGTCTCCATCAGATTCTGAGCTCTTTCTTATTTTCTGGCACAGTGTGTTCCAGGTTCATATTGTACTTTCCCTATCTTCACCTGGGATTCAGCCATTTGTCCAAGGAGTCTCAGTTCCTTTTAGTGGGGAATGGTATTTAGAAATTAAGACCCAGATATTAGAGGGGTACCTGGCTGCCTCTGTGGGTGTGATTACTTAAAAGAAAAAAAAAGAGACCTAGATGTTAGATATGCTTATTGCTGCTGGGGTGTCCCTGCTTTTAGACCCTTTTCAATGGACAGAACTGAGAAATGTATTTTATTTAAAATTTGTGAGTTTCTTCTTCCTCACCGTCCCCCATTATCTTTTTCTCCCATGGTGGGAACCCTAGTTCTACCTTATATACATTTCATTGTTAAAAATCAGACAGCTGTTGAAATAAAATGATGTCAGTCTTCAGTCCTGGTTCTTGAAGTATTATCTTAAGTAATACAGATTAAGTGAATTAACATTAGGTTAGCTTCCATATTTGTGGAATTGGGATTAAACATTTTTCTCCACTGACAAAAGTGGAGATCCTTTCCATTTTCAAAATATTCGTAAACCACTTAGGAAAACACCTAGGAAAAGATTGAGCTCCTTGGGTACATGACAATTAAGACATTATTAACAAAAATACAGGGAAACTTGGGGAAAGTATTTGTATCATATATCCATCAGGAAGCTCTCATATATAAGTTAGAAAAAAGCAAACATCCAAATGAAATAAAAAAGAGGCTAAGGATATAAATAGACAACCTGTCCATCAAAAATAAATAAAACAAATGACGTACAAACATATAAAAGATACTTCATTAGTACAGAAATGCAAGTTCAAAACAGTAAAGATTTGCACTTAGATACTGGCTAAGATTATAATGATAGGGGTGCTGGCTGGGAAGGGTATGTAGGCAAGTATACTCTTTATGAGGTAGTGGAAGTGTACCTTCTTAGAGAATTTCTGGAGTTCAGTTTGGCAATATGTATCAGAATGTAAACTGCATGTTCTTTGACCAAGTAGTTTTACTTCTAGGAATTTATCCCAAGGATTCCATTGGACAAATGTTTAAGATATGTAATACATAGGAATGTTTCTTGCAGTGTTGTTTATGATTTTTGAAAATGGAAATAATCCACATGGCTACCAGTGGGTAAAGTAAATTATAGTATATCTATACAAATTATATACTTGTCAAAAAGATTAGGTAGATCTATCTGTACTAACATTGAAAAATACCCATTGTGAAGTGAAGCTGCATCATAGTACATTGTGTAGAGTGTGATTCTGTTTATATAAAAACTGTGAATATGTACATAAAATATGTTAGTTTAGTCAGACTCATTCTCTGTAGTTTTTGGTTTTTAAAAATGAGTTTTTTGGTTTAAAAAAAAACAAAAATGAGTTTTTGGTTTTTAAAAAAGTATACGTTTTGGGAGGGAAAAGTAAGTACTCATTTTTGAGGGAGAAAAGTCCCTAACATATTATCTACCATTAGATTGCTTCATATTTACTTTCTTCCTCCTTTTTAAAGCCTCAACAGATTGAACAATGCAGAGGTATCTTGGATAAAGAATTTGGTATTTGGCCAATTAAAGAAGAGCTGAGAGAAATATAATGCAAAACATGAAGATTCTATTGGCATCTGTAATTATTAAGATTGGATCCATACTCGATCCTGCCTCACATTCTGACCTTGGCATCAAGTGATAATTTATGGCAGAATGCCACATGACTTCAGTGGTTACAGATGCATGCTTAGTATATCTTTATTTTCAAAATCTGTTATGCAAATTTTCCTTGAGTTTATTCAGATTTTTGAACCAGTTTTATCTCTTCCAAGTAGTCTTTTTTTTTTTTTTTTTAAGATTTTATTTATTTATTTGACAGAGAGAGAGCGAGCGCGTGCGCGCACAAGCAGGGGGAGCAACAGGCAGAGGGAGAGGGAGAAGCAGGCCCCCTACCGTGCAAGGAGCCAGATGCAGGGCTGATTCCAGGACCATGACCTGAGCTGAAAGCAGATGCTTAACCAACTGAGCCACCCAGGTGCCCCACTTGCAAGTAGTCTTAGGCAGAGATTCAACATTCTCGTAATTTAAAGTATTCTTCATTTAGTAAAGAAATTTAAAAAAATTTTTTTCTTTATTTTTATTATTAATGAATATCTTAATCAAAACTTCTGTCATGAGAACAAGCTCTTTTAACACCCTTGCTGCCTAATTAAAACAGAGATCCTTTGTAATCTTCAGAGCTTTAGCTCTCCTTCCCTGGAGCTTGTCCAGCGCCATTATGTTTATTTTGAAATATGGTGACTGATTTTGCAAAAAGTAGTCCAAGTGTAGTTGTTCAATAATCTTACGAAGACAGGATACTACTGTTGCCATAGAGTTCATAGTAGCCCGTGGCCTGGCTCCTAAACTTTTTGGCCTGTAATGGCATGTGCAATGTAATATATAAAATCATACAGTTAACTTGTTATAGGACTTTTATAAAGGATTTTCATAGTCTTTAATACTAACCTGTAGACAGAATCCTGTCTGGTATTTTTTACCAGCTTTTATCACTGAAGGAACAATGCCTTAGAGTACATGACACATTAAGTAGTTTGCCTGCACTTATACCACAAGTAAGAGGAGTTCTGTGGCTGCCCATAGATTGAAGATTCAGGAGTATATCTTTAGCCTAGATTTCGGTCCTGAGCATGAGATCTGTATAGCAAGCTGCTTCCAGGTCATGGCCACCGGAACAATCCTAAACGTGGAATTCGACATACCCCAAATTGAACTCATCTTTTCCTCTACTCTTCCCCTTCTGTCCCTATGCCCAATCAGTAAACTACCATTAAAAAAACTGAGATATAATTCATATAGCATCAAATTCATCCTTTAAAAATAGACAGTTAATGATTTTTAATATACCCATGAAGTTATACAATCGTAACGTTTTTGTCACCTCGAAAAGAAGCCCCATACCCATAAGCAGTCACTCCCTAGTCCCTTTTGCCAGCTCTTGGTAATGACTGTGTAATGTCTCTGTGGATTTGCCTATTCTGCAAATTTCATATAACTGGAATCCTATAGTCTGTGTCTGGCTTCTTCCATGTAGGATAATGTTTTCAAGGTTCATCCTCGCTATCGCATAGTTCAATGCTTCATTCCTTTTTATGGTTGAATAATATTCTGTCATATGGATAATACCTTACTGAGTTTATCAGTCAGTTCACGGGCATTTAGATTGTCTCGTCTTTTGGGCTATTCTGAATAATGTTGCTGTAAACATTTGTGTATACTTTTTTGTGTGAACATATATTTTCAATTCTCTTGGGTATATACCTAGAAATAGAATTGCTAAGTCATGTGGTATCTTTATGTTTAACTTCTTGAGCAGCTCTCAGACTCTTTCACAGTGTTTGCAATATTTACATTCCCACCAGCAATATATGAGGTAGTTCTGCCAATTTTACCCAATAAGTATTTCTCTAAGCTAATGTTCTCTCCCTGTGTACTGCTGTTGCTGCCTTCAGGATCTGTCATTTCTTGTAATAGCTTCCTAACTCATCTTGCAGCCTCCAGCCTGCTCCCTTTCTGTAATTTTTCATAATACTAACAGTGAATCTGGTAAATCTGATGTTTCCTTCCTACTTAAAAATGTAATTTAGTATAAGATGAAGTTCCAAATTCCTTAATGTGGCATACAAGACCCTCCGTAAGCTGACTTCTGCTTGATTGTCCGGTTTCACTTCTACTTACCTAAAATCCCTCTAAGTTAAAGTTTTACCGAACTTCTTGGTTCCATGTACTCAACATATGCTTCATGTTTTTATGCATTCTTTTTGCTCCTTATTGCCTGGAGTGGCCCTCTCCTTGCTGTGTTTCTGAACTCTTATAAGCAAAGTTGATCTCTCCTTCCTGTTAGCTACCATTGTATTTTGTCCTGCATGTGGTGTTGCATTTATTTCATTATATTTTAATTATTTGTATATGATATCTCTTCTTCCAGACCTAGTTCTTTGAGGTCAAAAACTTTATAACTCTTGGCATAGTATATAACAGCTAGTAGAGGTATAGTAAGTATCCCTAAGATGCAAGGAAGAATGGACTGAGTACGTGGGAATGAACTAATAATAAGCTTGGGTTTAGATCTCCCAAAGTCCGTGTTTCTTTCCTCCTATAATTCTAACATACCTGGCTGTTATACATGATTCTAGCTGTCTTTGAAAACTAGCTGTCTACAATATCCTTTGATGGCTTACAACCAGTAGTGTGGAAGGAACATACCATTCTATGATGGATTCAAATAATTTTTTGGAAGAGTAACAAGATACTTGAGCATTAAGAGAGTAAAAGTTTCTCATTTTTCCCTATAGGTGTTATTTATATTTAGCAGTACAATGAAAAGTACTTTTGGCACTTAATGCGTTAAGAAAACCTAACAAACATCTCAAAAGTAAATCCTCAAATAATACATTAGCGGACATTTTCAGCAGTCCTATTCATATTTACAAGAGTATCTGATGGAATCAGCAGCATGAAGATGGAGATTAAATGGGATGATGCTTGTAATATGCCTATTACAGCATCTGACAAACTATTTTTGTTGTTTACTGTAGTATCTTCCCACATCAGGGTTTCACTGCCTGAGTTGAAAAACTAAATTGAGTGTTAAAAGATGAACATTCTTAAGTAACTTGGTTACTATAAATTGTAATAGAAAATTGACAAAGTGATGTCCTGGTCAACAAGTTTATCTCATCTTGAATGATTTAGTCTTCATTTTCAAATTCTTTAATGCGTCTAGTTAAGTTTCTTCATATAAAACAATACTTAAAGGTGTGGGTTTTTTTTTTTTTTTCAGTTAATTTACTTTTTTAGTAATCTCCAACCTAATGTGAGGCTTGAACTCATGACCCCAAGATCAAGAGTCACATGCTCTTCTGACTGAGCCAACAGGTGCCCCCCCTTAAAGGTGTTTTAATAAAGTGGAAAACACTTTAAAAAGTTATATAGGTCAGTGAAAAGAAGACAAAAATTCCAGGTGGTGGGAATAAATGTGGAAATACAGAAAAAAAAGTAACATTACTAGTCCTCAAAGAAATGGATATTAAAATAATAAGAATTCTTAGCTTAATAAGTTGACAAAATTTAAAGAAAAATAAAAATATAAAATTATTGTTAGTGAGTGGTGACGAAATTGGTACATTAATGTCGTATAGGAAATTAGTATAATGAACATCATGTATGCACCAAACAGCTTTTTCGTATCTTCACATTCTGCCATATTTGGTGTAGATCCTTTTTCTTTTTCCAGATAAAAATTTAATACAGTTGAAAGCCCCTGTGTTCTCTGTAGTCTTACTCTCTTTCTTCCCAAAAATGTTTTTAAAATTTTCTTGTTTTTATATTTCTACATTAAAGGCTTCATATTCTATAAAACTTGCTTGAATACGTTTGTTTAAATACTCAATATATTATCATTTTAAAATTTACATCTTCATTGTTTTAATATCATTTATAATATCTTAAACTTGTGCTTATTTTTGTAAGTCTGTGTTGTACTGTATGCATATATTTATGTTGAATAGGTTCATTCATTTATTCATCAGACAGTACCGGTTGCCTATGGTATTCAGGACTTTACACATAGGGTGTACAGTGAGCAGAGCAGATGTGAGCCCAGCTATCAGGGAGTTCACAGCATAGTAGGGGGTATACGCTTAAACCGTAGGTACAGATTATAATACATTTTGTGAAGGAAATACAGAGGTGCTGAAGAAGACTGGTAAGTTCTTTGGATTTTATTTTTAGAAAGGAAGGGATGTTATTAGAAGACTTAAAGCAAGCAAGTGACATGGTCTAACCAGCGTTTAAAAACAGTCACTAGCTGCTCTGTGGAGAACATATCATAAGAGTAATAATGGGGATCTCTGTTGTAAGCACTTATAAGAAATTGCATGAGACAAAACAGTTGTCATGGATGAGGGTGATGGTGGTGGTGGATGCTTGGATGTGAAGTGTATTTTGAAAACAGATAAATAGCACAAGATTGTGGGTCACTATTAAATGCCTATGTAATTTTTTCTTTGTAAGACATTTTAGGATGCCATGTTTAGTATATCTCTGTTATAACTATCCTTTTAAAAAAAGATAAACCATGTTTCCTCAGCATCGGTTACCAGAAGTAGCATTACAGTGTCTAAGGCTATGAACATTTGTATGGTTCTTGATAAATACTGTGATTGCTTTTCAGAAGGATTATGCCTGTTCATTATATCACCAGAAATGTTTGTGCTCTATCATGATTAAGTTTTGCCAGCATGGTATATTTCTTTTAGAAAAGTTGTTGGGTTTTGTTGTTGTTGTTGTTTTTAACCACTTCAGCAAATTAGAAAACAGCACTTTAGCCAGGAGTAAAGGAAAATACATGGAATAACTTCCCTTCTAATAATGTTATACTGAATTAATTTAAGTGGCTTTAGCCTTTTTTGCAAAGGATGTTAAATAACCTCTGTACCCGATCTAAAAGTTCATTCTGTTTGAAAGGCTGGAGATAATACTAATTAGAAATGAAATGTGTTGGGACTCCTGGCTGGCTCAGTTTGGTAGAACATGGGACTGTTGATCTCAGGGTCCTGAGTTGGAGCCCTACACTGGGCATAGAGCTTACTTTAAGAAAAATAATAATAATGTCTTGACCTTTTCTTGATTCATTCTTACCTAGTTTCATTATAGAATCTATGTGTATTTGAATTGGCTGGGTTTTGATAATCTGTACTTTCTCAAAGTGGTGATTTTTTTTTTAAGTATAAAAAGAATAACGTATTGAGATTACTTCAGATTTGTGAAAAGTTATTAGCTTAGAGCAGGGGCTGCCAAGCTTTTCTGCAGAGGACCACATTTTCTGTAAAGGTCTTCATCACATAATCTTTGCCTTATTTATTTTTTTTTTAATGTTGATTTAAAAGCCCCAAAACTATTTTTAGTTTGTGGGCCATGTAAAAACAGGTGGGCAGGATTTGGCCTGTGGCCAGTAGTTTGCTAAACCTTTATTTAGACTCTAATCCTGGGAAGGAGTCTACATTGTTCTAAATTTTTTCTACTTCCATTTAATTCTTTTTTTTTTTTTTTTAAGATTTTTATTTACTTATTTCACAGAGACAGAGAGAGATCACAAGTAGGCAGAGAGGCAGGCAGAGAGAAAGGGGGAAGCAGGCTCCCTGCTGAGCAGAGAGTCCTATGCGCTACTCGATCCCAGAACCCTGAGATCATGACCTGAGCCGAAGGCAGAGGCTTAACCCACTGAGCCACCTAGGCTCCCCAACTTCATTTACTTCTTTTCTTTCTTTCTTTTTTTTCTATCTACTTCTTTCTTATGGCTAACCAGAAGTTAGAACAAAATCTTTGTATGTCATTTTTGTTGTGCTTGCTTTCTGTTTTGTCACCACACCTGTCCTTTTCAAATTATACTGTGCCATTTAATACATTGTTCTTAAGCTTTTACCAAGTTGCACTGCCTTTTTATGTGGCTCGGTGATTGTACTTCTAAGGATGACTCTAGTTAGAATTCACTTTGGAAATACTGAATTTTTAACCCAAATCTGTTATTTCTAATCAGGATATTCTACTTATTGCTCTTAGGTTTAGATTGCTTTTTTTCAGTAACTGAGTGTGTTACTCAGAACTTTGCTGGCAATTTTTTTTTAGAGTTTAGAAGGGAAAAGATAATGGGAATGTAATGTACTGGTCAATAGGGACTGTTTTCCCAGTTTCTCAGTTCCTTCATGGAAACATGTTATGAAATACACACAAAAAATACTAATATTCCACATTATATACTTTTGAAACACAACGTGGGGATTCATTGAGGTACATCTTGGAGGTATTATATGTGGGTAGATGGTAAGTAATCCCTGGGCTCCAGAAAGAATGGTCTTTAATTTCATTGATGGAAGAAAATCTTAGATGTAAAAACTAAGAAAACTAACAACTATAAGGTTAACTTAAGTTAGCATTGGTAAGTGAAGAATGTGAGGCAACAGCAATAGGTAAAGAAAATCTTTGGTCCATAGCCACACCTGGGTAATGAATGGATTGACTCTAAGACACTGTACTTTGCTCTCAATTCCTGCTCTTTCATCATACTTCAAAAACACTGGTTTTCTTTTCTTTTCTTTTTTTAAGATTTTTATTTATTTGACAGAGATAGACAGCAAGAGAGGGAACATAAGCAGTGGGAGTGGGAGAGGGAGAAGCAGGCCTCCCGTGGAGCAGGGAGCCCAAAGCGTGGCTTTATCCCAGGACCCTGGGATAATGACCTCAGCCGAAGGCAGACACCTAACAACTGACCCTCCCAGGCACCCCTGGTTTTCAATTTATAATATATAGGAGTTCTTTCAAGTAGTTAAGGGAATAGGTTAAAATAATAAAATGCCAATCAAGAACCTAGATGTCCATCAACAGATGAATGGATAAAGAAGATGTGGTATATATATACAGTGGAATACTATCTTGCCGTTTGGGATGATGTGGATGGAACTAGAGGATATTATGCTGAGCAAAATAAGTCAATCAGAGAAAGACAATTATCATATGATCTCCCTGATATGAGGAAGTTGAGAGGCAAAGCGGGGGTTTTGGGGGGTAGGGAAGGAAAAAATGAAACAAGATGGGATCGGGAGGGAGACAAACCATAAGAGACTCAATCTCACAAAACAAAGTGAGGGTTGCTTGGGGGGAGTGGGGTAGGGAGAGGGTGGTTGGGTTATGGATATTGGGGAAGGTATATGCTATGGTGAGTGCTGTGAAGTGTGTAAACCTGGCTATTCACAGACCTGTACCCTTGCGCTTAATAATACATTATATGTTAATAAACAATTAAAAGATGAAATCTTAAAAAAATAAATAAAATGCCAATCAAATGTTCAAATCTTCAGTAGAAAGCTTCTTTTTAGAAAATAAGTAGATATCCTTCTTTTATAGACAGTTTGGGAAATTTAGTTTACTTTAAAAGGTAAGCATGAGATCATAGTCTAATATGGTAGTTTTTCACACTTTTAAAAATTAAAATTCATAGAAAGGAGTATGTTTAATATAGCATCGAGTACCCAAAAAATAAAAAGATAAGCAAGAGATAAGTTACTTACAATTAACTATCTACCAAAAACTTTCCCTTTTAACATTTTGATGTATATACCACCAGTTCTTAAGTATATGTACTGATACATTTGTATAGATACATGTGTATATTTGGGATCATGCTACATATAAATCTTTGTGTTCTGTTGTAAAGATTTTTCAGATATTTTACCAAAAACATCATTTTTTATTTATTTTTAATTTTTAAAAGATATGTATTTATTTGACACAGAGAGACACAGTGAGGGAGGGAACACGAGCAGGGGGAGGGAAAAGCAGGCTTCCCACTGAGCAGGGAGCCCAATACGGGGCTCAATCCCAGGACCCTGGGACGAGCCTGAACCGAAGGCAGATGCCTAATGACTGAGCCACACAGGCACCCCCAAAAACGTGATTTTTAATGGCCATTCTTTTTTCTTAATGATAGAGTGGTCTATACGGTAATTCATGAACTAAGGGCACTTAATACTACAGCCCACATGTAGAACAATAAGGAAGTGTCCTTGGTTTACACTTTATATCCATTTTCAGCCCTGCCTTTTATTCCATGACTTCACATTACACCATCCCTTTTCCTTATTTTTTGAGTCCTATTTTGGCAGAAAGTACATGAAGACTTCTAGGTGTAAGTATTAATTAAACGTCAGAGGAAAATCAGATTTTCATTTTAAGATTCTATAATGTTACCCACTCCGTTTCCTTTTATTCAGTCTTAGAGTTGCACAGTCTGTTTAAGATATCCATCTCTTTCTCCCTTCTTGCTCCCCCTTTTAGAGAGGCCTCATAGAATTTGCAGTTAAAACAATCATGCCCTCTAGAGTTATCATAGTATCTCCCTGGCTGTTAGATATTGTTCCCAGGATTTCAGAAATGGATAAGGACATTAAAATGCTCAGTATCAACCTTTCTCTTACATACTCTTCTGACTGTAAGTAAAATAGATGCATGACAACTATTTGTAAATTGATTTTTCTTGTCATTCTAAATCATCCTGAATAATAGAGTTGCTAGAGCTATCCCATTTTTGGAGTAATTATTTTCTTTCATAGAGCATTTGGGTCTTTTTGTTAATAATATGAGCACTTGCATCATTTTTTTTTTTTTTTGCATAACACTTTCTTGTAAACCTTTTTTTAAATTGTAAGATATATACATTTATCTTATGTATCTTATATATCATTGCAGCCATTCTTAAGTGTATAATTCAGTGGCATTAAGTAAATTCACAATGTTGAACAACCAGTAGCCCTATTTCCAAAACCTTTCCATCATCCCAAACTGAAACCCTGTGTCCATTAAACAATAGCTCGCAGATCCCCTCTCTCCCAGTCCCAGGTAACCTCTATTCTACATTTTTGTCTCCATGATTTTACCTGTTTGAGGTACCTCACATAAGTGGAATTATAGATATTTGGCTTTTTTGTGTTTCTGGCATAACGTTTGGAATGTTCTTCCATGTTATGACACATATAGAATTTCATTCCTTTTTATGGCTGAATAATATTCCACTGTGTATATGTGTGTGTATATATATTATATATGTATAATATATATACATTCTACATTTTGGCTATTCCAAAAAATGCTGCAGTGAACATTTATATATAAGTATCTGACTTCCTGCTTTCAAATCTTTTGGTTATATATGTAGGAACAGAATTGCTGGATTATATGGGAATTCTATATTTAACTTTTCGAGGAACTGCCAAATGGTTGTTTACAATGGCTGTATCATTTTACATTCCTACCAGCAATGTATAAAGTTTCCAGTCTGTCCACATCCTTGCTAACACTTGTCTTCCTTCTTTTTTAATTTTTTTATTTTTAATAATAACAACCATCCTAATGGGTGTGAAATGGTAGCTTCTTGTGGTTTTGATTTGCATTTCCCTAATGATGTGTTGAGCATCTTTTCATGTGTGTAATAGCCATTTGTGTATCTTCTTTGGAGGAATCTGTTCAGGTCCTTTACCCAGTTTTGAATTGGGTTGTCTTTTTGTTGTTGGTTTGCATGTAACACCTTTTTAAAAATAAAAGGTGCACCATAATAATCCCGACTGTTTCTCCCTTCTCAGGATTCCTACAGGAAACAAGTAGTAATTGATGGAGAAACCTGTCTCTTGGATATTCTCGACACAGCAGGTCAAGAGGAGTACAGTGCAATGAGGGACCAGTACATGAGGACTGGGGAGGGCTTTCTTTGTGTATTTGCCATAAATAATACTAAGTCATTTGAAGATATTCACCATTATAGGTGGGTTTAAATTGAATATAATAAAATGACATTGAGGAGTAATTACATCTTTCATTTATTATGTCTTTGCTGACTACCATGCATAAATGATCTAATCTGAATTTTAAAATAATAATGAGGTAGGTAATATATCCCTGTTTTACAAATAAAGTTCTCGAGGATTAGAGCAGTTGAGTAATTTGTTACAGGTAGCATAGATAGTGGTGCTAGAATTGAAATCTAGGCTTGTTTGACTTCAAAACCTGTGCTCTTAACCACTGTACACTAGGGTCACAATGCTTTAAGCTAGAGCCATCATAAAAATGAAAACCATCAACAAAAATATGAAAAGGTAATGGAGGTAGGTACCACTCAGATATCCTTAAAAATAATCGGGTATAGTGTAGAATTTCTTGGAACTGGATAAACATTGGCTTTAGATAGTTAAGAAGAACAATCTCTGAAGTTGTGAAAAAGACTGAAATATTAGAACAGTTACAGTTTGTGAAGAATCAGGCAAATCTGCATAAAATTGACTTTTAAAATCATTAATAGTATTAAATATAATTTTATATTCTATGTCTTTGATGGTTTACAGTTTTCAAAAAAGTGCTATTAAATATCCCATTCATTAGCTATGTTCTATAACAGTGAGTTAGCCTTGTTAAGAGGTGTAATATTCTAATACATTTCTTATAGCCCATTTTCTTTGTAGTCTAGTAATAGAGAAAAAGAAATTTGAATAGGTGACAGTATTCTTGTAGAATAGTAAATCGGTGTCAGTATGTTAAGCTATGAAGTTTTCTTAGCTATTAAGTAGAGAAACTGGGAATTTGGACCAGTTCTGACTCTATTGCCTACCTTTTATTCCATGCTGTATTTTTGAAATTCACCTAAAATTGTGAAATAATATAATTTTACCCCAAATTTAGAGTTTATGCACTTTTTTTTTTTAAGATTTTTATTTATTTATTTGACAGACAGAGATCACAAGTAGACAGAGAGGCAGGCAGAGAGAGAGGAAGGGAAGCAGGCTTCTTGCTGAGCAGAGAGCCGGATGCGGGGCTCGATCCCAGGACCCCGGGATCATGACCTGAGCTGAAGGCAGAGGCTTTAACCCACTGAGCCACCCAGGTGCCCCAGAGTTTATGCACATCTTATTGAAAAAAATCAACATGTAGAAGGACTTTTAACAGAATAAACTATAATAATGTCAGCGTTACCCACCTAGAAATCAGAATCTTCCCACTTGGTGCTCTTTTTTTTAAGAAACATATGAAAATTATGTCAGTGTTGTAATCCATGTTTTTGTAAAAAACATCTTTAATTCTATACATGTACATTTAATAACATAGTATATGTTTCTAAGATTACAGTTTTAAAAATTAGGCACAGCATATTTTTAGCCTAGAATTTTTTCAATATTTCCTGTTTTATCATTGTGACCTACCTGCAGATGGACCTATTATATTGTAGTTTTACCATATTTTTTGGTATTTTATCTTTTAAGAGACATAATAGAAGGAGAAGCAAGGAAAATTTGGTGTGGTTGGAAACTAGGAATTACATTAAATGTCTTCTTACAGCCATATTTTAGAAGACGGAATTATGGACAATTTTTGAAAGATATATTTTGTTAACTAATATCTCTGCTATAACTTTTTCTTTCTCCCCAGAGAACAAATAAAAAGAGTTAAAGACTCTGAAGATGTTCCTATGGTCCTAGTAGGAAATAAATGTGATTTGCCTTCTAGAACAGTAGACACAAAACAGGCTCAGGACTTAGCAAGAAGTTATGGAATTCCTTTTATTGAAACATCAGCAAAGACAAGACAGGTAAGTAAAATTTTAATAAATATGAATCTATTCCCTGTAAACTATATCAGATAATTTAATTATAATTTGCTGACATATATTCTGTTAACATCATTCTGCGGGTTGGAAGGCAAGAACATTCATAAATGTACATACCTGATTGTGTAACTGTTACATCATTTAATGTAACTTAATTTTTCTTTCCGTTATGCTAATATAGAAAATAAAACAATGTTTATTTGGTGAATGTTCTCAAGGATATGAAAGGGCAGCATTTTTTAATCCACTGTCCATGGTATTACTTGGTTTCTTTCCACATTGAATATTTCTCTTCAGCTCAGCACATCTTACATTAAGCATTCCAGAAATGTAGGGATTTTTTTTTAACTGTTATATTTATAAGGTCAAAGAACAGGGGAACAAATACTGATTTCCTATTTTAGAAGTGTTTTGAAGAGTATTACGTCATGTGTTTCTAGATTAAGTTTTATTGTATTTGAAGAATTCTATTTTGGTAGAATTTTTAAAAAAAAATTTTTTATTAACATATATTATTTGTTTCAGGGATATAGGTCTGTGATTCATCAGTCTTAAGACAGTTCACAGCTCTCACCACAACACATATCCTCCCCAGTGTCTGTCACCCAGCCACCCCATCCCCCACCCCCTTTTGGTAGAATTTTTTTAAAGAAAGATACATTTAATTTTGGAGAAAGTTTTCATTAAAGCAAAGGATATTTAGAAAGCAAATAGGAATTCTCAGTTATTCATTTACTGTGTTCTGACAAAAATTAATGCCAGATTAACTCTGAATTTTGTTTAAAAAATTATCTTTATTTTTAAAAGCAACTTTTTTTCTAGGTGAAACAATTTCAGTTGACATTATTTAACCTATTTGTATGAAATGAGAGTTTAACATATAGAAAAAATTCTAAAAAGGAATACATAATGGTATGATAGACTGTAATTTTCATACACTAAGAAATTGATCAATTTATATTCCATACAAGATGAACATTTATTTTGGATTTTGCTAGTTACATGTACCTGTGAATCCAGAAAACCGATTTTGTGGAATTTAACTTATGTAATGCTAGGAGGTAAGAAAATTGATGAACGACTCACTACATGTTTAAACTTATAAAAACAGGTATTCTGTAACTTTCACTGAATTTATAAAGGGCTAAAAATTTTAAAGTAAACCATCATTCAGCTAATGCATATGTCTGTTTCCCCAGTGGAAGATCGTATGCACTGCTTCCTGATTGTACAAATTTGACACACACCAAAAACAATGAATTCTATTTTAAGTCCTTTTGGAGGGATTAAAAGCTGAATTTCTGTAGTTTGATTATAGTACAAGTATCTCATTCTAAAACCTGATTTATAGGTTAAAGAAAGAAGTTGGTATACAGTACTTCATTTTACTTTAGAGGAATTAAGATTTCATTCAAATCCATTCCCAGGTCCAAGAGACTGGGGAAAGTTTGGGTTTTGTCTTCTTTTTGCTTGTCTTGTATAACCAGACTTCTTGATTTCCCTTATAGAAGAGGTACTCAGAAAACATGATTACAATATTTATAACTTTAATATAAAATATAAGGAACGTTATCGAAAACATTTGTCAACATACTGCCTACTACTAAATCATACCAGTAACATTTTATTAATTTGCATTATTTGTAACTTTTAAAAAAAATTAAAAAAAAAAAAAGGAAACAAAACTGAGATTTTGCCTAATGTGGTAAAGGGTTGCAAATGGAACAGGGCTTCTTATACTTAATATGCATATGAATGGACTAGGCTTCTTATTCAAATCCAGATTCTAGTCAGAGGGTTCAGGTTGGGACCTGATCCTGCATTTTTAACAGGCTCTCAGGTGATGCTGATTTTGATACATGGACCATGTTGGGGTAGAAAGACAAAAGAAGACAGTAAAAAGGAGTTGTCTGTTATTCTGACAATGTTGCCCTCTATTTAAGAGCCTGAAATAGCTGTTTCTTCTTTCTTGTATAGTTACTATCTAAGAAGTACTAGTTTATTCAGTGTTTGACATTAATGCTTTAATATACCACAGCATTCATAATAATCAGAAGATTACCTGGATTCCTTTTAAAGTAGATTTTGTAGGTTTTATACAGTTTTGGGGGAGATAGGGAAAGTAAATGTAGTATGTATGATATGGAAGTGGATTAATTTAAAATTGCTTTGTAGACATTTATGTAAATCATCTAATTAAAATATAGAGTAATGTAAAGGAATACTTGTACTTTATTTATTCTAATGCTCAGCTTTTCTTAAAACCTATTTATATCTTTATATAATTTATGTTGCTAAACTATAATTTAGATATTTTAGTTTCTGATCTTTGATTTCTTTTTATTTTATGAACTTGTTGATTTGCCTTTCAAAAGTTTATTCATCTTCTTCTGTTGAAATTAATTTGATATTTGCATGCTTTTGGAAGACTTTAAAGAGCTGTTCCAAGTAATTGTGGAGATTGTGATAAATATAAATTTTCATAATTTTTTTTTTAAAGATTTTGTTTATTTATTTGACAGAGAGAGAGAGATCACAAGTAGACAGAGAAGCAGGCAGAGAGAGAGGGGGAAGCAGGCTCCCCGCTGAGCAGAGAGCCCGATGCGGGGCTCCATCCCAGGACCCTGAGACCTTGAGCTGAAGGCAGAGGCTTAACCCACTGAGCCACCCAGGCACCCCAAATTTTCATAAATTTTACATTTCCAGTTTTTGTGAAAATTTGAAGCCCTCTTTTCTGTAGAGTATTTTGTTACTTATCTGCTATTATTTATTTGGTTTTTGAGCAAAACTAAATATGCATACTCCTGTTGAATTTTATCAGCAGTTACTTGTTTCATACCCTAAGTTTTAGTCTTGAGCATGAACTTAAAAAAACACCAAAAAGAATTATTTTTATATATATTATATTAATTATTTATATTAAGGTTGGTAGGAAAGAAACATTCATTTAGAAGGACCAGACAATAAGTGGTTTATTTTTTTTATTAAGATTTTATTTATTTATTTGATAGCACACAAGTAGGGGGAGCAGAAGGCAGAGGGAGAGGGAGAAGCAGGCTTCCCGCTGAGCAGGGAACTGGATGCGGGACTCAGTCCCATAATGACCTGAGCCTAAGGCAGATGCTTAACTGACTGAGCCCAAACTGGGGACCACAAGTGGTATCTGTTGCAGTTGTTTGTTTGTTTGTTTGTTTTTCTTATAACCCTTTAAAAATGCAAAAATCAGTCTTAGCTTTTGGCCAGTACAAAAAAAAAAGGCTGTGGCTACATTTGGCCTGTGGGCTGTAGTGTGCTGATCCCTGATTCTCTGGGGAACTGTACTGTTTGATTAGATGCTAGAAGTTAGGTCAGACTTTAGACTTAAATTTTACTGGCTAACAGTAGTAATTTTAAAATAAAAGTTACATATTCTATGAAAGGGAAATAGTAGTTTTACTCTAGTACTTTTTAAGATAGGTTTGCAGAATATGTATTTTATGAAATTACTTTGTAATTTTAAAAAGCCCATTATATGGGCTAGAATATAGTGAATTACATATTTTTTACAATATTTTAGTCCACATCTGAAAAGCCAGAGTAATTTTATTTTCTGCTAGTATGCTTTATGTGACCCCTCTGTTCCAAGTATATAAAGACCTTACCTACTTCACATTTATCTGGGTAGTTTAGTAATTGCCAGATTTTTCTGGCCTCATTGGGCAGTGCATGCAGTGTTGACAAAGACTATTGAAACCAAAACATTGACACCATGGTAATCAGCTGTGTGTTTTCCAGTCTGCTAAAATCAGATTGGGGAGGGTTCAGGAAAGTGGATGACAAAAGCAGAATTCTAAGCATATCTGCTACTCCTAATTCAGCTTTTTTATTTTCTGGAGGTCTCAGTTTGAGCATTATGTGAAAATTAGTTTTTACAAATGTAAAAACGTTGAGTGATTAATTTCCTGGTTTTTGTTAATTTCTAGATACTTAAATTAGGTGTTAGAAGACCTCTATTACATTGTTTTGAAGCAAACCAAATAAAAAACCTCCTTATGTGCCATATTTCTGTTGGTTAGTAGTTGAGTTTATGTACAGGAGATAAACATTTTGAACTTTAGCTTTTTTATGAATTAAAAATAAAACAGTAACTGAGCACCTGCTCTGTGCATCAGGCATGACCTCCCAAGTTAGCGGTAGTGCTGCAGTTCAGTGTACCTGACGTGAGCTGTGGTTTAGCAAGGTTTCTTGAGAAATTCATCAATACAGAATTCTTTTAAAGAATGCATTTAGTATCTCCCATTCCTGTCTCCCAAGAAAAGGCTAGTAGTCTTGTATCTGCCTATATTGAGGGTATTCGAAGTGTTACTTCCTTGAAAGTGTTTTCAAGAATTTTTTTTGTAATAAGCTTCTCAGTAGGAACTCGTTTAGAGTGAAATTGTTTAGTGAAAGCATTATAGGTACCAGAATGTAGTATGGTGCTATTTGTTGACCATTTCTTTTCTGGTATGGAATGCCCTATTTCCTTAGTCTCATAAGTGTGTTTTCAGATAATAGCTGAGCTGAAATTATTGTCAGATCTCTTGATTTAAAAACAATTTACACATATGAACTTGTACACTTTTGTTCCTACATATTTTCAGTTCTGAAAATTTAGTAAGTGATGTTTGCAAATGAATATATGTGGCAATAAGCCATATTCTCAAGAATAAATCATTGAGTGCCAGTTAAGAGCTCAGCAGCTGGCTAAGAGGGTATTGAAAATCTGTTTCAGCTATACCTTGTCTTCAAAAATTACCTATACATTTTAGAGTATGAAACCAGTGTTCTTCGGTAGTGCCAGTGGCTTAAGGTGCAAACAAGGATGAATAATGTTCTCTTAATGTCATATGACCTTTAAAGCATATTATCAAGAAATGAGAAGTAATATAAGTCTGAGAAAATATAGTAAATAACCGACTTTTTAAAATCTAATATAATTTCCTCTTAGGAAAAATAAGAAATGACCAGAGTCACTCTGGAAGAACTGTTTCTCGGTGTTAATTATCTTAGCTACTCAGGTCCTAATGCTAAATTCTTGGTGGTGGGTAATAATCGCTTCTTTTTGATTATTGGCCTCCAGTTCTCTCTCTGCATTGCTGGAAACAAAAATCATATATTCTGTACTGGTGATGGGGATGCGCACAACACTTGAAAAGTAGACACATTCAAACTGATTTTAGAAACAAATTACAATCAAAATTTGCTTCTCCTAAATTGGTGGAGGACCAAAACCCTGTCCTCTGCCCCTAGCATGTTTTACTACTTCTCTTAGTGACCTTGTAACTTTTTTAAAAATAGGAATAAGAGTTTACATTCTTAAAAAATATGAGCTTTTACCTGGTTTGTTTTATTTGTGTGTGTGTGTGTGTGTGT
Organism: Martes martes; assembly: GCF_963455335.1. Classification (NCBI taxonomy): domain Eukaryota; kingdom Metazoa; phylum Chordata; class Mammalia; order Carnivora; family Mustelidae; genus Martes; species Martes martes. Next base: position 68,864,652 of record NC_137895.1, read on the forward strand.
GTGTGTGTGTATATATATATTTTTAAATTTCTTGCATTGATTTTTTTTAATTGAAAGAGAGTCATTTATGAAAATATCTTAATATCTTAAATGCCATCTCATACTTTACATCTTACATGTTTCACAGGAGTCATTTAATGCGTTAAATTATTTATCTTATATAATGAGAATTTGTAATATATAATTTTTTAAGGACTTAAAAATAAACCCTTTCCTCTTGAGAATGATAAATACAAAATACTAAAAATTTGTATACAGGCACAAGTGGGTATCTAACTTGAAGTACCAATGTATTTAATAATTTCAGAAAATGGTTAGAAATCCTTATTTTGTAGTTGACTTAGCTAGCTGGCTAGCTAGTTGAGTAAAATGATTCCATTAAAAAAGAGATGTAGATTTTTTGGGGCTATTACGATTTTTTATTAGATAGCCAAATAGAAATATATCACTGGATGGTTATAAATAACTTGAGATGTACATTTTAACATGTAAACAACATACTTAAATGCCTATTAACTGAAACTTAATTTTATGAATTTTAAAGTTTTACTTCAAAGGTAAGCTACTGAACTCTACTGAAGCAGTACTTAGTATATTCTTGAGATTTATAAAAATTAATATGCCCTAAAGAATTGATGTGCTTTTTTTTCCCCTTAACTATTATTAAACACAATGAATATGTGATGAAATTCGACATGCAAAAATTGAACCTTAATAATTGGTTTACTTCAGTTAATACTTAAATGGCCAATTCTCTGTGCCTGATTAAATTTAAAACTACAAATCATATTTTTTATATATATTAGCTTTCCTAGGTACTGGGCCCATTTTGTCACATTTGGTTCATAAAAGGACTGATGTTACCAATCCCAGAGAGTTAAAATATGCCAATTCCCATATTAAGTAATACATTTAAAAAATTAAAAACAGATTAGGCTTAGAATTAAATGTATAATAAAATACACCAGCCTTTCTAAATACTTATATTTTCTTTTAGAAGAATAAACACAATTATTAATCTTTGAAGTTAATCAGTACATGTAGATTAATATTTGTGTGTATTTATCTTTAGATGTAAGCTTCTACTTTTGGTGGTATGTTTTCTTAGACAAACTAGGAGCACAGTTAACTGACTACTACGTCCCCTTTGGCTACTGCTTACTTTTCTGGAATGGAAAAGACATTAAAAACTTCATCTCCATATGGCCATATATGATCGTGTTTGTCATCATAGCTTTCTTACTATGGCATTAAGCAAATGTCCCTTTTCTCCCTTTAGAGTATTTAAATTAGAATAGAAAGTATAAAGCCATTGTAATTGGATCCTGTTCTAAAAATTATTTTTAAGACTTCTTTCAAATAAGAAAACAAAATGCATTACAACTATTTTGTGTGTGCACTTTAAACAATTCATGGTGTTTTCATATTATGATAAATAGCCCTCATGTAGCATTTTTATTTAAATAATATAGCTGTCTACCCACAAAAATCCCTTCCAGTCTCAGCTCCATTTGTGGGCTCTAAAAATTGGCTGGATTGTGTTTTAATTGAATATAGAACTCAAGATTCCAGTCTCTTGACCCAACTTTATTTTGAGGTATTGTGTGTGTGTGTGTGTGTGTGTGAACTTTAAACATCCCTTTTATACCATTTTTCTCCTCATTCCCCAGGTAGGGCAGGGTGGGAGAGGTAGGGCTGCTTATTTTTCCTAAATCAAATAATTTAAATCTAACTTCAGGTTAAGCTTTGATTAATTCCATGATTAACAAACTAAAATGTTTGCATTAATTGATCCACAGATGCTAATATATGTGCTTAGGTTTTTCACGATCTCCCCTAATTGCTAATTAAAATTTTTAAAAAATTCTAATTCCATTATAAGAAATGATTTTAAAGAACAAACCAGGATTCAAGCCCATATTTTAAAGCTTCATCCCCAGTTTTATTCAAACAATCTGATGTCTGTTTTAAAAAGAAATTCTCAAGTAAAGGTCACAATTTCAAACTTCTTACACAAGGCTGTCCCAATAAATTACCATTACCAATGAAACAGACTTTAAAGAAGTTGTGTTTTACAATGCAGAGAGTGGAGGATGCTTTTTATACATTGGTGAGAGAGATCCGACAATACAGATTGAAAAAAATCAACAAAGAAGAAAAGACTCCTGGCTGTGTGAAAATTAAAAAATGCATTGTAATGTAATCTGGTAAGTTCAGCATATTAATTTTGGCAGAAAGCAGATGTCTTTCAAAGGTAACAAAGTAGCAACCACTTTAGAACTACCTAGGTGTGGGTTTCTATATTAAAAGATAAGAAATTGGTAGTTTGTTTCTATAATTAGTTCATTTTTTTTAATCTAATGTGTATTAATTATAATTGATGCAGTTTTGATAGCTGTAGACTACATTTGTCATTGGGTGTAGAAAAAAAAGAAAGGAAACTGCGTAGAGTAGTAAGGTTGAACGGTCCAGAAGGTGGGGAAGGGCCCACTCTTACAATGTATTCTTTCTTTTGGACATTCTGCAAGCAAGTACTCGTTCTGCCTGTGTTCTCTAACTCAGTGGCATCAGCATCATTTTTTTTACCCAAGAAACCTGGAAGTCTTGGGATGACTCTGACTTCCCTCTTTTGCACTCCCATTTGGAAGCAACCACAAATTCCTTTGATGTTATATTTTGACTTTTATCCCATTGTTAGTTCAGGTTCCTATCATCTCTTGCCCGGACTGTTATATCCTCTTATTTGGTTTACCTGTTGCTGCCTTTATTCACAGTGCAGCTGGAGAGATACAATTAAAAGAAATGTCATTCCCTTTTCTTTACGTCCAGTCACTAACTTTCTGTTACCTATGGAATAAAATCTCAAACTTCATAGTATGTTATATATGTCTTTTTTTTAACATCTTCCTACCCTTCTAGACTTTGGTCTTATCCCTAAAAAGTCCTTGAAGTTTTCTTTTGTTGGTGGGTTTGGGTTTTGTTTGGTTTGGTTTGGTTTGGTTCTTACATAAATAAACACCATGTTATTTCTTGCCTTCCCTTGAGTTTTGGCTGTTGCTCTTGGTTGGGATGCCAGTGCCTTTATCCATAGTCTTAATAATTAGCTAACATTTTTTTCATGATTCTTTATTCTCCAAGAACCTTTCTTTATAGCCTTAGACTAGGCATAGTGCCCTTCCTGTGTATTCTCAATATACTGTTCTTAACTGTTATATGCTTGCCTTGTTAAATTGAAATAATCTTTTATGTTTGATTCCTATATAGTAGAATCGTAGCCAGAATCATGTATTTTCAATCTTTGCATGACGATGGCCTAACATGTGCTACCTGGCATATGGTAGCTGCCCATTTGAATTTATTGAGTGGAATTCTCAGTTTCCTTTTTAAGATTTATTTATTTATTTTTTATTTATTTATTTTTTTAAAGGATTTTTATTTTGTTTATTTGACAGACACAGATCACAAGTAGGCAGGGAGGCAGGCAGAGAGAAGGGGGGAAGCAGGCTCCCTGCTAAGCAGAGAGCCCGATGCAGGGCTCAATCCCAGGACCCTGAGATCATGACCTGAGCTGAAGGCAGAGGCTTTAACCCACTGAGCCACCCAGGCGCCCCTAAGATTTATTTATTTTAGAGAGTGTGTGCATTGTACTTTGGTGGGAGAGAGAGACTTTATGCTGAGCATGGAAGCCTGACATGGGGCTCTGTCTCATGACCCTGAGATCATGACCTGAGCTCAAATCAAGAGTTGGACTCTTAACTGACTCTTAACTCTTAACTGACTGAGCCACCCAGGTGCCCCAGTATTCCTTTCTCAACCAACTCATATTAAATTTGGTCTTGCTCAGAAAAGATTTCACTTAGTAGTTTTTATTATGTGGATTTAAGGTCTAAAGTAATCAGTGTATCTCCCAAAAGCATAAAATGTACGGAATAATAGGTTCAGTCCCAAAAGACAGATGCTATACTAATCAGCTAACCTCAGAAGAATAAATAAAGCATGACTGGCATTAATTTTTATTGAGATTTATGAACTCTTAATATTTTTTGTGTATCATTGTATAGAGCAATATCTTAACTTAGAAGTTCTGGTAAAATTTAATATTGCAATACAATTTGAAAAGTTAAACTTTTTTTAATAGTAGCCATGACCAGATTTAGGTGGTGGATTTTTTTTAGTTTTCTCCTCCTATTGTCTTACTAGTAGGTGATTTTAAAAGTACAATATTTAGAATAAAGTAAGTTTTACACTTTAACTTTTTTTAAAAACAAAGGTAGAAGCACATAGTCTTCCAAGATTTCTTATTTGTGACTATGTAGTGTGAATGTCAAATAATTGGTGGGTATGATGAATTGAATCCTTGTTTCTTCACTGGGCATGGATAGCATTTAAATTAAAAAGTGCACTTGGTAATACTTAAAACTTTAAATAAAAGTAGTTTTTCAAAATTATTTTCACAGTAATAAATATATACAAATTAGTTTTTCTTAGTTCTAAAATGGCTGGGTTTCAGCAAAATTACTGGGATAATGTTTTTGTCTTTCATGTGTATATGAAAATGACTATTTCCCATATGGAAAAAGGAATTCAGTGCCCTGTTTTTACTAATTATAACCTATCCCTAATCATTGAAATTGTTTAATTTTTTTTTAAAGATTTTATTTATTTATTTGACAGAGATGACAGGTAGGCAGAGAGGCAGGCAGAGGGAGAGGGGGAAGCAGGCTCCCTGCTGAGCAGAGAGTCTGATGCAGGGCTAGATCCCAGGACCCTGAGATCATGACCTGAACTAAAAAGGCAGAGGCTTAACCCACTGAGCCACCTAGGCTCCCCTGAAATTGTTTAATTTTAATAAGTTACATAAAAAAGAGTTCAGTATTGAGAAAGAATGCAATATTAACCTAAAGTATTTGTCAAAATCTCAGTGAAAGAAGGTAATGTTAACAATTCTGTTTTCATTGTCTCCTAAACACTTTTATCTTGTTTTCACCTTAGAATGTGTCTTCTCTATATCCGTATCATGGTTTTCATTTTATCTGCTTCACTATTTTAATTTTATCTGCTTCACTATTTTAGTGAAGCAGATCAAATGAATTTTATAATAAAGAAAAATGTATAATAAAGAAAAATTTCTTTATTATAAAAACAGTTGAAGTGGAGTAGACTACATAAGCTTGTGTGTGGGATCAAAGGAGATTTGTGAAGGGTGGGGGAGTTGGACTAGATCATCTTTTAAAATTCCATTACCACTCTAAGGATTTTTGATTATAAATTAGTTGGGTTGCTGAACTATAAAATAAGTATTCTTAATTATATCAGTGGAAGTTTCTCCTTTTTATATATTAAAAGGGCTAGCATGAAGGTTTTTCTATATTAAGTCTTGATTGTATTGCTGATAAATTACATTTTATCACTTTTCCTCTCTCCTTCCGGTAAAGGAAAGGCAGGTGTGTGTCAGTAATGAATATCAGAAAGTGGAGAACATCAGTGAGTGCAGGTTGGGTGTTTTATTGGGGACTTTTTTCACTAGACTTCACACAAAAATTCTGGTTTTCATCCTAGAACTATTTATCTACTTATTAAAAGCTTTTATTTTTTTCCAAGATCTATTTTGGTGGGGAGGGGCAGTGGGAGGGAGAGAAATCCTCAGGTGGACTCCCTGCTGAGAGGAGAGCTCAATGTGGGACTCATTTCCGGGACCCCAAGAGATGATGGCCTGAGCTGAAATCAAGAGTAGGATGCTTAACCGACTGAGCCATCCAGGCACCCCTTAGTGAGAGAGAGAGCACATGGGAGCGCAGGGATGTGCTGGGGAAGGGTAGAGGGAGACAATCTCAAGCATACTCTGCTCTCAGCACGGAGCTGGTAATGGGGCTTGATCTTGTGAGCAGAGATCATGACTTGAGCCAGAATCAAGAATTGATTGCTTAACCGACTTAGCCACCTAGCACCCCTACAACTGTTTATTTAAACCTAAGCTAGCATGTCATTCCTACTGTGTGTTTCTTTAGAAATATTGATAATGTTGTTCTGATTTTTAGATCTGTTGTGAAAATTAGTTAAATGTAACTTGAATGAAAATGCCCTGAATTAATTTTATTATATTGAAATATTGTAAATTATCTTAGTAGCACAGTAAAGGAGAAATCCTTTATCACTGTTAAATTTTTAAATTATGTTCAACATAATATAACTTAATGTATTTATATGAATATTTAACAGAAGTGGTTGAAATGTGAAAAAACCCAATTTTCATTGTTCTTTAAGTGGCTTAATCTAGACAGCCTTATTTACTGGGTGTTTGTTCTTAGGACTCCCTCTAGTGTCTCTGTTTGAAAACATCATTAGGTTAACAGGCTTAAGAATAATTACTATTCTGTAGAACAGATTTTAAGATACATAGAGGATCATACTTTTTAAATTTTTTCTTGTTTTCTCCTTTTTTTAAATTTTGCTTTTATATTTAATCTGCTTTTTAATGGGGTCATGACAGGAATTGACTTTTATAATCCTGTATAATTTCAGCATTGCAGGGTTAAAATCTCCTGTTCTGTTACCACTTTCAGAGTGCCATTTTCCACCTGAAAATTTTTAGGTCAAAAATTATTCTGACTTGAAATCACTTTCAGCCATTACTTATTTATATACCTTGCTTTGATCATGAATAGATGTACCAAAATAACCAAATGGAAATTTCTTTGAAGAAATAGCATTTGGCTTTACATGGCAAACTCCTGGATACATACATAATATATTAAACAGAAACTAAAACAATAATAAGTAAAAGAGAATCTACTCCAAATTGGTGACTATACCATCATTTAAATGATTTAGCTCATTTCTCTACAAATCCAAGGTATTATATTTTTCAAACTATGTTGTCTTATCTTGGAGCCACTTGAAGTTTCAGTATGTTAAGTATATGAGTTGAAACTAATGCCTTACTATATATTATTTGAAAACTGAAAGGATATTTGAATACTGTTTACTTCCTGGGGATTATTTACATCTAATGGATTTAAGTAAGTATTGAACCCAGAGCTCAAATATTGTTACTGAATATTTATGAAAGTAATATATACTTGCATGGCTTATATCTAATATCTAGGAACTCTGGGATAATTAAGTGTAAATATATATTTACACATAGAAAAACACACAAATGCATTTGGATTTTGGTGACCAAGTGTGCCAATATGGACAGATGAGTAGCAAAGTAAGTTCTGGGAAAAAGTTATTTGTTCAGCTTATGTAAGATTGTGTACATTGATTGTCCTTGCCTTTTGTGAGAATTAATGTTCCTATTTATGATATTGATGAAATAGGAAGAAGACATTATAAGAATCCTAAAAGTCTGATACATATTCAGTTGCCTAAGGAGAGATGTAAAGTGTCCTTATTCTTTATCAGTATTAGAGTTTCCAGTAGTCATAGTCCTTTCTGTTATCTATATACCTCAACCCATCATATATACCCACATTTTAATACTTGTTATGTGTTTCAGGGTGTTGATGATGCCTTCTATACATTAGTTCGAGAAATTCGAAAACATAAAGAAAAGATGAGCAAAGATGGTAAAAAGAAGAAAAAGAAGTCAAAGACAAAGTGTATAATTATGTAAATACAATTTGTACTTTTTTCTTAAGGCATACTTAAGTAAAAGTGGTAATTTTTGTACATTACACTAAATTATTAGCATTTGTTTTAGCATTACCTAATTTTCTGCTCCATCCAAACTGTTAGCTTTTATCTTGAATGCTTATTTTAAAATGACAGTGGAAACTTTTTTTTCCTCTAAGTGCCAGTATTCCCTGAGTTTTGGTTTTTGAACTAGCAATGCCTGTGAAAAAGAAACTGAATACCTGAGATTTCTGTCTTGGGGTTTTTGGTGCATGCAGTTGATTACTTCCTGTTTTTCTTACCAATTGTGAACTTTGGTGTGAAACAAATTAATGAAGCTTTTGAATCATCCCTATTCTGTGTTTTATCTAGTCACATACATGGATTAGTTACTAATTATAACTTCAGTTGAGATTTCATGATGGGTTTTACTGAAACATTGAGGGAACATGAATTTATGGACTTCTTATAGATTCATCTTACAGGTATAATGTCCTATAGTTTCAGTCACCCTTAATGAATGTAAAGTTACACTGTTCACAAAGGTTTTCTCCATCTTTTCACTGCTATTTGTCATAGTCACACTCCCAAAAATATTATATTTTTTCTATAAAAAGGGAAAAAATGGAAAAAAAATACAAGGCAATGGAAAATATTAAAAGGCATTTACTTTCCATATTAGATAAATTCCTCTAATACTCTGAATAGCTTTTCCTATTAAGGCAGACCCAGTATGTAATGAGGATTATAGCAACCATTTTGGGGCTATATTTACATGCTACTAAATTTTTGTATTAATTGAAAAAATTTTAACATGTATAAAAAATTCTCATAGGAATTAAATATAGTCTCCCTGTGTCAGATTGCTCTTTCTTAGCATAACTTTAAATCTTTTCTTGGTCTTCGGTCTTAGAAAATAGTTTTAATTCTGGTAGTGACATTAAAGATTATTTGGGCCAATTAGCTTTGGTAGATGTTAAAGAGACCAAGGTTGCAAGGCCAGGCCTTGTGTGAACCTTTGAGCTTCATTAAGAGTTTCATGGTATGGACTGCATCCCTGTGGTCCCCAGTGTTGCCGTGCGTTGGGTAGTGAAGAGTGGGGATGAGGAGAGTTTGGATAAGATGCATCCTCACTATGTGGTGGTCCTGCAGACATATTAGGAACATCACTTTTGTTTAAAAAAAAACACAAAAACCCACAATAGAATTTTTTTTAAAGCATTATTTCAAATAAGATTTTGGGGTAGGGGGTGGCAAGACTTTAATTTTTTTAAACAATGATATGAAAAAGTTTCCAAATCTTTAGTATTGGTTAGTTCTCAACACTGGCTAAAGTAATATTTCATACACATTTTACAAGTATGGTCCATATTTAAGAATAACTAATGCTTAAATAATAAATTAATAACAGTGATTCTTTCAGTGCATTTAAAATGTATTTTTAAATATCTGAAGTGAGATGGTGTGTTGAGGTGAAAATATCACTGGACTAGGAGGAAGGTGACAGATTCTAGTTACATGTCTTTACACCTTCAGTTTTGGGCACATCACTTGCTATCCATTTCTTCATGTTAAAATAAGTCATCTCAAAGGCTATAGCTAGCATTACAACTATGTGATTTACATTCAGTTTACATAAGGACATACCTATTTGTCAGTGTCAGCACAATCTATAACTTTTTACCTGTGTTTTACCTGTGTTTCAGCGCCAGTCTTAGACAAAGTTGTGCAAGAGGTGAAGTTTATTTTTGAGTATCTGTTCTCCAGTAGCAGTACTCCTCTCCCATATTAGTGTCATCTTGCCTGCCTACTCTTCTATATGCCCCGTGACTTGATGCTTTTTCTTTTACTTCTAATTCCCCTAACCTCAAGATTTATTGCTGCTTTAGATATCTCCACGAAGGCTTCCCATCAAGTCACATTAGTCAGGCTCAACATAATCTGACAGATACTGTAGTAGGGTTTGACCTAATAGCTAATTTTCAGGTAATTAATTTTCAGCTAATTAAATTGCTATAGCAATTTAATTTTGATCCTTTGAACATCATCTCTTTGCTACCTGGTCCACTAGTGACTAAATAGGAAAAGTAGGAATTTTCATACCTGCTATGAATAGACAGACCTTATCCAGTAGAATTTAATAAATCCATAAATACTGAAGGATTTCCTTAGATAATCTAAAACTAGGACTAGCCCTGGAAACAGTGATACATTCCATTATTTTAGTAAGTAAAATCTTCTTAACAATGAAAAATACTTTAAAACTTAATTCATAAAGCTTACTTTTTAGTGGAATTCATTTGCCCACCCAATATTTGAGTGCCTATTGGATGCCAGGTACTACACAAGGCATTGGGGATATTACGGTATTCCCAATGAGGGACATAATCCCTATCCTTAAGTAGTGCTGATATTTTAGAGAGCAGTCTGTAATATCTTAGTGAGGCATTTAGCACATGACCCAGAGATAATATAATGCGTATATTAGTTTTGCAAAGAAGTGATATGGTCTCTAAGGTTTCTTCCAGTTCTAAAATAATTGTTTTGCTCTGATTCCAATAAAGCTGTTTAATCAAGCTACTTTACATAAATCACTTTACTTCATTATTTTAAAGGAGTAAACTTAACTATAATGTTTTTTATTTGGGATAATTATGTGATTTTCTTGGGACAGTTGCAGTACACATTAAATCATATGTCAGATGATAACGTTAAAATTCGCAAGTGTATAATATTCTAGTTGGTCTCGTTGTATCATAATTAAAATAAACTTAAATATTGAATTCAAAAATAGTTTTATTTATCTGGGTATGAATAAACAGATGCCTGAACTAATTCACAGAAAAGGAAATTTCTGTGTAAAAATCAGTCCAGTTTCTGAAATGCTATGCTAAACTACAGGTTTATGGAACATTATCTAGATAGGGTGTTAAGACTTTATATAGTACTTACTCTTGTCTACACAAGAGAAAGAAATGGCCATACTTCAGGAATTGCAGTGCATAACTGAGGGATTTTTAGGACTCTTCAATTTTTTGATGTAGCTGGGCAGCTTTTTTAGGCAGTGGTAATTATCCTTTATTATGTGAATTTTGAATGGTTTGACAAAAGGTTTGTTTTTGTAGAGATTTTAAAAGGGGAGTGATAATCCTAGAAAGAAATATTATGTAATTATTACGGCCTTAAAGATAAAAACCCTTGGAGTTGAAAAAATTGCTAAATTTTACATAGTCTTAGACATTAACATGTTTGTGGAAGAATGTAGCAGAAGTATGTAGTATAATTTGAGTGAATATTCCCAATTAGGAATTCTAGGCTCTATTTTAACTGAGTCACACTGCATAGGAATTTAGAACCTAACATATAGGTTATCAAAATCTTTGCCACCATTGCACAATTTTGTCCTAATATATATAGATACTTCGTGAGGCATGTTCAGTTGCAGTTTGCACAAGTTCATCTCATTTGTGTTCAGTGACTTTTTTCTTCTAACCATATTTTCCCAAACAATACACATTGTTTTTTGGTAGGCAATAAAAAACTGTCATTTCCATTGTTAAAAAGTAATTTCTTGATAACTGTATTAATGGTTTTTTAAAAAACATCAGTTACTTTAAAACTGAATTTATATTTAATAACTTCTGTGTTAGTATTGGGTAGCATGAAATCTGCATTGAAAAATTGAACAGCATACAACTGGTAGCTGTAAATTCCTTCAGAAAATGAAAATTATTTCTTCCTAAAGATATATTTACATCAATTCTTGAACAATAGTCATAACAAGATTAATAATTGTTTTAGTTTAATAGTTTTAAGTGCCTGTTTGGGATGATGATAGGCAATTTAGATGAATTTAGGAACAAAGTTCCTACTTGCAGAAATGTCCATTACAAAGGGTCCCCCTCCCCATAGTGCTAAATGGGTTATATAATGTTTTATCCAAAAGTTTCCAATTCCACTGTCTTGTGTTTTCATGTTGAAAATACTTTTGCATTTTTCCTTTGAGTGCCAATTTCTTAATAGTACTATTTCTTAATGTAACATGTTTACCTGGAATGTATTTTAACTATTTTTGTATAGTGTAAACTGAAACATGCACATTTTGTACATTGTGCTTTTTTTTGTGGGACATATGCAGTGTGATCCAGTTGTTTTCCATCATTTGGTTGCGCTGACCTAGGAATGTTGGTCATAATCAAACATTAAATTTAAAAATGACCACTCTTTTAATTAAAATTAACTTTTAAATGTTTATAGGAGTATGTGCTGTGAAGTGATCTGAAATTTGTAATATTTTTGTCATGAACTGTACTGCTCCTAATTATTGTAATGTAATAAAAATAGTTATGGTGATTATGATCGTGTGTACTTTTTTTTTTTAAGATTTTATTTATTTATTTGATAGACAGAGATCACAAGTAGGCAGAGAGGCAGGCAGAGAGAGAGGAGGAAGCAGGCTCTCCGCTGAGCAGAGAGCCCGATACGGGGCTCGATCCCAGGACCCTGAGATCATGACCTGAGCCGAAGGCAAAGGCTTTAACCCACTGAGCCACCCAGTTGCCCCTCGTGTGTACTTCTTGACAGAAATTTGAAACATTGCCCCACAGTTGATACGGAAGTTTATAAGCCACACTATATTAGTGAATCTTTTGCAGCTTATGTGTTAGATATATTCTTTATTATTTGTGAAAGATGCTGTGAACATTATTTTACAGGTTTAAGTGTTTGCTTAAAACCATGTTAGATTTAGGTCCGTTACTGTGTTAACTTATTTAGAAGTAGATGTAAAACAGATACAGATCTGCCTTTATGATGAAAGAACAGAATAACATTATTTATTATTTCTTATCAGTAAGGGTAATTGATACACAGGAGGTGATTTGTTTCAAGACTGAAAGGGAGCCAGCAGCAAAATTAGTAATGGAAGTTTTTTTTTTTTTTAAGATTATTTATTTATTTATTTATTTGAGAGAGAGATCACAAGTAGGCAGAGAGAGAGGGGAAAGCAGGCTCCCCGCTGAGCAGAGAGTCTGACATGGGCCTTGATCTCAGGACCCAGAGATCACGACCTGTGCCGAAGGCAGAGGCTTAACCCACTGACCCACCCAGGCGCCACAATAACGGAAGTTATTAAATAGGTATGTATATAATGCCAGTTACTGGCAGCCCACTTCAAGATCAGAAATAATCTTACTCCATACAATTATTTCTATAACTGCACTTAAATCATTACCAGGTGCTATTTGTTTTGCAGTGAACCTTGAATGTGTGCTGTTAATGTACCAAATATGTTCAAAAATAAGGTGGTACTCCTTCAAAAGTTACAGGACATTAATGGGCAAGAAATTATTTTGCTTAGTTAAATGCATTAAATGGCATTCTCTTGTCAGTAAAATGGAGAGAGGGGGCTAAGAGTAATAGGTAAAAAAACTTAGTAAGTTGAAATTAAGTACATTCAAAATTGGGTACTCATTACTTTTTAATTGGTAGTTGGCTATCTTGCTGATTTTGTATAAAAATTAACAAAGGGTTGCTGATATAGCTCTGTGAAAAAGTTGCTTATTTTAGTTCATTAAGGCAGCTCAGGTATTTTTTACATAACGTGTATATCTTGCCATTTTAAGTTGCAGTTACTGTTATCATATCTGGTGTACACAAAGAGCTGGCACTGAATTCCAGTCAAATTATAGTAATATAGATCAGTTAGTTTTGTTGGTATCTGAATAATAGCGTTGTTTCATCGCTCTGTATTTCCTAAGGAAGTATAAGGCTTCTAGCTCTTTCATTACAAATTCACCCCGTCCAATAAGTTCTTTGATCTTCTCTGGGTCCTTCACATCTTTGTTTTTTAGGAAAACATTCTTCAGACGCCTTTTAAAATAGTCTGCTCCTTTTGGATAGTCTCGTCCAAGATACAGCAGCTTAAAAAAGAAAGGTTAATATATTTCTAAACGATCTGTATCTCAGTAACATATGTATAAAACTGGCAACATAATTACTTACATTTTTATACAGATTCAGTACTTCTCCTCTTAAAGAATTGGCCATTTTCATTTATTTTGGAAAGTAGCCACTTTTATACATAACATACCTAAAGAAAAAGAAAAACCTTTGTAAATAACTGCACTGTAGCCCCCAAAAAGAATCAAAGATTTTACACATTGGGAAAAAATAGTAACTTTTTTTTCATTCAATAAATACTTATTGAGCACTTAGGTTCCAAGTACTGGAACATAGCTACTAAATGTCCGATAAAACACCTGCTCTCACAGTACTGACATCTCCTATGGGCGACATAATAAGCAAACAAGAGAATTATGAATTGTGTAAGTCCTATGAAGGAAAAGGGGTAATGAGAGAGAAAATGAATTGACAAAGATAGTTATGTAGGTGTACCTTCTTATACAGAGTGGAGTGAATTAGATTTGAATCCCAGCTGCATAATGTTATACAGGTTACTTAACCTTTATGAGCTTCAGTTTCCTTACTGTTGAAAGGAAGACTGTCCGTGTTGCTCTCAAGGCAAGACCAGACTCATTTGGAGTAAACTGTGAAGAGGCCTAGTCATATCTAGACAGGTGCTATCCTAAGAAAGGCTGAAGAGTAGAAGCTGAGTGTGGGAGTCAGGTCAGTTCACAGCTAATGGTAGATGGGCAATAGGAGTGGTAAAGAGACCAGTGAACAACCCCTAAGCGGGTACATGTGTGACAAGCAGGCAACATCCAGTGGAGTAAATTATGCTTTATGTGTAATTTGTTAGTGCTACTAGGGAAAGGTGGCTCCTTAAAGGCACCATGACAGTCTAAACATAGAAAATAATTCCCATTACTTGTTACGGTTGTGGAGATTAAATCATAAAATTCCTAATACCATAAGGATTTAGTTCATGATAGGCCCAGAGTAAATGTCTCTGTCTTGTATAACCTTCCTTAAAATTCTGTTATTCCCATTTTCCCAATGACCTAAGAAAACTTACACTTTGTCCTTTATTGACAATTATTTTTGAAATTGTTTTGAATTTATTGAAATGTTTTGAAATTATTTTGAAATAATTTCAATCTTGTAGAAAAGTTGCAACATATTTCCTGAACAAGAATTTAAGGAATATACTTAAGAATTTGAGAATTGAGAGTAAGTTGCTAAAATGATAGACAATTAGTGTGAATACTTTGCAGTGCCATCCAACAGAAATATAATACAAGACACCTATGTAATATTACATTTTCTAGTAGCCCATATTAAAAAATAAAACAAAAAAATTTTAATATATTTTGTTCATATCCAAAATATTATTTCAATGTGTCATGTTAGCTACATTTCAAGTGCTTATAGGTATCAGTGGCTTAGGTGCCACCATACTGGGGAGCATAGCTTCAGAGTATAGTTTCTGTGAACAATGACATTTTCCTACAAACAGTACAACCATCAGAATCAGGAAGCTAACACTGCTACATTACTACATCAAATCCACAACCCCTTCATGTTTTGGCAATCATCCCAAAGATGCCCTTTATAGCAGAAAGTTCAATCCAAGATTACACGTTGCATTTAGTTTTTGTGTCTCTTTAGCCTTCGGTCTGAAACAATGCCTCGAGTTTCCTTGACTTTCATGAACTTCATACTTGTGATGATCACAGGCCATTTATTTTGTAGAATAGCTGGAGACTACCACAGATGTTTAAAGTGCTCAGAAATAACAGAGTAGCCTGGGAAGGGAAGCAAGGGACTGGAGAACAGGAAGGGATCAAAAGGCAGGAGGAAATCCTTGGGGATAATGGAGATGTTTATTATTGTGATTGTGATGATAGTTTTATAACTGTAAACACATCTCAAATTTATCAGATCGATTTACACTTTAACCTACTGTGTCAATTATACCTCAGTAAAACTTTTTAAAACTGGTGTAAATGTGCTGGCAAAATGTTAAGAGGAGGGCTGGTAGACCGTGAGGTACGCATGGAAATAGAGATCTAAACCACAGGTTGCTAGTTAGTGATCAGGGTAGGTGGTTCAACCAGCCACCAGTCAAGTTGCATAAAACCGGTATGCCTCTCTGGGGTGGGAACCCTGGTTGTAAACGCTTATTTTAAATTTTTTAAAAATATACTTGGAAGACTCCTGCTTCCAGTATGGCAGCTAAATGAAGTCCTTTTCATTTCTTGCTGAAGTTCGGTAAGTCTGATTCTCTGGCTTCTCTTTCTTAAGGGGGAAAAAATCACATGTGAACAAATATTATTTCCATTTTATTCCTACATAATTCCCCACTTTATAGTAGTTTTAAAGCTAATTCACATAGCAAACATACAATGGAGCAGCACAATTCTTTCTTTTTGAACTTTCTTGCAATTTTGTTTTTCTCCAAATTGCTTTTTCTGCTTTTGTCTGGATTGCTTCGGAGCTTTCTTCCCAGATCTTTTTTTTTTCCATTTTTACAAGTGGAACAGTAAAAAAACAAAAAAAAAAACTTTTTAGAAGATTTGTATACATGGTTGCAACTTAATGGACTCTGAGCTTCAGTTAGGATGATCAGAGTGTACCCTTTGTTGGGGAACATCTGAGGACAAAGTCATTCCTCCTGGGCTGATCAGACTCACCAGAGAATAAACTTCCAGTCTGCTGAGGATTTGCCTATTCAATCTTAAGAAATGGAAGAAAAATGGGGGCCTTACATTCAGCATTACGTACACCAAATTTAATTTCTGTTTTCAGTATGGCTCCCATGTACTTAGTATACCTGAGGACACCCCAGTGCAGAGAACAGTATTATTTGGTCAGAAATATATCTCCATGCTTCTCTGGAGTGAGAGGTACAGTTCCTCTAGAGGTGTTTTTCAAATAGCTTTTACTTAATCTCTTTGATTTACTTCATTCTTCATTTCCAATTCCATTGGCCCTGTTCCAGTGCCTTTTGAGAATTATGCAGTATAAATTGGGCTTTTCTGGTGTGTTGAGTCATACTCATTCATCTGGTTTGCAGCTTCCAAAATTTTACTGTTGTCATCTCTCTTCTCTCACATTTAAAAATTTATTTTTATATTCCTTCACTGACGATCAGTGGAGTTTTGAAAGGGAATGAAATTAGTAGGGTACATTTAATTTATTTTCTATTAATCTAATTTCCATTTTAAAACTTTGTTCTTCTTTGCTGAGAGCCAATTTCCAGCATGGTTTAATCTTATTGAAGAATGGCTCTTAAGAATCACATGCTTTAAAAATGATTCTAAATCTACGCAGACATACTTTCAAATTGCAAGTTATAGCCTGTTTAATCTTATGGCAAACTACACAGCTTTAACTCAAAATTTATAATATGTAAAAGCTTAAATTGTCCTTTTAAGCTATTACTTGTTTTTACAAACCATACGTAATAAAGGATTTGCCCAGCAAAAAATGTAGCTGGTTTGACTAGGGTAAAATTGTCCTGATCTTTGATATGTTAACGTATAGAAATTAAGGCAGTTTATTTTATGTTGACCTTCAGGCATTTAAGTTTTTTTTTTTTTAAGACTTTATTTATTTTTTTGACAGAGAGATAGAGAGGGAACACAAGCAGGGGGAGTGGGAGAGGGAGAAGCAGGCTTCCCACCGAACAGGGAGCCCAATGCAGGGCTCCATCCCGGGACTCTGGGATCATGACCTGAGCAGAAGGTAGATGCTTAACGACCAGCCACCCGGACGCTCCCACGCATTTAAGTTTATTAGCCCTTGGGAGAAAGAGGTCTCCTTGGGCTCACCTGGTGAAATTAAAAGTGCAGAAGGGAGGGGTGCCTGGGTGGCTCAGTGGGTTAAGCCTCTGTCTTTGGCTCAGGTCATGATCTTCAGAGTCCTGGGACAGAGCCTCACATTGGGCTCTCTGCTCAGTGGGGAGCCTGCTCTCCCTGCCCCCGCCTGCCTCTTTGCCTACTTGTTATCTCTGTCAAATAAATAAATAAAATCTTAAAAAAAAAAAAAGTGCAGCAGGGATCTGGGGCTTCTCCTTAACCCTACATGAAGTCATGGAGGTTACTGCTCTTTGTACAGAGCCAAGCTATTATGAACTGAGAGGAGCCCTCTATCATTCTGAAAATGTGTGTGGTGAGCAAGGGGAAGGAGGTAAAATCCCCACTGACACTTTTTTCCAAGGACTATGGGTTGAGGAGTTTAGACTTAACCAACTCCAGTCCTGGGTTAACAAAGAATTGTCATTTTACTGGTGACCAAAGCTGCTGTTACTCAAGTCTTCCTCATGAAGTTCAGATGGCAATAAAAGCTGAAGGAAAATGGTCAAAGAAAGGCAGTGTAATGTTACTATTTATTGGTTTCTGGTAGATTTTTACTTCAAACAGCTGATACACATTTCCCCAAACCAGTTAAGCCTAAAAAGCTTCCCATAAAAAACTCTTAACACCAGTTCCAAAGGATATGTCATCAGAGAGGTAGGTGGCAAAAGACTTTTGCCCCCTGACTGGCATTTGGCTTGATGGAGGCATACCTAGGAGCCAGATTATAGAAGGGAGTTGAAAGGCGCTGGCTATGTCTATGTTCAGAATGCTTGGATACTATGCCTGTCGGAAGGCAAAGAGAGAACAGGAAATCACCCTTACGCTTAGGCAGCTTGCAAGAGAAGTACTAGAGGAGAGCCAAACTCACTGTGTATTTTTACAGCACAGTCTAGTGTGTTCTCACACATCCCTAGCACTTCTCCTCCCTAAGAGGGAGGTGGCATAGAATGAGAACTTCAGCAAGTCTTCTCCCCTAGAGGCCTACCATTTTAAGGTAATTTGGGATTCCCATTAACACCACTGTATGCCCATCAATCCTAACTGGGCTGACTGAGGTCTTACACCATAAACATTATTAGTTTGAAACACTAAAACAAAAAATTTCCATACCAGATGGGTTCAGAACTCTGTATGAAGTCGACATTAAGATTTTTTTTTTCTTGCTACCCAGGATCTGGGGATGGATTACAATCTGGATTTCTATCACAAGACTAACTCCGTAATCCTTACTCACTACTATTTAATACATTTAGTCGGTACAGCTGGGAGAGAGCCTTATAAAATTAGAATTCAGAGATAAGAAATGGTGCCAGTGATTTTAAAGTATTCGATGTTTTGTCAAGCTAAAACAGGAACATTAAATCACAGAATTGAGAATGTGGAAGGAGCTTAATTTCTCAATTGCTTAATTTCTTCTAGTTTTCCTGCTGGTCTAAGTTGCCAGCCTTTCTTCACGTGGGGAGGAGACAAATTCTGAAGGTTGCGCTACCCGGCTAGCCTGTGACCTTGGTCTTAATGAGTCTTCTGGGCCCCAGCGACCTTCAGCTGCAGGAAATCCTGTATCCAGGAATCGTTTCAAGTAAATTCCAGTCCTTGTTTAGAGCTGCTCTTAGGAAAAACGGCACACACATAACTTGCACAGAAAGTAAACCGAACCATGTGCAGAGAGAAGAATCCAGAGCTCATTAATTTCAAAATAACTAACCCTCTTGGAACCACCGCTTTCTCTAAATTGCCCATTGAGCCCCATCCCCAAGCGGGCCTACGCTGTGGCGGCCCAGGCAGCCCCCCCTGGTGTCAGTCACGTCTCCCAATCCCGTAACCGGAGTCTCCCTTCCCTCTGGAAACCCCTCACACACAGATTCGCCCCAACACGCTCCTAGGGAAGACAAACTGTCAACGTCAGAAGACGTTCCGAAACCCTACGACACACCCAGTGGTCCCTGCCCAGACCGTACTTCATCGCCTCCAGACCCCCGGATCTGGAAAAACAGAATAAAACGTCCCAGCGGCTGCACTCACGCACTTTTCGGCATTCCACAGCCGTAAAGGCCTCCGACAGCCTCCACTCCGGGGTCTGTCAACAGCGACGCGGGGCGGGTGTTGGTGCTAGGCAGCCAGTCAGAGGAGGGGGCGGGGCGCCTCACGGAAGAACCCCAGCGCGACTGCGCGGACCGAATGCGAGGATGTACGCTCCTTCGTTAGGCGCAAGTGGGCGGGGCTTGTCGTCCCGACAACCCGGGAGCGTTAGTCCACACACTCCGAGCTCCGATTTGGTGCACCACAGCGGCACTGAGGCTGTGCTGGCTGCAGAATGGTGAGCAGGGCAAGTGGGGGCCCCAGGTGAAGGAGCCAGCAGCGATTCACTCGTGTAAAAATGATGTGTAGGAGCCTGACATATTTTAGAGGGGAGCGGGTGGGTTTACGAAAGAACCCTTACTGCTGTGGGAAATAGGCCGTGGCCTTGCGGTCCGGGATCTCCGGGACAGACGGGAGTCACAAACCGCTTTCTGCAAACGGGGGCTGGCCAGTGCGGTCAAATGGTGTCCTAATCGCGCACTGTTGATAGGTTTAAGAATTGGCCTCAACCTGGTAATTTCCAAGAACGATAGACCTTTCCATTAAATGCCTTTTTTCATTGGCAGGTTGGCGAAAATGTGGTTTTGTGCCTCCTCGGTAGTTAATTAAAAGCTGTTGTAATTTATTCTGCTTTGAAAAGTCATTTTATGTGGTCTTTTCTGGAAATATGAATTGTTTTGTGAGTCAAATTACTCAGCTTGCCTCGAATTTTTTTTAAATATAATAAAGCTGCTTGTTTTGTTTTAATGCACTCTTCAACCCTTTTGTCTTTTTCCGTAACACAGACCAACCTGCCCCATGAGATGATCTCTGTTCCCATTTTCTTTTCTTTTTTTTTTTAAGATTTTATTTATTTAACAGACAGAGATCACAAGTAGGAGAGAGGCAGGCAGGGGTGGGGGGGGTGGTAAGCAGGTTCCCTGCTGAGCAGAGAGCCCGATGCGGGGCTCGAATCCAGGACCCTGGAATTATGACCTGAGCTGAAGGCAGAGGCTTAACCCACTGAGCCACCCAGGCGCCCCTCTGTTCCCATTTTCTTAAATGTGACTTCCATCTTTTGTGGTTAAAACCAAAGGAAGTAGAAAATGTATTTAATTATTTAATTCATTAAGGGGAAATACAGAGTGCATTCTTTGTGTCTGACACTAGGCTAGAAGTCAAGGATCTAAGTGAATATTACACCCTCTCCCTGCTATGGGAGACAGGCTAAACTAATAAGAATACAGATTTTTAACTGTAACAGTTGAAATGTCTACAATGGAGTAAGATTAAGTTGGAAATGATAAAATTGGGGTGGGAAAGGGCACAGAAAGGGAAGAGCAATGCTTTTCAAACTGTATTTTAAAGTATGACTATGAGTTTACCAGAATTGATGGAGAATGTTCATGTCAGGAAGAATAGGAAGTAAATGGACTTTAAGCCAAAAAACTGCTGATAAATTGAGGGAACAATAAGCCTCTATTTATCTTCCACTAAAACATAAATTTCATCTTACGCTTCTAGCAATGTTTCTCAAAATGTCCCTGAACATTTGCTTCTACTACATCTGGAATGCTTGCTAGGTTGCAAATTCTAGGAACAGACTGGACACCAAACAAACCTATGGTATTAGTTTCCTAGGGCTGCCAAGTAACAAAGTAAACTAAGTGGCTTAAACGGTAGAAACTTACTGTTTCACCATTCTAGTGGCTGATAAATCCAAGATCAAGAAGGTGTTTCCAGGGCTCTGCTCCCTCTGCAGGTGCTAGGGAGGGATCTGTTCAGACCTCTTTCCTAGCTTCTGGTAGTTCCTTGGCTTATGGCAACATTCCCCCCTTCTTTATGTGGTGGTCTTTCTGTGTGCATGTCTGTGTCCAAATTTCTCCTTTTTATCAGGACACCAGTTGTATTGGAGTTAGAGGTCATTCTATTCCATTATTATCTCATCTTAATTTAACTAATTACATAAGTAACAACTCTAGTTCCAAATAAGGTAAAATTTGGAGGTACTGGGGGATGGGATGGGGATACAGTTCAATGCTTATATCTACTGAATTGTGGTGGAGGGGAGAAGTGCCACAGGAATATGCATTTTTTTAAACAAGCCCTCTGAACTTTGAGAACTACAGTTGACTCTTGAATAATACTGGTCCACTTTGAACTGTAGGAATCCACTTATAGGCAGTTTTTTGGATAAATACAGTACAGTACTGTTAATGTATTCTTTTTCTTATTTTTCTTAGTATTTCTTTGCTCAAGCTTATTTTATTTCAAGAATACAGTACATAATACATATACAAAAATATGCATTAACTGTTTATGTTATCAGTAAGTCTTCTAGTCAACAATAGGCTATTAATAGTTAAGTTTTGGGGGGAGTCAGAAGTTATGTGGATTTTTGCCTGCATGGGAGTCAGGACCCCAACCCCCACATCGTACAAGGGTCAACTGTACTGTACTACATGATGCTCTTTTTATGTTTTGCAGGAGGGGTTAGGATATGTACTAATCCCAGACCTACTTCACATAAGAAGCACTAGTGAGATAATAATTTGCCTATCTTAAAATATGACTACTTGAGAACAGGAACAATACTGTTTGCATATTCTGTTTTATAGTACTTTTTTCAAGATAGGAGTGTATTAACTATTAATTGATAGTAAATATGATAATAAAAATAGAACCCAACTGTAAAAATTATATGAGAGTGAGGTCTCTACTATTCCTCTTTATATCATCTCCATTGTCCCAGAGCATCCTGTGTGCAAATCGTTAATAAATATTTGCTGAATGAATTAATGAAATATATGTACTTTCAAGAAGATTAAATCTGCTTCATGTCACTTTCAACATTTATACTTAATACAGTGATAATCTTGTAGTTTGAACCAGTAATTTTTCCTGAGAAAGTCTTCAGAGGTGGAATGTGTATAATCTTACATTCACTTGATCTCCTACAGATTCCTTATCAGATATCTAATGGACACATGAGCCTAATCAAGAAATTACTAGTAGTGTTAACTGAAAAACACATGTAATGATAAAGCTAATGGTAAATACTTATTGCAATATTGTGCTTTCCAAATTAATTTCCAAAGAATAGATCTGCTTTAAGATTCATTGCTGAACAAATCTTTTTATCATAGCTTTGCCTGCTTTAAATTAGCTGATTCTTTTTTCTATAAAATCAGCAGTCTAATTTTACAGAAAGATTATTTATTTATGAGCTCATTTCCATACTTTCAAACTTGACATCATTGCCTGTATTTAGTCAATCACTTACTGTTCCTTGGAACGCTTTAAACCAGTATCTCCCTGACTGCTGCTCTGCATAGTGGTAGGTCATTTCATTACACATGGATCACTGAGTGACTGTCATAAGAAAGAGTGTAGGATTTAAAAAATATATAATTTTAAAAAGATGCTTCAGTGGGTGAACTATTTTTTTTCCCTAGATCTGCTTGTAGTTTTGTCTAAATTCCTTTTTAAAAGACTTTATTTTGAGATCATTTTAGATTTACATGAAAGTTGCAAAGATGATACAGAGAGTTTCCTATGGTTTTTACCTGGATACTCCTAATTTTCATATTTTATATAATATTGGTGCTTTTGTTAAAAATATCTGAGTTTTTAAAATTTATCAATCCTCTTGTTTTTCCAACTTTCAGGGTCCCAAAGCAAAAAAGGTAGGTAGAAATTATTTTCTCAAAATAGATAGTTTTATAAGCGCTGACATTGTATGAATAGAACTTCTAAATATTTTTCTAGTTAATTTTATTATAGGTTATAATAGGATTTACTAAGCTTACTTTTTAGATATTAATGCTATTTAAATCATGGGTAATCCTTTACAATACAGGACATACTTCAAATTTGACATAAAAAGATACTTCTGGTTTCACAGTCTTTAATTTTTACTTGTACCTAGATTCAAGGTTTTTTATTGGTGGTTCTCTAGAAAACGTTAGATTAGGAACCCTTTTCTTTATTCTAGACAAACACAAAAATTTAATTACAAAACCTTAAGAGTGGACCCTAAAGTAATACATCTTTAAATAGATTGCATAGTAATGCATACTTGATTTTCTTTTATACTTTGTAGAAATTTGAATTGATTAAAGGCTGTCTAGAATGCCTTCTTCTCTTTTTCACTTAGTAGATTTATACCTTAAAGCAGAGATTATAATCTCTTGACTGGCAAGCCAGGTTTAGTCCTTAACAATATTTTGTTTGACTTGAAAAGTTTTTTCATTAGTTGAGAAATTATTTTCATACAAAAATGTGATTTCCATCTATTCTTAAAAAACGGGAAACCTATGATAATGTTGGGCCTATAGTCCTGTAAGGCAGCAGTTGGCTAGACTGAGTAGCAGCCCCTCCCTTTAGAAATGCATAAACTCTTTTTTCAAATTTGCCATGGTCTTGACTATGACCAGACTCCCTACTTTATTTACCTTCCTAATCCCAATAGGGATTTGGGTTTGGAATGCTGGATTTAAGGCATATTTCATAAGGTCACTTCTCTGTAAAATTTTCTACTACTCTTTCTTCCATAATAAGTTATGCTGTGTTCTCATAGCACATTCATTTGTTCATATCTCAGTTATAACCCTTATATCATTTTAATGTAATAATTTATAAATGTGAGCTGTCTGAGGTCAGGAACATGTCACATTAATTTTTATGTTCATAGCATTTAGCGCAGTGCCTGGCACATAGTAGAAATTCAGTCAATTATTTGTCTAATGAATATGTGAAATCCATTTACCCTGCCAACATTTAAAAACATCTGGGCTCTTGACCATTTAAAGTAAATGCTTGTTTAAATGTGTATGCAATATTTATACAATTAAACATTTCTTTAAGAGATGCTTTTGAGTGCCTTCTGTGTTTGCTTCTGTCAGCCATTTGCACCCACTACCAACCTGGAACTATTTTAAGGGCTATGGATATAACTGAACAAAATTTATGAAGGCTCTGGACACATTCTCATGGAAATATTGTGGAGGATTACAATTATTTGTATGTGGGTCTGTAATTGTTTATTGGTTTGTGTGGATTTTCATTTTTGGTTTTAGATAGTGAAATCTTAGATACATTGTTTTCAGTGTGAAAACTCACTGTTCTAAATGACTTTGGTGCTTAATTGTGTGTGCATGGGTGCTAAATAAATATTCCTGGATTATTTTGTTCAGAGTGTTGTATCCCTGAGAGAATGGTGATAGGAAGCCTCTGAAATTTGAGATCAAACATAAGGAATAAATGACTCACTTTTAATTTATTCCTTTCTTAAAGATTGCGGCTTGGGGATTGAGTCTGTAAGGGAATTTATAATAGAGTTAGAAAAGCATTGAAACATATATTTTATTCTTTCTGATTTGTCACAGATTTTTTCAAGGGAAAAGTAATAAATGCACATAGTACAAAATTAAAATAGCATAAAAATGGAAAATTTCCTGTTATTCGAGACTGGGAGAACTACTGCATGTCTTTTCATAAATTGTTTAAGCATTAAAGAGCACACACACATCCCTTTCCTCCCCACAGACAGGAGCATTCTACACCTTCTATTTATCATTCAGTGATATTGTATTTCATTAATTCTAGGATACTCAGCTTTTTATACTTTAACGTTACTAAAATTGAGATGTGTCTTATAGTCAATATCATCTTACAGTCATCGTCGTCCTGGATTGACATCTATTTCTTCCAGAGAGGATGTTTGCTTCTGTCAGTCACACGGGTTTACTCATATGTGATGCTACTGTAAAGTCTCTGCTTGAGAGTTTTTGACCAGGCTAATGGTATCAGTCAGACTGCAAATCCACATGAGCTGGCTTGTGGATTAAATTTTCAAGACTTTTTTTCTTCTTTCTATTCCTTTTCAGGATTAAGATCTGCAAGTTTTCTTGCTGTATTTTTCTGTGTTATGGGTTCACTTCTCATTAGTCATATATCCAGCTTTATGCAGGCATCTCCTTTAAGACTCCCATCTTGGGCATTCCCTTTCTTGGTAGTAGTAATTTAAAGGTACTTCTTACATCTGATGGCATCATGGATTGAATAGAAGTAGTATGTCTTTGGACCTTTTTGTTTCAGCATGATGAGATCATGTCACTTCTTTTCACAGCTGCATCATGTTTCATTGAAAGTATGTACTATGATTTTTTATGTTGTCCCTCTTTTTTGCTACCACAAACAAGGTAAGAATGAAGATCTTTGTACATAAGTCCTTGCAGATTAAGGGAAGAATACTTATTTCATTGATTTAGCAGTGTTTTAGACATTAAGAGAACAGGAGCAAGATAGAGTCTTGATCTCCTGAAACTTACATTATTTCTTTGTTTATACATATTTCTTTTTTTTTAAAGCATTTTATTTACTTATTTGACAGAGAGAGATCACAAGTAGGCAGAGAGGCAGGCAGAGAGAGAGGAAGGGAAGCAGGCTCCCTGCTGAGCAGAGAGCCCAATGCGGGGCTCCATCCCAGGACCCTGGGATCATGACCTGAGCTGAATGCAGAGGCTTTAACCCACTGAGCCACCCAGGTGCCCCATATACATATTTCTTTATCTTACATTATTTCTTCATTTTTATATTCATTTATATTCATTTTATTTATACATATTTCTTTATCTTACATTATTTTTTCTCCTGAAACCTACATTATTTCTTTATCCACTTTATTGCGATATAATTGACATATAACATTGTATAAGTTTAAGGTATACAGTGTAACAATTTGATGTACTTATATATTATGAAGTGATTACCAAACAAAATGTTAATTACACATCTGTCATCTCACATAATTACCATTGTGTGTGTGTGTGTGTGTGTGTGTGTGGTAAAAACATTGAAGATGAACTAACTTAGTAATTTTCAAGTATACAATACAGTATTGTTAACTGTAGTCAGCATTCTGTACAGTAGATCTTCAGAACTTACTCATCTTGTAAGTGGAAGTTTATGCTCTTTAACAAATATTTGCCCATTTCCCCCTTGCCCTCGCCACTGACAATCATCAGTTTATTCTGTTTCTGTGAGTTTAGCTTTTTTATAGTGTTTGTCTCTGGTTTATTTCACTTAGCATAATGCCCTTAAAGTTCGTCTGTGTTGTCACAAATAGTAAGATTTTCTTCTTTTTTATGGCTGAATAATATTCCATTTATATATATTTATCCATTCATCTATGGATGGACACTTCATTTGTTTCCATGTTTTAACAGTGCACATGAGGGTGCAAATACCTTTTCAGGATTGTGGTTTCATTTTATAAAGCTTACATTCTCTTTGGGGAGGTGAGGTGGGGTATATAATTTCAGAAAGCATTCAAAATACAGAGAACCAAGGAAGGGGTCAGTGAGAAATGTGGGGTTGGAAATGGTGGTGATGCTATGTCATATGGGGTAATTAAGGAAGTAAAGTTTGAGAAGAGACTTAGATGAAGATTTTCTAAAAACACAAAGATTTTCTAAGGATGCCAGGACACAGTTTTGTGGAAATAAATTTCTAGATCATCTACTTCCATATTTCCCCTTTCCTGGGAAAAATCTGTCATGAAGTCCTCCCTTTTCACAATTACTCTCTTGCTTTCCAAAACCAAAGTGGATTTAAATCTTAGTGTTTCATTGCTGCAGGGCCTAGACTATGAAACTAAGGGACAATTCAAATACTATTGTTGGCTAAGCTTTCTCTAATCAAGGTACCAAGGGACTTTTTGTTTTTTGCTCTTTGTAGTGAGATGTGGCATTACAGGTATTAAGATAGTCTGAATTTCTTACATATTGTAGTCTGGAGTTGTGGAACTAGTAATAATTTTTAGTGATGGTACCTCTGAGATTATTGTGCAATGATGTTGCAAAAAACCCTCTCACAGTGTAATTTATTGATAAAACTTTGACTCCAAAAAAATACTAATTTTTTAATGAAGAAAGATTAAGGGTATCACCAAAAATGTAAATAAGCTTAATGTTTTCACTAAAGATGCCTGTGAAACTTTATATAGCTAATTAGTACTCATTGCAAAACCTAGGAAAATTGTACAAGACTACAGAAAAGGTACACTGTTAGATCTGTCACTGTTGGGACACCTGGGTGACTCAGTTAAGCATCTCCCTTTTAGCTCAGGTCATGATCCTGGGGTCTTGGGGTCGAGTTCTGCATTGGCTCCTTATTTAGCAGGGAGCCTGCTACTCCCTCCATCTGCCACGCCCCCTGCTTGTGCTCTTGTGCATGTGCTCGCTCGCTCTCTGTTGTCACTGAGAGAATAAATAAATAAATTTTTTTAAATTTCTATCACTACATTTACAGCAGTATTCTTTTTCAGAAACCATTGTGCTTAATAGAATACATGGAATAGCAGAAGACATTAATTAGATTGTAGGGGAAAAATACCTTATATGTTGATGAATACATAAATGATTCCAGTTGTTCCCAGCTAGTAACTATCACAGTCCTTCCAGTAAAGAAAATGGGATTATTAATGAAATTTTGATATTTGAATTCCTTTAGTAATAACTGTGAAGAGATTTTATAGAACTTAGAATACTTTTCTTTGAATTGACTTTGTTTGAATAGATTAAGAATGGTGCCCAAGTACCTCCCAGCATAGAACTATAAAGAATGGGCAAAGGGGAGAGGGGCCTTATTGTTCATATCTGTACTCTAAATCCTATTTTAATTGTAGAATACTATACATGCTGTCCCCAAATTACAATGGTTCTACTTGTGATTTTTCAAGTTTATGATATGATACATACTCAGTAGAAACCATTCTTTGAATTTGGATTTTTTTTTTTTTAAGATTTTATTTATCTGTTTGACAGACAGATAAAGTAGGCAGAGAGGCAGGCAGAGAGAGGAGAGGAAGCAGGCTCCCTGCTGAGCAGAGAGCCCGATGCGGGGCTCGATCCCAGGACCCTGGGACCATGACCTGAGCTGAAAGCAGAGGCACCCCTGAATTTGGAATTTTGGTCTTTTCCTGCACAGGTAATATGTAGTACAATACTCTGTCATGATACTGGGTGGCAGCAGTGAGCCACAGCTCCCAGCCAGCCCCCTCATCACAAGCTTAAGCCGCCAAAACACTTAGAACCCTTCTGCACCCATACAACCATTCTGTTTTCACTTTCAGACAATATTCATTGCATTACTTGAGATAGTCAATACTTGATTATAAAATAGGCTTTGTGTTAGATGACTTTGTCCAATTGTAGGCCAACGTAAGTATTCTAAGCACTTTTAAGGTAGGGTAGGCTAAACCATGATGTTTGGTAGGCTAGGTGTATTAAATGCATTTTTGACTTACTATAGTTTCAACTTAAAATCGGTTGACTGAGATGTAACCCCCATTACAAGGAAGATCTGTATTCACAGACAAGCTTCGGTTGCCTAAAATTTGAGTCTTGATTTCTATGGAACGTTAAATGTTTACTCTAAATTGTAAATGGTGTTAAGATCAGAACATTAAAATTGCATCTTTTTAAAACAATGTGAAGAAATGGAATCAATTCATACCTGGCTCATTGTAAAATGTAAGGTAGCTCATCATGAGGATGTGTATTAACACATTTAACACATTTAAAATGAAGTCAGGGGCACCTGGGTGGCTCAGATGTTAAGCTTCTGTCTTAGGCTCAGGTCATGATCCCAGAGAACTGGGATTGAGCCCCACCTGGGGGTCCCTTTTCAGAGGGAAGCCTGCTTCTCCCTTTGCCCCTCCCCCTGCTTGTGTTCCCTCTCATTCTCTCTCTCTCGCTCTCTCTCGCTCTCTCTCTCTGTCAAATAAATAAATTAAATCTTTAAAAAAAAATGAAAGCCTGTTTGGCCATCTTAAGATTCCTTGACAGGAGAGGTTTTAATGGAGTAATAGAAATGAAATGAACGCCCGATTAGAGTGGGCCATGCAGAAATTGGGAAAGTAGAAGCAGTAGGTAAGTCTTTTAGGAGATCTGATATAAAGGGTAACAGAATTAGAGCAAAAGATGGAAAGGGATGTGAAATCTAGGGAGGGAGAAATTTATGAATAACTAGAGGTATTAATTACAGGAGCCAGGTCTTATTAAATAGGCGATAAAGGTTAGGATCCAGTATAAAAGTGGTAAGTTCAGCCTTAAATAGCAGAAAGTACATACAGATCATACAGCATAAAAGGGGGGAAGGCAGACAAAGATATGTATATAGGTTCAAAGATTTGGATGTGTAACTGACATTATTCTCAGAGTTTCCAATGGTATGAAAAATAAAGTCAACAGCTGAGAGTAGGAAAGAGGAGAGGATTTTGGAGGTTTGGAAAATGAGGAGCATGAAATACTGGTAGGAATATTGGATGGCACAAAGTCTATTTAAAATTTGTGCTCATAAATTTGAGTTCATGTGTATTTTTCTCTGGCAGGGTTCAGCTGCTCAGAATGCTAGTGCAGAATAAATGGAGAGTTGAGTTGAACTAGAACTGGGAATTTGCCAGCTGAGCTTCTTAGAGGGACAAGAAAATGGGGGAAGTGGAAATATATAAATTAGTGATTATGGTGATGAACTCTGAAACCTAACCTGGGTAAAGAAGTGGAGCAATGAGTGGCTTAATGATCGATGAAGAAATGGTAGGGCTAATGGATTAGAGATTCCAATGGAGCATTCTGCACTGGGTAAGCCAAACAGAGAAGATGGTCATCAGAAGTCTGTATATTCCAAGGATTAACCAATCTACTGATTGCTAAATTGAGATAGTGCTCTTTTCTTTCTATACTTTCCCATAGGGAAAATGGAGAGGAGGTGGTTATCACCAAGATAGTTCTCAAATTTGTATTCCATAGCTCTGATCCTTTGCTAAACCTCCCTCAGTTCTCCAGGTTCGGTGCCTATAAACATTGCCTGGATGCTCTACTCGCACTTCAGATTAATTAGATTTAAACTCCTTTCAGTGGTGTTTCATCCAAATTTACTTGTTCTGGACTACAGTTTTTCTTTTTGACTATTCCCTAACTCATTCTTCTCCTTGCCTCCAATTTTAATCATCAAATTAAATTAGCTTATATAATATGTATTGGATCCATTCTCCTGTGTTTATTACATTGTTATGATTTAGTTTTAGTAAATTCTCTCTTTTTTTAAAAAAATTTTATTTATTTGACAGATCACAAGTAGGCAGAGAGGCAGGCAGAGAAAGGAGGAAGCAGGCTCCCTGCTGAGCAGAGAGCCCAATGTGGGGCTTGATCCCAGGACCCTGGGATCATGACCCGAGCCGAAGGCAGAGGCTTTAACCCACTGAGCCACCCAGGCACCCCTAGTAACTTCTCTTAATAGTCACCCAAATAGTATCCTCCTCATAATCATTTTTTTCCTAATACAAAGTTAGTTTTCAAAATTATATTGTTAATAGCCATAGCCTTTCTTAAAAACTTTTAGGGAGTTTGCACTTTTTAAAAATAATGTCCAACTTCTATAGCATAGGCTCAAGCCTTTTTTTCCATTTTCATTTCTGTTCCTTTTCTTGGAATCTCCCCAGGGCACATGAACTTGTTGGCCTTTCCAGTGCCATCCCATCTTCATATCTTATTGCTTGCATTTCCCTCTTGAGATACCTTCCCCTCATATCTGAATGTTAAAATCTTTTGGGCACAAACTTAAATCCTACCTGCTCTATGAAGTATTTTTAATCATTATAGACATGTAATAATATTAGAACTATTTTTACATATATTTTATATATCTATTTACATCTATTTTACATATATATTATATTTTATTTTAATCCTTAAAAAATAAAAAGAGGTCTTTTTTTAAAAGATTTTACTTATTTATTTGAAAGACAGAGAATATGCATGAGTGAGGGGAGGAAGAGAGAGAGAGAATTTGAAGCAGACCCTGTGCTGAGCACAGAACCCAGTGCAGGGCTCAACTCACAGCCCTGGGATCATGACCTGAGCTGAAATCAAGAGTCAGACATTCAACCGACTGAGCCACCCAGGCACCCCAAAATGAGGTCTTATGTAGCACCATTTTAAAGATGTGGAAACTAGGAATGAGAAAATTATGTAAATTGCATATTAATTGCATAGCATTAATTGTATAGTAATTAAATTGGCACTGTCACTCTTGCCTTTAACAAATTTTATGCTTATTTTCTTACTTGCTTCCATACTTTGTCCTCAGTGCATTGGGTCAAGGCTTTGTACATAATAGAGTCTTACTTGAATGAATGAAAGACTGGATTCATGGAAGCAAAAGTGTTTTTCATAATTACTATTTGAGGGATATGTGTTTAAAAGTAATTTGGATGCATGTTAATAGCTTTTTTTTATGTTGTGACATTTAAGTCTGGCAAGAAGAAGAGGAAAATCACCAAAGCTGAACGATTAAAGCAGCTACAAGAGGAGGAGGAAAGACGGCAAAAAGAGGAAGGTACAAAATACACAGTGTTACTATTTTCATATGCAGGGAATATAACAGTAAGTTGGTATTTCTACATTCCAGTCAATATCTTTTAAAAGAATTTTTAAAATTCTTCAATTTTTCAAATCTCATCAGTTTTTTGGGGTTTTTTTAAAGAATTTATTTATTTATTTGAGAGAGAGAGAGAGAGCATGAGAGGGGAGAAGGTCAGAGGGAGAAGCAGACTCCCCGTGGAGCTGGGAGCCCGATGCAGGCAGGACTCGATCTCGGGACTCCAGGACCATGACCTGAGCCGAAGGCAGTCACTTAACCAACTGAGCCACCTAGGCGCCCAGATCTCATCTGTTTTGTAATAAATTTCTGCTGTTTAAAGGGTACCCAGAAAGTTCTGTTAGTACATACCAGTCACTTTCAGATATATCTTGAAGAGGAGTTGCCAGATAATACAGAATGCCCAGTTAAATTTGAATTTCAGAAAAACAATGGATAATTTGGGATAATTTGCCTCATGCGATATGGAACATGCTTTTTTAAAAAAAAAAGGCAATTCCTTTATCTGAAATTCAAATTCAAATGAGCTTGCTGTATTTTTATTTGCTAACTCTGGCAAACCAATCTTGAAGTCTTTATATTTACTGATGAAATCAGAGGCATTGGTGCTAATTATACAGTAAGAATTCTGATACATTCCTTAAATATGGGAAGTAGACACTAACAAGAGATGTACAGAGCAGCCCAAGTTCTAACAGTTTAATAATGTTTATTTGCGGGGCACCTGGGTGGCTCAGTGGGTTAAAGCCTCTGCCTTCAGCTCAGGTCATGATCCCAGTGACCTGGGATCGAGTCCGACATCGGGTTCTCTGCTCAGCAGGGAACCTGCTTCCTCCTCTCTCTGCCTGCCTTTCTGCCTACTTGTGATCTCTGTCTGTCAAATAAATAAATAAAATCTTTTAAAAAAAAAAGTTTATTTGCCAAATTTTATGAATTTTCATTTGTAAAAAAGAAAGTCAGTAAAAATTCATAAAAATATCAGTTATTTAAAAAATACCAAAAAGTGATTTTAAAAATCTGAATATTTTAAGTGGCTGTAGCTTTTAGCATTGAGAACATGTGTGGATTCAAATTTAGGTTTTAAAAGTTTGTCCTCAGGGGGCGCCTGGGTGGCTCAGTGGGTTAAAGCCTCTGCCTTCGGCTCGGGTCATGATCTCAAGGTCCTGGGATCGAGCCCCACATCGGGCTCTCTGCTCAGCAGGGAGCCTGCTTCCTACTCTCTCTCTCTGCCTGCCTCTCTGCCTACTTGTGATTTCTCTCTGTCGAATAAATAAATAAAATCTTTAAAAAAAAAAAATAAATAAATAAATAAAAGTTTGTCCTCAGGTTCCATGTTGATTTTTTATGTGTAATCATAATAAATCCTTCTTAGGTGGCTCTTGATAAGAGTACATTATCAGAATCTAGATCTTG
Organism: Martes martes; assembly: GCF_963455335.1. Lineage (NCBI taxonomy): Eukaryota > Metazoa > Chordata > Mammalia > Carnivora > Mustelidae > Martes > Martes martes. The sequence continues at coordinate 68,897,945 of NC_137895.1, forward strand.
GGGAAAGTTTTTAAAAATTGGATTAAACTCATATTCTTCAACATATATTTCATATATTTTTAAAAGATTTTATTTATTTATTTGACAGAACACCAGTAGGTAGAGAGGCAGGCAGAGGGAGAGGGAGAAACAGGCTCTCTGCTGAGCAGAGAGCCCAACGTGGGGCTAGATCCCAGGACCCCTGGATCATGACCTGAGCCGAAGGCAGCCGCTCAACCAACCGAGCCACGCAGGCGCCCCTCATATATTTTTTAATAATGAAAGCAAGAGAAGATTAGGGTAGTTGCTTCTAATGATGTAGATGTCACAAACTTATGGAAATCTGAAGGTTTTACCTCTCCTTAATTACCCATGATCAATCTGTCACTTTTTCTTGGTTAAAATTATTATTGGATTTCTGTAAACTTTGGGGGAAAAGAGAAATATAGTTGTATTTTCTTGGCCAGAAAGTTTGAGTCATGTTGTTGTTTTTTTTTAAATCTAGCATTCATCTTATTTCTACCACATGATGTGGTTGTGACTTCTATAAAATATTCCACCACCCTTACATCTTGAAAATATTTTAAGTAATTTTAACGGCTTAAAAATAGAGTGGTTTAATCACTGAGAAAAGATTTTTTTTTTTTTTTTGGTTCTTTAGAGGAAGCCCGTGTGAAATATGAAAAAGAAGAAATGGAAAGGCTTGAAATACAACGGATTGAGAAAGAAAAATGGCATCAACTTGAAGCAAAAGTATATAAACATTAGTAATGTTATTTTTTTAAAGATTTTATTTATTTGTCGGAGAGAGAGAGAGTGCATGAGCAGGGGGAGTGGCAGGCAGAGGGAGAAGCAGGCTCTCCGCTGAGCAAGGAGATGGACGCGGGGCTCAATCCCAAGGCCCTGGGATCATGACCTGAGAGGAAGGCAGATGCTTAAGCAACTGAACCACCCAGGCATCCCTAATAATGTTATGAATGAAGACAAACTATGTGGCTATCAGATGTGTTTGGCCATGTAAAGTCGCTCTCCCCCATACCTACCCCTAATGGTAGTGGTATAGGTTTTAGGCCTATATAAACTCATTTAACTCATTAAATTCTACCAGAAAGTTAGTGAAATTATTACCCACATTTCACAGATAAGGAAATTGAGGAATAAGGAAAGCAAACAGCGGCACCAGGACTTACACATAAATAACCTTGCTTCAGAGCCCTTGCTTGTAAGCCTTAAGTATTTTTCTCAGTCTGTTTTATAGATGATTAAACAGGGACACCCCCCTCCCCCACCCCCCAAACTCAAATTCTACCTCTCCTGTTTTAGTTTTACTTCTCTTTTTCATCAGAATTTTTCAGATCAATAGTTCTGAAATATTTTGATCTGAGGAGAAACCTTATAAGTTAAAAACTGAAGAGTCCCAAGGAGATTTATGTGGGTTTTATCTATCAATATTTACCGTATTAGAAATTTAAACTGAGAAATTGTAAGGCACATTAACAGATTAAATATTGTTAGAAATAAACATTAGTAAAAATAAACATATTAACATTTTTTTAAAAATGCCTATAATTATATATATATTATTGATTTATAATTGATATACAAAATTGTATTAGATTTAAGTGTACAACATAGTGACCCAGTATTTGTATACATTGTGAAAAGATTATTACAAGACTCTAACATCCATCACCACACATTATATATATTTTTTAAATTAGGGAAATAAGTGACATTATTTATATTTTTAATATCTCTTTGATGTCAGACTTAACAAAAGACAGCTGGATTCTCATATCAACTTCAGTTTTCTGTTTCAGTGTGTTGTTTTGAAGAAACATCTGGCCTCACACAGATTCATAGTTGGAAAAAGGAAGAATATTGTTAAAACTTTTCAGTTAATTGTGAATATTCTTTTTGATACTATGCCAAAACTCAGTGTCATAGTTTCTCAATATGGAATCTGAAATCCTATTAATGGAGTTTTCATGCTCTATTACACTAAAACACTGATTTCTCTTATCCTTTAAATAGCTCTTATATCCATGTATGATTTTGCAATATCATGATTGATTGCTTAGAAGAATTTCATTTACTGAATTATTTCCTTCCAAATATTGACACATTTTTATTATTCATTATCAAAAAATCACATGCACTAGTGTCATCTCCAATCAAATCAGGAAGGTTTTTAGGGAGAAAATGTCAAACAGTGGTAGGTACAAGTTTTCTTAAAATTCGAATTTTTTTCCTTAAAGATTCATTTATTTGAGAGAGAGAGCAGGGAGGAAGGGCCAAGAGGGAAGGAAAGAGAGAATCTCAAGCAGACTCTCCACTGAGCACAGAGCCCCACAATGTAGGACCTGATCCCACGACCCGAGATCATGACCTGAGCAGAAACCAAGAGTCAGACGCTCACCTGACTGAGCCACCCTGACACCCCTTTAAATTTTGAATTTTTATTTTTATTTTATTTTATTTTTTTATTTTTAAATTTATTTTTATTTGAAAACTTGAATTTTATCACTGGTAACAAATACTTACAGTTGTTTCCTGGAATTAACATGCTCAATTCATTCATTTTTGAGTGTCTGCCAAAATACTCTAATAATTGCACAAGTATTTATTTCTCAAGACAGTCTTGTCCTTTGATATGTAGCAGAATTGTTTTATGCATACTTCCCATTTTATCACACAGAATAATCAAAAGACATATACTGATGAGTTCAAATGTAATAAAATTAAAAATTTTCACTTTATCACATCATTCTTATGTGAAACTGGCTGTTTCCCACCCCTCTCCCCCAAAGAATGTGACCCCTAGTACAGCTTCTGACTTGATTTGTGCTGAGGCACCAGCAATTTTATACCATTTTGTGCCATTAGTGCGAATGTATACACTACAAAAAAGGCAGTTACTGTTTTAGTAGTATTATGAGGGCAGATTTGACTTCACAGATCCCCAGAGTCTTAGGGACCCACAGAGTCTGCAGATCATTCACAAACCACTGTTTCAGATGAAACCTTTTGGAAATGCCAGTTACACTCAAACTAACTTTAGTGTTCATTTTGAAACTAAATATTTTGTCAGTAAAGTTTAGATGCTACTTATGAAACACAAAGCTAAAATTTAAGAGCTGGCCAATGTATTTATCCCCATGTAATAGGATCTAGAAAGGAGAAATGAAGAACTTGAAGAACTTTGTTTATTAGAAGGGTGTTTTCCTGAAGCAGAGAAATTAAAACGAGATACTAGATTGCTTTCTCAGGTAAGACCAATTTATGTGTGTGAACTAATACTTTTGTACCACAAGAGGGAGTTATAGTCTGATACCCTTTTTAATCTTAGATTAAGATTTAGGGTTTGTCTGTAATACATTCTAATCTGACAAATCTCTCATATCGCATGTGGCAAAGTAAATTCACATAGCTTTGTAGAAAACTATTTGTCAGTAGTAAGACCCTTGAAATTTTTAGATCTTTTGACTCTGGTTTAATTTGGGGGAATCTATACGAGGAAATTATCCTAAATTAAAATAGAAAATTTTGAATTTAAAGGAATCTAGTGTTGCTCAAAAGAGCATAACTTTGGAAGCAGTAAAAATTATTATCCGGAGAAAAAGGAACAACTAATAATATGGTAAAAGATAATGGCGGTATAAATTTAAGCAAAAAACTGTTAAGGATAATATGATTACAAATGCAGAATTTGCATAGACTACAGAATAAATGGAAGAACTCATACTAAAATGCCAATGATTATTAACTAGTAACAATCTGAAAAGTAGAAATTAGCCCGTGTTGGCTTTTCTAAGTATAGAAGTTATATGATTAGAGAGGAAAGCAAAACAAAATCAACTCATAAATACTGTTTTAAAAATGTGATAAATACTAGAATTGCTATTTATTTGAATTATGGAAACTTTTAAATCATTTTGATGAAAAGAATTTTGTTATTTTAGAGATATCTCAAATAAGCAGTTGAAGTCATAATGTTTTTTGCCTAAATTGGAAAAACTAGGTTATGAGAACTGATACTTTGAAAATAGTTATTTAATCTTTGAATTTTCATCATTGTGAACCTTCAGACATTTTTATTTCACAGTGGAAACACTACATTCAATGTGATGGGAGTCCTGATCCTTCAATATCCCCAGAAATTAATACTTTCATTAGCCTGTGGAAAGAAGAAACAAATGAGACTCTTGAGGAAGTGATTGCAAAAAGTAAACTAGTGCTAAATGTAGGTACTGAAATATTATTCTATAACTTTGAATTATTTAAATTACAAATTGTCTGATATTGACTCCAAAATAGGAATAAATTGAATAACCATAGTACCTGCCAATTAATAACACTACTGCTTGCTTGGTTATGGAGAAAATTATTTGCTAATCTTTTCATTTTTTTAAATTTCTACAATTCCTATTTTTACTTTTATTTTGCCACCTTAGATAAGATCATCATGACATAAATGTGAAACATAATGTATGTCTAATCCAAGCAGGAAAAAAAAAAATCAGGTTGCATCCATTTATGTAGGTAACTTGGAGGAAAAGTATATGATTTTATCCTAAGTTGAAATTTTCCACTATTCTATGTTCACTACAGATGTTTTTCAATGTTAACTATGTGCCAGGCACTTACTCTTGAAGGCATGAAAGTATAAAGACGAGTAAGAATATTGTACTTTCTACTTTGGCAAATAGGATGGACAGGCTACCCTGAGGAACTATCACTTTATGGTGCACTTAAAAATGCTAAAAAAAAAATTTTTTTAAGATTTTTTTTTTTAATTTTTTTATTTACTTGACAGAAAGAGATCACAAGTAGGCAGAGAGGGAGGCAGAGAGAGAGGGAAGCAGGCTCCCCGCTGAGCAGAGAGCCCAATGTGGGGCTCGATCCCAGGACCCTGGGATCATGACCTGAGCCGAAGGCAGAGGCCTTAACCCACTGAGCCACCCAAGCGCCCCTAAAAAAATTTTTTTAATGATATTTAAATTAATTGCCTACAAGTGCCTGGGTAGGTTAGTCAGTTAAGTGTCTGACTTGGTTTTGGCTCAGGTCATGATCTTAGGGATCCTAAGATTGAGTCCCATGTCCTCTGCTCTGTGCCCAGTAGGGAGTCTACTTGAAGATTCTCTCCCTCTGTCCCTTTCCCCACTCTAGTGCTCTCTTTCACATGCCGTCTCTCTCTCTCTCTCTCTCTCTCTCTCTCTCTCAAATAAATAAATAAATACTTTTTTTAAGATTTTATTTATTCATTTGAGAGAGAGAGAGAACACAAGCAGGGGGAAAGACAGAGGAAGAGGAAGAAGCAGACTCCCGGCTGAGTTGGGAGCCTGACCTAGGGCTTGATCCCAGGACCTGGAGATCGTGACCTGAGTCGAAGGCAAATCCTTCACCATCTGAGCCACCCAGGCACTCCAATAAATAAATATTTTAAAAAATTCATTGCCAAGTTCAAAACAAAGTAAGGGAAAATCTTGGAGGCCATAAAACAATTCAGAGAAGTAGGCAAGTGTCAAAATTGTTGGCTTCGCAGAGAAGCCACTTCTCCAGAGGCTTTCCTCTCTGTTAAGTCTTGGATTAGCCTTGGTTTAAAGCACGTCAGGAGGCAATGCCTAGAGTATGTGAAAGGTGGCAAGTTGAATCGATGCCTTGTATGACTGGGAGTCTCCAAAAGTTATTGTGGGTAAAAGAGAAAATATCTACTTTGCAAAAGGAAATGATAGGAATTTGTTTGGCTCATCTTTAGCTTACAGAAGGGGAACAAGAAAATGATTCTTAATCACAAATGAATCAGAAGTCGATTGGGAGAATTTACCAGAATATAACAGAGAGATAAAGAGATGGAAAATATGAATGAGCAATTAATAGACATGTATGATAGAGGAAAAGAGGCTAAAATACATTGAAAAGGAGTACCAGAAGTAGATGCAGAAGAATGAGGGAATGACAATAGTCAAAGAGAAAACGGCTGACATTTTTCCAGAGTTGAGAGAAGATACAAACCCTCAGATTCAAGAAACCAACGAATCCCAACTTAGGATGAATAGAAAAATCCACACTAGACACACCTACAAAATAGTTGAAACTGGAAGGAATTCACTGCTCTTGGTCCTTTTATCCTCTAATGCTTTTTGTTACAGTTCCTCACCACCTTTTGTGTTTTTTTTCTCAGTGTGGTTTCCTTCCTACATGTTATTAAAGATGGAGTAACTCCAGATTCTGTTAAGTTCATAACATGCATTGCCTAATTTGATCTGGACACACTTATGAGACCCATTTTACGTAGAAAGAGAGAGAGACTGTGACATGCTTAGAGTCTCCTATGAATCTTCAGATGGGTCTTACTCTGACTTTCCATGGAGCCTCCCTTGCCATTGCACACCCTCTCTGCCATGTTGCCGTGGCATGATGCTGGTCTAGGAACCTGGTGCTCTGCAAGAGCCGGGAGAGAGTGGGAAGTAGCAGAAGTAATAGAGTTCATCAGCGATGAGCTGGAAGTGAAATCTTCCTAATGTGAGAGTGGGTTATAGAAGTGGAAATAACAAATAGTAGGGAAAATGAGAAAAAGATAAGTAACAAAACAGGAGATAGAAGGGGATGCCTGTGTGGCTGTCGGGTAAGTGTCTACCTTCTGCTCAGGTCATGATCCCGGGGTTCTGGGATCGAGTCCTGCATCGGGCTTCTTGTGCAGTGAGGAGCCTGCTTCTCCCTCTGCCAGCTGCTTCCCCTGCTGCACTCTCTCTGTCTCTCTCCCTCTCTCTGATAAATAAATAAATTCTTAAAAAAAAAAAAACCACTTAAAAAAAGCAGGAGACAGAAGAGCATGATCATAGCACTAGGAAACTTAAGCAGGCAGCACATGAAGAACAGAAAAGAATTGGATAGCATTGATGCCACGGTAAACAGCAAATTCCAAATGATCAAATTTATTTATTTGGCAAGCTCTTAAATAATACTATGCCAGGCTTTAGAAATAGTAACTTGCTGAATTCTTATAATAACCCTATGAGGTAGGCACTATTATTCCCATTTCACAAATGAAGAAGGCACAGTGATGCACAGAGGCACGAAGATGTTCTATAATTTCCCCAAGATCACACTGTTAATGAGAAGTGGCTAGGATTGAAGTCCTGCATTCTGGCTTGAGTCCATACTGCCTGAGTATGGGCTCCCTCCCTTAATTTGGAGGGAGCCTGTGCTGCCTCCCTTAATTTGGAATGTATGAGGTGTTTATGATGTGTCAGTGTTCAAAACTAAATCCTGCCACTTACTAGTTGTTCCTTGATCTTGCTGTGCCAAAGTTTCTCCCAACACTATAAATATCTCCGCTCTCTTCTTGCTTGCTTGATTTTTATAAAAGATTTTATTTGACAGAGAGGGAGAGCACAAGCAGGGGGTGTGGCAGGCAGAGGGAAAGGGAGAAGCAGGAAGCTGGATGTGAGGCTTGATCCCAGGTCGTTGAGATCATGATCTGAGCCAAAGGCAAATTTTTACCTGCCTGAGCTACCCAGGCTCCCTACTTGCATGGTTTCTGAGATGTTAAATGCAGTTCTTGATTTTTGTTCCTCTAAAGGTAAGGATTTTCCCCTCTGACTTCTGTGGGGATTTTTTCTTTATCTTTGCTTTTTCTGTAGTTTGGAAATGATATGCCTAAGTGTTGTTTTTTAGGGCATTTATCCTGCTTGGTGTTCTCTGAGCTTCCTGAACCTGTGGTTTAGCATCAGACATTAATTTAGGGAAATTCTCAATTATTATTATGTCAATTATTTCTTCTGTTCCTTTCTCTCTTTTTTTATCCTTCCAGTATCCCCATTATGTGTATGTGACACCCTTTGTAGTTGTCCCACGGTCCCACGATATTTTGTTCTATTTTTTACATTGTTTTTTTAGGTTTTTGTTGTCTTTGCCATTTGGTTTTCAAAGATTCTATTGCTATATCCTCTGGCTCAGAGATTCTTCCCTCAGCTGAGTCCAGTCTACTAATAAGCCCACCAAAGGCATTCTCCATTCCTGTTACAGTATCCTTTGATCTAGCATTTCTTTCTGGTTCTTTCTTACCATTTCCATCTCTCTCCTTTACATTGCCCATCTATTCATGGATGCTGTCTGTTTTATCCAATAGAGCCCTTAGCATATTAATCATTGTTGTTTGAAATTCCTGGTCTGATAATTCCAACTTCCCTGCCATGTGTGGTTCTGATGCTTGCTTTGTCTTTTCAAATTATGGGTTTTGCCTTTTGGTATGACCTGTAATTTTCTCCTGATGGCTCAACATGATGTACTGGGTAAAAGGAGCTACTGTAAACAGGCCTTTAGTAATGTGACTACGAGATAAGGTAGGGAGAGGGGAAGAATCCTACAGTCCTGAAATTAGGTCTCAGTCTTTTTTTTTTTTTTTTAAGATTTTATTTATTTATTTCGCAGACAGAGATCACAAGCAGGCAGAGAGGCAGGCAGAGAGAGGAGGAAGCAGGCTCCCTGCTGAGGAGAGAGCCTGATGTGGGGCTCGATCCCAAGACTCTGGGATCATGACCTGAGCCGAAGGCCGAGGCTCCAACCCACTGAGCCACCCAGGTGCCCCAGGTCTCAGTCTTTCAGTAAAGCCTGTGTCTCTCCATCTCTGCATGGTGAACTTCACAATTGTCTTTAATTTTTTTTATTCCCTTTTAGGTGGGAGGGAATGGCTAGAGCCAGCTGGAGTTGTATATTTTCTTTCCCCCAGGTGAGTTAGGCTCTGATAGAATTCCTGCATATTAGGCTCTAATTAATTTCCCTTGAGATCAGGCCTTGTTAAGAACCGAGTACTCTGGTGTAGTTCAAAAGCATTCCTATTCCCCTCCTCCTGCTAGAAGTAGGAGGGGATTTTGCTCCCATAGTTGTTATGAGAACCTGGTGGAGCCTTTGGAGGTAAGTCTAACAATATTATGGGCCCTCTCCCTTTCATGACTGTGGAGTTTTTGTTGTTGTTGTTGTTTTTAAGATTTTTTATTTATTTATGACAGAGAGAAAGAGTGAGAGAGGGACCACAAGCACCAGGGAGCTGGAGAGGGAGAAACAGGCTCCTCGCTGAGCAGGGAGCCAGATATGGGGAGGGATCCCAGGACTCTGGGATCACGATCTGGGCCAGCCAAAGGCAGACACTTAACGACTGAGCCACCAGGCACCCCTCTTCTGGAGTTTTTAACTTTCAAGAGTTGTCTACACTGAGCTTCCAATAATTTGGCATTTGCAGTTCAGATGTTCTTACTTGGCACTGGTTTCTGCAGTGGCTTTTGCTCCTGAATCTAGGTCTCTTCAGTCTTGAGGGCTGGTGTTTGCCCTGTTTCTTCCCCTCTTGTGGATCAAAGAAGGGTTTTTTTGATTTTTCAGACTGTTGAGCTTTTTAGTTGTTAGGATGGGGTCAGATCCTCCAAACTCCTTACAGGTGAAACTTCGGTTTCCTTATCTATAAAAATAGGCACAATAACAGTATCTAGCTCATAGAGTTATGGTGAAGATAGAATGAATACGTATAAAGACTTAGAACAGTTCCTGGCTCATAGTAAGTGTAGGAGAGGGAAAATTCTTCTACCCTTCAAGGTCTTTCAGCTGGACGAAAATTCAATTCATATGAGACAGGTTAATGGGAGAAAAAAGACAGTTTTATTATGTGCACATGGAGACCCAATAATGAAATTGAGACCCAAAGAAATGACCAAGGCAGGGTGCCTGGTTGGCTCAGTGGGTTAAAGTCTCTGCCTTTGGCTCAGGTCATGATCCCAGGGTCCTGGGATCCAGCCCTGCATCGGCTCTCTGCTCAGCAGGGAGCCTGCTTCCCCCTCTCTCTCTGCCTGCCTCTCTGCCTACTTGTGATCTCTGTCAAATAAATAAATAAATAAAATCTTAAAAAAAAAAAAAAAGAAATGACCAAGGCAGGCACATTTTAGACAAAGAAACAATAGATTTGCGAGGCATTTACAGGATAAGGAAAACAGGTGTTGTGAGCTTGAATTAGTAAGGAATTCTAGGCAGAATTTGGGCTGAGGTAGTAGATTAGTAAAAAAGTAACAAGGTTTATTTCTACAGTTTTCTCTACTTGATAGCCCTTGCCTCTGGTAATAAAGATGCCTTTTCTTAGTACAGGGACGGTATTTTTCATATGGGAGATTTGTTTCCTGCTTTCAGGAGGACAGAAGAGGTCTAAGTGTCTTTGTACCAGTTGACTCTCAAGTAGCTTCAGTTCAAAATGATCAGTGTTGGGCCTTTGTGGTTCATTTGGGGGTAGCCTGCCCTGGACTCCTACATAAACATTCAGCATATATTAGTAACTCTCTTCTTGTCAGCCTCCTCTTCATTGTTGTTATATCATTATTTCTACTGTTCCATAGTCTTAGGTATCCAAGCTGCCTCTGTTCTATTAACTTGCTAATGAAAGCTCTGTTTCGTGTATTTGGGAATTCTTATAATGGAGTTTCTGGAGAAAATATTTTATTTTTCCATGATCTTAAATAACACAATGAATATAAGAAAAGATTTTTATATGTTTTACTGATGATATATGATGTATGCCTCAATTCAAAAGTGATAGAACATTCCCTTTTTACTTTTTCTTTGACCATTTGTCAGAAGATTATTTTTATAGTTAAGTTCTTACTTTGTTTTTATTTTATAGTTAATTGAGAAATTGAAATTAATTTTACTGGAAACACCACCATGTGATTTGGAAGATAAAAATATAAAACAGTACCAAGGATCAATTCTAGAACTCCAGGAGCTCCTTCATCTTAAGTTTAACATAGCCACAGAAATACTTCTCAGAGTAAGTGTGATTTTTTTTTTCTTTTTGCTTATAAATTTCGATTAACTTTTTAGGAGTTAAAATTTTATACTATATGATAAAAAAAATCCAGCATCTTTTTAATTAAAAGGCTATGGAAAAGCCAGTTTAAAAAAATCAATATAGCTAAAGTCCTGTTTTTCTTTAAGATTTATTTATTTGAGAGAGAGAGCACACACAAAGGGAGAGTGAGAGGGAGAAGCAGACTTCTCGCTGAGCAGAGTCCCCAGTGTGGGGCTCAATCCCAGGACCCTGAGATCATGACATGAGCCAAAGGCAGTTGCTTAACCGACTGAGCCACCCAGGTGCCCCATTTTTTCTTATACTTGCTAAGGTTTAGTAGGATCACTATGAAAATAAATTCACAAAACTATATGCTAAATATTCACTACTTTAGATAAATTGACTAAGATCATAATTATTGGTAGTCACTCTGTTTTTCCCAAATATCTTATCATTAGTGATAATATCCATATAACTGCAAAATCATTATTATACCTTGAGAAGTAATAATTCCATAATCTAATGTCCAGTCCCTATTTAAATTTTGGCTTATATCCTATCCCATGAATGTCTTCTATGGCTATTTTTGTTTTATTTTGCTCTTTAAAACAGAAAACAACCTAAAGTCACACATTTTTTGTGTGTGTCTATTTTATCTTTTGGTTTATGTTGGTCTCTGTATAGCCTTGGTAGAATATGTTCTAGTTATGAAAAGAATTGCAAAATTGGCTTAAACTTTACTAAATTTATTATTAGTGGTAATATTTATAATGCAATTTTAGAACTGTTTTATTTATAAGAAAAGCAAAGAAATGTATTATAATTTTTAGTAATCAAGATTATTTTAAGAGAAAAAAGATAAAATATGTAAACTAAGAGATTAGAAAAAATACTGTAATGGGCTTTTTTTAAAGATTTTATTTATTTATTTGACAGACAGAGATCACAAGTAGGCAGAGAGGCAGGCAGAGAGAGAGGGGGAAGCAGGCTTCCTGCTGAGCAGAGAGCCAAATGTGGGGCTCAATCCCAGGACCCTGAGATCATGACCTGAGCCTAAAGGCAGAGGCTTAACCCACTGAGCCACCCAGGCGCCCCAAATATTGTAATGTTTAATTTGAAATGGAAATACTACTATGAACCAGATTTCTTTTTAATCCGTAAAATGGAACCAGGTCTAACTGTGGTGAACAGCTGATTCCAGAACTGGAGCAGGGTAAGTGAAAGATGAGAATGAGCTGTCTTGTGCTAGAAAACAAATAAATGCTCAGAGACTAATGGAATTGTATCCAAAGGGACAGAACTAGCTTAAAGGGGCTCCCTCTGGTCAAATTTGAAATTATTTGAATATCAAAAAGAATAATTACAATTGATTATAGACCATTGAATAAATAAAAATCTGTGAGTCTAAAGTGATACTCCAGAAAAGCAAGTGAGAAAGTGGGATGGAGGGAAAGAACAGTTCTTTGTAGAAGAATGCCATCTGATAAATGGTGAAGGAATTGTCAGTTAGAAAATCACCACTTTTTAAATCCTCAATGTAATAAGTGATAAGGGGCATTTTTTTTTTAAGGGGCATTTTCACTCAAATAATTGGTGAAAAGTAGTTGAGGAGCGCATGATTCTCATGGTGCCAAAGTATTAGACCACAGATTACTTACAGATTGGGGAAAAGTGTACTTCACAACTGGGAGACACTTACATGTTAACCAAGCGATCAGTCCACGTTGTTAACAGTGGGACATCATATGCCTCCCGACAGGATGCAACGTGAAGAGTACAGCGTAACCCACAATGCCTTCTCGCCGAAAATAATTAAACCTACCTAGACCTAACTTTCAAAGAAGTTACAAAAAATAAAGGGGACAGAAGAGTAAGTTAAGCAATACCATGAAGAATCAGATAAATTCACAATGTGGAATAGTTCTCTAAGACTATCCTGAACACTTCAAAAGTTAATGTCACGGGGTCCGGGGAAGCATTCAGGATCAATTACTTTTTAAAAATTAGCAATAAATTCAATCTCCAGTACCTCAAAGTTTTTATATTGTGACAACTAAATACAGAAAATATTGACTTTGTTAAGCCATTTAAAAGAGTTAATATGCATCAAGCTGTATTAGTCCTTATTAAAACATACTTAAGAACTTCCTTAAATTGTGTGTTTCATGTTGGATATCAAGTATTGTACTAGTAAAACTTGACTCATTTGAATTTCATAAACTGGATAGTTTGTTTCCTAAACTTGATAATACTCAGACTAACTTTTGCAGCAGCATGATCTACATTTTAATGTACAAATAAAGAGGCATGTGTATAGTTAAAGTCATGATAAAATTGAAAAGGGTAATATAATAGTAATCCTGGGAATATAGGAGCAACTTTAATCCTTAGACACAGTAAGAGAAACTGAGTGGAAAGGTGAAGCACATTTAATTAAGTAAATACATTTGTATCATTAAGAGAACAGAGTTTTTTTAAAACAATTTTTTGTTATTTGATACTTTTACCTAAATTACTCTTTTAAGTAATGAATCTAATACATAAGTGATGAAATAACTCATCTAAGTTGCATAGTTTATGAGGACTCTCATCTTTTATAATGTTTTCTTTTTTCTCTTATAGCAGGCTAGTACATTAGCAGATCTGGACAGTGGAAATATGGAAAAAGTCATTCAAGATGAAAATGTTACTCTGTATGTGTGGGCAAACCTCAAGAAGAATCCAAGGTATTCCCATGGGTGATACTATAGGTCAGAAGACATTGGGAGTCGCCTCAATATGACCAGGGACATGCCTGTTGCATACTAGCATGGTACACTTGGGAAAAACCTATGTTAGGAGGTCAGCCAGCTGGGGTTTGAATCACAAACCTGCTATTTGTTTACCTTAGGCAAGTTATTTTCAGCTAATCACATCTTTCTGAGAAATGATAGTGATAGTGATAAATCATGATCCCTTCTTCTGTTTAATCTTTAATGTGTCAAAATTAATTGAGTTAGTACGGCAGTGAGTTTTAGGAAAAAATTACCAAAGTAAAAGGAGGCCTAGGTGTTCTGGTCCCAGCTCTAAAAAGACTGGTCATATGACAATGGAAAGATTTGGGGTTTAATTTTGATATTAAGTAACAGGAAGGAACAAAATATTTTCCAAATTATATTTGCTATAAAGTACCCTGTCATTTAAATCTAATGAGACAATATAATAATATAACCTTTTTCATTGTAAAATGTGTTATATATAGAAGAGTAAAAACAATTTGTATACTTTTAAAAGGAAAAAAATGAATAGCCCTGTATTAGCTACCCAGATTTAAGAAGAGAATTAGTTGGTGTCTTTTTACTCAGATAGTGAATAATAGAGGCTGACACAAGTTTTGTTTTATTTGAGAGTGATGGTGAGGGGGGTTGCAGGGATGATGAGTTCAACGTTGGACCTGTTGAATTTGAAGTACTTACGAAATATGAAATACAACTATCTGAAAGGATTGAAAAAAATCCGAGTTGGAGATCTATTTTGAGGAGACATCATATAGATCACTAGTTCTTAACTTTGGGGAATCCTAGACTCTTATGAACTTTATTACATATACTTACCATAGGTAAGGGCATTTTTGGACCTCTTAAAACCTATTTAAGGATGCCTCTTCTCCCCCTAACCCACCCCAGGAAACAGAACTCATGTTGAAAACTCCTGATAACATAAGTTATGATTCACACCATCAAAATAATAATATCCAAGAAGACTATGTAGAGGGAAGAAGAAAGAGGGCCTGGATAGAGAGCAGAGTAATGTTAACATTTAAGGGATGGTTAGGAAGAAGGCCATACAGAGGAAATAGAGAAGGACCTGCCAGAGATGGAAGACAAGAGTATGGGGTCATAGATCCCAAGAGAGTGTTTTGAGAAGGATAACATTAGCAACTGGGTCCAAATGCTGCAGAGCAAGCAGGTATGCATCGGGACTCCAAATTTTGGCAAAATTCAAGTGGAGAGAAATACTGCTTAGGTATAAATTCTCAACAGACTTAGTTTCCTATGGTCTCATCCTTTTTGTTAAAATTATTTACAGGTACAAAAGTGTCAGATTCTCTGAAACACAAATTGGATTTGAAATTCCAAGGATTTTAGCAACAAGTGACATTGCTCTACACCTCCTACATACTCACTATGACCATGTCACACCACTGCGCCCTGTTCCAACATCATTACAAGAATATACTGCCACAGTCAATCACTTTGTCAAGGATGAAGTTAAGTATGAAGAAACAGCAATTGACAAAGAGCTCCAAGAAGAGGGTAAACAACAAGAAAATGAGTCTAACTCTGTTCATGAAGAAGAAACAAAATTTGAGGAACAAAGTGGTAGTGAAGTACAAACGGTAGGACACATTTTTGAAACATATACATATTTTCTTCATGTAATAGGTGTTATTAGATTCCCTTGGAGCATTCTTAAGATTTTTTTCTAAACAACTAGAAGTTGTCTGAAAGCCACTTTCTTGTCAGTAGCTCAATTTTGAATGTGTATATTTTCTTCTTGCCTTCTATTAATAGTCGCTATTCATAGTTGAGCCTGTTGCTTCAGCATCCTAAAGTTCAGCACAGGAGTTGCTCAGTTATATTTTAGGGACATGCCTGAACAACTCAGAAGCAAATTTAATTTTTATATATTGTATTTCAAATTCACTTAAGGGAATTTGCCATTATATGGAAACTTGAGGTAAATACTTTCACAAACTAAAGGACTATCTTACATTACTTTCTTAGGTTTTGTAAGAAATAATTTTATAAAGTAAAACTGATTTTCTTAAAGTACTGTACTACTCTCTGAAGAAGTTGACATCTTTAGAGATAACGTATTTGGGTAATTTAATAATCATATTCCTTTAGTCGTTTTGTGTTCTTTCCTATTTCTGGAATTTCCAAGCTACTTAGTTACTATCTTAGAATTGTCTCTTTAGAATTTTTCAGAACTAAGAAGCCTTTTTGTTTGGCCATAAACAATCTGCATTTGGGGGTGGTTAGGAAGAGAGTGGTTTGGCTATGGACATTGGGGAAGGTATGTGCTGTGGTGAGTGCTGTGAAGTGTGTAAACCTGTCGATTCACAGACCTGAACCCCTGGGGCTAGTAATACATTATATGTTAATAAAAAAATAAAAAATTATTTTAAAAAAACACTAAAATTTTATACCCAGGGCATTCAAAGGAATAAAAGTACAGAAAAATTTAAACATACATACACACACACACACACACACACACACACACAAAGAACAATCCCTGGCAAAGAGTAGATGCCTAATCAATATTTATTAAACACATGAATAAATAAACAAATGCATAAATTAAAAATTTAAAAAAATCTGCATTTTAGGAAGGACCAGAAATAGCAGGTTTCCCTACAAGTGCCTAAGACATGATGTGTGTTGTTTTATTGGTTTATTTTCTTTAAACACAGGGAAGGGTTAAGAATTAGATTGAATGTAAATATGAAATCAGAATAGGAATTACTAAAAATTCTAAGAATATGTGTGGTTGAAAAATTCCATTTTAAATATCACACCAGAATAAAAAATTATAGAGATTCTTTAGCAATATAGAAAATAGATATGACATAATGATCAAGACAAAGAATAGTAATTTAGAATATGATTACGACCATGTAAAAATGAAAAGGAATAGAGGAGGAGAACCCAGAAACCTGTATACAGCTGAAATATTAGAGAGGTGGGAAATAATTTGCTCTTCAAAAATTTGTACTTAGAATATTCTTTGAGCAATCCAATAGCTTTTAAAATTAAAAAAAAAATTTTACCTCTCAGGTAGCATGCTAGCTTCACTAGATAGAGTTAACAATATTTATAGTTCTCCTGCCTTTTCTGAACATATTGGATGATTACTCTCCTCATCCCCCTGAAGTTAGGCATGACTAGGACTTGCTTTAGCTGATAAGATGTGCATGGAAGGGGCATACTGATTTCTAAGGGAGGAGGATAAAGAATGAGTTAATGGGCCCTGAACTTCACAATAATTAAATATGCAGTAAAAAACAAAATGAAAACCCATTAACTTAAAATTTGACAGGATTTATGGTTGAATATTCATGAAAACAGAACAAATTAAAAACAAGGTAACAAAATTATTGTATGAAAAAAGTGTCTATAAATGTTTGGCCTTGATCTGATTCAAAATATTGGATAATTTCTCCCCCTCAAGTTCCTTGATTATAATTAATATTTAATTGAAAACCCATCAACATTTTATTCAAGAATTTCACATTACTTGAAAATTGTGAAATAAAAATTAGAAAACATAATTTGATTACGTGAATTTACATGGCTAACAATTCTTTCATACACGCGTATGTCTGTTAAAATGGCCTTATGCAGTGATGATTTATTATAATTCTGTTAATGTTGGAAATAATTTTATATTAAAAATATAAGCATATGAATTCACTGTAATACCAAATAGCACAATTATAGATTTTCCTCAAGGTCTGTCCTTTGGTACAGTTAAGTTGTTTTCTTTCCTCTCAACTAGGGAGCTCAAAGCTACCAAATTAAGCTTTCCTCAATTCAAATGACTCTTACCAATGTGTGTACATTTGGTTTTTCTATTTTTATTTAATGCTTTATTGAACAGTTTTAACTTATAGTGATAACTAAAGGTATACCAATGGCTAACGTTGATAATGCCACAAAAGTATGCCCAGGAAAATTTTTCTACCCAGTGGTAAAATGCATGTTTCATGGAATATTGAAGCTGTCCTCAAGTAGGTAATCTAGGAAACCCAGAATAAAGATGAGCCGGCAATGAGTGATATGGCAGAAGTTACTTTATTTTATGAAACTTCTCCACAGCCTGGGAAGCTTGACCTACAATTGTGTGGAGGGTAGACAGGGAAACCTGGCTGGAGGGAACTCTATTATCAGGGGATTTCAAAAGAGAAAATGGCCCCCAAATGAGTAACATTAATTCACTTAGCGCCTGTTTTCAGGAACCCAAACTCTTATCACACTGAACAGGCGTGTGTGTATAGATGCTTATGCACGTGTGATCTGTCATCCTTCCAAAACGCCCACAGCATTCTGAGAAAGTTTATATGAATGATGCTAAAGCATGTATGAGTTCCACAGAAGCAGAAGAATCCCACAGTAATGGTTAAGTGTGTGAGGCAGGAGGAAAAGCCATCTGCTGTGCTGAGGGAGGATTGGTGGGGCTGCATCAAGCCTGGGGAACAGTAACCGCTCCGTGTGAAGAATCCCCCAGGCACTTGCTGTGCTATGCTGGGTAGGAAAGGAGAGCGAACAGATTTGAACAGTGGTCACTCTTGCTACGAATTTTGAACAGTGTAAGCCACCTTTTGTAAGTGTGGGTAGCCTGCGGAAGGCAAAAGTCACTGGATATATAAAGAGAATCAGCAGCTCAAAAGGGGAGGTTGAAGATAATTTGGAATTTGGAGGGGGGACATAAAAGAAAGGGTGGAAAGGAGTAAGAGATTGAAAATCTGTATAAAAGAAGTTCCAGAAATTGAGAAGGGAAAGATGGGTTTAATATAATAATTGGCTTGAGATTTAAAATTAGTTTTTATTTGTATTTCATGCTACAGATTAAAAAAATAACATTGAATTTTTAAATATAAAAACAAACTAATCAAAACTCAAAATGATAGAAATATATGAGGAGAACATAGGAAAGTTATTTTATTGTCTTTATAAGAAGATCTTATCAGTGCATCAAAATCAAGACCGTAAAAGGAGATTCACTGGATTCAAACATTTGTATAGCCAAATAAAACTCTCTATGAAGAGAGTTGAAAGATAATGAAATGAGAAACTATTTAAACATACAAAACAAGGGGTTAATATTTTAATATAAAAGAGCTTTTACATATTGGTAAGATAATTTCCTAATGTAAAATTAGACAAAGGACTTGAATAAGCAGATGAGAGGAGAAATGCAACTAGCCAATGAAGGAATGAAAAGATACCAAATCAAGTAAATGATCAAATTAGAAGCAGCATTATATACCCTGTCTTCTCAGGTTGAGCATGAGGGGGAGAAGGCATTTTCAAATACTGTTGTTAGATCTGTAAATTTGTACAAATCTTTCTGAAGGGCAGTTTGGTAATGTGCCCAATAGTGATTTTAATTTTAGTAATTTATTATGAAATAATATGACAAGTAAATAAAAATGTGCTACAATGTTTATTGAGATTTTTATAGTAGCAAATATAGTTCACAGAGTAATTATCAAATAGTCAACAGTCAAATATTAGTAACCATTCAAAATGATGATATAGATTTTATGTACTTCTTTTAAATTCTAAATTTTTATTGAGATAAAATTGACATACCTATTTTCAGGTGTACAACATATCATTTGATATCTTTACTATGAAATAATTACCACAATAAGTCTAGTTAATATCCATCATCACACATAGTTACAAATATTTTCTTCTTGTGATGAGAACTTTTAAGATATCTCTTAGGAACTTTCAAATATATAATATGATATGAATTACAGTCACCGTGCTGTACATTACATTCCCAGGATGCATTTTATACCTAGACTTTTTTTTTTACCTTTTAGCCATCTTTATCCATTTTACTCACCTCCCAATCTCTGGTAAATCTCTGTGTTTGAGTTTGTTTTTGTTTTGTTTAGCTTCCACATATAAGTGAGATCATCCAATATTTGTCTTTCTCTGACTTATTTTACATAATGCCTTCAAGGTTCATCCATGTTGTCACAAATGGCAAGATTTCCTTTTTTATGGCTTAATAACATTCCACTGTGTATATATACCATGTTTTCTTTTTTAAGATTTTATTTATTTATTTGACAGATCACAAGTAGGCAGAGAGACAGGCGGTGGGGTGGGAAGCAGGCTCCCCGCCGAGCAGAGAGCCCAATGCGGGGCTTGATCCCAGGACCCTGGGATCACAACCGGAGCCGAAGGCAGAGGCCCCAACCCACTGAGCCACCCAGGCGCCCCTATACCATGTTTCCTTTATCCATTCATCCATCAGTAGACATTTACATTGCATCTGCGTCTTGACTACGATAAATAATGCTATAGTGAACATGGTGGTGCATGTATCTTTCCAAGTTAGTGTTTTTATTTCCTTTGGATAAATACCCAAGAGTGGAATTACTGGATCATATGGTAGCTCTATTTTTTAATTATTTTGAGGAAGCTCCAGACTATTCTCCATAGTGGCTGCACCAATTTACATTCCCAACAACAGTGCACAAGGGTTCCTTTCTCTGTTTCCTTGCCAACCCTTGTTACTATCTTTTTGAAAATAGTTATCCTAACAGGTAAAATCTCATTGTGGTTTTGATTTGCACAGCCCTGATGATTGGTGATGTTGAGTACCTTTTCATGTACCCACTGGCCTCTTTTATGTACTTAAATGTCTTCTTTGGAAAAATGTCTACTCATTTTTATATTGCATTGTTTTTTACTATTGAGTTATGTAGATTCTATATATTTTGGATATTAACCCCTTATCAAATATATGATTTGCAAATATTTTCTTTCATTTGGTAAGTTGCCTTCTCATGTTGTTGATTCTTTCGTCCCTTCTATAGAAGCTTTTTAGTTTGATATAATCCCACTTATTCATATTTGCTTTTGTTGCTTTTGTTTTTTGGTCACCAAGACTAATGTTAAGGAGTTTACCACCTATGTTTTCTTAAAGGAGTTTTATGGTTTTAGATCTTATGTTCAAGTCTTTAATCCATTTTGAGATAATTTCTGTGTATGATATAAGGTGTTCCAGTTTCATTCTTTTGAATATGTCCATCCAGTTTTCCCAGCACCATTTCCTGAAGAAACTGGTCTTCTCTCATAGCATATTCCCAGGTACTTTTTGTAAATTAATTGACCAGGCATGCATGGGTTTATTTCTGGGCTCTGTATTCTGTTCCATTGATGCATGTGTTTGTTTTATGCCAATATAATACTGTTTTAATTACTATAGGTTTGTAATATAATTTCAGATCAGAATGTGTGATGCCTCAGTTTTGTTTTTCTTTCTCAGTATTGCCTTGGCTATGCAGGGTCTTTTGCGATTCCATACAAATTTTAGGATCATTTGTTCTACTTCTGTAAAAAAATGTCATTGGAACTTTGATAGCCATCACACTGAATCTGCAGAGTGCTTTGGCTAGTATGGATTTGTTAATAATATTAATTCTTTCTCTCCATGAACATAGAATATCTTTCCATTTATTTGTGTTTTTAAATTCTTTTATCAGTGTTTTATAGTTTTCGATATATGGGTCTTTTGTTTCCTTTGTTTAATTTATTCCTGGTATTTTATTCTTTTTGATAAAATTGTAATTGGATTATTTTCTTGACTTCTCTGATAGTTTGTTTTTAGTGTATAGAAACACTGATATACTGATATTTGTATAGAAATATTAAATATTTTAGTGTATAGAAACACTGATATACTGATATTTGTATGTTGAGTTTGTATCCTGCAACTTTACTGAATTTGTTGATAAGTTCTAACAGGTTTTTGGTGTTGTCCTTAGTGTTTTCTGTGTATAATATCATGTCATCTGCAAATAGTGGCATTTTCACTTGTTCTTTTGCTTGACTAATTGCCCTGGCTAGGGCTTCCAATATTATGTTGAATAAAAGTGGTAAGAGTGGGCATCCTTGTCTTGTTCTTGGTCTCATACGAAAAGCTTTTCAGCTTTTCAGTGTTGGGTATGATGGTTGTGAGCTTGTCATATATGGCTTTCATTATGTTAAAGTACATTCCCTCTATACCTACTTTGTTGAAAATTCTTTTCAAAATGGCTGTTGAATTTTATCAAATGATTTTTCAGCATCTACTGAGATAATCATATGATTCTTATCCTTCATTTTGTTAGTGTGCTATATCACATTGACTGACTTATGGATGTGAACCATTCTTGTATCCCTGTAATATCCTACTTAATCATAGTGTATGACCCTTTTAATGTATTATTGAATTCCCTTTGCTAATATTTTGTTGAGGATTTTGCAGCTATGTTTATCAGGAATATTGACGTGTAATTTTCTTGTGGTGTTCTTGTTTGGTTTTGGTATCAGGATAATAGTGACCTTGTAAAATGAGTTTGGAAATATTCCATTTTATTACATTGTTTGAAAGACTTTGAGAAGGATTAGTATTAATTATTCTTTAAATGTTTGGTAGAATTCATCAGCAAAGCCATCTGGTCCTGGATTTTTGTTTGCTAGGAGATTTTTGATTGCTTATTTGAATTCCTTAATATAAATTGATTTGTTCATATTTTCTATTTCTTTAAGATTCAGTCTTGGCAGGTTGTATGTTTCTAGGAACATCCATTTCTTCTGGGTTGTATATTTTGTTAGTGTATAATTATTCAGAGTAGTCTCTTATCCTTTGTATTTCTGTGGTATCAATTATAATGTCTCCTCTTTCATTTCTGATTTTATTTATTTGTTTCTTGGTGAATCCAGCCAAAGTTTTGTTAATTTTGTTTATCTTCTTTAAAAAATAGCTCTTTGAAAAATGCCATTGATATTTTGATCGGGATGGCATTGAAAAGTATAGATTGCTCTGGGCAGCACAGACATGTTAACAATGTTTATTCTAATCCATGAGCATGGAATGCTTTTCCATCTTTTTGTGTCTTCTTCAATTTCTTTCCTAGGTGTTCTGTAGTTTCTAGACTATAGATCTTTTACCTCTTTGATTAGGTTTACTCCTAGGTATCTTATGGTATTTGGTGCTATTGTAAATGGAGTCGATTCCCTGATTTCTCTTTCTACACTTACATTGTTAGTGTATAGAAAAGCAACTGATTTCTGTGCATTGATTTTGTATCCTGCCACATTACTGAATTGCTGTATTAGTTCTAGTAATTTGGTGGTGGAGTCTTTTGGGTTTTTCACGGAAAGTATCATGTCATCTGGGAAGAGAGAGAGTTTGACTTCTTCTTTGCCAATTTGAATACCTTTTATTTCTTTTGTTCTCTGATTGCTGGTGCTAGGACTTCTAGTTCTATGTTGAACAATAGTGGGGAGAGTGGACATCCTTGTGTTCCTGATCTTCTTTTCCCCATTGAGGATCATATTTGCTGTGAATACTGGGTGTTATATGCAAATAATGAAACATGGAACACTACATCAAAAACCAGTGAAGTACTGTATGGTGACTAACATAACATAATAATGATAAAAAAATAAACTAATACATAAATAAATACAGCCAAATAAAATAAATCTAAAAATAAAAAATAACTCTTTCATTGATCTTTTCTAATGTTTTCTTAGTCTCTACTTCATTTATTTCTCTCCTGATCTTCATTATTTACTTCTAATTTTAGGCTTCATTTGTTCCTTTTCTAGTTCTTAGAGGTATAAAGTTAGGTGGTTTATTTGGAATCTTTCTTATTTCTCGGTATAGGCATTTATTGCTATGAACTTTTCTTTTACAACTCTTCTTGTTACATCCCATAGGTTTTGATATGTTGTGTTTCTATTTTTATTTGTCTCCAGGTGTTTTTTAAAAATTTCTCTATGATTTCTTCTTTGACCCATTGGTTGTTTGGTAGCATGTTGTTTAAGCACCACATATTTGTGAATTTTCTAGTTTTCTTCTTGTAATTGATTTCTAGTTTCATACCACTGTGGTTGGAGAAGATGCTTGATATAAAATCAGTTTTCTTATATTTATTAAGACTTATTTTCTGGCCTAATATATGATCCTTGGAGAATAGAGTGTTCCATGTGCTCTTGAGAAGAATGTGTGTTCTGTTGCATTTGGTTAGAATGGCCTGTAAATGTCTGTTAAGTCCACCTGATCTAACATATTATTTAAGGGCAATGTTTCCTTATTGGTTTCTGTCTGAGTGATCTAATAATAGATGAAAGTGGGGTATTAAAGCCTCCTACTATTATGGTATTGCTCTCTATTTCTCCCTTAGATCTGTTAATAATTGCTTTCCATATTTAGGTGTTCCTATGTGGGGACATAAGTATTTATGTCATGTATTCTTGTTAGATTGGCCCCTTTATCATTATGTAATGACCTTTGTCTCTTGTTAGTCTTTATCTTAAAGTCTTTGATGAAATTGCAGCTACCTTGTCTTTCTTTTGGTTTCCCTTTGCATGGAGTATTTCTTTCCATCCCTTCACACAGTGTGTGTGTCCTTCCATGTGAAGTGAATCTCTTTTAGGCAGCCAATACATAGGTCTTCCTTTTTTATGATTTAGTCACTCTATGTCTTTTGACTGGAGAGTTTAGCTGGTTCACATTTGAAGTAGTTATTAATAGGTATTTACTTACTGACGTTCTGTTCATTGTTTTTTAGGTATTTTGTAATTCCTCTGTTCTTTCTTCTTTTCTTGCTCTCTTCCTTTTGATTGATTCCTTGATTTGTAGTGGTATGCTTCGATTCTTTTCTATCTTTTGTGTGTCTCTAATAAGTTCTGTGCTTTGTGGATACTGTGGGGCTTATATAAGACAACATATTTATAACAATCTATTTTAAGTTGATAACAATTTAAGTTTGAACACATTCTAAAACTCTATTTTTACTCCCACCATGTTTGATGGGTTTGATGTCACCATTTACATCTTTTTACTTATGTATTCCTTAGGAAATTATTGTAGTTACAGTTATTTTTACTACTTTTTTATTTTGACCTTTATAGTAGCTTTATGAGAAGTTGACTCACCATCTTTACACCATTAATTATTCTGAATTTTACTATATATTTACCTTTACCAGTGAGACTTATACTTTCATGTGTTTTCCTGTTACTAATTAGTACCCTTTTGTTTCAATCTGAAGAAGTCACTTTAACACTTCTTATGCTGTTCTGGTGGTGATGAACTCTTACCTTTTGCTTGTCTGGAAAGCTCTTTATCTCTCCTCCAGTTCTGAATGATAACTTTGCCAGGTATTCTTAGTTGTCAGGGCTTTTTGGTTTTGGTTTTGGTTTTTTCTTTTAGCCCAATAAATTGGGGCACTCCCGTCTGGACTGCAACCTTTCTGCTGAAAAAAATCTGCTCACTGTTTATGGGGGCTAACTTGTATGTCATGAAATATTTTTTGTTTGCTGCTTTTTAGATTCTTTCCTTGTCTTTTACTTTTGACACTTATAATGTGTCTTGGTGTGGATCTTTTTGCGTTCATCTTTTTTGGAAATTTCTGGGCTTTCTGAATCTAGATGTCTGTTTTCTTCCCCAGGGTAGGGAAGTTTCCAGTCATTATTTCTTCAAATAAGTTTTCTACCCCGTTTTCTTTTCTCCTTCTGGGACCCCTATAATGTGAGTGTTGGTCTATATAATGTCTGTGAGTCTCTAAAGCTATCTCTATACTTTCTCACTCTCTCTTTCTCTACTCTGATTGGGTGAATTCTACTGCCCTGTCTTTGAGTTTATTAATTGTATTTTTCAGTCCATTTATTGTATTCTTTAGCTCTGTGATTTCTATTCCACAGTCTTGTATTTTCTTTGTTGAAAATCTCACTTTGTTCATCCCTTTTTCTTTTGATGCTGGTGAGCATCTTTATGACCTTTGTTTTGAACCTTTATCAGATAAGCCACTTATCTCCAGTTCAGTAAGGTCTTCTCTGAGGTTTTATCTTGTTTTTTCCTTTAGAATGTATCCTTTGTTTCTTCATTTTGCTTGACTCTCTGTGTTGGTTTCTGTGCATTAAACAGCCACCTCTCCTAGTCTTGGAGTAGCTTCATGTAGCAGATAAAATGTATCTTTCAACCCTGCCCTAGCTCTTCATTGTCTTTTAATCTTTTGCGATTGTACAAAGCAGCCTACTTTATTTTTAATGGCTCTCAGTACCTGAGAATGCACCAAGATCTATCAGTTTCCCGAAGCTGAGGGTCTCAATCAGCACCTAGGTTCAGGCTAATTGGAATCCAGGCCTTCAGGCAGAGTTTGCAAATATACATCTTTCTGGGGAGTACTGGAAGAAGAATATTTTTGACTGCTCCCTCTCTGAGCTAAGCCCTGGGCTGATAGTCAATTAAGACTTTCTTTCTTTGCAACTGTTTTTTGTTGAACTCATGAATACAAGCCCATTGGCCACCATCCCCAAGCAATCAAGAGGTGTCCCCTGGGCAGCAGCCACAAAAACCAGGGAACTAGATGCAAAACCCAGGGCACCAAGCATGTGTACTAACTCAGCTCTGCTGGATACTGGTGCTCTGGAGCGAGCAGAGAGACCACCCATTGCAGTCTCTGGACAGGATTACAGTGGGCCCTTAGACGTGTTTTTAATTAGAAGCCTGCCCCTCAGGCTACAGCTGTTTAGATAAGCTTAGTAGGCCTCTTTCACAAAAAGACTAAGCTCCTGGGTCTGTTTCCTCTCTGCTGTGCCCTGGGGACGGTGGCCAGTTAAGAACTCTTTCTCTATTTGTTATAGCCTTATGGGACTCGTGTGTGAGCCCTATTGGTCACCAGAGCCAGGCAATCTAAAGGTGTCCCCTTGGGTGGCAGCTGCAAAAATCAGACACAGAAAAAGGTTACAAGCTCCTTTCTGGGAGATACTGGCATCTGGAGCTAGACAGAGGGAGAATGCCGAGATAGTGCCCAGTGGTGTCTGTTTTTGAAGAGTAATTCAGTAGGCCCCTAGATGTGTGTTAAATTAGATGCCTGGCCCTCAGGCCTGTACTTTAAGATAAGCTAATAAGCCTCTTTCACAGAAAGTCAAGGTGATTTTCAGTCGGCTGCTTCTGCACTAGGCCCTGAGGCTGGTAAGTCTTGGACCGCAACCTTTTAGCTCTTTCTCAGCTTGCTATAGCCTTGTGGGTTTTGTGGACACAAGCCCCATCTGCTGTCAAAGTTAGGTATTTTAGGAGCAGGTCTCTCAATTGCAGGTTTTAAAAGTTAGGGTGCTAGATATGGGGTTCAAATGCTTCAGTCCTCAGAGAAAAGATGATGTTTATGTATTCCCTCCCAATTGCGGGTCACTGCAGGGAGGTGGGATTCATGGCAAGATTGTGTCTCAGCCTTTCCTACCCACTTTGATGTGGGTTTTTTCTCATCCACCCAATGTGTGGGAGTCACTCAGCTAGTTTTGGGCTCCCCCAGCCCTCAGCCCCAGAGGAAACTGTTCCATATGTAGCTGTAGTTTTGATGTGTCTGTGGGAGGAGGTGGTTTCAAGATCCTCCTACATCACCATCTTGAATGGGAACCTATATACTTTTATATGGAAAGATACGGAAAATGTATTGTTAAGATGCTTATTCAAGTTACAAAACCATATTAGCCATAGGATTCTGTTTTGTGAGGGGATTTCTGTTACTTGTTAATGCATAGAGAAAAGTCTGGAAGCCTAGTCACCAAACAGTGGCTGTTTTGGTGGTCAGGTGTGGGGAGTGTGAAAAAAGTGAGATGATTCTATACTATCAGTGATTTTAAAATTTTCTTTACACTTCTGTATTGTTTGAATTTACAATAAGCAAGTACTGAACCCACACACATTTCTTTTTTTTTTCACACATTACTTTTCTAATAGAAAATGAAACAATGTATTTCATTTTTTTATTTTAAAGGGAGAAAGTTCATAAGACTCAGTGATAACCCCGTTTGCTATTTTGTCATTGGGAAATTCTCTTCCACCCATTATCCTCGTCCACTGCACCTAACTTCTCTTTGTCTTTTTTTTTTTTTTTTAAGATTTTGTTTATTTATTTGACAGAGATCACAAGTAAGCAGAGGCAGGTGGGTGGGAGGGGCGGCGGAGGTGGAGGTGGGGGGGAACCAGGCTCCCTGCTGAGCAGAGAGCCTGATGCGGGGCTCCATCCCAGGACCCCGAGACCATGACCGTAGCTGAAGACAGAGGCTTAACCCACTGAGCCACCCAGGCGCCCCTCTCTTTGTCTTTAAAGACTTCCCTTAAATTTTACCTCATAAAGTTTTCTCCTTCAGGCTAAATTAGATGTCTCTACTCCATTCTTATTCTGCTTAATTATCAGAATTCTTAACCTTAAACAATAATTATGATCTTGAGGACAGGCATAGTCTTGACAGAGTTCGTATTTACCATAAGCACAAGGCCTGGTACATGGTAGGGGTTCAGTGGACGTTTATTGAATGGGTGATGAAATAAGTGAATGAATGTATGGTTAAGTGATTAAAAGTAGGCCCTGACTTGAGTCTGATTTGTTGTGAACAACCTACATAAAAAACAGCCACCCATATCAAGGAATCAACTAATAGGGCGCCTGGGTGGCTCAGTGGGTTAAAGCCGCTGCCTTCGGCTCAGGTCATGATCCTGGCGTCCTGGGATCGAGCCCCACATCGGGCTCTCTGCTCAGCAGGGAGCCTGCTTCCTCCCTTCTCTCTCTGCCTGCCTCTCTGCCTACTTGTGATCTGTCAAATAAATAAATAAAATCTTAAAAAAAAAAAAGGAATCAACTAATATCCACATTTAAGTTATTCTGCATTAGAAATGCTTAAGACCCTTTAAATTACAGTTGAGTGGGTGGGAACCACTTAGCTGTGTTTAGGCAATCTTCAGGCTTGTCAGGAGAGATTCTCTGGGACCCTGTCCTCAGCAGTTCTGATCCCTAGTGCTCTGACATAATACAAGTGGTGATAAGGAGGCTCCACTTCCACCACCACGCCTCAGAAAGTGTGCTCCTTGTAGTCCTTTTGGAACTTAGAATGAATTTGAAGCAAAATATATGAAGGACAGTTAGGTTTGTATTCCTTTATAATCACAGCAGTATAGGGACTATCATAACCCTAAGTGTCATTCTCAACACTTTTGTTTGGCAAATGTATTCTTAATTTTTTTAATTGGCATGTAAATTCATGAAATTTAACTTTTATGTATCTGTGTACATGTGTTTAAGTGTGTGTATAAATTAGGAACTACCTGTAACATCAGTAGGAAAACTTAGAATATTTTGGCTTTAGAGGAAGAGATTTCTTTATTTTTACAGCTTTATTTTTTCACTTAGGGTAAACTGCTTACCTTTAAAATTTTAGTTTGGCATATTTTTATATAGATATATCTCCCCTTTTTAATGAATTTGGAGGCTGGTTACAAGACGAATTGTTGGTATAATAATGCAGAAATTAGGGATGCCTGGGTGGCTCAGACGTTTAGGCGTCTGCCTTTGGCTAAGGTCGTGATTCCAGGTCCTGTGATCCAGTGCCATGTTGGGCTCCTTGCTCAGCAGGGAGCCTGCTTCTCCCTCTGCCTGACTCTCCCGTTGCTTGTGCTTGCATGCTCTCTCTCTCTGACAAATAAAATCTTTTTTAAAAATGAAGGAATTACCCAAATACCTGAGTTGTATGTGATACGTGATATGATCACAAATAAAAAGCATTTAGCACCTGTTAAAAAAGTTAATTCTCTTAGAGGATGAGCCAATTCTTTTTTCCCATAGGTCTATTAAGAACTTCACCACTAGAGGGCTCTTAGTACCATATTTTAGTTAATTTAAATTTAATAATAATACAATAAAATTTATAGGTATTGGGTAATATCATCTTCCCAATTTATATATCTTACAAAATTTTTAGAAAGGCCTAATTTAAATATCACACATTTATGAGAAGTTTTTTTAAAAAGATAATAATCACCTTCAGAAATATTGTAGTGATCTAAGGGGCATGCATGATATATGGGCCTTTGAACTTTTCAAAGTTCAAGTTAAAAATAGTCTTGTCTTTAAGATACTCGAAAAAGATACAAGATTTAACATAAATATGAGTAGATATATATAAAACATTACTAAGTACCTTCTATAAGAAACTCAACATGATCTTTATTTTCAATGAACTGACAATCTTATGGAGAACAGTAACAGTTACCGTATATTCTGATATGTGCAACGAGAGAGATTATGGATGCGAGTTAAGAGATCACATTTAATCCAAAAGAAAAACAGAGTGAAGTCTTCTCTGATGAGGTAATATTTGAACTAAATCTTTTGATAGGCATGGAGAAGTTTAGATGAGAAGGAAAGGAAATTTTTCTGGTTATGGGGAAAAGTGTAAAGATGTGAAATATCCTTAGAGATTCAGGTACTTCTTGGCATCATTATGGATAAATTAAAAATCCGTGAGAATGACCCATGTAAAAAATATAGCATTAACATTCAAAGACCTTCAGCTTTCCACAGGTCTGCTTCAGTGACCCATTTCCATGGCCATACCCTGAAACTTGTGCTTATTTCTTTACTCAACAAATTTTTTTTAAAGATTTTATTTATTTATATGACAGAGAGAGAGATCACAAATAGGCAGAGGCAGGCAGAGAGAGAGGAAGGGAAGCAGGCCCCCCGCCAAGCAGAGAGCCCGACGCAGGACTTGATCCCAGGACCCTGAGATCATGACCTGAGCCGAAGGCAGAGGCTTAACCCACTGAGCCACCCAGGTGCCCCTCAACAAATATTTTTTGAACGTCTACCTGTGTATGCGGGTACTGTTCTTCCCTCAAAGGACAGTGATGAAAGGACAAATGAGATTCTTGCTCTCATGATTTATATACAAGTCATAGGAAACCAACAATAAATAAGAAAAACTGGAAAACAGGTAGTAATAAATGTCAAGTACAGAATTAAACAGAATTATGGGAGTGACTGATGGTAACTGGATCGGGTGGTTGGGGAGGGCTTGTATGACAAATTATTATTTAAGCTGAGAATGACTAGGAGGAATCAGCTATGTAATAGGGAAAAATATTCTAGTCCGAGAGTACAATTACTACAAAGATCATGAGACAGAAATGAGTGCCAGGTAAGATGGCCAGTAGCCTGACATATGGTGGAAGAAGGAAAGTGGTGTATGATGACATCAGAGAGGAAAGCAGAAGCCAGAAGAAGCAGGGCTTTGCAGGCCAGAGTAAGAAGTTAAGTTTTTATTGTAAATGCAGTGGGAAGCCATTAGGGGTTTGTAAGTGGGAGGGTGGCATGATGTGATTTATAGCTTTGCAAGGTTATTCTGGCTGCTATGTAGAGAATGGATTGTGCAGGGCTAGAATAGAAGCCCCCAGCATCTGGTTAAATAGCAGTGGGGAGGCATTAGAAGCAGTGGTGCTTGGTCAAAGGTGGTAGTAAGAGACATGGAAAGGTGGATATTTTGGGGACATGTTTTGCAGGTAAAATGAACAATCTTGTGGAGTTTTTATTTTGGGAAACTAAGCAGATGGTGGTACAGTTTACTGAGATGCACAGGAACGGGCTGACCTGGTTGAGAGTGACAGTGAAACAAAACTTTTATTTTGGCATGGTACTTTGGGGACACAAATGGAAATGTCAGGTAAGTTGATGTGAGCCTGGAGCTCTGAGCAGTCAGGCCCAGCTCCATGTCCCTGTGCACATTATGCCCTGCACTTCTAGACTTGAGCGGTACTGAGGGTGGGCGTCCCTAGCGTCGCTAGCATTCATCTGGAAACCACTGGCCTGCTGATGGTATTAAAGCCACAGGAATAGGGGTGCCTGGGTGGCTCAGTAGGTTAAAGCCTCTGCCTTTGGCTCAGGTCATGATCTCAGGGTCCTGGGATCAAGCCCCGCATCAGGCTCTCTGCTCCACAGGGAGCCTGCTTCCTCCTCTCTCTCTGCCTGCCTCTCTGCCTAGTTGTGATTTCTCTCTGTCAAATAAAATATTTAAAAAAAAAAAAAAAGCCACAGGAATAAATAAGACTTCAGCAAACTCAGGATACTCATTCTTAGCTTTTAGATAAAATAAAGCAAATGACACTGGTTTCAAAATTCATTTTAATTCCTTATGAAGAGCCAATTCCAACAATTTGTTCTGAAGCTCTAAATGTAAATCACCTTTTGATGAAAAAAATTGGACTTCAGATCAATGAACTTCCTTTATATAGATGTTCTTTTGATGGACAATAGGATTCTAGACCAATTTGTATTCAGCACTGATGATTTGCAGCTGTGTAATATCAAGATCACCAACTGCACTGGTAATTGTTGATGTCAACATATACTTTCTCATCAACTACTTGCATGAGTTTTGTGACTTTTGGTTGGCTTAGCTATGTTTTTACATTGAAATCTTTTATCCGTCTGGAATTTATTTTAGTGTAAAGTAGGAAGAATCTAAGTTTATTTCAAATCTTAACCAACTGTCTGAAAACACTTATCACATGAATGTAGGTTTTTCTTATTGGTCTAAAATGCCAAATGCTAAACTCCCAAGTGGACCATGAGATCTATTTCTGGAAACTTTATTCTGGTTCCACTGATCTTATTCATGATCCAGGTTGTTTTATATCAAATTCAAATTCTATATATATTAAAATTTTTCCATTTTACAACACCTGCACATTAAGTTACAATGAAAAATACTTTGCTAGTGTACTGTGAAGTTCTTCCCATATTATAAGCCAATTCCTGTATCTACTGAGCCCAGGTCTCATTGAAAAGTTTTAGTTCAGCTCCCTTCTGTTTCATATTCTGTCAATGTTTCCAGGCAGTTTTTAGAACGTATTGTTTTTATAGATTTATTATACATGTTTAAATTTAGCGCAATTCAAGTAAAAATTCCAGTTGGTAATTTTTGAGACTTGATAGAACAGTGCTGAAGTTTATTTGGAGAAGGAAAAAAATCTATGGAAAATAGCCAGTTTTGTAAAAATGGTTATGATGAAACAGGACAAACATGATCATATGAAGAAAAAGCTTTTTTTTTTTTTTTCAGCTTCATAGCCAACTGACACAAGGAACTTCATAATGTATGAAACCAGGAAGGATTATATGGTCGGCAGATGCGGTTTGGAGCTGAAGGCTTTTGCAGGAGTGTGTTCTCCTGGTGCAGCTGCCAGGACAGCCAAGACATTGGGGAGCAGTTAGCAAGATTAAGGAGCTTGCACTACCATGTAAAGTGACACATTGCTTCCGGCATCAAGTGGTCTAGCTTCAGAAAAAAGTCAGTTGAGCTGAACAGTAACATAAAATAGTAAAAATTCTGAATTAGGTGAAGTCAGTGTATTCCATACAAGATTATCCTATCATGTGATAAATTCAAGGCTAATAAA
The DNA here is from genome assembly GCF_963455335.1 of Martes martes. Lineage (NCBI taxonomy): Eukaryota > Metazoa > Chordata > Mammalia > Carnivora > Mustelidae > Martes > Martes martes. The sequence continues at coordinate 68,930,772 of NC_137895.1, forward strand.
TCCTTGTTGTTGCATGCTGTGGTACTGTGGCTACCAAGGGGAGAGTTCCTTGGAGAAATCTAAATTTTTAGATTTCCTGCAAGGCAAGAAACCAGTTTGGTCTAAACTCTAAAGAATTCTCAACTTTTTGAAGATGTGAATTTTGGCCTGATACCTTTGGTATTTTTTTTTTTTAAGATTTTATTTATTTGACAGAGAGATCACAAGTAGGCAGAGAGGCAGGCAGAGAGAGAGGAGGAAGCAGGCTCCCTGCTGAGCAGAGAGCCCGATGCGGGGCTCGATCCCAGGACCCTGGGATCATGACCTGAGCCGCAGGCAGAGGCTTAACCCACTGAGCCCCACCTTTGGTATTTTTAATGATCATAATCCTTCCTGCAAGAAAGAAATGCAACTGGCTTTTTGATGATAATGTCAAAGGCCACCTGGATGTCCATGGGCACCTCAAATTCAGCACATCCACAATTAAATTCATTACTCTTCCCCAAACCTGTCCTTCCTCCTTGTCTTTCCCTGATAACTATCAGCATGCACTTTATCACCTAAACAGACACCTGAAAATCAGCCTTCACCTGTCCCTTATCTTCTGTATCAAGTTACCATCCAAGTTATGTTGATTCTACCTCTGTGTCATCTCCCATATATGCTCCTTCTAATGAACCTGATCGCTTCTACCTTGAGTTAGACCTTGATCCTCTTTGGACTTCTTACTCTCCACTAAGGAATCCATTCGTCAGCTGGCCACCAGAATACTCTTTCCAAATGCAAACTTCTTCACGCCACTTTCCTATTAAGTCCTTTCTAGGCTCCCTTTTACCCATAGGAGAAATTCTAGTCTTTAGAGTGTCATCTAAACTTTACACTATGGCCCCTCTCTCCAGCTTCAGATTTTTACACCTTCTTAGTGTGTCTCACCCCAACCATACCTGAGTACTTCAGGTGCTTGAAACTCTGTTTTGCTTCATGCCTTTCTGCCCTCACTCACACTTGGAATTCTGTCCCATTTTTTTCAGGAAGACTAATTACCTTTCAAGATTTAGTTCAAACTTTACCACTTTTGGGTAGCATTTCCTATTTTTACCCACTCATGCAATATTTTTACCCACAGAATTAACTGTTCTTTATATTCCTGTTATGGACCTCCTGACTTTTTACTACAGTAGCCACAAAACTGTAGTGTAACTATTCCTTTACCTGCTCTCCTTAATAGACTGGGAGCACCTTGAGTCAGGGACCTTGTCGTTTTTTTGTTGTTTATTTCTAGTATCTGGCAATACCTGTACAATTTAGGCACTCTGTGAAAATTCTTTGAATGAATGAGTCAGTAAATGAGAAGTTTCAGAGGTGCCATGGAAGGGGTTGGCAGAGAAGGCAGTAGTGTTAAAAGTGCTCAAGAAGACGACACAGGGCAATACAGTGACAAGAATGATGGAAAAGATAATTTATTATTTTATAAAGATTTTATTTATTTATTTGACAGAGATAACAAGTAGACAGAGAGGCAGGCAGAAGAGACCGGAAAGCAGGCTCCCCGCCGAGCAGGGCGCCCAATGTGGGGCTCGATCCCAGGACCCTGAGATCATGACCCAAGCCAAAGGCAGAGGCTTAACCCACTGAGCCACCCAGGCACTGACTATTGTGATAAATTATTAAGGGAGACTGGGCACTGCATGGTGGTTGAAGATGAGAGACATGATGGGATTAACTAGCTTCTGACTAAAATTCTGGTACAAGACTTTTCTATTGCTCTAGAAGTACAGATAGTATATGGGGTCAAATGAAGTTTGCTGGATATTATCCAGTTTGCAAATATAAGCACACACAAACCAAAGTTTTACAGTGTACACAGCCTTACTATATATAAGATTATTTACTTCTATTATTTTGATTCTTAAAATAGTAATTTCCCTAAGCTTCAGTTTCCTTTTTTTGTAAAATGAAGATATAGCCATCTCTTAGGATTGTTTACAAGATGTGTTATTATGTCTGGCACACAGTTCAGTACCAAATATGTTGTTAGAGCAGAGATTTGAGGCCCAAAATGGTTCGAGGAATTCCTCAAGCTTACAAAAGTAAGTTAGTGGCAGATTTAGATATACATTCTGGATCTTGTGTCCTCCTATTGAAATACTCATTTTACTACTCTACAGTATAGTATCTTGTACCTTATTTGATGCATGGCATCTTTAATTTACTTGAGAGGCTCACCCAAAAGCAGACTTTGGAATTAGTCTATCAGAGAGCTGATTGCCAAAATCGAGGAAAATCTAAGACTTGGCTAAAATCAAAATGCAAACATAAATAACATTTTTATAGCTTGCATTGCTTCCTAGTCGATTTTATACTTGAGGATTGTCATCAGAGAATCTGAGCAGTCTAGCTCCCGCCCTCGTGAGGTTCTGTGGAGATATGCTCTCATTTTCACTGAAATTTAAAATACTGTTTTTGAGTCCACTTTTTCTGCCAGAACAAGTGTCAGTTTGGGGCCCAGAAACTGAGGTCGCAGGCATCTGAAGTGGGAACTGGAGTGGGGAGAGCGTGGAGAGTGAATCTGGGCTGCAGCAGACACTGACAGTCACCCTTCCGTCCTTGTGTTTTCTGTAGAGTTTTGTCCAGGAAGAATCTGAAGCCACCAAATGTGAACTGGAGATGAAATTATTAAGTGAAACAGTCTTATCAGGTATTCTTCTAAATTATGTTATTAGAATTTATTGGGATTTTTCCGGCTTACAACAGAAATGCTGATGTTGCATAAAAAAGTTCAGATGTTGCAGAAATATATGTAAAGTGAGAATTCTTCATAATCCCTCTTCTGAAATAACCAGTATTAGCAAAAATTTCTCCTGTTTGTATTTCTTCTCTCTGTAGCTCTCTTTTGATTTTTAATGAAACCATGAAATAGCATACAAATGTTTGAAAATTCCTTTTTTATCAATAATAATTTGTTATTTTATGTAGCATAGTCTATAGACATACATAGAACATAATGCATATTTTAGTTAAATGAATAATGTTCAACACTGTCCTAAGTCAGAATATATTAATAATCTTTTTAGTTGCTGTATAATTTCATTCCAATAATGGAACATTATTTAAATCTTTATTGATAGTAAGGTTATTTCTAACTTTTTATTATTACAAACAGTGTTGTAATGAATATTCACAAACACATACATAATCGTAAATTTCTCAACCCTTTTGTATTCAATCTTATCTTGGAAAATAACAATTGAAGAGAGTTTAAAAATGTCAAAGTGATAGTGATGTCTAATTTGCATATCTTTTAGTTTGAGATTTATGTACATCACTTCCCAGGAACTTCTAAGGAATCAATTTCTGTAGATTTTTTAGCATATTTTTCATAACATACTTCTTGTCTACTTCTTCACTTTTCCCAACACACTTTTGTTTCAGCAGCCAACTAGATTTATATCTTCAAAACTTTTCTATAGCCCTGAGGAGGTTAATTTTCCTGTTAGAATTAGGATACTAGAGTCAGTTCATGAACTTCTGCCAATAATACTGAGGTTTATCTATATGCTAATCCCCAAATAATATATATGTTAATCCCCTAATCATAAATGTCTGAATTTGGATACAGTATTCTTTTTCTTTCTTTTTAGGTAAATGGATTATTAACTAGATAAATTTGAAATTAAAGTCTGCATTTTATTGAAGGTATACAAGGGAAAAAGCAATTGCTTAACTGGAATTTTATTTGCATATTGTCATTAATTTTCAGTGTCTGCTGTCCATGGGTTAAATTCAGTGGCTTCTCAGTGTGTTTCCTTTCATGGAAGAGGAAAATTAAAATGATAAATAACAAGACTAACACTTCCTAAGTTTTACTGTGTGTGTGACACCAGTTCTAAGCTTTTTACATGTATTAACTACAACTCCCCAAATTCAGTAGGTAGATATTAGTATCTCTTTTGTAGAGGAAGGAGAGAAAAGACATGTTAATTAGCATATCTTGCATAAGGTTACATAGTAAGTAAGGGGTAGAACCTATAAGCAGTCTGATTTCCCTTATCTGTCTACACTGGAAAGACTTTTGGTGACAGGTGGGAATGGTCTTAGTGACATGTGATTTAAAATATTCCCTTGATTGTACACTGAGAATTAAGGAATTATAGAATTTCCTCATAAAATTTCTATATAGAAGGGATTATCCAGTATAGTTCTTCACTTTAAAGCCTCTGCCCCCATTTTTTTTTTTTTTTTTTTTTTTTTTTTTAATGAGCTGGACCTGTTTTTGTTGGGGGAAAAAAAAAAGGTTAGCTTTAATATATGGACGAAAATTTATGTTTTTCACCATTTTACTTTCTTCTTTAAGATTTTTAGCCCCCTAATGTCCAGTTTAAAAACATTAATTTGTCAGGCACCAAACTTTGTGTTAAGCCACTTTTTCTTATTATATAATGAAGGGTAGCAAAATATGCCACCCCAAAATATGCCACTTTGGCATAAGGATATTTTAAGTTAAGAACAATTGTAAAGATGCAGATGCAAGAAAAGCTGTCTACCCTCCCCCTATTTGCCTAAAAACAAGACATAAATTTCAAAGGGTGTCACTCCTCTCTCTACCAAGAGTGACAATGGTTAATGCCCAGATTCAACTTCAGATCTATCAGCCCAGAGAGGGGACCAGAGGAATCTGCATAACAAACTTTACTAACTAGTCCTTTTCTCTACCCTCAGAAACCTGAAACTGGTTTCCTTTGTTTGTCATTTACCCACAAATTTGTTGTTCTTAGTTGAAGATGCTGTAGAAGCCAGAGTTCTGAGCCACCTCTTAAGTTACTCATTTTTCCCTGGGTAATCTCCCATGTTTACATGAGGTATACATATTAATAAATGAATGGTTTCTTCCCTCTTGTTAACCTGTCTTTTATTTTAAAAGTTCAGCTGAGAACTCAGAAGGTAGAGGGAAAATTACTTTGCCTCCTCTTGCGATACAATGTATTTTTGAAGTTATTTTAATTGTAACATGCTTATTGGATACACATTCTTAAAAGTGTTGGTATATAAACTATAAATGGAGCCCTCCCCTTTAGCCTACTATTATACATGCTTATTACTACTTTGAAGGTTAGCTTTGTGAATAGTTTGAATTAACCACTTTTTGATGTTTTAATAGCTAAATAAAAACTTATTTCCAGTATCAGAATTTTTTCCTTTCCCTCCTAATGCCAAATTGTTACAATCTATTTAGAAACTGAATTAATCTCATTAATTTTAGCACAGTTTTTGCTGATAAAGAATGCTAACGAAAAGCCGTATGTCTTTGAAGACAATGAGGTTGATTTATGCCAATTCACAACCCTCGGTGGAGTGTACCACTTGGATATTTTGGAGCTTCCCCCACAGTGTAAACCAATGAAAGGCTGGATGATTGTGGAAGTAGGTTGATTTTTGAGTCAAATTTATGAGTAAAATAATTTCTCACACTTTTATCTTAAATGATCTAACATCTAATGAAAGTTAACCTATTAAGGAAGCATAAAGGGAAAACTAATTTTAAACAGTCTTGAATTTATAAAATTTGAATCTAATATTAAAGGAAAGAACTCTAAAATAATATGAATTTTAAAACTATCATACATGTTAATTGTAAACCTATAGCACTATATTTAGGTTGTGCCAGTTTGCTCTTAATAATGATAGTCTATTTAAGACGCTGACAAACTTTTTCTGTAAAGGGCCAGATGGGGTATATTTTCAGCTTTGTGGGCGTACCAGCTCTGTTGCAACTCTCAGTACAGTAAGACAGCCATATGTAAATGAGAACTTTATTTACAAAAACTGGTGGTGGACCAGATTTTTCAGGGGCCATGGTTTGTGTACCCTGGTCTAGATCTGTGGTTCCTAACATGTGGTCCCTTGACCAACAGCATTAGCATCATCTGGGAATTTTCTAGAAATGCAAATTCAGGGACCCCATTTTAGTTTTACTGAATCAGAAAGTCTAGGGATGAGGTTTGGCAGTCTATGTATTAGCAAAACACACCTTAAAGTTTGAGAACCACTGGTCTGGATCCTTGATGTATAAAGTGTGGTCCATGAGCCAACAGGATCGGCATCACCTAGAAATGCATAATCTGGTGCTTCACCTCAGATCTGCTGAACCTGAGTGTTAAGAAGACTCTCAGGTGATTCATGTGCACATTTAAGTTTGAGAAGCACAGATCCAGGTGATGGCACTATTGCTGATGCATGTTCCACACTCTTAGTAAGGATGTCAATGACAGCAGTTGTTAGATCATTTTTGAAGGACTTCCTCACTCCTGTTTCAGTAAATAGTAACATTTGCCCTGGTATTGACTTGGTTTATTTTAACTTACTTCATGGTAGCTTGTGTCCCAACTATACCCTGCTATATTGTCATAGCCCCTTCCTCCTTCCTTGTTCTCTAGCCTTTCTGAATTCTCCCCACCCCTCTCGTTCGTTCTCCCCCTCCCTGTCTCTCTCTCCTCCAGCATATCATGTACATAGACTGTCAGCCACTTCTCACTCACAGTTCTACCATTAAGAATCTTGGTACTTTCTTGTCATGGAGTGGCATTTCTCAATTTTTATTTTTTTCCCCATTATCACCTAAGGAGCCTTTGTAGACATTTTCTTTCCTAGCCATCCACCCCATGAAATTTTAATACCATAGATATACAATGTATTTGTGTATGTACTAAATATGTAGCTATGCTTTACACCTAAAAGAGTATGATTTTTCTCATGCCCCCCCAAACTAATTTTCACCCCCTTGGGGATGATACTGCTATTCCTTTCCCATTCTCCCCACAAGTGAGAATGTACTTATTAGAGCATGCCTGGGGAAGATAACCTGGTCTGTAGCTACTCTGAACAGTCTATTTGAATCAGCTTTTCCTACCTCTGTGTTGCTTGAAGGACAGTGGGGAGTCCAAGAAAGGCATCCCTTTGGTGAAGGTAGGCCTTCAAAATTCTTTATCCATAGGAAGGGCCCAACCAGGGCTGGGGTTTCTAAGAATTCATTCAAAAGATCTTTTCTTGAATTTTGTTGGTGTCCTGATATCACCATTCCATGTTCTCCACTTGAGCCCAAAGTATCCTCTTTACAGTTGTTTTTCTCTTCTGCAACAAAGAGGTCTTCTTCCTTTTATTCAAGTCTCTTTTCAATAATTTCCCACCTCCTCTAGAATTTTTACCCATCCAGTTTTTCCTCTATTTTTTACGATTCTTAATCTTCCCCACCCTTCCTTCCCTAGATCCTTCTCTGCTATGTTCAAGTAATGGACAGATCTCTTCCATCCCAGAGAAATCTGCTGTTGACTAATTTTCTTTCTCTCTCCAGCTTTATTGAGATATAATTGATATAAATCATTGTATAAGTTTAAGGTGTACCAATGTGATGATTTTTAATTTACTTTCATCCATTCGTTTCTGTACTTCTCAAAAGTATGTTTATACTCCTTTCCCTCTTTACCTACACACCCTAACCAAGGTATTAGAATATGGGATTTAGAGTCCTAGAGCTCTGTTTTTGAGTTGTAATGCCTCCTTGAAGTCATTTTGTAATCTTTGGCAAATTATTTGATTTCTCTAAGTCCCAGTTATCTCTGTTAAATATATGTTTTGTAGGATTACTTGGAGGAATAAAATGATTAGTAAATCCCAGCGTAGAACCTGGACCATAGGAAGAGTCTGTGATTCAGATTTGGTGATTATTTTCCTCCTCAATCATTATCTTTTAGTTTTGTTGTGAAATTTTGTTAGTAATCTTTAGTAAATGAGACCAATCTTCAATACTTATTAAGAACTACATATAGTTTACTCAGCAATATTTACATCTTTAATTGCTACCAGTCAGCATCTAACTTGATATTATTTTGGTCATTTTTAAAAGATACTCAAAGAAGGATTGCAGAAATATATATATCCTCCAGAAACTACGGAAGACATTGAAACAGAAAATGCTTTCCCACCCATAGAGGTGACACTTGAGGTTCAGGAGAATGTACTCTTTTTTGAGGATCCTATGGTTGCAAGGTGGGATGCTGAAGGTACAGCAATACTGTAATCAACTTGATAATTATGTAATGAAAAGAGCTATAACAAATCCTTAAAACAGAAAATACAGTGTGTAAACTCTGCATTTCTAATCTTACACATTTCTATGGCAACTCTAGTGTGTTTATTTTGTTTGCTTTTTTTTTTTAAGGTTTTTATTTATTTATTTGACAGACAGAGATCACAAGTAGGCAGAGAGGCAATGAGAGAGAGAGAAGGAAGCAGGCTCCCTGCTGAGCAGAGAGCCCGATGCGGGACTCGATCCCAGGTCCCTGAGATCATGACCTGAGCCGAAGGCAGCGGCCCAACCCACTGAGCCACCCAGGCGCCCTATTTTGTTTGCTCTTGATGGAAATGAATAGGAATTGGAGTTTATGTATTGAATGTTACAACTGTTAGTTCATGAAGTCTTATATTTGCCATAATCTCTGAACAATTACTTATGTCATTATGTTTTAAAAAAAAAATAGTAAGTTAACAAAAATATCACCATAGTAAGACACATGAATATAAATAAGTGAAAAACCTACTCTCTCCTGAAATGAGTACATAATTCAGATTGGGGTGATTAAAATTTATTTTAATGTTAATAACTTAGAAATTTCAAATCTTATTATAGACAAGTACTGGAGATAGGGAGTGGGCCTTTAGGAAACCCAAGACAGATGAATACTAGCCACTTTCTGCCTCTTTATAACTTTTGATTGTTGAGCCATGGGAAATTATTGGTTATCCAAAATGTGAAATAAATAACAAAATCAGAAGTACCAGCAGAGATACAAGCTAAGGATTTACTAATCATTAACAAATACCTCATTTGGGGTTGGCTGGCTCAACTTTGAGAAGTCTTGGTCTGGTAAATTAATGTATGCAGGTTTGAGGCTGCTAGAAGAAAGAAGTATAGCTTTACTTTTAATGTGAAGCAATTTATATTCATATTTGTGGAAGAATTTACTGAGTTGGTGACGGGTTTGGAACAGATCACAAAGGCACAGAGCTATTACTTAATCCATTTATGTAGTCAAAGGAGCAGAGAATTTAGGAATTTCTCTACCAGAAAAGGTAAGTATATTAATGGCTGCCTGTGGCTAGAGGTGAGAATGGGAGTAATTAACTATAAAATGGACATGAGGGAGCTTATGGAGAGAATAATAATGTTCTAACTGGATCGTGGTAATGGTTGCACAACTGGGTGAATTTACTAAAATATATACTTAACACAGGTGAATTTTAAAGTTTTTTGTTTGTTTGTTTTTGAACAAGATGAGAGATTCTCTAAAGGATTGAGTACTCTAGGAAGAAAGGACTGCGTGTGCAGAGGCTCAGTGGATGATGCTGTTGGGGAAGGGGGAAAAGCATAGCTAAAACCAGGTGTAGGAGGTGCAAGGGATGAAGCCAGAAACACGAGTCTTCATTCTGAAGGCCTTAGATACCATGTTGAGGAGTTCGGATTTGATCCTGTAGCCAGGAAGAACCTCCCAGCAAAAGTGGCTTTTTGTAGAGATTCTCTGCTGAATGTAAAAGATCAATTTATACACCTTTGCAGTTATTTGGGTCATTCCATTCATCTCATTTTTTGTATGGAAAAAAATGAAACTGTTACTGTCTTCCTTATTATGAAGGTAAACATTGGCAAACTGATGGCATCAGCAATGTCTCTTACAAATCAGAAGAAAGACTTATAACATTCAGCCTAGAAACACTTGGCCCTGTTACCTTGATTCAGGATGCTCATATTAACATGCCATTCCAGTCATGGGAACTAACACCACTCGATGTGAATAAAGTACTTTTGACTGTGACTACAGTATTTACTAAGATTCAAATACAAATTAAGGTGAGTCACAGAGAGTAAGTCATATGAAAGAGGTAAACTGCTTGATGACAGTTAAAGTATGTCAAAGTAATCAGTCACTGGGGATTGACATATTGAAATGTTACAAATGTATTTAAAATATACTTTGAGCCATAATTTCTAAATGAAATAGTGATTGGGTAGGTAATAACATACAACAAGCGAGGTGCAAACTTGCACCCTTTAGTAGAAATAGAACAATTAGTGAAGCTACATGCCTGTTGCAGTTTTTGATCCACTCTAAAGAGGCTTCCTCTTTAAAATCAGAAGAGGAGGGTGGCTCTGTCGCACAATGGATAGCACATTGGACTTCTAAAACCAGAAAGGGATGTGATCTCTGTATACCTTCAAATTGCCACTCTGCAAACTTTAAAACTGGGTAACTTTGCATTATTACCTTAAATCTTATATGTGTAAAAAAACTATCCTTAAAAGTTGCAACATGACTAGCTATCAAATAGCTACTGTAATTCAATGTGACCAGTGTTCTTAGATCATAACTCCTACAATGGGAGGAGAACTGAGAGATCTTTCAGTCTCTTGATTGTTCAGATAAAGCCCCCCCAAAAGTTGACCGATGGACTGGTTGAGATAACAGGGAGACTTTATGGCTGACTTCTCCGAGCTGGCCTAAAGCATATCTGTCCTGCATACTTTTTTATACAGAATGATATAGAGCTAAAAAAAAAAAAAAAAGAGAGAGAGGGAGAGAGAGAAGCTAAAGGCTGGAAAAAATGGAATAATGATGTAATATCTTTCTTCTCAAAACTAGGAAAACCTCTGCATGTTAGCATCAATCAAACTAAGTAACAAAAAGCATTTCTCTATTTTGGAAGGAAAATGGATGACTCCTATTTCTTTCATTTGTGCTTTGAAAGAAGCTGGATTGAATATCTTCCCTAGTGAACACTCTCATTTTTATGTTGTTATAAATTATAAGGTAAGACCAAATCTTTCCAAATTTAATGTAAAGGACATTTAGAATAGTAGCCAGTATTCAATGTTATGTAACTCTTCAGGTATGGCTTAGGTTTTCTGTATTCACTTATGCAGAATTGATTGGAAGGAATAAATGGCAAGACCAGAAATCCAGAGTTCTCTCAAGTTTAATAATCTTTCCCAAGAAAGTAAGCCTCTAGTGTGATCTTCATATTGACAAATGGACCATTATTCACACAGCTAGTCAGTTTAGTGCAAAGGTAGTTAGAGCAACTTCAAATTTTCTGTATTGTCTTTCTTCTTCCAGGCTGGATATATATAAGATTTCCTAAAAGATTAAATGACTCAGAAGTTTCCCAAACATAACAAATTTGGTGAAATTAAACGCATGGGGCACCTGGGTGGTTCAGTGGGTTAAGGCCTCTGCCTTCGGCTCAGGTCATGATCCCGGGATTCTGGGATCAAGCCCCGCATCAGGCTCTCTGCTCGGCGGGGAGCCTGCTTCTTCCTCTCTCTCTGCCTGCCTCTCTGCCTACTTGTGATCTCTGTCAAATAAATAAATAAAATCTTAAAAAAAAAACAAACCGCATAAAAGGACCACTGATATAGAGAACCCACTTCCTTCCATTTCTTGGGAGAGGCTCTCTGTCTGCATACTGTTTCACGTTATTCATAAGGCTTTAGTTAAATAAGATCCTTCCATGTCAAACTGTGTGTTCCATGAGGATGAGGACTGTTCTTTCATCATCTATGATTCTAGTATCTAGCATACTCCCTCAATCAGATGTTTAGTAAATATTTATGATATATAAATGAGGCCAAAGTAGGCTCCAATCATGAAAGGTGTTCTTGGCTATAGAACTCTTCTGCACAAAACAGGTTTATAATATACCAGAAAATGACAATATGGGTATATCTGAAAATAACATCATTAACTGTGTACATATGTGTAGGGGGGAAAAACCACCTTAGTTTTAGTAATTCAGCTGCCAGTTACTCTACAAATGCTGAATGTAGTGTACTAGTCATCTCAGGATATTCAAGAATTTTTTTTCTGAACATTTTGTTTTAGATGCTTAAGATCCATTAGTGAATAAAACAAGGTTCCTGCCCTTGTGGAGCTTACCTTCTAGCAAAGGAAGGCAAAAATATACTAGATAATCTTATATTGTATATGAAAAAAAGGGAAGATCAGGAATCATAGGGCAACATACAATATCAAATAGCACTGGAAGAGGGGGCCTTCACTGAGAAGGTAGGATCTGAACAAAACTTGAAGGTGTGGAATTTAGCCAGGTGGAGCTCAGAGAGCAAAAGGAGAAACAAAGAAGGTGATAATGGGGTATATGTGGAGCGGGGGGATGTCTGATCATAGAGGCCCTTGTAGGTCATTGTTAGGACTCTCGCTTCTCTTCTGAAAGGCAGCACCATTGCCCTGTCCTGTCAGAGTCATCATGTCATCTGACTTACATTTTAAGTGGATTTTTCCATGTTGAGAAGTGACTGTAGGAGACCAAAGATGGAAGACTTGTTGAAAGGCTTTATGATCAACTCTGTTTTTATATTGACAGGATCCTTTGACAGAAATGAAAGCTTATCGACAGCTGGCCCTGCTAAGTTCCGCTTTTGCATTTGGTTGGAGCAAGTGGAATATAGTATGTAGTTCAAAAAAAGTTATAGTTAAGGTATAGTATATAAAACCCTATAAAATTACTTTGTCCTTCCAAAGAAGATACTCAAAAGCTAAATGAAGGTAGGCCATGGTTTCTCCTCTTGAAAAGGTTAAAAAAAAAAAAAAGTAACATTCAAATAGTTTTTAAATTTTACTTTTGTTTATTTTGTCAAAAATATAAAACCAAACTATATGAAGGCTATACCTTCACTGTCCATTATGGTATCAAACACTCTGGACTTCAGGGTAGTGTCCTGACAGCTCTTTACATCAAAATGAGAACAGACGGAAGCTTTTTTCCCCTCAGAGACAGGCCTCCAATTGAACTTTCTGGCACATTTACTGCTGCCTGATAAAAAAGATAGCATAAGTGAGCCACCATATTTACTTGTATATTGTGTGTTTCTCCCACTCAAATATAAGCTCCTTGAGGATAGGATTTTATTGTTGCAATTGTTATTAATATGGTATTTTTCTCCGTTGTTGTTGTATCCCCAGCACCTAGAACATTCCCTGGCACATACTAGCTACTCAAGAAATCTCTGTTGAATAAATTAATACATACAAACATGGTTTAAGAGATGAGACACTAAAGAGTGTTTCTTTTACATTAGCAATTTTGGGGACTGAGTTCAAATTATACTCTGCCAAAATACCTATTAGAGGAACTATTAATGGATTTCTCTGATTTTCTTTTCCTGTAGCTGAAGGAACACCTTAGCGAAAAACCTATTCAGAAACCTAATTGGACCCTTTTAATGTTTAGTGGTGACAGAGCACAAAGGCTCAAGATCAATGAAAACAGTGAGACATTCTCTGAAGCCCTTAAAGAAGAAACTGAGTTTCATTCTACTTTATATCACATGGTTAAGGATTTTGCTTCCCAAAAAGCCATAGAAAAAATTAGGAGCTCCAGCTGCCAGTTGATTGACTCCGTGTGCTATATGCTACTCTCGACCAGAGTGCTCAGCTATTCTTAATCCCCACTGACAGATTTTATGCAGTATGAAGAGTCAAGCAACCCGGAGCAAAATCAGGCATTTCTTCAAAAGCAATGTAATCAGTGACTATATTTCAAAAGGTTATTAAAATCTAATAAGCATTTTGTACTCAAATTTTATTTTTTAAAAAGTGGGGTTTTTTTCTTATGAATATTTGGCCCACTGAAACTTTCACTTTTTACTCTATTTGAATAAATTTTAACAAGCAATATGTAATATCTCCTCCTCAAAAAGCTCACTAAAAATCATAGGCAGGCTTCTTCCCCATTGTATTTTAGTCAGAGAGGAACTCACAGAAAGAGGGAATGTAAAATAATCTTGCAGTCCTTCTGAGACCCTCTGGTTCAACGCTATAATTTCCCAGCTAAAAATCACTAATTTACAAAGTTCAGATACTAAAACTTTAAAAATCAAGAGACATACATGAAGATGTGCTGAGTCACACTGGTGGTGGTCCATTGTGTTGGAGTCTGGTGAATGGCCACAAGATTTGCTCTAGAGACATCCAGGAGTCCCCATCTGGTATGGGAGCAGCATCCACAGACTTCTGGAAAAATCGTCCTGTGAGGAAGCTCATCACAGCTGCAAACAGCACAATGAATGCAGCAGAAAGCCAGAGTGCCTTATTCGCCTTTCTGAAGGAAGTCTTGAGGTTTGTTGCCCAGGCAGCTACTGTGTCATAACTGTAAGGAAAATACAAATTCAGAATTTGGTAATAGCAACATTCTGTTAGTAGAACCACTCCTTTTGCCAACAATACCAGTCAAGTCGTCACTCTGCCCTACCTACCACAAACACTGCCTTGTAATAAGCTACGTAATGTGACCTGCTGTCTTGTTTTGGCCCACAATTTGCCCCACTCCCACCCCAATAATTTTTAGAATTAGAGGAAGGATTTAAAGTTAAGAAATGCTGTGGTGATGATCTGAAAATTAGGTGACTTGGGCATTATTTAACTCCTAACAAGAACATTTGAGTATCTCATTATTTCACTCAGATAAGGCAACTAACATTTTTGTGGAGCATGATATGTGTGTATATACACATGCCACTTATTTCTCACAATACCCAGGACTTCTGCTATATTCAAGTGTAAACTATTTTTAGTTTAAGAAATGAGACACAAAGAAAAGCTTATTATAACATCATCTAAGTCTTAGCATTTTGCATGTTCTGCTACTGTCAGCCCTATCTTTTAGGTGAAGAAATTGGTGCTTAAAAATAGATGAACTTGCCTTAGGCCATCTGGCTCCAGAAGCAAGTTCCTAACACTGTGACCTGTCACCAGTTCAGGGATAAGTCCTGTAAACCATGTGAAGTTTGTTTTTTTATCTTAAATTTCACAATTTGACAGGTCTTTTAGTACCTTGACTAAGATTAATACTGTTAACCCTGCCTCATCTTTCCCCATTCCACAGAAGTGGGATCATTAGCAAGCAGACAACTTACAGTGAAGAGCCATCCCATTTTGACGGATTATTTCTCTTTTCAGAAAGACTTGGCTTTCTTGTCCTTTCTGCTATTTCTTCTCCAGGTGGTTCTGAGTCATCTTTAGTTCTATAAATAAGTATTATGTTTAAATGTTTGAAAGTATGGATAATATACCAGATTTATAAAAATGCTGCAAAATTTATTGTATTACTAAAGAGGCTCTCAAGTATTTGTTTTGCTTTAGAAAGATTTGATATATAATTCTAAAATCACATCACTAAATTTTTATTTCTAGGAATTTAATTTTTAAAACTTGCTATATTTAGAAAAATAGGTTGTAGGAAGTTGGGATATTAGCCAAGGGATGAGTAAAAAGGAAACATTTACAAAGAACATGTAGAAGTTCATCAATTATCATCACTAATAATTAACCAGTATTATTAACCTGTGATTTCTTTCTCTGCTTATGTGTAGTAACCATACTTGAAAAAACAAAGGTGAATATTTCTTCCTCTTTTATTCAACATATGGTAAAATTTCTCTCCTTCTACCACATGATATATTAACAGTGGATTTTATGCTAAACTGGAGTAACATCAAGTATCATTGCTTCTTTAAAAATCTTAATTTTAAAAGTGTTTATTCACTGAGCTAGGAAATAGAAACTGGATCAAATATATTTTAAATAAAATCATATTCTAAAGAGTTGTTCGTTTAACCTGAACAGAACTTGTTTCATTATCATGTTTACTGAAGAATTCCTAGTTGAACTTGAATTTTGAAATTCCAAGCTCATAATGCTCTATTACCAAAGGCAACTGTTTCTCCAAGTCATTTTTTTTTTTTTTTTTCTCTTCTTGGACATCTACAGGGAATGTATGTGGCTGGTTTTAGTTTTTAAAGGAGACCTGGCCCAGGGTGCCTGCGTGGCACAGTTGGTTTTAATGTCTCCTCTTGATTTTGGTTCAGGACATGATCTTGGGGTCATGGGATTGAGCCCCACATTGGGCTCCATGCTCAGTGGGAGTCGGCTTTTCCCTCTCCCTCTGTTCCTCTTCCTGCTTGCCTGCTCTCTTAAAAATAAATACATAAAATCTTTAAAAACCCCAAATCCTGAATTCTTGTAAGATTCTCAAGACTTCAGTTTTCTGTTTGCTAAGACTTCTCAGTAGAAATCATGCCATATTAACCAAAAGCAAAAAATAGATTGTAATCTTTTGAAGAAAACCTGATCTTTAACCCAGATCAGAAAAAATCCATTGTTAACTCTAAATCTGAAAAAGGGTTTCAACACGTGTAGTAGGTTCCCAGGATTATTTCATTTTATTTATTTATTTTTTAAGATTTTATTTATTCATTTGCCAGAGTGAGAGTGAGCACAATCAGGGGAACCAGAAGGGAGAACTAGACTCCCTGCTGAGCAGGGAGCCCGATACGGGGCTCGATCCCAGGACCCCAGGATCATGACCCAAGCCGAAGGCAGACGCCTGACTGAACCACCCAGTCGTCCCTCCTAGGATTATTTTAAAAAGAAACATAAAACCTGAGGATAGGCACTACATCTTACTCATCTTTATACCATGAACAGACACTTCTCCAAAAAAGATATACAAATAGCTAACAGACACATGAAAAAATGCTCCACATCACTAGCCACCAGGGAAATACAAGTCAAAACCACAATGAGATACCACCTTATACCAGTTAGAATGGAAAAAATAAAACAGGAACCTACAAATGTTGGCAAGGATGTGGAGAAAGGGGAACTCTCCTACAGTGTTGGTGGGAATGCAAGCTGGAACAGCCACTCTGGAAAACAGTGTGGAGGTTCCTTAATAGGAACCTTAATAGAGCTACCCTACAACCCAGCAATTGCACTACTAGGTATTTACCCCAAAGATGCAGACATAGTGAAAAGAAGGGGCACGTGCACCCCAATGTTCATAGCAGCCATATCCACAATAGCCAAACTGTGGAAGGAGCTAAAATATCCTTCAACAGATGAATGGATAAAGAAAATGTGGTCCATTTATACAATAGAAAATTACTCAGCCATCAGAATGGATGAACACACACACACACACACACCAAGTTTTACCTACTTGAGTTCACATTTTTCTTCTTCAGCATCTGCCCAGGAGTAGGTGCTAATAAATCGATGTAATGAGGGACGATGTTCACTCTGCTTTGACCCCAAAATACGCCTAAGTAAAAATGATTATAGCCACTTGTCAAATTAAATACATCTGTAGCCATTGTCAATTTATTTCCTACTACCTGAGTTATTACAAAAATTATGTTCTATTTTTGGTTGGTACATTCACATATTTTATAGTAAAATTCCATGATTATACACCTATTTTATTTTTTTTTAAAGATTTTATTTATTTGACAGATAGAGATCACAAGTAGGCAGAGAGACAGGCAGAGAGGAAGGAGGAAGCAGGCTCCCCACCGAGCAGAGAGCCCGACATGGGGCTCGATCCCAGGACCCTGGGATCATGACCTGAGCCGAAGGCAGAGGCCTCAACCCCCTGAGCCACCCAGGCGCCCCTACACCTATTTTATAATTACTGTGCAAATACTCTGTGCCCATCAAGTGTCACTTTATTACTTATTGCCAGCATTTACTTCAGACAATTACAAAACAGTAGGGTTCCCAAAGGGTTCCCAGTAGGGTAACCAGAAAATGACACTTACCAGCTGCTTGATCGCCTACTGAATCGGTCATTTTCCATCCCCACCACCTTTAAATTTCAGATGTTAGAGAAATAATGAAATACGAATTTAGTGAAGTTTATGTTTTTGTTATATGAAAATGAATATGCTTTTGATGAAGAACACTTAGGAACTTGCTTACCATTCCTGCATTTCCAATGTTTCTGGGCAAAGAGGCAATGGTCACCCTTCGGAGAGAAGATGGCTACCCAAAGAGGGCAGAAGTACATTAGAAAACTATCGGTATTTTATCATTGGATACAACACTAATGAATATCCTTGTACGTACACATCCCTGCATTTGACCACTGTTGCGTTAACCTGTAGACATAGTTTGTTATGTCCAAATTGCCTTTCAGAAATATTGTGCCAATTAATATCCTACCTTCTTCAACACTGGATGAGCATAATTTTTGCCAAATAAGGTTTCTTATTTAGTTTTCTGGTGACATTGAACACTTTGTTATGCAAATAATCATGTATATATCTGCTCTGGCAACTCTAGGATCTTTGCCCATATTAATTTTACTAATGATAATTCTGGCAGGAGTTTTTCATTGTTAATGCAGCCGAATCTATCTTTCTTTTGCTGTCATTTCTTTTATGCTGTGGTATTCCCAACTCGAGATAAATGTGTACCTATTTTCTAGCTTTTTTTTTTCATGGTTTCATTTTTTGCATTTAAGACATTTAAAGATGAGTGTGATATTTTGATAATGGATATGTTTATCAGCCTCAGATGTGCATGGGAAAATGTTACATACTACTGTGATTCTTAAAGTTTAAGTACAACTTCAGGAAACAAAAAATATATTAAATGTAGGAAATAAGCTGAAGAAGCTTAAGGTGAATCTTTTCCTTAAACCACCATTCCTAATTTCGTAGATTAGCTGAGTATCAAGAATATCAAATACAATCCAAGAAACTTGGGTTCTCACCATGGTTCTGCCACTACATGATCATAACTAATCACTTAACTTCTGGGAAAGTGATTTTCCTCATCTGTGAGAGAGAGGTTTGGATGGAATGATTTTAAAGTCTCTCGCTCAAAAATTCCGTGAAATCCTGATTTTCAACTGACACTGCTGGTTGACTTTCAATATCCCATCCCCCCCTTTTTATTTGGTAAAGAACTCCCTGATTTTCAGTTAGATATAAAACCCAGAATTCAAATGGATATTCTAGTCTCATTTTCAATCAAGGACGATAAGGAAATGTTATTTGGGACTTCTAGGAATTGTCACTAGAAGGAGAGAGAACACTTGTTTTTATGTCTTCCTGTTTCTTACAATGTGACTTGATGTAATGACCAGGACTTGTCCCTCCCTGTACTGATGGAGCCACCTCAGACCATGAAGTGGAAACAGAGGGCCGAGGGTGGTGAAGCAGCGAGTGGAGACTAGGCCCTCGGGATTCTGTGAAACCACACTACCATTTTTGGACTGCCTATTTCCAACTCTAGTTTTACATGAGAGAGAAACTATCTGGCTTTCCTCGTGCTTCCAGACAAATGTAACTGATGTACAAATATAGTAAAAAGTATAAAAGCATACATACATAAACTTAAACACACACATGCAGATCTACATAAATATACATATGATTTACATTTAAAACCGTGTTGTTTCAAGTAATATTTTAAAACCATTTCATCCGAAACATTTGATAGACTGTTAAGTCAACTGGTAATTACCTTGGAGTTTAGAGAAGATGAACGTTTTTTAATTTGGCAGTCATCTGAAAGGAAAAACACATTTGCACATTTGAGGAATTACATAAGCAATTTATTGCAATGGTCTTAATTCTTTAAAAAGAAAAGCAATAGAAATATTTAAGACCCTAGATACTACCAAACGGTAAAAATATCTGGTTATCATTTGGTGATTCATAACAGTTGCCATCTTAACCGATGGAATACTGTCCTCTGTCACTGTCCACGTCCACAATGCTTAGCCAGCACACAGGAGACGCTAAATGAATACATACTGAATAAATGAATCCAAAACTACAGATCAGAAGGTTATCAAATATGATTACTTTTCCTAGAAAAGGGAGTCATTAAAATAGTTCTCCTCAGAAAAGTTCACGTTATTTAAAATAAAACTATTATAAGATTTATATAAACCCTATATTTTAAGGCATTTTCCATGGTCTCAGATGTCTCCTTATTTTCCAGTCCATCTGCCAGCTTACTATGCTGGAGTCATTCCTTCTTCAAGAAATAGAAAATCATTGTTGATGAGAGTGGCTCATTTAACTTACTGTGCTGTGCTTTGTGCGTGGAGAAAGAGCCAATTCTAACATACCCTAAGTAGGAGAACATTAGAGTCAACTCAATGGGTTGGATGAAATATATTCTCATCTCAGCAATCTAATTTAATGAATTTTTGGAGTCATTGCCAAAGAGTCCTCTGTGTGTCCCAACCTGTTTTCTAACTTAACATTTTATTTTACATTTACTTTACTTTCTAGCTTAACATATACTTTGTATAAACAAAAGGAATGAATTATTATTCTAACATAATCTTAAGTGTTTTATACTAACGACATAATAAGAATTAGCAAGAGAGAGAATGAAAGAGGAGAATCTCAGAAAAACAACCGAGTCTATTGAACTTTTATTACCTTCATCTTCCAGAGGGTTAAAAGACCTTTCATTTTGCAAAAGAACCTGTTTCAGTTCTTCTAACTCAGCATGCTCTTTGGCATACATTCTCTTCAGGTTCTCTACATGCTGAATCATCACCTCCACTGCTTTACTAACCCGGCTTTCCTAGTAGGAAAAAAAAAAAAAAGAACAAATCTACATTGAAAATATTATTCTTGATATCTAGTTTAAAAATGATTAGACACATCTATCTTCACTCCATCCCCAAATCTCACTAAAATGACAATGAAGGTTTTTGGCTTGTTTGTTTGTTTAAGACGACACAGGACAAAAAGAACAGAAGAGGGTATAATGAAATTTTGAAGGCCAGTTAGCAGAAGGACTAGTGGAGAATGACCAAGACCTGAAAAAGCTGAACCCTGAGAAAAAGTAGGGAAAACCTACGAGCAACCTGGGCTGCACCACAGAAAACCATTCAGGCTCAGGAATTAGTGGTGCCTCTAGAATTCAGCATGAAGACAGATAGGGGAACAGAAGAAATGGTGGAAAACCTGCAGAAAAAGTGACTAGATCTGCAGATCTCCCTTATTCGGGCCAACTGAGCAACTTTCCTTCCCCACTTTGCTGAAAGACTAAACCCTGAATATCTAGAGAGAGAAAGAGCCTGTGGATTAGGCAGTAACAGCTGATGGTGAACGGATCATACGGAAAACAGATTCAGGCAAAAGTCTGTATACATATTGAATACTGAGACTCCTAGCCCATTTTCTCCTTCCAACTTGCAAACACTGGTAGCCAGGCTTAGACTCAGAAAGCGGGCAGTTGGAAGATTTTCCTCTGAGGACTCTAATGTAGCAAGATAAAAGTCTTCAAACTCCTGACACCAAAAATATCCCAGTGAAACATCTCAGGTTGTGTGAAGCTCAGAGCCAATAAGAACCCTCCTCACCCAACGTGCAGCCCCCATTCCACTATCTAGTGGATCATGACTAGTCAGAGGAAGGCTGCTTCTGTGAAAGAGGAGAATCAACACAGAAAAAAAAAGCAAGGTGGAGGAGATCAACTACAGAAAACCTTCAAGGGAACCAGCAGTATCTTCAGAGAGTTAAGAATAAGTGTTACGTCCATGAAATAACAAGATAAAAAAGCTACATGCTAATAAAAAGAATCTGGGAATTAAAAAATATTAAAAATACATAACTCAATAAAATAGTTTCAAGGTAAGGTTGGGGAAATCTCCCTGAAACTAGGAGCAAAAAAACCCCAAAACACTGAAGGCTAGAAAAGAGATGAAAAAGAACCTGTTCAGGAGATCCAACAGACGACAGGAACTCAAGAAAGCAAAGAAAAGTACACAATATGTGGAAAAGGAGATAATTCAAAACAATCTCTAGAACTCAAGAACGTATTTTGCCAGCTTATATCCATTCAGGGTCTAAAACAGTATATGAATCAAATTTTAGTTAACATATAATGTAATATTGGTTTCAGGAGTAGAATTTAGTGATTCATCACCTAGCATACAACACCTAGTGTTCACACGAGTGCCCTCCTTAATACCCATCATCCATTTACTCCACCCCCCATGAACCTCCCCTCCAGGAACCCTCAGTTTGTTCTCTATAATTAAGAGTCTCCTTTATGGTTTGCCCCCCTCTTTTTTTTTCTTCTATCCTCTATGTTAATCTGCTTTGTTTCTTAAAATCCATGTATCAGTGAAATCATATGGTATTTGCTTCTCACTGACTTATTTTGCTTAGCATAATACACTCTAACTCCATCTACTTTGTTGCAAATGACAAGATTTTAGTCTTTTTTATGGCTGAGTAATATTCCATCACACACACACACACACACACACACCCCCATCTTCTTTACCCATTCATTAGTCAATGGACATTTAGGCTCTTTCCATAATTTAGCTATTGTTGATAATGCTGCTATAAACGTCAGGTGCACGTACCCCTCCAAATCTGTATTTTTGTATCCTTTGGGTAAATAATAGTGCAATTGCTGGGTGATAGGGCAGCTCTATTTTTAACTTCTTGAGGAACCTCCATACTGTTTTCCAGAGTGGCTGCACCAGCCTGCATTCCCACCAACAGTATAAAAAGATTCCCCCTTCTCTATATCTTCCCCAACATCTGTTGTTTCCTGTGTTAATTTTAGCCATTTGGACAGGTGTGGGGGGTCTCTCATTGTAATTTTGATTTTTATTTCCCTGATGATGGGTGATGCTGAGCATCTTTTATCTGTTGGCCAACTGGATGTCTTCTTTGGAAAAAATGTGTCTTCTGCCCATTTCTTACCTGGATTGTTTTTTGGGTATTGAGTTTGATAAAAGTTCATTATAAATTTTGGATACTAACCCTTTATCAGATATGTCATTTGTAAATATTTTTTCCCATTCCAAATGTTACCTTTTACATTTGTTGTTTCTTCACTGATTCAATTTCATTACATCCTTCTGTTCAGATTTTCTATGTCTTCCTGATTAAGTTTTAGAAGACTGTATGTTTCTAGAAATTTATCCATTCGTCTATGTTGTCCAATTTGTTGGAATATAATATTTTATAGCAGTCTTATAGTCCTTTGTATTTTTGTGATGTCAGTTGTTATTTCTTCTCTTCCCTGTGTTTGAGCCTCTCTTTTTATCTTAATAAGTCTAGCGAAAGGCTTACCAATTCTCCTTATCTTTTCAAAGAAACATCTCTTGGTTTCATTGGTATATATATTTTTTGGTCTCTATATCATTTATTTCTGCTCTGATCTTTATTGTTTCCTTCCTTCTACTAATGTTGGGCTTTGCTCTTTTTCTAGTTCCTTTAGGTATAAGATTAGATTGTTTGAGACTTTTCTTGGTTCTTGAGGTAGGCCTGTGTAAACTCTAAAATTTCTTCTTAGACCTGCTTTTTCTACATCCCAAAGATTTTACATGACTGTGTTTTCATTTTCTTCGGCCTTTATAATGTCCTCTTTGATTTCTTTGCCTATTGGTTGGTCAGTAGCATGTTGTTTAGCCTCCCAAGTGTTTGTATCTTTTTAAGTTTTCTCTTGTAATTGATTTCTGGTTTCACATTACTGTGCTTAGAAAAGATGCTTGATGTGATTTCAATCTTATAAATTTATTGACTTTTGGTGGGTTTTTGTTTTTTTTTGTTTGTTTTGTTTTGTTTTTGCCTAACGTGATCTAACCTGATCTAACCTTCCACATGCACTTGGGGAAAGAATGTGCATTCTGCTAGTTTGGGATGGAATATTGTATAAGTCCATCTGATCTAATGTCTCATTCAAAACCACTATTTCCTTGTTGATTTTCTGACTGGGTGATCTATCTGTTGATGTGAGTGGGGTATTAAAAGTCCCCTATTATTATTGTACTACTGTCAGTTTCTCTCTTTATGTCTGTTAATATTTGCTTTATGTATTTAGGTGCTTCCATGTTGGTGCATAGATATTTACAATTTTATATCCTCTTGTTGGACTGATCCCAATGTCATTATGTAATGCTCTTGCCTCTTGTTACAGTTTCTGTTTAAAAGTCTATTTTGTCTGAAAACAAAGCCTATTTTGTCTGATATAGTATTGCTACCCCAACTTTTTTCATTTCCATTCGCATGAAATATTTTTTTTCCATCCCTTCACTTTCAGTCTATATGTGTCTTTAGCTCTGAATTGAGTCTTCTGTAGGCAGCATATAGATGGGTATTGTGTTTTTTTTAGTCATTCAGTCATCCTATGTCTTTTGACTAAAGCATTTAGACTATTTGCATTTAAAATAATTATTGTTACATGTGTACTTACTGCCACTTTGTTAATTGTTTTCTGGTTGTTTTATAGTTCTTCTGTCCTCCTTTCTTCTTCTCTTGCTCTCTTCCCTTGTGATTGATGACTTTCTTTAGTGTTATGATTCCTTTCTCTTTATTTTTTGTGTATCTATTATAGGTTTTTGGTCTGTGTTTACCATGAAAGTCATACATAACATTGTAAGTACATTGGAGTCTATGTTAAGTAGATTGTCATTTACATTTGGACACATTCTAAACAAACTACATTTTTACTCCCATGTTTCATGAACAGAAAGGAGACTAGTCTGGCTGGAATGCAATAATACAGGAAGATTATCATAGGACATAAATTTCATAGGGTAAGAGGGCATGGGAATGGTGTAGATCTTTTTAAGTCATCATAAGGATTTGGGGTTTATTCTAAAAAAAAGTGAGGAAGCCACCAGAGGACTTTAAACAAAAAAAGAAACATGATCTAGCTTACATTTTAGAAGGATTATTCTGGCTGCATTATGGAGAACAAACTATGTTGCAGGGAGTACTGGGTTTGAATGGAAATGGAGACCATTTAGGAAGATATTGTATTAATCTGAAAAAAATAGAATGGTAGCTTAGATCAAGGTGGTAGCAGTGGAGAAGGAAATAAGTGGTTGAATTCTGATGGTGAATAGGATTTATCCTGTTGATAGAGTAATTGCAATTTCCTGCAGGATTAGAGGTAAAGTGTGAGAGAAAATTATTGAAAATTACTCCCAAGGATTTTCAATCTGATCAACTTTGACAGAGATAAGATTATGTGTAGAATGGGTTTTGGAGATACCATAAGCAGTTCACTTTTGTATGTGTTGTTTGATTAGTTTGTCCAATATCCAAGTGGAAATGCTGCACCCATAGTAGTATATTCTATTGTAGAATTCATGGCAAAGGTTTAGGACAAGCATGTGAATTTGGGAGTCATCAACTGACCACACAGAATGGTGTGGGGACTGAAGGAAGATGGACATCACTTGTACAAGGGTGAAACCCTGGGCCCCATTGATATTATAAAGCCAGGGAGAATGGTGGGACCCAAACAGGAGCCTGGAAGGGAGTGACCCATGATGTTGAGAGAAAAAACAAGAGAATACGGGACCTGGAAGCCAAGTGAGGAGTATGTTTCCAGGAGAAGGAAGAGCTCAGACATGCTGAATGTAGCAGATCAGCTAAGGAAAATGAGTAGGTTAAGACCATTTACAGTTTGCAGAGCAACTGGGAAGAGAGAAACTGGAGACAGTGAGTACAATTCTGTTGAGGAAATTTGCTATAAATGGGAGCAGAGAAAGGAGAAAAGGTCAAAGACTATTTTGCTTGTGTTTATGTTATCTTTCCCATCTTAAAAACAGCATATTTGTGTATTCATGGGAATGATTCAATATAGTGGGGAAAAGTGAAGATGGAGGAAAGTAGGGCGAATCTGAGTCTAAGATTCTGAGTAAATTAGGAGGAATGGGTTCTGGTATACAGGTGAGACGGTTAGCCTTAGATAGGATTAAAGACAACTCATATTTTGTACTGGGAAGGAAGGAAAAGTATGAGGGCTCAGATGTTATTAGGTTTGGAACCTGTGGCCATTCCTTCTGAATGACTCAGTGCTTCCACTGAGGCAGGAAGTAGTCATTATTTGACAGAAAAGATGGGAAAGTACATGATGATGGTTTGAAGAGAAAGGAGAAAGTATGAAACTGATATTTGGAAGAGATTATTTGGATGATTGTCACTGGCTAATGCAATTAAGAGAGGGCTTCTTTTTTTCATTTTATTTGCATATTCCACTTTCTCTATGTTAAACACACACATCTTATGTAACAGAAGCATTTTTTTAAAACTTCTTCTTAGAAATGTAATCCATGATTTCAGGGAAAACAAATCCTTCTAGTAATTTCATTGAGCTAAAGAAATGAAGGCAGATTACCTGATTAATGGCCCCCAGCATCTCAGCCTTACTGGCCACTCGTGCAGTGCACTGACTAAGAAGTGTTATACTCTTCTCCAGCTTCTTAACTATTTCCTGGGCATGGTTGTCATCTTCACAAAGGGGTGTTAAAGACTGCACAGAAAGCAAAGTATTAAAATATATCCAACCCAAGTATTCAGCAAGTGATTCCAACAATGACTATGTTGTAAATAGAGATGACAGTCACATCTCAATTATCTTGGTATAAAGTGAAAAGAAGTAACAATGACCAGTAATGAATGATACTGAAATATTAATATCTTTGTTGCCTATCAAGCAGACCTATGCAAATGTTCCCAAAACCTCTTATATCTAATCTCAATATCTTCCTTCCTTACTTCCCAAATTTGTCATTTCTTCATACATACATATATCACTTTCCGTAATTAACAGAATGGGACATACTTAATTGGTGATGGTAAAGAAATTATGCTTATGAATGAGTTGAATGTATTCTATGAAGAGCATGGTTTGAACTTTTAAGTAGTGAAAACATACTAGATGTAGGTATGGCTCTGACTATGCTATGTGCTTGTCCATTGATGACAAAGCATTACTGATCTGGCTAGATGCAGGGTATGCCTTCACTGCCTTATGAATATTTCTTTCAAACCTGTGCCCTTGATCCAAGATGATGGCCTTCCTGGTGGACAACTATCCCTCCCACTAGGGTGGAGACAGAATTAAGAGGACAGCAGTTTCAGAAGCAAACAAGCCACTGCTTATTAGCTGTGTGACCATGAGCAAATTTCTAAGATTTGCCCAAATCTAAAACACCATAAATTTTGTAGCATTTAAAAAAGGAAAAGTAGAGGGCGCCTGGGTGGCACAGTCAATTAAGCATCTGACTCTTGGTTTCAGCTCAGGTTGTGATCTCAGGGCCATGAGATTGCTCAAAGCAGACAAATGCTGTATGATTTTTACTTCTATGAAGTATCTGAAGTCGTCAGATTCATAGAAACAGAAAGTAAAATGGTGACCAAGCAATAAGAGAAGGAGAAAAGGGGAGTTGTTTAATGGGTACAGAGTTTCAGTATGTAAGACGGAAAAGTTCTGGAGATCTGTTTTACAACAATGTGAACATACTTAACACTACCCGAATGGTTCACTTAAGGTGGTTAATATGGTAAATTTGATGTTACATGTTTTTGACAACAATAAAAAAAAAGAATATGGTTTCTCAAGTTTTATTTCTTTCCAAAAATAACCCTCTTAATTTTCCAACCCACCTCTATATTTATGGTGATTTCACAAAATGGAAAAATAGTGGTTGTTATCTGCATACCTAGAGAGGGCTTGCCAATCATCTGACAAAACTAAAATCAATCACCACTGTCTTTTCTCAGTTAATTAAATGGAAATAGACTTTTGATTCTCGTCTTTGAAGCTTAAAATTGACATAATCTCCTATTGCTCAGTTTCCTGCATGATGACTGTTCTGCCTCAAACCTATTTGAACGTCCAGAGAAAGCAGGTGACTCACAATGACTTTAAAAGGCATTGGTTTTACTAGTGAATCATTTATTTTAGCCTGATCCTGAATTCTTACTTCCTATTAATTTACATTTGAGTCAGGCAGGGTTTGGCACCCGTTGTTGGTTTTAGTCACACAAGTAAAGTTGTATCTAATTTTGAAAACATTATTAACAATAGGATCATCACATGTGGAGCTCCCAAATGTTAGGATTCTCACCTCTAAGAGCTTTAAACAGTTAGTGATTTCTTTCTTCAAATTTTCTTCTGCCAAGTCTCGGGATCTTTCTTCAAGCTTCACTCTTTTCTCCAGGGTGAACCAGTCACACTTAAATCCCAAAGATAATCTGAGAAATTCGGCCTGTCATCAAAATAATGTGCGGGTGATGGGGAGAAAACTGGTTGTAGAGAAATATTTCAGTTTAATACCGGATTATGCAGAGTCATTTCTTTTTCCTCCCAGCAACATAACGCTGGCATGCCTCAGCTTTCCCCGCGCTTAGTCACTGCCAAGCCACCCAGACACCAAATACAGCTTGGGTAAAACTACAGAGTGATGATAGACAAGGGGGTCAGAAACACTTTTTTTTTTCTTTTTTTTTTAACTTAAAGGGAAAAAACTCACCTCCACCTCCTTCTCATTAGCAGAAGTGCTGTAGGAAAAGACAAAAAAATGTATTCCAACATAATTCAACAGAAAAGCAAAAACTGTGAACATGCCATGTGAAGAACTTACTTGTCACTTTGTCTGAAGTTAACGGATTTCACAGTGGTTACAGGAAGAGAGGAAACAGCAGTGTCTATTAAAAGATAATAAAATAGTATTGGGTTACAAAGGTTCCTGGCTGAAGTCACATTCAATCAGATGTCCTCTCTCCATGACACAAAGGCATTTCCTTGAAGAATGTCTGAAATAATAGCCAGTTAATAACATAACTTGCTTCAGAGCGCCTGGGTAGCTCAGTCACTTAAGTGTCTGCCCCTGGCTTGGGTCACAATCCCAGGGTCCTGGGCTGGAGCCCTATTGAGAAGGGAGCCTGTTTCTCCTTCTCCCTCTGCTGCTCCCTCTACTTGTCCTGTCTCTCTGGCTCTTTCTCAATACATAAATAAACTTTTTTAAACAAAATAATGCATTTGCTCCAAGATAGTGTTATGCTATGCTACTGGGATCACAAGGACATTAAAATCATTGGCTCACACGTCAGCATGTGAAGAGTCTGAAACCTGAAAATATCTGGGTCCAGGAAGAGCCCAGTTGCGGTCTCTGCATTTGAATGTCTATCTGACTTGATCCCATGGCTAAATGCATACCTTCTTCTGTTACCCTAGTCCTTCTTCAGACCAAGGCTTGAACAGCCACAGCAGGAGGAAGAGTCATTGTAGTAGTAAGAGTAATAGTCGTAGTATAGTATAATAACAGTAACAATGACAGTAACAGTAAGCATGGTATCACCCATTTGTCACAAGTTTACTACACGCCAGTCCCCAAACAGGACTCTATACATATTAATGATAC
This sequence comes from Martes martes, assembly GCF_963455335.1. Taxonomy (NCBI): domain Eukaryota; kingdom Metazoa; phylum Chordata; class Mammalia; order Carnivora; family Mustelidae; genus Martes; species Martes martes. Next base: position 68,959,809 of record NC_137895.1, read on the forward strand.
TCTTCATGACAACTTCACAAAGAGGACAATATATTAGTTATTAAGAGTATTAGAGTTTTAAAAAAACTGATATAAGTCCCAGCTTTGACTCTCATAGCTTTGTGACCTGGAACAAGTCACAGCTTCATCAAACCACCTACAAAATAAGGATGATATTATTTTTTTATAGTAGCTTTTAGAGAACTTTGCCAAGCATCTTTTCTAAGTGCTTTATACCTAATTTATTCAATCCTCAGAGCAAACCTGTGTTGGGTACTGTTACCATCTACAGTCCACAGGCTAGGAAACTGAATTGCAATTTACCTTACATAGGTATTTGGGGGAACAAATTAAATTATGTACATAATTTAGGGGGCACCCAGGTGGCTCAGTTGGTTAAATGTCTGCCTTTGGCTCCCGTCATGATCTCAGGGTCCTGGGATCGAGCCCTGCATCGGTGGGGGTTGGGGGAAAGTCCCTGCTCAGCAGGGAGTCTGCTTCTCCCTCTCCTTCTGCCTGCTGCTCCCCATGCTTGTGTTCTCTCTCTGTGTCAAATAAATAAAATCTTTTAAAAAAAGGAATTTAGTCTAGAACTTAGCATATGATATATTCTCAAAAAAGGTTAATTTTTTTTAACTCATCCTTTCCATTTCACAGATGAGGAAGTTGACATTCAGGTTAAATAACCTTTTGAAGTCATACCTAGTCAGAGAGTCACCCAATATAGTCTGGGTGACTTCAAAGTCCCAACTCTATCTACTACTCCATCCTAATGGAGGTGGAATGGGGAGGGAAGCATACTAGCACTTATTCTTTAAATATTATTTACTTTTGGATCAGATAATTTAAAAGATCTCAAAGTAGAGCTTAGAATTTTCTACCAACATTGGCATGGTTCTTTGTTCACAATAACACAGGAGTTATTACAAGTCCTTGGGACTTAATAGTTAATGCAACATAAATGTGGCTTTTCAAAAATGATATAAATTGAATCAAGAATCAATTTTATTGACTGATTTTACCTAGAGATGCATAATTATAGGTACCATATCTTTATTCAGAAAGATTTCACTCATAAAAATACAAGCAGGAACAAAAGTTCTCATGGGGGTTGGGAGAGAACATTCCTTACCTCTTGCAGCACATTCTTTTCTATGCTCATCTATTGTTACTGGTTCCTCTTTTGCTTCCTAAAATCATAAAGAGATTTTATTGCTGTAGGTAGAGTGGAAATCCTTCATAACCAATCATGTTCCAACTTCCTGTCCTCTCCTAACCCTACTCTATCAAAAACACTATGGTATTCAAAGAACTGAACTAGAGGTTAAAGAAGAAAGCAGGACTGGCTCTAAGGGGGTTTCCAATCTGGTTGAGGTGCAAAAGGGAAACATATGAACAGCTATAAATGTGATACAAATTACCATAAGGCAAACTAGGATTGATTGCAAAATAAATGAGATGTGAATAAATAAGGGCTCTACAAAGGGAGGGGAGAGACACCACGACTTGAGAAGCATGGAAAGTCTCTACAGACAAGGAACATGCTGGAGCTTGATGGAGTGGGAGGACTGGCTGGATAAAGAGGTAGGGGTGATCTAGGACAAGCACACCTAGCTCTCTAGATGGGCTCTTGAGGGACTTGTGGCAAAAATTGCAGGTATGTTATGTTAGGCTTTTACTCCATATAAATACATTTTAAGGTCGCTGACCAACTATCCTACAAATTTATCTATACTACAAGAATTATCATAATAAGAGGGTTATACTATACTGCCTGAGATAAATGAGAAAATAAGAGGTATAAAATCATTTTTATGGTGATAATTATTCAACACTCTTAGAAATTTTTCCTGAAAAACAAGTCTAAGACAAATTTCTTTGGTAGAGCCATTGATACTATGTCATGTAATTTTTAGAGGATTGAAGGTACGATTTTTGAAAAATGTAACAAATGCAGTAATACAGGTAAAACACTGCATCATTCTTATCAACATTTAAATATTCTTACTTACTGAATCCCCCCTCAACACCCTGACCTCTTCCATTATATGGCATCTTCTTCCAATCCTATCCTTTATGGCCATGCTTCTTCTGGAAAGAACTGCCCATGGTTGCTGTTTCCAGTTTTTTGGCTTTCTTCTGTCTCTGTACCCAATACTCCAAGAAAAACCTCACTCTCCAGTTATCCATGAACTCTCTATTGCCAAATTCAATGGAAAATTTTCAGACTTTATCTTATTTGACTTCACTGTAGCATGTAAAATGATCTAGAATCCTCTCCTCCTTGAAGATTTTTCTTTCCTTGGTTTTCACCACCTGATGTCCTCCCATCGCTATAGTAGCTCTTTCTGAGTTTCCTCTGCCATTGCCTTCTTTTGTTAGATAATGGAATCAACAAGAGTCCATTATTCCCAGAGCTCTCTTCCTGCCTACCAGCGTCCTTGGGAAATCTCATTCATGTACTTGTTTTTTTGCTGATAGCTCACAAATGTGTGTCTGCTCCTAAAAGTCCTAGGAATGAGTTTATGAATATAGTTATGTAGCTATCTATATAATCTTCCAGAGTGCTGATGTCTCATAGCAACCTGAAACTTAAACTGATCTTATTTTACCCCCAAATTCTACTCTTCTTACTTCCTCCCTATTTTCATGATATTCTATTCATTCTGTAGGATAAGCCATAAAAGCCCAAGTTCTTACATTTTCCCATGCATCCCCAACCCCCATCATAGTTATCAGTTACCATGTACTATAAATTCTGTCCCCTCAATCTCTCCCAAATTATTCTTTTCTCCATCCACGATAAATTCATACTATCTTCATGCCTTGCCTGAATTGTTGTGATAGTATCCTAACCTGTACCCCATCTCCATTACTACATTTTCTAACCCATTATTTTTAAGTTTCTTTATTTCTATCTTGTTTTGAGATGAGAAGAAATTCTTTTTCTCAAAAGACTACCATGAACAATTAGAGGAGCCCAGATAGTCCTCTGTGTTTTATAAGGGGCAACCACTTTCGGCACGCTTACTGGCCAACACAACACTCTATATGCTTGATACTACAAGGAACAATTCCAAATCATATACCCAATCATTCCACTCCATTCAGACTAGAATAGTATAAAATTTTTATCTAACCTATTGCCTCAAATGTATCTATGCCACAACCATCTCTCTTAACTTGAGTTAGCTTTCATGAGTCTCTGTTTCTTAAAACCAAATGTGCCTCAGTAAAGCAATATTTATACACACACAAACCCCAATGATACTGCTACTACTACTTGTACTAATAATAATGATCCCTTTTAACAGAGACGCACTGATACATAAACAAGACCCTGAAGAAACATGGAATTGGATCCATAGTCTACTAGTTACTTCTCAATAATTATAAATTCATACAAGTGACAATGAACCTTCTCTTTAAGGAAAGGAACTTAACTTTTTCTATAAACATTTAAATGTTTAAAGCAGTTTTCCAAGTGCCTGGATAGCATCAATAACATTCACAAAGTACCTCCTCCATGAGACTTGTCTGGGCTCTTACCCCAAACATTTTTCTTTTATATCACTAACCATACTGAGAAATTATATATTACTGAGTAACTATACGTTTCTTCCCTTAATTAGAACGTGTTCTCTTAACTAGAACGTATCTTTAAAGTAAATATCACTGCTTTATTTAACCTTATTTATAAACACCTTTGTTTACTTAAAAGTCCTCTATTGATTGATACCGACCTTGTTTCCAGGAGACCTTTGATGAATAAATGAGTGAATGAGTGAATGAAAAAATAATGTGAAGTCAGGAGGTCCTAGCTTTGACTTTACTGTGTGACCTTGAACATGTCACAAGGACTCTTTGGCACCAACTTTCTTGTCTATAAAACATTAGAGTAATTAAATTCTATTAACTTCATAATATTTTGGGAGGATGAGATAGTGCTTTTAAGAGTATTCTGCAAACTTAAAGGGACAGTTCTACCACTGTAATATATCATTACCTTTACTGTTAACATACGTATATTTCCTTACCAGATTTAACATGGTTTTGTCCTCACTCACAGAGCCTTGCAGGGCAATATTCTCAGGAGATGGACTTTTGCCTATGAGAAAAAGGGAACACACTAAACAGTTATCTGAGCAGTGACAAATAAAAGAGAAGGAAATAGTGAGAGTGACAATATGAACAGACTAGAAAATGTTAAAGACCTTAACATGTGAGACAAATTATGTATTAAAAATTTTTAAATGTGCCCGTGGATTAAAAATCAGGACTAGAGCAGCTAAGGTTTCCAAGGAAGCTAGCCATTTAAGATTTCTTAATAGAAATGAGTATCTGTATAAATAGCCTTCAAGTAATAGTTTTTAAAATCTTTCTTAAGGCTGCTGCTGCTTTTTTAAATCAAACACATTACTAGTATATTTACAGAAACTGGATGAAGGAAGGATGAACAATCAGCTTGCCAAACAGGTTTTTTTTAAATTACAGATGTAAGGCTGATAATCAAGTATGATACCCTTCCAAAGCATGGTATCTTTCTAAAAAAAAGTCATCAAACTAAGAAACATAGGTACTTCTGGTTTATGCCATTCCTCTTTCTAATTTCCCTTTATTTTCGTGTGCTTTTTTTGTACTGCAATGTACTTGATAATGATTTTCCTCTTTACATGATCCATTGTCTTGAATTTAGTTCAGTACAGGCACAAAGGTCAGCAGCTATAAATAGGTTTTGTTTCTTTTTAAGAAAAAGAAATAGTTCAAGTATGTATTATATTTTTAAAATTTATAGGGAATTAAGAACAAAATGGTAATGACTTTCTTCAGAGATAAAACGCCTTTTCCCAATGAAAACCTTAATTTTTTGTTAACTTTTAAGACAGATAGATTCATATGGTCCATCAATTTTAGAGTATAAAATGTTTTATGGTAAAAATTTTCCCTCCCATCCATGCCTGTAAGAAACTTACTTTCCCTCTCCATAAACAATGTTATTTAATTTTTGTCTAGCCTTTCAGAGATACTTTATGCATACATAAAAACCTCTTATCCTTTTTATTTTCCCACAGAATTTTATAGGCAATACATAATGTTTTGCATTTGGGTTTTTTTTAAAGAGACAATAATTCTTTGATATGCTTCTAAGAAAGTTTCCTTATATACATTTTATGGATGTATATTAGTATTCCATTACATGGAGATACCAATATATATTAACTAGGCTTCTTTTGATAATTAATTTGTCTCCAGTATTTTGTTATTATAGAAAATACTGTAGTAAAGAAACTTCTACAAGTCATGTGAGTATTTAGATCTATAGGATAAAGTCCCAGAAACTAAACTGTTTTATCACAGGATATGTATATTTAACATTTTGGTAGATATTGGCAAATTCTCCTCCATATTAATTATAATAATTTACATTTCCTACAGAAATGTATGAGATTTCCTTTTTTGCCCTACAAGCAACCAACAGAGTGTAATCAAAGTTTTGTATCTTTGTCTACATAACTGGTGAAAAATGATATCTTGTGTAGTTCTAATTAAAATTTCTCTTATTCATGGGGCGCCTGGGTGGCTCAGTGGGTTAAAGCCTCTGCCTTCAGCTCTGGTCATGATACCAGGGTCCTGGGATCGAGCCCCGCATGGGGCTCTCTGCTCAGCAGGGAGCCTGCTTCCCCATCTCTCTCTCTGCCTGCCTCTTTGCCTACTTGTGATCTCTGTCTGTCAAACACAGAAAATTTAAAAAATAAATAAAATTTCTCTTATTCAGTCTGAGCTAAAGTATGAAGATATTCTTCAGTTAAAATAAAGAATGGATTCTATTTCTACGATTTTATAACTCCTTTAGTCTAGCATCTGTATCTCAACTTAAGAATGAATTTTCCTTGACTGATTTATTTTATTTTATTTTGTGTGTGGGGGGGGGGGAGGGGAACCTATGCACTTCCCATCAGTATTCACTGTATGATGTCTCACTGGGAATGGCTGAGAGTAATTACCTGTTTTTAGACTCAAGGAGCAAAAAAGGATGTAACGTTTTATCTAGTTAATTCTTTTGCCCCCCAAGGGGACCATCACAAATTGGCCCATTCTTTTAACTAAGCAGATTCTAATTAGGATTCTGAGAATTTGGGGGGGCAGGGGAGAGAAAGCATGCACATGGGCACAAGTGGAAGGGCAGAAAAGCAGAAGAGGTGGGGAAAGGAGAGAGAGAATCTTAAGCAGGCTCCATGCTCAGGGCAGAGCCTGGTGCAGGGTTTGATCTCATGACCCTGAGATCATTACCCAAGCCAAAATCAAGAGTCAGACACTTAACCCACTGAGCCACCCAGGTGCCCCAAGAGTCTGAGAATTTCCTAAGCAAGTGATTCTACATTTATGCCACAGTAGAAACCCAGTTGTAGCCAGTCAATCTTTGTCAGTAGGAAATATTTAAGTCCTATTAAAATATATTGTAATTTTTGTTCTTTCCATAGAATTTGGGAAAAAATGGCAACACTATCATATATGAAGGCCACGATTACCTCTTGGACTTCTTTTCCCCGAGCAGATCTTCAATTTCTTTTTTAAACAAGATGTTACTGAACTATGAAGATAGTTGCTCCAGTAGCTTACAGGTTTACTTACTGCTTTGGAATGGAAACTATATTTGAATACTTCAATAGCTTACCTGTGATCTTTATCATAGCAGAAGCTGATCTTGTATCTTCCTCTTTCTCACAGAGTGATTTATAGTCAAGGTCACCAGAAGCCATATTCAAAATTTCTGACCCAGAATCTATCAACAGGAAGAAACTAACAGCATGAACACTATGCAAAAAAATTATTTGCCTATGTTGTTTTCACTTGCATTCACCTCAGCAGGCCATAGAAACCAAGCTTATAGTTATAATACGAATACTCTATTTTTATATCTTTTCCAAGTTCACTCACCACTTGAAGTTATAGTACTCTCTGTGGACAAAGTATGTCCAGGAGATGACAGTGTGGAATGTTCCCTGTCAAGAGTAGAGGAAATATTTTGGAGTGTCAGGTCCAAAGAGTTCCTTAAAAATTAACCAAATATACCTTCAAATGCACATACACAAACAAGCAAACCTGGACTGTGGCAGGCTCTCAGAATACAAGCGGTCAACACCATTCTCCTAAAAAATAAATAAATAAATAAATAAATAAATAAATAAAAAGGAAAAGGAAAAACAAGTTCAACAATTTGACATTTTCCATTCCAGAAAGGTTGTTTTAAGCAAACATTTTCATACAATTTTAAATGGACCCATATTTACTTTGCTCTTTTAAAGAGGATATGGGAATGGGACGCTATAGGGCAGATTGATAAACATACTTTCTCCAAGTTGTACTTTCAAAAAAAAATCCAATTTTAAATATATTTACAAGTCCAATATTTAAAGAATACCTAATAAATTCTTGGGCAAAACAAATTCTAAACTTAAAGGGCAGATAGAGTTTATTTCATGAATTTAAGTCAAGTTGTCTTTAAACAGAACATTCTATGTGGACATAACACAACATTTCTATTTATGGAATTATTATTCAACCTAAAACTTTTGACCTGGTGATTTAAAAATGGTTTTCAGTTTTCTAGCTAGACAAATAATACCTTTTAAACTTAATCCCATTGGATCTTTGAGATCCTTATCTACATCAGCACCTATTACTTGGTGCTCAAACAGAGCTTAACAAAATTGTGGTCCCAGGCTGCCAGGCCAAGTGTTTGAAAGTCTTATTTGAACTTCTTAATCTTGATCAGAAGTTCCTAATGTAGAGGGAATTTGAGGACGTTAGGGTTGATTAGCGCACTTACTCTCAAATAATACAGTGGGAACATGCATTACTCTTTAGTAGTATGTTTTTCTAATATGTCTATTTTCATCATTGTTTGGTTTATGTAGGAATTAAATTTAATATTGAAAATTGAAACCAACTGAACATATCAAAAATGTGCACAAACAATAAAGAGACGAAGACATTTACATATTCTATAACCCAGGAGAGAACTTATTAACAGCCACAACCCAACAACAGGTTTCAATGGAGGAACACTGTGTATCACACACAGTATTTGGAATCTACCCTAGACTATACAGACTATCGCCACAGAAAAGTACAGGCTTAGTAACAGTTTGCAGAATACATAGTTATGCAATATAATGACAGCACTTCAAATGTACAGAAGCCCTTTTATATAGCATCCCATCTCATTCTCCCAACAACCTTAGAAAGTGGGTTTTAGCAAGAAAATATTTACTTAATTCAGGTAGAGAAAGTAAAACCAGTGAATAAAGTAATTTTCCAGGAGTATTCTGAATAGTGGGATCAGCCTCCAAACCCAGTTCGAACTAATACAGTGTCCTCTCCACTGTGAACAGAACTGTGTCTGAGACCCTGTAACCCAGGCTGTTGGTAAGGCACAGACTTCCCAGTCACGGTCTTACACATCGGTACAGGATTTAAACATAAACATTTAAAATGTTCAGCTCCAATGTTTAGAAGAATCCACAAACGTACAAAGCAAGAATTTATACCTAATCCTACATATCAATGTTAGGCAATCTTCTCTGATTTATTTCATTTTGTCTCTGCTTTAAATGCCTTTGGGTCAGACCATGTGTGCTTGAAGCCCATCACGACATCAGCTTGATTTAATTCATCAGCTTTCATCAAAGCCTCACTTTGTCCCAGGAGCAGTGACAGAGGCCAGCCTCTGTCACACACACAAAACTACAGTCCTTGTCCCAGAGAGGTTTGTAAGCCAGTCAGGAAGACAAATACATAAAATCAAAAATCATAGGCAACATTCCACAGAGGAAAGTAATATGCACAGAACAGAATGGGGTTATATTTGAATTATATTTTGAAGAGAAATTGTACCTTATAACTTACAGGTAAATGATGATAACTTTATCATTAAAGTATTTAAGAGATGCATTAGTAATTATTGCTTATTTAACTATATTCCAATATATATATAAGAAATGAAGCTATAAAAAAGGAAAATATTAAATATCCTTCAGTTTCATTAAGTATCATACGTCATAAAAGTCAACAAGGATTCATTCCTTAATAATAATTTAAAAATCAGGCACACTTAACACCCTATAACATATAAAAATTTGATAATATATGGCTTGAAATGATACTTATTATTGTACTATAGTTAATACATATATAATAATATTGCACTAAAAACCTAATTTTTTTTAAGATTTTTATTTATTTATTTGACAGAGAGAGAGATCAAAAGTAGGCAGAGAAATAGGCAGAGAGAGGGGGAGAAGCAGGCTCCCTGCTGAGTAGAGAGCCCATGTGGGGCTCAATCCCAGGACCCTGAGATCATGACCTGAGCTGAAGGCAGAGGCTTGACCCACTGAGCCCCCCAGGTGCCCCAAAAAGTTAATTTCGTTTGAAAAAAGACTAATTATACCTACTAGGGTTACAGATACCTGTATCCGAACTTAAGAGGTATAAAAGAGAATACAGTCACTTTCTATTTAATTAAACTGACTTCTAATATGGGGAGAAAGGAAACACATCATTTCTATAGCCTTTTTTTTTTTTTTTAAGATTTTATTATTTGATAGAGAGAGATCACAAGTAGGCAGAGAGGCAGGCAGAGAGAGAGAGGAGGAAGCAGGCTTCCTGCCGAGCAGAGAGCCCGATACGGGGCTCGATCCCAGGACCCCGGGATCATGACCTGAGCCGAAGGCAGAGGCTTTAACCCACTGAGCCACCCAGGCGCCCCTCTATAGCCTTTTTTTAAAAAAAAAGTCTCATTTAAAATCAAAATACAGCAGAAATAGAGTTTATTTCCATTATATTATGAATTAGTCTTATTTGCTGTAATATTCTGTATAAGTCTTTTTGTTCAGTACCTTTTATGTGAAATATTTTAGTGAGAAACTTTTCGATAAATATAAAATATAGATTAAGTAATAATTCTGTAATTTTGGAGAATTGTCACATATTTAATAATCATACATTATTGTTCTGAAACAGTTACTAGGTTAGCAATTGGATATTACTTCCAATCCATTAGTCTTTATAAATCTCACTGATCAGAAAAAAAAAACAATATACAACATATCTCAACCCCAGATTTTCATAAATTTGATCTAACAGCATTTTCTCCCTTCTTACAAGTATAACTGGACGAAAGAAGTTTTTTCAAATTTAGAACTATAGTAAATGAAATTGGAAATACAACTCCTCAGGGTGTCTGTGCATATGGAGTGGGGGTGGGAGATAACTTGGCAAATTTTTCCACAACTGTGTTCTTTCTTTTCCAGCATCAAAAGTCACCACTATTCAAACCAGGATCCCAGACTCACAGGAAACCCTAACCCCCACAAAACTATAAAGACCTGGGCAAATCATGAAAAAGATAACCTGCTGGCTATATTTCAAAACCAAGCAAAGCTAAGAAGTTGACTAAAAGCAAGAAAAAGAGAGTTCAGATGACAGACTTACTTACATGTAGAACACTGGCTCATGTCAATGAGTCTAACACATGTCGATAGCACAGAGCAGGAATAATGTTCTTCCTGCGCAAGCCATTCAAATATCAACCTGCATAACATTTACATGAGAATCCATGGTCCAGCCCATTTGCTTTTGACAGCATCTACTGGAGGGTGCGGTAGCCAAGGTGCTCATGGAACAAACTGAGACATTCTCCCATGGGCTGGGTCAGAAAACACAGGCCACACAGGCACATGCACACACGCACGCACACACACATGCACATCAGTATTATTTCAATATTTAGGTAGGAAAAGTTAAAGAATAATAAGAAATAGCTTTTAAGATATTCGTAAGGGTAATTACAGGCTTAGATAATTTCCTGGGGTTACTTCATTTTTGCTCTTTAGATGAAATGTTTCTTCATCTGTAGATTTTATGATTAGAAACTCTTGCACTAATCTACATTCACCTTATCAATGTGATTTTTGCTGATAGGTCTATTGCAGATGATTGGTGCCGCTCAAATAAATTAATAGGATTTTCCGAGAAAGAAACTGCAAGCCCATATGGTCCTATTTCATTCTAACTTTAAAAATGCCCTTGACTTGGGGCACCTGGGTGGCTCAGTGGGTTAAGCCTCTGCCTTCAGCTCAGGTCATGATCTCAGGGTCCTGGGATCCAGCCCCGCATCGGGCTCTCTGTTTGGCGGGGAGCTTGCTTCTCCCTCTCTCTCTGCCCGCTGCTCTGACTACTTGTGATCTTTGTCTGTCAAATAAATGAAATCTTTAAAAAAAAAAATGCCCTTGACTCAGGGCCAGTTTTGGTGTTCTAAAAAGAGAAAGAATGTAAAATTGAATGCCAAAAGATCACAACTACTATAACCTAAACAAAAGTAAAATTCCTCACAAGTTTTTTTTGTTGTTTTTTTTTGTTTTGTTTTTAATTTGTAACTAAAAGGACACCACACCCTCAGATCTACAGGACACACCTACCACTCTGAGGTTCATCTCCAGTGCAGTTATCAGTCAACTTCTACATGTCCCTATTTTGCAACAGGCAATGTTATTTATTCTCCAAGGTTATTAATGCCACACTACACACAGCCTGAGAGAACAAGACAGACATTGGCCAGAAAATCTTCTGAGATATTTCAAAATTGATTCTGTCCTTTGTCTCATAAATCGCCTCCTCCTAGTGATAGTATATCTTAGACAAAAACATGTAATAACATGAGGGACACCTCAATGGGATGGCAATAAACTTCAATTTTTTTTTTTTGAACAGCCAAAATAAAAACAGAGAAATTCATCTTCATATCTTCTGACTGTGATAAGGTATCTTTTTCCTCCTCCCCCTCTTTTTTTTTTTTAAGGTAGGCACCATGCCCAGTGTAGAGCCCAAAATGGGCTTGAACTCACCACCCTGAGATGAAGACCTGGGCTGAGATTAAGAGTTGGATACCCAACCAACTGAGCCACCCAGGCACCCCTCTTTTTTTTTTTTTAATTGATGTGTGGTTGACATGCAATGCTATATTGGTTTCAGGTATACAAGATAGGAATTTGACAGGTCTGCACATTACATAATGCTCATGACAAGGGATCTTCTGAGCTTCACGCTGCTGATCATTCTGATCCTGGAGAACAGTCACAGCTGCTATTTTCTGAGTGTTCACTGGGAACCAGGAACTTTGCATACATACTATAAAGTGTCTTGGTGGGGTCAGATCTGAGACTGAAATAGGTAGACAGAAGAATCAGTTTCGTAATCATAGAATTGTCACGAAGTTCCTTAATTTTTGGAGTTTTGGGGAACTCGCATAGGTACCTAAGCACATGTCTAATTTGGCACTTGGGTTGCTGTTCAGACTCCACGGTGGAAGCAGTGATTAAGGAATAGATGACAGACTGTAAGGAGAGACAGCTGGGCCCTGGAGAGAAACTGCCAAGAGTGAGGAAGAGTTGAGGAAGTCGTGCTAAATGGACCACCAGGCCTAGCTTCTGAAGAGAGCCGCAGTACTGGAGGCAATGGGGGGCTGCTACTTACTGACCACTGTGCCTCCCAGCCTGCTCGATTATTTATGTGCCTTGAAATTCACTGAGAGGGAAATTTTAACAATTCCATTGATGAGGGAGCAGGAGGCTGGCTGAGGACAAAGCAAAAGCTGGCACCTTGCACCCCCTCTCCACCCACTCCCCTCGGTAATATGTATGACATTCCTCAGGCACCCCTGACTGCCATAAACAAGAAACAAATAGTTAACTTGCAGAGATCACAATCCTGTAAGACAGGAGTCTCCCTTGGTTTACCAATGTCCTGGAGATCTACAAACAAAGAAGTTACCTTATCAATTTCCAGAGGCAAATAACTCAGTTCCTCAAGCCCTAAATAAAGTTAAATTTCTTCTAAACCCAAATCTCACTAACAAGGACACTTGACAGGAGAGATGTGAAACTTCATCTCTGGATCTCCAAGATAGTGCCAAGAATCATTCCCAAGCATATGGCCCACTGATATACATCTAAAGGGTCTCATAAGAAGATTTTTACTACTAGTAATAAATAACCTTTCTCCCAACAATAGCTAGCCCCTCAAAGTCCTGGAGACCTTGCTTCCAAAATTCCTTAGAGACTAACATCATCCCCTTTGTTCTCACCTACCCAACTCCTGTGTATATAACCAGCCACTCCTCACATCCCCGGGGAAGCAGCTCTTGCTGCCCACGGGTCCTGTCCCCGTGCTTTAATAAACCACCATTTTGCACCAAAGATGTCCCAAGAATTCTTTCTTGGTCATCAGCTCCGGACCTCAGCCCACCGAACCTCACTTAGGTTCTAGAACTTCATCACCATCACAAGCAATCTACCCAGCACCACAAGAAGACCTGAAGGGAGAACCGATCTCTCTACCAGTCAGGAAGAGAAGATCCCTAGGTGATCAGACACAGAGCTCCAAGGAGGTCAACATGGAGGGCCTGTGGGCAGGAGGGATCATGAACAAAGAAGACTGCAGAGATATGAGTGGTGGAACCAGCTTCTTCTCCCCACAATCTCTGGGGGAGATTACATCTCTTTCCCTGGGACGCCCTACTTGCTGGGGCCTGGAGGACATTAGGAAATATCAGTATATGCCCCTAGAGATTATTGGAAATGTTGAGAAGGGACGCCATGGAGATGAAAGGTCTTCCTATTCAGCAGCAAGTGGGGAAACAGAATTAAGATTTGTTTTCTCTCTAAATATGGCCAACTTGGTTTGTCTTCAGTGGATTGGTTAGGCTAGAACTTAGCCATTGCAGATATGTATATGCATACATGTTTTGTATGTATTGTGTGTTTGAAAACTGAAAAGAACCCTGAAAAGTAGTATATGTTTCACAGGGTACACAGAGAGGTAAATTCAAAGAGGTTAGACTTGTCCAAGTTCACACAGCTAACAAGGAATGGCAACAGTCTTAAATTCAGGCCTGCTTGATTCTAAAACCTATGCTATGTAGCTAAAAATTCTAAGTCATTGGTAGGAAAACTTTTAAATAAAGACAAAAGTAACAGAACAGAATAAGTAACCTTTGTGTACCTATTCTGCAGATTCAGCTATTACTAACCCTGTCTGTCACCCACTAAAACCACCCCCACATGGTTTTGAGGCAAATCCCAGATAGCAAACATTTCAGTCTGAATCTCTAAAAGACAAGGATTGGAATAATTTTCCTTTTTTCTCTCTACATTACAATATGAATTTTCTTGGTCAATAAAGGAACTTTGTATTTCCCAAGAATGTCCCAAACTGAGCCCCCAATATTTTTTTATGAAATGTTCTTCTTGAGACAATAATCTTATGAGAGTCCTTGGCTCACTCAGAAAGATCCTCTTCAGAATATAGATATTCACTTTTACCTCACCCTGTGCTTTCTGAAAAGGATGCTAGAATGCAGCTTCTTCTATGAATACAGGAGATGAATAAAAAATCTCCAGTTCTCAAGAATGCCCATCCAAAGAAAGGAGGCAGAAAACAATGGAGCAAGGTTGTCAACTCAACAATGTGCCTGAGTGCTCAATCTTGATGTTTTAAATAGGCCCTGGAGGGAGCACAAGAATAAGTATGTAAATAGGCGTTCGTGAGTATTAATGGACAGCTACCACACACCAAATTTATGCCAAGTGCCAGACGCATATTGTTAATGGCCAAAGGCACTCTCCACCAGGCTTCTGATCTACTACAGAATAAATACAAGAAAACAAGGAATTACAATGCAACCAGAATATATAGGTGACAACAAGGAGGACAAAGAGTTACTGGGGTCTAAAAGGAGGAGGCAAACTCATTTTTTTCCCTGAGTGGGATAGCTGAGAAGGGGGGAAACAGGCCTGAGAGACAGGACTTCTCCACAGTTACACAGAGGTAGAAACAGGGAAAAACCTCCTCATCTCTCAGCTTCTAATTATTCTGATTTCTACCTCTAGTCCAGAAGGACGGGAGATGCTTCACTGTAAACATTTCTTGCTACCACGACAAGGTTTTATGGAAGAACTAGTTTTAAATGGGCCTCAACAGTCACATAGAATTTGAGAAACGGAGAAGTGCATGTGTTCTGGGCAGAGAGAACAGTATAAGTAGGCTTTTTTGGTATATTCCAATGATAAACGCTACTGTTTCTCTGACCTGCAGGGACGAACATAAAACAATGGGAAAGGATGGAAAGGCAGATTGTGACCAGATCAGAGAGGGGCTCGAAGACCAAGTCAAGCTGCTTCTTATGAAAGGCTATCAAGGGTGACAAAAACCCTATAGTTTGAAGACAAAGACTTAAGAAAATGCTATAATTTATGAGTCACTGGTGTAAGCCACAGATTACGTTTTTTATAATTTTTAGCTCATATTCCATTCTAATTCCCTGCACTTATTAACAAAATACTTAGAAAATGGTTTTCTCAGGAGAACTTTCTATTTGTTTAGAGATGGCTGTGGGGAGTCTGAGGGGGTAGGAAGTGAGGCTCTGTTCAAGGGACAGGCGTGAAAGAGGGACTCATGCAGTGGCCGGGCTGCAGAGCAGACACCTGGGAAGGGAATGGTGAGAAGTGGTGCTTTCAGCCACCAAGTACAGACAACAGACTAGTTCCTGGGAACTCTAGAAGAACGACACAGAAGACAGTGTGAAAACCTCAGAGAGTGCCTACATTGCCCCAGGGAAGGTTGACAGGAATTTCTATAATGGTCTGTTAGCACCTGTTTCTTAATAGTGTCAAGGCCATAGACAGAATCTGTCATATATCCTAATGAGAGTAGATTAGGAGATCCTTTTAGATAGCACATTTCTTAGCCAAAAAACTACTTCCAAGGTAATTATGAGTAATTATTATGATCGAAAGTTCTAAATTCATTGTTCTGAGAGGGGCTGGGAGAAAGGTTTATCCTTTGAAGTGAGACAAATCTGAATTTGAATCCCATGTTTGTTAGTTACCCGTTGAATGATCTTGGATAAGTTATTTAACCTCTCTGAACTTCAGTTGTCTCATCTATAAAAGCAGAGAATACCTACCAAAGTTGTGAAGATTAATAACATGGCATGTGGACATGTTTTCCTACAAAGTGCCGGGTACACAACTGATACCTGTTTCTTCCCCCTTGTTGGTGAAATCAGTGCCAGATGAAAGGGGAATTACTCATAACCAAACATCCTGTAAGCTTCCTAGTCCAGCTTCCTTTATTAAACTTTACAAGAACTGCTAAGTAATAGCAACATAGATTCATTTCCTTTTTCTTTCCTTTTCTTAGCTACTCAATAGGATGGGTATTAAGGAACAGAAAAATGTCAGATACACACACTTGAGAGAAATAATAAAAATAATTCACATAACTCAGTAGTAAAAAAGACGCCATTTTTTAAAATGGGTAAAGATCTGGGTAGACGTAGCTCCAAAGAAGATGTACATGTGGCTGATAAGAACACAAAAAGATGTTCAACATCATTTGTCATTAGGGAAAAATATACCCAAACCATCAAAACTACTTCACACCTGCTAAGATGGCTATAATTTAAAAACAAAAACAAAAACAGGGGTGCCTGGTGCCTCAGTGGGTTAAAGCCTCTGCCTTCGGCTCAGGTCATGATCTCAGGGTCCTGGGATCGAGCCCTGCATCGGGCTCTCTGCTCAGCAGAGAACCTGCTTCCTCCTCTCTCTCTCTCTGCCTGCTTCTCTGCCTCTTATGATCTCTGTCAAATAAATAAATAAATTCCTAAAAATCAAAAACAAAAACAAAAACAAAAAAAAACCCAAAACAGACAAATGTTGACAAGGATTTAGAGAAACTGGAATACTCATACATTGCTTGTGGGAATGTAAAATGGGGTAAGCATTTTGGGAATCTGTTTTGCAGGTCCTCAAAATGGTAGAGTTACCGTATGATGTAGGAATTCTACTCCTAGATATATACCCAAATGAATACCAATATGTGTACACAAAATCTTATACACTAACATTCATAGTAACATCATTCATGCAGCCAAAAAATGTTAACAACCCAAGTGCCCATCAACTGATGGGTGGATACAACAAAATGTGGTATATCCATACACTGGAATACTATTCAGTCATAAAAAGGAATGATGTTCTGATACATGCTACAACATGGGGGAACCTTGAAAACACTATACTAAGTGAATGAAGCCAGTCACAAGAGGTTACATATTATATTATTCCATTTATATGAGATATCCAGACTAGGCAAATGTGTAAGAGATAGAAAGTAGATTAGTGATTGTCTCAGACTGAGGTTGGGAATGGGGGGAATGGGGATAGACTGTCAATGAGCATGAGGCTTCTTTTTAGGATGATCAAAATATTCTAAAATTAATTTTGGTGATGACTGTGTAATTCTGTGAATTTATTTAAAAATATTTAATTGAACCAATTGTTTAGTATGTGAATTATATCTCAATTAAGCAATGAAAGAAAAAGGAAGAATGACAGGTTATTATATCCTGAAACAGAACTGTGGGTTCCATTTGATTGAGAAAATTATGGCCAGGCTCAGGTTGTAGACGAGGGAGGCACTCTACACATACCTCCATAACCTGGAGAGTTTGCCTAAATGATATCTTATTCAGTGTTACTTTTTTTTTTTTTTTTTTTTTTTTTTTTGTGGAGAAGTACGATTAGCACCTGATTGCAACAATGAATACTCTATGGGCATTGCCCTACTTTATGACTTCTTACAAAGTACAAGCACATCAAATATTACCTAGGCTTGGCTTCAGTTCTTAGAGAGAAAATCAGACCTGAGACTTCTTAGAGTCATGAGTTAATTTTAAGTCCCAAACCAGCCTGCCTCTTTAACAAAATCTTCAATGTACTTCACCAAAATCTCCTTTTGGCTTCCTTGAGTTTATACTACAGAAGGGACAGAAAGTCCCCAAATGGCTGAATTTTAATTTCTTGCCATCAAAGGTTGGCATTTCTCATGCATCTGTGTTTTGTGGTGTAAGAGTCATACTTGCTGTAAGAGTGCCCATAATACTTCAAATATACACACACACACATATCCCCCCACAGAAGATGACCAAGATAACAGTAGTACTAAAAATAAAGTAGAAATATAGTCAAATGCTCACTTCCATCCTTAGGTCATCACTCATCCTGATGCAACCGGAAAGATCTGATCCTAGGTAGGGGCCAACTTTAGGGCCTGGGCACCTGACAATAGAAAGCAAAGTTCCTTACTACAGAGAGAAAGACTGAGAATTTTGGCAGATATCAAATGCTTCCCTTCCCTGTCCCAACTTAACCAAATTTCTAATTAAGCTCATGGTTTTAGTAAGATATAAGGAAAGAGAGCACCAACCTCCACCAGACAGAAGTCGCAAACCATAGAAAAGCTAGCCAAAAATGAAAATAAAGAATTTGCAATTCAAAGTCTTGCTTCCTTACCCTTGATACAGAAAGGAAATTTCATGGGAGTGGACAGTGCTCACAAACTCCACTGACATTCTGAAATGTTTTCTAAGGAAGTTCAGTCTGGGTACTCAGAGAGGTGAGCACAGATGAACTTCGGGAGAGGGTGGGTGTGGGGTCAGGGATTTGTAGAGGCTCGTTAACCTTGAGGAAGAAGGAATATGCTCAAAACCAACCGAAGTTAACTTACCAGTATATAGTAGATTCCTAAAAGCTGGGAAACATTCAGCTAGCCTAATTTGTCTTTTACATTTTAGAATGGACATTAGGGGATTCAAAGAACAAGAAGAGTCGCTTCAAGAAAACCATAGAGGTATCTTTGTTTTATAATTGCCAATTTTCAGAAAGTCAGATGTTCCATTGTAAGAACTCGATAATAAAGACATGATGGTCTCAAGATACAAAAGTCTAACTGACTAAATGTCTAGGCAATACCCCTGGGGCAAGTGATACATTATATGTTAATAAAAATAATTTAAAAAAAAAAAAAAGTCTAGGCAATAAAAAGAGGCCACCTGTGAAGAACAGGGTAAGTATATTCTGCTCTTTTAACTTACTTGTGTCTTCTAGTCACATCCAAAGCTCCATCCTCTAATTCTCCATAGTTGGGCCTTTCACATGAAACCTGGATTCTTTTGGCTACACCTGAGAGAAGTGTCAATTCTAGTCTTGGAATTGCTGGGAGACTCTCTACAGGCAAGACATCTGCAGAACAGCCAAGAATAAAACCAAAAATTTCTGGTTTAAACTATATAATAAATACACATATATTTATATTTAATTTTATATATAATAAATATATATGTTAATATATGTAATATATAAATTATATAATATAAATATATATATAAATTATGTGTATATATATGTGTGTGTATATATGTATGTATGTATGTATATATAAAGCAGAAGTCAACTCAATTCTATTAACCCTTCCCCTCCTTGATGCTTAGTTACATGAAGTGAAAAAGCTTTTTTTTTTTTTTTTTAAGCAGAGTGGGGAAAGGGCAGAAAATACTTGCCTAAAAGCAGCTAGAGGGGTCAACAATTTGTAGCCAGAGGGTAAAATACAGCCAGCTGCCTGTTTTTGTAAATAAAGTTTTCCTGTAACACAGACACACCCATTCATTCATTCCATGGCTGCATGTGTGATACCAAGTAGTTGCTGCAGAAATCACACAGCCGCCAGAGCCTGAAGGATTTACTGTCTGCCCCTGACAGAAACAGCTTTACCAACCCCTGAAGAGAAAACGGTCAGACATGATGATGGGGACCCATTAGAAACAAAGGAAATAGGGTAACAGACCGTATGTTTTGGAGGAAACCATCTTAGGTGTTTTTTTCTGCGTATAGGAAAGAGTAATAGGAAAAAACAGAGGCTTGGGAGTCCATCAGAAAGTTTTCGTTCAAATCCCGGTTCTGCCACATACTAGTTGTGTGCTCTTGGATACGTACCTAAACCACTCTGAGCCTCAGCTTACTTGCTTGTGAAGTAACACGTGACCTTAGGCAAATCACTAAGTCAATATTCCTCTGTTTCCTTATCCTTCTTATCTTACATTAGCATCTTCTGGCAGGGATGTGGTGAGGATTAAATGAGGTAATAGTGACATTAAGAGCAGAGGACAGGCATCTGCAGGCACTGTCGGATTGTGATTGTGTTATCATTCCTGGGTTCGTGTGAGTAAAATATCTCTGTAAAGCCGTATGCTATTGATTGATACAAAGTGGCCGTTCCACTAGTCGTGGTAGTAGTTTTCCCCTCTCTCGTTGAAATGATCCACAGATCAGTCTGCTTGCTCTTTATTTCTTCTTAACTTTATCTTGAAAACCATCCCATGTCTTTTGGTCATTTCAGAACCAGCCATTAACTTTTGCTTTCAACTACATCTCGGTTGTGATGAGAGATGTCACTACCATGAGCATTTCCTAAAATGGAATTCATTCTCCCTGACCTGACACTGAGTCATAGCTCACAATTTGACCCACAACCTGCTCCAAACTTACATTCTACTGTATCACAACCAAACTCATTCTAAAAAAGACTTGTCCAGCTTCGATTCTTCCTCAAACACTTGAGGCTTTTGCATTCTTCTGTTTCATTTTTGTCCTCCCCAGCTAAAACTCTTTTTCCATCCTCTTTGCAATTCCAAATGCAACCCATCTTTTAAGGCCTGCTTCAACTCTCATTTCTTCTATGAAGCCTTCTTGGACTTCTCTGGGCCCATTCTAACCTCCCTGATAATCTGTGAGCTATTTTAGGATTTATTCTTTATTATACAGAAATATGGGGCCTTGCACAGAGTAGGTGCTCCAACAGAAGTTGACTGAGAGAATTCAAGGATAAATATTTGAATATTCAACAACTTTTCCTGTACAAATATAATTGTGATTAATAACTTTCCATTTCAAAAAGAACCTCACCCTCAGCCATGCCTGATAAGATGGGTGTAAGGGGGGCAGCTATCCATGCTTACCTAGCGGAGGTGTATACCAGCTCGTATGTATGAAGGTCAGGAGTGTCTGATGTAGTCTTGCTTCTTGACCACTATATTGTTTATGGCAACACTGCTTCTGAACAGAAAATTAAATAGTATTAGCTATCCAAAGGGTAGAACATATTTCATTATCTATTATCTTCATCTTCAAAGGTACAAAGAATATCACTGGTCTAAATAACCCTTTGAGAGAGGTCAAGAAGAAAATAAATGATCCCAAGTAATAAAGCTTTCAACCTTTTGATCGAAAGCTATACCCTATGGGTAAAGTATAATTCTCATTAAAAATTACAGTTTGATAATTTAACAGAATTGTATCAATTTCCAATAATTGACACTGTCATATAAGCAAAAGCCTTGAGGAAAAAGGTATGGGTGACGGGTAAGCTTAGTTATACAATACTTCTTCATGATACCACAATCAAATAATTTAATGTGTCACTGTATCGTAGTATCTACTGGCATTTTGTGCATGTGTGTGACAAGGAAGAAGGATAAGAAGGGACGCCTGGGTGGCTAAGTTGGTTAAGTGGGTTAAGTGTCCAACTCTTGATTTCAGCTCAGGTCATGGTCTCAGGGTCATGAAATCAAGCCCTGTGTTGGGCTTGGATTCTGCTTAGGACTCTCTCACTCTGTCCCCCATCACCTGCTTGTGTTCTCTCTCTCTCAAAAGAAAAAAAAAGTTAAAAAAAAAAAAAAAAGGAGTAGGTATTCATTGTTTCATCTCATAATCTCCCAAAAGTGGTCTGGCTTAGAGTTCTAAGACTACTAATACACACTGGGCTTCGCTTTCCTTTTTGACATAGTAGTGATTCACAACTGGCACTTAACTTGTTTCAAAAAGCTTAAACTTACCAGTTTTTCTTGAAATGGTTGTTGAATTCCATCTGTGCAGGACAAGGAATCACAACGAGGAAATTCCTCATCTAAACAGCTCTGTCATGAGAAAATGGTGGAGCATATTCAAAGGCAGAATGACGACAGCGTCAAGGATACAAAGCATATTACGCTTAAGAGAAGATATGATGCTACCTGAAGAGGGTGGTATCGGCCAGTTCTGTCAAGGGTTTAAGGGAACAGGCTTGTAATGGTAAAGGCTTTATTGCATTTTTCCCCTTGTTCTAGGAATGAAAGTCAAAGTTTGGGGACAGGAAATGCAATGGGTTTGTCACTGAAATCTTCAGGCAGAGGCCAAAGAAGGTTGTCTGGAGACAGGTCTGTGTAGTGAAAATGGTGCCTCTGAGAATCTCACAGCAATCAAATTGTGGCCTTAGTCCAAGAGGTAGAAACATACCTATCACAATTACATTATAGAAAATTGTATCGGTGTTCCTGGTAAGATTAAAGCATATTTAGATGTGGAGGTTTTTTCCACTTCAATTTACTGTAGCGGGCTTTTTAGGCACTCTGCCTGGCCTAATCTCCCACACGCATAATTTTTTTTTTCTCCTTAAACAGATGTGCCTGCATTATGCCTTGGGAACAGATACATACAGATACCACCCTTCTTTCTTCCCTTCTCCAGTCCCCGCCCCCAGTGCCAACCTTACTGTTCCTTATGTTCCTCATTTATGAACAAAAAGGAGAAATTCACCAAGTAGCATAAGTGAAAGAAATACATTGAACCCTACTAGGGATATATTGAGATATCCAGACAGGAAGGAGTTAAAAGTTTAATTCAAATAGGAGGGGCGCCTGAGTGGCTCAGTTGGTTAAGTGTCTACCTTTGGCTCAGGTCATGATCCCAGGGTCAAAGCCTGAGCCAAGCTCCTTGCTCAGCAGGGAGCCTGCTTATCCCTCTCCCTCTCCCACTCCCCCTGCTTGTGTGCTCTCTCTCTCAAATAAATAAAATCTTAAACACACACACACACACACACAAACTAAAAAAATAAATAGGAGAAAAAAGACGCAGGAACCATCCCATCTAACAGTACACATTCAAGAGTATCAGAAAGGATGTGCCTAAGACTAAAACACTGGTCCTTTGCTAATAGGTACAGTAAATTCTGAAACGCTTTCTCTTTGAAAGATGTTATTAGGAGCCATTCACTAATGAGATCCCCGTTCTTTCACAATGCAGAAGAGAACAAAGTCCACCAGAGCATTTTCTTCTAAGTTGGTTATTTAATTTTATGATTAAAATGATTATCTATTATAAATTAGCTTCAGGGGTGCCTGGGTGGCTCAGTGGGTTAAAGCCACTGCCTTCGGCTCAGGTCATGATCCCAGCGTCCTGGGATCGAGCCCCGCATCAGGCTCTCTGCTCAGCAGAGAGCCTGCTTCCTCCCTTCTCTTTCTGCCTGCCTTTCTGCCTACTTGTGATCTGTCTGTCAAATAAATAAATAAAATTTTAAAAAATAAATAAATAAATAAATAAATAAGCCTCAAAACTTTACACAAATTGGACCTCTTCCCCATAGTAAATACATATCACAAGATTTTTTTTTTTTTTACCTGAAATAACAAGCCATGGAGGGATCCTTTAATTAACTTCTTTCTCAGTGACTCAGTTGTTGCTAGAAAGAGAATTCATAACCAGCTTAATAGGACAATTTGTAACCCCATTTTCCCTCATTTCCTCTCATAAACTTTCAAGAGCTTTAAATTTGGGGTCTGAGGAAGGGAGAGAGAAAGCAGTGACTTCTGAGAACGGCGTTCTCAACTCATGTCTGATGGGAATGGAAGAGCAGAGCAAAGGCTAGAGCAGCTAACCATGATCCCTGCTGGGCATTCCAAATTCCCCTTGACAGATGTGAGAGACGTCCTCTAGAAGTAAGTCAGAACGATTCCACCTTAACACAGTAATACACCTCAGAGGTCATTCAGTCCAACTGCCTAGAATATAGAAATCTTCTCTCCCAGAAGCCTCTGCATGAGCTGCGAGTGAGTGATGGCAACCCCTAGAATCAGAGCCTGTGATCCCAGAATCCTAAGGGTAGGTCTGAGATGACAAGAACACTGTTGTCCAGTGGATTTCAATGATAACTGGTTAGTCATGCTGGGATCAGACTCACAGGATGAGGCTCAATTCAGTATACTTTTTCATGAAATTAAAAATGTTTGTCTTTCTACTTCACTGAGATCTGCCTCCCAGTAACTTCCAGTTTTTCATCTCTGGAATAACAGAAATGAGGGAAAAAAAAAAAATAACTTTTTAACTTTTTGAGTTACACAGGTGCATATCACTTACCTGACAATCTATACTCTTTAAAATATAGACAAGAACCAGAAAATAGGCCCAAATTTGTGCACCAAAATAGATGTTGATATTCATGGCCTTTATTCCTGTGGCAATTCCTCACACTTCTACTCGTACAGTAGGCTCTGAATTTATACATGATTCTCAGAAGCTCTGACTGCCTTCTCAACCCACAGATGATTAAAAACAAAAATTACATGAGGGTAGGAAGCTCTGCTAGATGGAGACATATTAATAGCTACCTTTTTTTTTTTTTTTAACACTAACAGCAAGGAAAATTAACAGCAAATACTCTGGTATCCAAAACATACAGTTTTCTATCTCAGTAGACTAAAGAAATTCTGAGCCATTAAAATAATACTAATATATGTGAAAAGTACATAATCTAACAAAATTTTTTTCTAAGAAAAAAGGCTTAAAAAGCTTCAATTATATTGAAAATTACCATGTAAAATTCTATTTTGTAAGAATTTTTTTTGTAAAAATAACTTATTTCACAACTAAACTTCACATAGTGTTACTAAGCCCACTAGGAGGAAAATACTTCTTTAAAAATTTCTAACATATTAAAAAAAAAAAAATTTCTAACATATTTAAGTAATTAATTTTTAATACTTAAAACTCTAGTAAAGATTCAGTTTTAGAAAATTCTCTCTTTAACTGTATTAAATAAATCCTCCTCCCGACCTACATCTAAGCAACAGCAACCAAACCTTTCAGAAATGACCAACATTATGTTTGTGAAGGTTGTGTATCTCCAAGACACTCTCTGTGGATTTCCAAATAGGCTTGTGTTTCAGAAGAAATAATGAGTTAGTATAAGACTATCTAAATTGCCCATCTGCTTTCCCACCAGGCAATCTTGGGTTTTAGGACTAGTCCATCTCAAAACATTTAAATTGTAAACCTTATTTCAACAGATGTTTTGTGCAATGTGTAGCAACTATTTCCATATGTTCCATGAGGCAAAATACATTGCTTTATGAGCCTAATTTGCATTCACCTTTGCATTCTTTTTTATGTGTTTGGAGTTGGACCTGCCATGTCTCTAGGACATTTAGATTTTACATGGAAACAAATGAAACAATGGCCACTATATCCCCTGCTGTTGCCATCTGCGATATAGGATGGGACCGGGTGTCTTGGATACACTGCCTTTGAAGGAAGCTGAGATAAAACAACTGTCCAAATGACTATGCAATGAGACTGTCAGGCAAAGGCCCTACAATTAAATGGCTGTTGATAATTAAAACTTTAGTATCAGTGCAATAATTATGCTATCAATGATGGTTGACATTTATGGAATGTGAACTTTTATAACATAATGGATGTGTTATGTTCTATAAAACTGTGTATTAAAAAAAATTAAAGTTTCACTGAAAATCAGAGACCAGGAGAAAATAATTCACAATACATATATCTGTCAAAGGACTTATATCCAAAATATGTAAAGAAATTGTACAACCAATGACAAAAGGACAAATGGCCCAATTTGAAAGTGGGCAAAAGATTTAGCTATTTCAGGGGAGCCTGGGTGGCTCAGCTGTTAAGCATCTGCCTTCGGCTCAGGTCATGATCCCAGTGTCCTGGGATCGAGTCCCCTATCGGGCTCTCTGTTTAGCGTGGATCCTCCTACTTCCTCTCCAGCTCCCCTGTGCTTGTGTTCTCTCTCTTGCTATCTCTGTCATAAATAAATAAAATCTTTAAAAAAAAAAAAAAAGACTTAACTATTTCACAAAGAAGATTTACAATAGTCAGTCGGCACAACAAGTGAAAATCACAAGAAGATACCCAGAAGAGTGACAAAAATGGAAAAGACTGACACCACCAAGCACTGATGCTGTAGAGAAACCGGAACTCCCACACACTGCTGGTGGGAGTGTGAAATGTTACTGACCCTATGGAAAACTGGCAGTTTCTTAGTTACAGCTGCACTATGCCCTAACAACTCTGCTCATAGATCTTTATCCCAGGTTAGGGAACAACATACGTCCACATAAAGACCCATACGCAGACTTTCATAACAGCTTGCTCCATAACAACCCCAAATTGCAAATAATTTAGATGTCCAATAATAGGAGAAAAGATAACCGAACCGTGGGACCATTCATACAAAGAAATATGACTCTATCATGAAAAAGGCGTGCCACTAATAAGCACAACATATTAAGATAAATATTATGAGGGAAAAAAGACAAAAACACAAAAGTACATATTTTATATCTCAATTCTAGAAGCTAAACTAACCCGTCGGTGATAAAAATCAGATCAGAGGTAAATCCTTATAGTGGTGGAGATGGGGTAATGGCAGTGACTTGAAAGTAACATAAGGGAACTTTGTGGGGTTACAGTTCTGTGTTTCAATGTGCATTTGTAAACAATATACTTCAGGTGGTGCCTGGGTGGCTCAGTTGGTTAGGCCTCTGCCTTCAGCCCAGGTCATGATCCCAGGGTCCCAGAAAAAGCCCTGTGTCAGGCTTCCTACTCAGTGGGGAGCCTGCTTCTCCCTCTCCAGCTCCCCCTGCTTTTGCTTTCTCTAATAAATAAATAAAATCTTAAAAAAATACACTTAAGATCTGAACATTTCATGATATGTTAATTATGCATTAATTTTTTTAAAAGAACAACTTGTTTTTTTTTTTAAATTACAAGAAAAAAAAATAACAGAGTTTATGAGATGAAGTCGGGTTAGGAAGAGACCATCAAAAATATATATGCAACATGTAACCAGAGTACTAACAAACAAAATTATAAATTATTAGTGCCTCAGAAGAGAACTTGGATCACAGAGATGTGCCTCTTAAAATGACCAAAGGCGGCCTCACAGGGTAACAGAAATGCACAATAACAAAAGCTTGGAGATTCTGGTGACATTTAAATGGCACAGCGCTGGTGGGATGCTGAGGAAATGCAGATGGACGTGGAACTCAGGGAGTGGGATTGCTAAAGTGAACGCAGCGGGGAGTACCGTCTGCCACCAGCCAGAGCTCCGCAAGGCTGGGTGGCTCTTATCTGGGGGAGGACGCCCAGGTGCAGACACTTGTTTGTAATTTTAAAATAAAGCTAAAAGAGCTCCTCCTGCTTGTCAGCAGCCAAGCCCAATACTCTCTCCTTCCCTGCTGAAGGTTCTAGTTCTCCCACCAAGCCAGATCCTATTCCTAGAAAAATCGTGAATGAAATGATACAACTTCCATATTGCACTCAGGTCATTACCCATTGGCTAAAGGCGAATGAGAACGCACGCGGCTTAAACGTGCTCTAGCCAAACAGACTCTCCCGAGCACTAGCTATTGTTTCGCATTTGTTGTTTATAAATTAACTACTGCGTTTTCTGGAAGCGGATACTGACACTCAGAGAGGTAAAGAGATTTGCCTAACTTTATCCAGTTTTGCTTTTGACTTAGAATCAGAACATTGGTTATTTTAAGTTCAAATACTACGCTCTTAATCATTACACTATACTGCCTCCTAGATTATGTCATCCATTTTTGCCTCCTACATTTGGGAAAATTTAGGCCCCCATCCCATCAGAGTTGCTGTGCAAGATCTGATTTGGGGTTGTTCCTTTGGTCCTCAATCCAACACCTATCTTTAAGTGCCTCAATCACCTCAACCCCCCTTTCTTGTCTCATTTCCCTCTTGTGTACTGACTGCTCACGACACATGGCCATCTTCAAAGCCCTGAGGCTCTTATCTGTCCCACACCCCAAGTGCTCCATGCTAAGGACAGCAAGTTAGAAGACAGCTCCCAGAGACATCATCTAGGTGAAAGCCTTCTCTAAAGTTGTTACAGATACTAGGTTCAAATAAGGAGTTATGATATACAGGAGCTGCTCAGGCTCTCCTGCCAAGGACATATTTATAGTTTCTAAAGGTAATCAGTTCCCTCCTTGTTTATTAAATCAGGGATTCAATGAAGATTTCATGTTGGACGGGGTAAAAGGAGGATGAACTATAAAGAGGCGATAGTCTATACTAGATCAAGTGGTCGGTGTTTCATTAGATTCACTCTAATATTTTGGGTAAATGCCCTAGATCTAAGAAGACTTTTGGTTTCCTTTTCAAAACAAACATCCATTTATACACCTAGGATTTTCTTTGTTAACAAGATACTTAGGTATATACGTAAGTAAGGAGCAGAAGAAAGAAAATATGTAAGTAACCATTCAAGAAACCCAGCAGTTCTAAGGGCACACGACACAGAGGCTGGCGTGTTCACTTATAAGCTCATACATCAGTCCAATCCTGGCGGCCACTGAAAACTTAGACATTACTTTTTCAACATCAAGTTCAGGTTTTCTAATCAAATGTCATGAACAACTTGCTAGTTCCAGTTCATGAACCCTGTCATTGACCTGAACATTTGGACACAATTACTGAATCCCCACCCAATTTGCTAAGGAACCATTCTTAGATGCGACAAAAAGCCATTGCCTTAAACACTTAATAAAGGTAGTAAGCTAAACAGAAAGTTTCAGAAGAACTGAGTGGATTTAAATATTTTTATTTTCTGACTCAGAATTCAAACGTCTGACTCAGAATTCAAACAGCATGTGGTGACAGTGGTAATGGTGGAATGTGCCAGGATGTGTTTATGTGATAACTGTCCTACCTCACTGACATTTATTCACAGTCTATCTGGAAAATCTGCTCCGCAGAACATTTAAAAAATATGTGCCACCTAAATTTCCCTCTTGTTGCAAAGGTTGATTTTTAAGGGCATTGTTGGAAAAATCCTCATAAGCAAATGGTCTTCAGAACAAAATCCTGATGCGTATGCCTTCTATGGACAGCCAAAGATACAAACAAGTTAAAAAAACAAACAAACAAACAAACAAAAAAACCAGGCAGGTTGTGAGCAACTCAAGACAGAAAGGAGGCATCCACTCTACTTATCCAGCCAGAAAAAAATATATATATGCATACAACCCAGGATAGCTTTCGGTAGTATTTGGACCAATGAAGTAGGAAGACAACAGCAACTTCATTATATCAAGAATGTATATTTTGGGATAAGTTACAAAAGTTGACTCTTCCAAGAAGGTATGGAAAGGAAATCAAAGGTGAGGGTGGGGTGGGGGGAGGAGTAGGAGGAGATAAATTTTTAGTTTTATAAACTATGGGGTATAATGTTGACTTAATCAAAGATAAATATAACTGAACCAAAAAAATTAGTCCTCTAAAAACAACGTCTAAAGCAAACATACCATAAGCCAAATCTGGAATGCCTTATTATTCGTGTCTCAACAAGAACACTTCTGATCACAAGGGAATCTTCTCCAGTGCCCTCTGAGCAATCATAAAATAATGTATAGATTATGTAATTTAAAGCCTTACACTGACAGAGTTAACTGGTACTTAAAATTATTGAATAATTACTATTACATTAGAACTAGCCAAGTCATTTAAACTTTTAAACAGCTTTCTCAGATAGCAGTACAAACAGTACAATAAATCCAAAACAAACCCAGGTCTGAAAATCTCCTTCTCTAGCTTAGCGTAAGCTGATAATTCATTTGTTTGTTACCCAAATCAATAATTTTGTCTAAAAAGATCATCTAGGACAGCTAGAACAAGAAGCTGGCCGAATAAAAGCAATTGCCTGATAAATGGTCAAATAAGCAAGCTTTATTTTGACCAAATTATGTTTCCAGAATAAAATTCACTTCTGAGTAATCTGACATCTGTCATTTGACAATTGTCTTTTCATGCAAATCCTTAGTAAACACTTTCAGGTAATAGAGAAAAACGACCAATATTCCAATTTTTAAAGCAAAATATATATGTAAAGAGCACATTAAAATTTAAAAAGGGTTTTCACATATTTAATATTTTGATACACTGAATTCGTAAGTATTTTGCCCACCCCTAAAATTACTATGTAAAAGAAAATAGAGGGGAAGGTCCTTTTCTACCATACAATGGGTACAAGCTAGCTAATAAAATCGGGGTAGGATAGGTAAGCCATTTGCGAGTTCAAATATCCCACGCATGTAAGATTTTTTCCTTCCTTGTTTACTTTTACATATATTGAGAACTTTAGTTTTTAAAGAAGTAACAGTCATAGACAAATCCAGCTCATAAAAAAAAAAAAAAAAAAAACCTGAAAGGGAAAGTTAGCCGTTAAAGCAGCCTACTTGGACACCAGGCAAGCCTTTCTGGAAGCCCACGATACTGCTTTCTGGAACCATTTTATTGTCATAAATGTGGGTATTAACACAGCAGCTGTCATCGACAAAAATGGCTGTAGTCTTTTTGCCCCACCTCCAAGTGGACTGAATTGGGACATAACACATATTTGCTACTCACTTTTCAGTTTTCTCGTCTTCTGCTCAAGTGTCTGGCAAGTGTTCACCAACTCGGTATTTATAGCCTGGAGATTCCGTTGTTCCAAGATTGCTTCCTCTAATTCATGCAGCAAAGACTTCGCTTTGTCACCGGCTGAGTGGGCTGCCGGATCTCGATCCTCAACCTGGGCACATACGGTTAATACTGGATTTTAGCAGGGTGGCGGGGAAAGAAAGCAATTGAGCGTCCCTGGTATTATGCACACGAAACTGAAAATGTGCTTTTCTTCTCAGGGAAGTGATAAGCCTCTACTGAACTTCTGCAATTCTGTGTTTGCATGGGCTTTGTATACCGGAGCTATCTCTACAGCGGTAAAAGTCCTGATATGTCAAGTTGCCTCTTTCTGCAAAGATGCCTCTTTCCTCAGCAGGCTGTTGACACCGCCTCTTTTACAACTCCCCCTGTACTTCCTCCGCTCACTGCTGGTCGCCGGGGACTGAACTTCACAGTTCCTCTTCGGGGTTGTTGTTTTTTTTTTTTTCTGTTCCTCCTCCATTTTTTACTTCATGGTTTCAAGAACATCTGAGGAAACTTCCCCTTGAATATAAAGTAGTCACAGGCTACCCTACCTGCTCCTCTCTGTCCTCCGGCCATTGGCTGGTTCCTTGGACTTTCTTCCTAACAACAGCTTTCTGGCTGACAGCATCTCCTTGCACTTGTTCAAGCGCTTCTCTTTGATTCTGCCTGGAGTTTAAAAAAAAAAAAAAAAGTCCAAACCACAAGCTGTCAGTGACATTTCAACTGAGAGTCACCCCTGGGAAGTTGTGACAAATTCAAACTTAAAGCACTTCCTCAGAGATCAGAGGAAAAAGTGAAAGTATTTATAAACATATATATGCTTAACAAATAGGGAACTTTAATCAAAGTAATTGTATTGATCTGTTGGCCTGGTACCCTCACTTTACAGACCAGGGCATTTGGTCTCCTCTTTTACACTGGGATATTCAGTTTCCCACTGGCTACATTCATCATAGTAATTAGCATCAGTCACCAAGTGCTTAGAAGATGGTACGGAAATGAGGTCACTATGACAGGTGCAGTATTTACATATCATAGCTAGCTAGCGGTTTCAGAAAAAGAAAGGAAAAGATGAGGGAAAAGAAAAAAAAAAGAAAGGAAATAAGAGTTTTGGGTCATGACCGTGGCCTCTTCTCTTGAAGAGCTGTCAATCATGCTAAATTGTGAGCACAGGAAGGGCTGCCCCAAGCACAGATGGAACACTAGATGTTAGTACTTCTGAAAACGTGACTGAAAACTTGACCCCCCTCCCTTTCTTCTTCACTCCAGATCTCTTAGTGTTGCTATGTTACCTCTCTTTCAAATCCAACTCTAATCCTCCAAAATTTATTAAAATGCACTTGCTCTCAGTTAGCTGATGAGATTATTTAAATCATGCTAGGTATCAATATATCAATGACTATCTGGAAACAACTTGACTTGAATAAGGGTCATATCTGTAGCTCAAAGGGATGATAAACTTCGGGAGCTTCAAAGCAATGAGGAAGACATTGTCAGATTTAGGCCTTGTGCACGTCTCTCAAACATTAACACAGTCAGAATCTCTTGGTATATTGGCATAGATAGCCCTAACTATTAGACGAACCACACAAGAGACAAGGATGGTCATGCAGAATGCTTACCATCATGGTAAACTAGCAAACAAAATCCCAAACAAAAATAAAAAACTACCTAAACAAACAGCCTACGGGGCTCTTACAGTGAGTCTCTTGTTTTAAATATGTTAAGAACATTTAACATGAGGTCTACCCCCTTAATACACGTTTAAGTGTATAATATTGTTAACTCTAGACACAATGTGGTACAGAAGATCTCTAGAATTTACTCATCTTGCATAACTGAAGCTTTATACCCGTTAAACTGCAACTCTCCATTTCCCCCTCTTCTAGTCCCTGGAAACCACCATTCTACTTTCTGCTTCTCTGAGTCTGACTATTGTAGTTACTTCATAGAAGTGGTATCATGACATATTTGTCCTTCTGTAACTGGTTAATTTCACTTAGCATAATATCCTCGATTTATCCATGTTGTCACATGTGACAAAATTTCCTTTTGTAAGGCTGAATAATATTCTATTTCACACACACAATTATATTTTCTCTATTCATTTACCATTGATAAACATTTAGGCTGTGTTTACATCTTGGCTATCGTGAATAATGCTGTAATAAACATGGATGTGTAAATGTCTCTTCAAAATTTTGCTGTGAATTCTTTTGCACATATATCCAGAAGTGGAATTGCTAGATCATATAGCAGTTCCATTTTTAATTTTTGAGGAAATTCCATACTGTTTGCCATAGCAGTTGCTCTGTATTAAATTCCTACCAACAGAGTACAGAGTTTTAATTATTTCTCTACATCAGTGCCAACATTCGGTATCTTTTGGTGGTTATTTTTCTTCCTTTGGTTTTTAATAATAGCTTTCCCTAACAGGTGTGATTCGTTCATCATTGTGAATGACTCACTGTGGGTTTTATTTGCATTTCCTTGATGATGAATGATGTTGAGCATCTTTTCATATACCTGTTGGTCAACTCTATGTCTTCTTTAGAAAAATGTCTATTCAAGTCCTTTGCTATTTTTAAATTGGGTTTTTGTTACTGAGTTGTTATAGGTTTTCATGCATTTTTAATATTAACCTCTTATTGGATATATGGTTTGCAAATATTTTCTTTCATTCCATAATATATCTTTTCTCTATTAATTGCTTTGCTGTTCAGAAACTTTTAAGTCTGATGTAGACCCACTTATCTAACTTTTCTTTTGTTGTTTGTGCTTTTGATATCATAGCCAAGTCCAATGTCATAAAGATATTCCCCCAAGTTTTCCTCTAGGAGTTTTACAGTTTTAGATCTTATATTTAAGTCTTTAATCCATTTTGAGTTGATTTTTGTATATGGTATATAGCAAGGGTTCAACTTCATTCTTTTGCACATGACTATCCAACTTTCCCAACATCATTTGTTGAAAAGACTATCCTTTCTCCATTGTGTATTCTTGGCACCCTTATTTAGAGATCAGCTGGCCATTTATGCATGGGTTTATTTCTGGGCACTATATTCTGTTCCACTGTCCTTAGGCCACTACCGTACTGTTTAATCTACTATAGCTTTGTAATACATTTTGAAATAAAAAAGTGTACTACCTCCAGCTTTGTGTTTCTTTCCCAAGATTGTTTTGGCTATTCAGGATCCTTTGCAGTTCCATGTGAATATTAGAATTATTTCTTTTTCTATTACTTTAAAAAATGCCAGTAGGGGGGCACCTGGGTGGCTCAGTGGGTTAAAGCCTCTGCCTTCGGCTTGGGTCATGATCCCAGGGTCCTGGGATCGAGACCCGCATCAGGCTCTCTGATCGGTGGAGCCTGCTTCCTCCTCTCTCTCTCTGCCTGCGTCTCTGCCTACTGTGATCTCTGTCTGTCAAATAAATAAATAAATCTTAAAAAAAAAAAAATGCCAGTAGGGTTTTGATCAGAATTGCACTGAATCTGTAGATGACTTTGGGTATCATGGACATTTTAACAATATTAAGTCTTCTAATCTAGGAACACAGGATGTCTTCACTAATTTGTATCTTCTTTAATTTCTTTCAGCAATGTTTTACAGTTTTTAATGCACAAGTCTTCACCGCCTTGCTTAAGTTCATTCCTATTTTATTCTTATTGATGGTATTTTAAATGAGGTTGTCTTTCCAATTTCATTTTTGGATAGTCCATTGTTAGTGTACAAAAATGCCTCCGATTTTTGTATGTTAATTTTGTATGTTGCAATTTTGCTGATTTTCTTTATTGGTTCTAACAACTTTTTGTGGAGTCTTTAGAGTTTTCTATATATATAAGATCAAGTCATCTGCAAATACAGATGATTTTACTTCTTCCTTTCCAATGTGGATGCGTTTTATTTCCTTTTTTTGCTTAATTGCTCTGGCTAGGACTTCTTTGTTGCTGAGAAGTGGTGAGAGTGGGCATGCTTGCCTTGGTTCTGATTTAAGAGAAAACACATTCAGTCTTTCATCATTAAGTATGATGGTAGGTTTGATGTTTTTCATATAGGGCCTTTATTATGATGAGGCAATTTCTATTTCTAGTATTTTGAATATTTTTATCATGAAAAAGTGTTAAATCTTGTCAAATGCTTTTCTTCCTCAATTCAGATGATCATGTGATATTTATCTTTCATTCTGTTAATGCGGTCTATCACAATTTGTGTAGGCTGAACCATCCTTCCTGGCAGGGATAAATCTCACATGGTATGATCTTTTCAATACATGCTTCAAGTTGGTTGCTAGTATTTTGTTGAGAATTTTTGCCCCTATACTCATCAGGGATATTGACTTGTAGTTTTCTTTGCTTGTAGTGTCTTTGGTTTTGGTGTCAGGATAGTACGGACCTCATAAAATGAATTGGAAAGTGGTCCCACCTTTATAGTTTTTTGGAAGATTCAAAAGTCTTCAATAATCTCTTACTATTAATCTTCCTTAGATCTTTGGCAAAATTCATCAGTGAAACCACCCAGTCCTGATCTTTTCTTTGTTGGGTTTTTGAATACTGCTTCAATCTCTTTACTATTTTTTGTTCTATTCAGATTTTCTTTTTCTCACTGGTTCAGTCTTGGTAGGTTGTATATTCCTAAATATTTATCCATTTCTTCAAGGTTATCCAATTGTTGGTATATGACTGCTCATAGTGGTCTTTTATGACCCCCTCAACCCCTTCACTGTAGCATCAGTTGTTATTTTTCTTCTTTTGTTTCTGATCTTATTTGAATCTACTTTTTTCCCTAGTCTAGCTAAATGTTTGTCAATTATATCTTTAAAAAAAAAATTCAGGCTTTCAGGAAAGATGGCAGAAGAAGAGGATCCTAGGTTCACCTTGTCCCACAGATACGCCTAGATAACACACACATCACTGTAAATAACTTAGAAAATGACCCAAAGCCTAGCAGAACAGACTCTACACAGTTAAATATAAAAGAAGAGGCCATATTGAAGAGGGTAGTAAGGGTGGAGACATGGTCAGGAACCAAACTGACTCACAGGACTAAGGGAAGGAAGGATGCTGTTGGCACAGAGAGGGGAGAGGAGCATCAGGCACCCCAGGCATGTCGGAACCACACTGAGAAGATGAATCCCTATTGGGCTTTGAAAACCAGAGGGGCCTAATTTCACAAGTTCTTATAATCAGTGGAGCATAACACTTTGAACTTTAAAAACCAAGTAGCTCAGCTCTGGGAGAGCTGGACGGCAATAGGAAACTGAGTCCCCACACTTAAAGAGGCAGCACAACAAACAGTCCCACTGAGGTACAGCATAGAAACACAGTTTGAAAAAAAACCTGGGGTATACGGGAAGGAGATTTATTTACTAATGTCAGAGCAGGTGCTGGAGGGGTAGGGATCTTTGTAAGATTCTACAAGAACAAAAGAGTTGGTGGGCACCATTTTCCTCTTCAAACCCCTCCCTCCCCCCCAGCCCAATCTAGATACACAGACACCTGCAGGAACCAGCACAGAGCAAACACCCTCTGCCTAGTTTAAAAATAGTGCACCCCAACCCGCATTCTCCTGCAGATGCTCCCCCTCTATCCCAGGCTAGGCAGTACACCCCACAGGCCTGTCCCCCCAAAATGTCCGTCGCAGGAGTCCATTCAAAGCAGTGCCACTAGCCTGACAGTGTGCAAGCAGACCTGACAAGGGCCAACACTGCTCCAAACTGACTCCTTCCCTGGAGAGAGGGAAAGATAACCACACACACTAGCCTGACTGTGACACTAGCAGTGGATTGGGGGTAGGTATCTGTCTGACTGCAGTCCTTGCTCACCAATGAAAGCTTCTCATGGCACAACACAGGCAGAACACTCTGAAGTTTGGTGCTACTCCAGCTTTGGCAAAAGCCCGGTCTGACACAAATCAAGCCCAGGGTGGCCTGAGACCGGCCCATTAACAACACAGGAATCAAACTGTGCCCACAACAGGCAAGGAGAGCCACTGCAGATGACTGGACTGAAGGCAAATGTGGCTCAGCCATAATAGCAGTGTACACACAACACACATACAAGACACCCCTGAAAGACCAGGTTCTGGTGTACAGGGGCATGGCACAAAAGAGGTCCACAGGACCTCTTCTTCATAAGGACACTAATTTCAAGAATAAGAGACATAGCTGACTTTCCTAAAACATAGAAATAGACACAGAGAGTT
The DNA here is from genome assembly GCF_963455335.1 of Martes martes. Lineage (NCBI taxonomy): Eukaryota > Metazoa > Chordata > Mammalia > Carnivora > Mustelidae > Martes > Martes martes. The sequence continues at coordinate 68,996,488 of NC_137895.1, forward strand.
AGACAAAATGAGGAAATCACAGCAAGACAGCTACACAAAACAGAGATAAATAATATACCTGTTAGAAAATTTAAAGTAATGGTAATAAAGATATTCAAGGGACTGAAGAAAAGACTGGAGGATCTCAGTGAGACCCTCAACAAAGAGATAGAAAACATAAAAAAGAACAAATCAGAGATGTATAACTCAATAACTGAAATTTAAAATATAGTAGAGAAAGAATGGATCAGTGACCTGGAGGACAAAGTAGTGGAAAGCAATCTAGCTGAACAGGAGAAAGAAAAAGAAATAATAACAAATTAAAATAGATTAAGGGAAAACAATGACATGATCAAGCATAACAACATTCATGTTATAGGGATCCCAGAAGAAAAAAGAAAGCAGAGGAGGAAAAAAAAAAAAATATATATATATATATATTTTATATATACTTATATATATATATATTTATATATATATATATTTTTTTTATTTATATAGAAATAATAGCTGAAAACTTTTGAAGAAGGAAACACAAATCTAGATCCACCAGGCACAGGAAACCCCAAACAAAATCAACCCAAGCAGATCCACACCAAGACACATAGTAATTAACATGGCAAAAAAATATAAATAAATAAAATCTTTAAAAAAAATGGCAAAAACTAGTGACAAAGAGAGAATTTTAAAAACGGCAAAAGAAACAGTTGCATACAAGGGAAGCCCAATAAGGCTATCAGCTGATGTTTGAGCAGAAAACTTGACAGGCTAGAGGGTGTAGAATGATACGTTCAAAGTGCTGAAAGAAAAAACCTGCAACCAAGAATGTTCTATCCTTCAAGGCTATCACTCAGAATAGAAGGAGAGATAAAGAGTATCCCAGGGGGAAAAAAAAAAAAAGGAACTTATCACCACTAAACCAGCCTGAGAAGAAATGTTAAAGGGCATTCTTTGAGTGGAAAAGAATGACCACAAGCAGGAATAAGAAAAGTAGGATGCACTAAAATTATGTATATCCATAAAAATCAGTCAAGGATTTACAAACACAGGTGTAAAGTATGACATCATATGCATAAATTCTGGGGGGAAAGGAGTAAAAATGTAATGTTTTTAGAATGGGTTCAAACTTAGGCAACCATCGAATTACTTTAGACTGCTATATGCAAAAGACTATATAGATAAACCTAATGGGAACCACAAATCAAAACCTGGTAATAGATATGCAAAAAAAAATAAAGAGAAAGGAATCCAAGCATATCACTAAAGAAAGTCAGCAAACTATGATACAAGAGAACAAAAGAAAGGAACAAAACACTACAAAAACTACCATAAAACAAGTAACAATATGGCAATAAATATATGACTATCAACCAATTACTTTGAATGTAAATGGACTAGAGGCTCCAATGAAAAGATATAGGGAGACAGTATGGGTAGAAAATAAGACGCATCTATATGCTGCCTATAGGGGACTCATTTCAGACCTAAAGACACATGCAGACTGAAAGTGAATGGATGGAAAAGCATTAATCATGCAAATGGAAGTAAAAGAAAACCAGAGGAGCAATACTTAGATCAGACAAAATGGATTTTATTTATTTATTTTTTTTGGATTTTATTATTTTTTTTTTTAATTTATTTAAGAGAGAGAGAAAGAGAGCAAGAACAGGGAGAAGGGCAGGGGTGAGGGAGAAGCAGACTCCCCACTGAGCAGGAAGCCTGACTCAGGGCTTCATCCCAGTACCCCGGGGATCATGACCTGAGCTGAAGACAGTCATTTAACCAACTGAGCCACCTAGACACGCCAGACAAAATGGACTTTAAAACAAAGACTGTAACAAGAGACAAAGACATTATGTAATCATAAAACAATTCAACAAGAAGATACAACAATTGTAGATATATATGTACCCATCTTGGGAGCACCCAAATACATAAAGCAGCTATTAACAGATAGAAAATAAATAACTGAAAGCAGCACAATAGTAAGAGACTTTAATATTCCACTGACATGGAAGGATAGATCATCCAAACAGAAAAATCAATAAGGAAAAATGGCTTTGAGTGACACATTGGACCAGATGGCTTTAACAGATATATTCAGAACATTTCATCCTAAAACAGTGGAATACACATTCAAGTGCACATAGAACATTCTCCAAAATAGGTCACATATTAGGCCACAAAACAAGCCTCAATAAATTTAAAAAAATATATATATAGGACCTCAAGTTATACCATACATTTTTCCAACCATCGCATTATGAAACTAGAAATCAACAAGTAAAAATCTGGAAAGAACACAAATACACAAAAGTTAAATAACATGATACTAAACAATGAGTGGGTCAACAAAGATATCAAAGGGGAAATAAAAATTATATGGAGACAAATGACAATGGAAACTAATGGTCAAAATCCTTGGGACGCAGCAAAAGCTGATCTAAGAGTGAAGTATACAGAATACAGAGCTACCTTAAGGAGCAAGAAAAATCACAAACAACTTCATCATACACTTAAAGGAGCTAGAAAAAGAAGAGCAAATCCAAAAACCAGTAGAAGAAAGCAATAATACAGATTAGAGCAAAATAAATGAAATGGGAAAAACAATAGAACAGATCAATGAAACCAGGAGCTGGTTCTTTGGAAAGATCAACAAAATCGATAAGGCTTTAGCCAGACTCATCAAAAAGAGAGAAAGAGAGAGAAAGAGGATTCAAATACACAAAACAAGAAATGAAAGAGGAGAAATAACAACATAGAAGTATAAAGGATTTTAAGAAAATATTATGAAAAATTATATGCCAACAAATTGGACAAACTAAAATGGATAAATTCCTGGAAATATAAAACCCCCAAAACTGAATCAGAAAGAAATAGAAAATTTGAACATACCAGTTACCAGCAATGCAATTGCATCTATAATCATAATCATAATAAAACTCCCAACAACCAAAAGTCTAGGATCATATGACTTCATAAGTGAATTTTACTGAACATTTAAAGAAGAGTTTAAAGAAGAGTTCTTACTAGGTATTTATTTATCCAAAGTATACAAAAAAGGCACATGAACCCTAACATTTATAGCTGCATTATCAACAATAGCCAAATTATGGAAAGAGACCAAATGTCCATCAACTGATGGATAAAGAAGATGTGGTATATATTTACAATGGAATATTACTCGTCATCAAAAAGAATAACACCTTGCCATGTGCAACAACGTGGATAGAACTAGAATGTATTTTGCTAAGTGAAATAAGTCAGAGAAAGACAAATATATGATTTCACTGATATGTGGAATTTAACACACAAAACAGATGAACATAGGGGAAGGGAAGGGAAAATGAAATAAGATAAAAACGGAGAGGGGGGCAAACCAGAAGAGACTCTTAAATATAGCAAACTGAGGGTTGCTGGAAGGGAAGTGGGTGATAGGAAGTGGGTGATGGGCATTAGGGAGGACACTTGTTCCTATGAGCACTGGGTGTTATATATAAGTGATTAATCACTGAATTCTACTCAATTCTACTCTTGAAACCAACACTACACTATATGTTAACTAATTTAAATTTAAACTAAAAAAACAAAAATAAAGAAGAGTTGATGCCTACCCTTCTCAAACTATTTTTAAAAAAGTAAAAGAGAAAGGAAAGTTTCTTAAATTCATTCTATGTGGCCAGGATTACCTGATACCAAAAACAGATAAAGACACCATCAAAAACAAAACTACAAGCCAATATCTCTGATGAGCATAGATGCAAAAATCCTCAACCAAATACTATCAAACCAACTTCAACAATACGTTAAGTCATTCACCATGATTGAGTCAGATTTATTACTGGGATGCAAGAAAGATTGAATATTCACCAATCAATCAACATGACACATAATGTCAATGAGAGAAAGGATACAAACTATATGATCATTTCAGTAGATGCAGAAAAAGCATTTGACAAAGTACAACATCCATTCACGACACAAACCTTCAACAAAGTAGGTTTAGAGGGAACATATTTCAACTAATAAATGCCATTTTGAAAAGCCCACTGCTAACATCATACTCAATGGTGAAAAACAGAGTTTTCCCCCTAAGATCAGTAATAAGTGAAGGATGTCCACTCTCACCACTTCTATTCAACATAGTACTGGGAGTCCTAGTCACAGCAATCAGGAAAAAAAAAAAAAAAAAGAAAAGAAAAGAAATAAAGGGCATCCAAATTGATAAGAAAGAAATAAAACTATCACTATTTGCAGATGATATGGTACCATATATAAAAAACTCTAGAGACTCCACCAATGAATTCAGTAAAGTTACAGAATATAAAATCAGGGATACCTGGGTGGCTCAGTGGTTTAAAGCCTCTGCCTTCAGCTCAAGACGTGATCCCAGGGTCCTGGGATCGAGCCCTGCATGGGGCTCTCTGCTCAGCAGGGAGCCTGCTTCCCTTCCTCTCTCTCTGCCTGCCTCTCTGCCTACTTGTGATCTCTGTCAAATAAATAAATAAAATCTTTTAAAAAAGAATATAAAATCAATACACAGGAATTGTCTGTGTTTCTATATACTAATAATGTAACAGAAACAGAAATCAAGAAAACAATCTCGGGGCACCTGGATGGCTCAGTGGGTTAAGCCTCTGCCTTTGGCTCAGGTCATGATCTCAGGTCCTGGGATCGAGTAGCACATAGGGCTCTCTGTTCAGCATGGAGCCTGCTCTCCCCCCCGCCCCCGCCTCTGCCTGCCTCTCTGCCTACTCGTGATCTCTCTCTGTGTCAAATGAATAAATAATAATAATAAAAAATCTTTAAAAAAAAAAGAAAAAAGAAAACAATCTCATTTATAATTGCACCAAAAATGACAAAATACCTAAGAATAAACGTAACAAAGGAGGTGAAATAACTGTACATTGAGAACTATAAAACACTATTGAAAGAAACTGAGGACAAAACAAACAGAAAGAAAGCCCACGCTCATGGATTAGGAGAACAAATATTGTTAAAATGTCCATGTTACCCAAAGCAATCTACAGATTTAATAAAATCTCTATCAAAATACCAGTATTTTTCGGGGCGCCTGGGTGGCTCAGTAGGTTGAAGCCTCTGCCTTCGTCTTGGGTCATGGTCTCAGGGTCCTGGGATTGAGCCCCGCATCAGGCTCTCTGCTCAGCGGGGAACCTGCTTCCTCCTCTCTCTCTGCCTGCCTCTCTGCCTACTTGTAATCTCTATCAAATAAATAAAACCTTTAAAAAAAAAAAACCAGTATTTTTCATATAACTAAAACAAATAACCCCAAAGTATATAAGAAACCACAAAAGACCCTAAATAGCGAAAGAAATCCTGAAAAAAAGGAGCAAAATTAGTGGTATCACAATCCCAGATTTCAACATATACTACAAAGCTGTAGTAATCAAAACAGTATGGTGTCAGCACAAAAAGAAAGACACATCAATAGAACAGAATATAGAGCCCAGAAAAAAACCCACGCTTATATGGTCAATTAATCTATGACAAAGGAGGCAAGAATATGCAACAGGAGAACACAGTCTCTTCAACAAATGGTGTTGGAGAACACTGGTGTTAGACAGCTACATGCAAAAGAATGAAACTATGGGGCACCTGGGTGGCTCAGGTGGTTAAGTGACTGACTCTTGATTTTGGCTTAGGTCGTGATCTCAGAGTTGTGGGAACAAGCCCTGCGTTGGGCTCTGTGCTCAGCAAAGAGCCTGCTTGTCCCTCTCCATCTGCTCTCCCCACCACTTGTGCTCTTTCTCATGAATGAATGAATGCATGAAACAAATTGGACCACTTTCTTACACTGCACAAAAATAAACTCGAAATGGATTAAAGACCTAAGTGTGAGACCCAAAACTGTAACCATCCCAGAAGACAGCACAGGAAGCAATTTCTCTGATATCAGCTACAGCAATATTTTTCTAGATCTGTCTCCTGAGGCAAGGGAAATAAAAGCAAAAATAAACTTTTGGGAGTATATCAAAATAAAAACCTGCACAACAAAGAAAAATAATCAACAAAACTAAAAGACAAATTATGGAACCAGAAAGATCTGCAAATGACATATCCAATAAAGGGGTAGTATCCAAAATACATGAGGAACTTACAGTGCTCACTTTGGCAACACATACACAAAATAAAGAACTTATAAAACACTCCAAAAGAAATAATCCAATTAAAAAATGGGCAGAAGACATGAACAAACATCTCTCCAAAGACATACAGATGGCCAACAGATGCATGACAAGATGCTCAACATCATTCATCATGAGAAAGATGTAAATCCAAGCCACAGTGAGATACCACTTCACATCTGTCAAAATGGCTAAAATCAAAAACACAAGAAACAAGAAATGTTGTCAAGAATGTGGAGAAAAAGGAATCTTTGTGCACTGTTGGTAAGAATGCAGCCACTGTGGAAAATAGGATGGAGATTCCACAAAATGTTAAAAATATAATTACTATATGATCCAATAATTCCACTACTGGGTATTTACACAAAGAATACAAGAATGTTAATTTGAAAAGGTACATGCACCCTGGTGTTTATTGTAACATTATTTACAGTAGCCAAGTTAGGAAGCAACCTAACTGATTGATGAATGGATAAAGATGATGTGGGAATAGTATGTGTAAGAGTGCACATGTGTGTGTGTGTCTGATGGAATATTACTTAGCCATAAAAAATAAAATCTTGCCATTTGCAGTAACATGGATGAATCTAGATGGTGTAATGCTAAAGTGATATAAGTCCATCAGAGAAAAACAAATGCCACTTATATATGGAATTTATGAAACAAAACAAATGAACAAAGGAAAAAGAGACAAACACATCCTAAAATATGTTCTTAAATATGGAGAACTAATGATTACCAGGGGTGAGTGGGGGGAATGGGTGAAATAAACAGATTACAAACACACACATCATGGTGAGAACTGATAAATGAATAGAATTATTGAATCACTATATTGTATACCTAAAGCTAATATAATATTGTATGTTAACTATACTGGAATTAAAACTATAAAGATATATAATGGTTAATAATATGTTAAACAAAATTTTCTAATTTAAAAAAACAACTTAATTTTACTGATTTTTTTTAAGTTTTTCTATTCTCTATTTCTCCTTTATTATTTCCTTCTGTGTGCTAATTTTGCAATTTGTTCTTTTTCTGGTTTCTTGAGCTACAATGTTTGTTAATTTGAGATCTTCCCTTTTTTTGATGTAGGCATTTGTCACTGTTAACTTCTCTCTCAGTATTGCTTTTGCTGCATGCCATTGGTTTTGGTATGTTCCTCTCAGTTTTGTCTCAGGATATTTTCTAATTTCCCTTTTAATTTCTTCTCTATGGTTTTTCAGCAGTGTGTTAATTTCTAAGTATTTGTGAATTTTCCAGTTTTCCATCTGCTATTGATTTTTAGTTCTATTCCATTGTGATTAAAAAAAATACTTAGTATGGGGGACGCCTGGGTGGCTCAGTGGGTTAAAGCCTCTGCCTTCGGCTCGGGTCATGATCTCAGGGTTCTGGGATCGAGCCCCACATCGGGCTCTCTGCTCAGCGGGGAGCCTGCTTCCCTTCCTCTCTCTCTCTGCCTGCCTCTCTGTCTACTTGTGATCTTTGTCAAATAAATAAAATCCTTTAAAAAAAAAAAAAAGGAAAAAAAATACTTAGTATGATTTCTATCTTCTTAAATTTGTTAAAACTTGTTTTGTGACCTAACATGATCCTGGAGAATGTTCCATGTGCACTTGAGAAAAATATAATTCTGTAGCTACAAGGTAGAATGTTCTGTATGTGTCTATTAGGTCCATCTGGTCTATAGTATTCCAGTGTTCCAGCGTATTGTTTCCTTATTGACCTTATGTCTCGATGTTCTATCCATTATTGAAAGTCATATACTGAAGTCTCCTACTATTAGATTGTTATTTCTTCCTTCTAGTCTGTCAGTGTACGCTTTATATATTTAGGTACTCTGATATTGAGTGCATATGTATTTATAATCAGATCTTCCTAGTGAACTGGGCCTTTTATCCCTGTATAATGTCCTTTTGCCTCTTGTGACAATTTTTGATTTGAAGTCTATTTTCCTCTGATATAGGTATACCCACCCTGGCTCTCTTTTGGTTAGTATTTGCCTGGAACAGCTTTTTGCCTCCCTTCACTTTCAGTCTATGCATGTCCTTAAATCTGAAGTGAGTCTCTTGTAGACAGCATATAGTTGGTTCTTGTTTTTTAATCCATTGAGCCATTCTATGTCTTTTGATTAGAAAGTTTTATCTATTTACATTTAAAGTAATTGATAGAGAGGGATTTACTCTGGCCATTTTTTTCATTGTTTTCTGTCTGTCCTATTGTCCTTTTGTTTCTCTTTCCACCCTTCTTGTTTTCTTCCATGTTTCTTTTAATTAACATTTTTGACTCATTTTTCTTTTGTGTATCTCTATATGTATTTTCTTCATGGTTACCATGGGGCTTACATAAAACTTAAGTCTATTTTAAAGCTGATAACAATTTAACTTCAATCACATACAATAACTACACTTTTACTTCTCCACTCCTTCCACTTTTTTATTGATGTCACAATTTACAACTTAGTATATAGTGTATCTTAACATGTTTTTAATAACAAACATATAATTTTTAAACTTTTATCCTAAATTAAAAGTGATTTGCCCACCATTTTTTTTTCAATCAATGAATATTTATTATCTCATTTTGTTTCTGGGTTGTCAGGAATCCAGAAGTGACTTGCTGGGAGGTTCTGACCAGGGTCTCTCAAGCCCAACACTCTTATAGTATTACAGTATTCTGTATTTGTTTATATATTTACCTTTACTAGCAAATTTTATACCTTAATATGTTTTCGTACTGTTGTTTAAAACCCTTTTGTTTCAACTTGAACTTCCTTTAGCAATTCTACTAAGGCAGGTCTAGCGGTAGTGAACTCTTTCAGCTTTTGCTTATATGGGAAAGTCTTTATATCACCATGATTTACAGTTTGCTGAAAATAGTGTTCTTGGCTGGTAGTCTTTTGCTTTTAGGACTTTGAATTTATCATCCCACTTTCTCCTGAATTACAAGGTTTCTGCTGAGAAATCCACTGATAGTCTCATGGTCCTTCCCTTGTACACCACAAAATTTCTCTTGCTATTTTCAAAATTCTTCATTTTTTGACTTTATTTTTGTTTTTTTTTTTAAGGTTTTATTTGTTTGAGAGTAAGAAAGCTACAGAGAGAACACAAGCCAGGGGCAAGTGCTCACCTGGACTCAGGTTACACCGGTTCACCTAGGCTATTGAAATAGCTTCAGGATGCCTGGGTGGCTCACTTAGTTAAGGGTTTGCCTTCAGCTCAGGTCACGATCCCAAGGTCCTGGGATTGAACCTCACATCACACAGGGCTCCCTGCTCAATGGGGAGCCTGTTTCTCCCTCTGCCTGCTTCTCCTGCCTGCTACTCCCCCTGCTTGTGCTCTTCTCTCTGTCAAATAAATAAAATCTTAAAAAAAAAAAAGTTTCTAACTCAGTGGCTTTTTTTGACCATGACCCAGCAAATATTTTATATTTCAACCAGGTACACACACACACACACACACACACACACACACAGAGCTGAATATTTTTATGAAATATTACTCTTACTATATGAAATACACTTTGATATTTTATATTTATTTTTTAAAATGATTTGTAACCTGGTAAATTGATTTCAGGATCTCTAATTGGTGATCTGTTATTGAAGAAACTCTTCTCACTGGTGTCATTGTTTGCACTTTCTCCCTCTATAGACAATCCTCTACCAGCAGCTAGAATAATTTTTCAAAATATGTCATGTTACTTCCCTGTTTATAACCCTTTGATTGCTTCCCATCTACTCAGAATAAAATCCCAATCCTGGGCACCTGGGTGGCTCAGTGGGTTAAGCCTCTGCCTTCGGCTCTGGTCATGATCTCAGGGTCCTGGGATCGAGTCCCGATCGGGCTCTCTGCTTCCTCCTTTCTCTCTCTGCCTGCCTCTCTGCCTACTTGTGATCTCTGTCAAATAAATAAAATCAAATCTTCTTAAAAAATAAAATCCCAATCTCTAAGCATGAACTGCGAGGCAGTGACTCTAACACCTACCTATATCTCTAACTTCATCCACTACCACGGCCTAGCACTCACTCCACCCCAGCCACGCTGCCCTCTTGCAGCTGCTCAAGTATACCAAATTGCTTAAAGCCTCAGGGCCTTTGCACTTGCTAATTCCACTGGCTAGAACCCTTCCCAGATCATCTTTTAGCTCACTCTCTCACTTCATTCATAGGCCTTTCCAGGTCATTTTTCCTAAAACTAGCTTTCTGCCCCATCATTCTTGATCTTCTTATCCTCCTTTAATTTTTATATCACTTAACATTCCCTGGCATTATATTATGTACTTATATGTTAATTTGTTTACTATTTATGTCCCTTCATAGATACTAGTTTCATGGATGTGGAGATTTTGGTCTCATTTAATTTTCTAGTCCTAGGAGGAAAAAACTAGCAAAGAGCTGGGACTTGAATGTTGCACGAATGACATTTTTTTCCTCACTGAGACCTTCAAGAGCAGTTTTTTCTTTCACTGCCTCTCCTTGACTTAACTCAATTCTTCCCATTCCTTAGCACTGGAGCCTATTTATCTTGCAACAGAATGAAAGCCTTCTTCTCAGCAAACAGCCCCTAAAAGTTTAATAAATATTTCCTACCTCATCTAAATATAGAATTATTATTCTCATACCCAAAAAATTCCATATATTTAGATACATATAGATATATTTTTTAAGTAGGCTCTATACCAGCATGGAGTCCTACATGCTGAACTACAAGCATGTAGAAGGAACTCTGAAGAAGGAACTCTCAACTCTACACAAGGCTTGAACTCATGACCCTGAGGTCAAGACCTGAGCTGCGATGAAGAGTTGGATACTTAACCCACTGAGGCACCCAGGCACCCCGCTCCACTCATATTCCTATTCCTAGTTAAAACTGATAACTAAATCATTTTGTGTGTAGCCACTAAATGGTTTTGTCTGTCTTAAATTATACCTAAAAGGCAGGGGCTCAACCATCCTTACAGTGATGAGTGGTATTTTGCCCAATGCCAGGTTCCGAGAATATTTTTAATGAATATTTTATTCAGTTTTAACAAGCAGATGGTGGGGGATTAATAGTTGAAAGAACACAGGTTTTGAAGTTGCACAGATCTAGGGCTGCTCCCAGCTGTCACTTAATCTCTCTTGGGTAACCCTGGGTGAGTCACTGAACCTCTCTGGAGATAAAAGTATGTCAAATTTTTAGCACTACCTCCAACACAGTGAGCTCTCAACAAATTGCACCTACTGTTACTTAATTGGGTGCTTGTGTGTCTTGTAGAATACAGAAGATTCACTTGTTCAGAAACGAGTCTAGTGCAGGCTCCCCTCCAAATATTTCCTTGTTGCTAACTAGAAGCATTTCAACGCTCCCTTTTGTGGAGATGGTATCCATAGGAAACGGCATATCCACTTAACCCACACCTTTACCACTATGGGGAAGTCTAGGCTCCCTGCTTCTTAGGGAAAGCTGAAGATCATGTTCTTGAGAGTTCCTTCTGGTATTAACCCGTCTCTGGTATCCAGTTTTCTTATTGGGGGGGGGGTAATAAAATAGTTTCTTCTGGATTTCTTCAAGCAACTTTTGTTTCTAACTACATCTTTAAATTCTTTTTTAAGATTTTATTTATTTACTTGAGAAAGAAAGTGAGAGAGAATGAGAGAACACGAGATGGGGGAAGGGCAGAGGGAGAAACAGATTTTCTGCTGAGCAGGGAGCCTGAAGTGGGACCTGATTCCAGGACTTGACCCTGAGACTCTGGGATCATGACCTGAGCTACAGACACTTAACAGACTGAGCCACCCAGGTGTCCTGATTTTTTTTTTTTTTTTTTTTACTTTAATCAAATTCAATATACACCCATGTTCATTCACTCACCGAAAAAGGATTTCTTAAGTGAATGCTTAGTATGGTCCTAGCAGCTATATAAATAGTGGTCAATAAAAGATAAAATAGCTGTCCTTGTTTAATATGTTGTTTATAGAGTATACAAATTTTAAGAATTTCCCCATAAACATAAGAATTAAGGTTAGAGGAACAGTAAGACAGTAAATTATTTTACATTTAGAATCCTTTATTCTAACTTCTTTTCCTTGAAATTTAATTGACTAGTGCCTAATGCAAGATATTGTATACTGAGGCAGAAAATGAAGCCCAATGGGATAGAAGCCAATAGACTCAGCAAATTCTTCCATTAATAAATCACTTCATATACTTTCCATTAATAACTTTCAGGTCTTGATCAATTCACTTTATATACTTATGCCTCGGGGCACCTGGGTGGCTCAGTGGGTTAAAGCCTCTGCCTTCAGCTCAGGTCATGATCCCAGGGTCCTGAGACTGAGCCCTGCATTGGGCTCTCTGCTCAGCAGGGAGCCTGCTTCCCCCTCTCTCTCTCTCTGCCTGCCTCTCTGCCTACTTGTGATCTCTGTCAAAAAAATGAATAAAAGTCTTTAAAAATAAAAAAAAATTTTATACACTTACGCCTCAGTCCTCTGTAAAATAACAAGATTTTACTAAATGATCTCTAAAGTCCTTTCTGGTTAAAAGAATTCTATATTCTGTAATTCTAACTTCCTTTTTCAGTGAAAGTAACTCATACAGGGTTTCCAGAAATTTTAAAGTTCAGTATTTGCAATTTTGAATATATAAGTCAATTTTACACTATTTCAGAATTCAAAATTATCAGACAAAATGCCTTCTTTGAAAAAGTATCATCTGAAATCAATGTATACAACTTGGAAAAAGTAAACTGAATGCTATATGGTACAATCACAAATGTGTCCTATATATAAAGCATTGGTTTCTTACATATAAATGATCATTACCTGGAAAGAAATTCTTCTCTGAAATAAAAGTATTCCATCCTGAATCTCTTCAAAATCTCTATTAATTTGACAAATTCTTTATCAAGAGATTCTTTGTGGTTTCCCAAGCTGTTCAGCATTGATATGCAAAGATTTAGTTTCTCCTCCATTATATACTTGAATTCCTGCAAGAAAAGTCACAAAAGGAACTCTGCTCTTCCAGTGTTAAATATAAACAAATGACAGGCAAACAAAATGTTATGGTCATCCTGTCTCAATAGTATTCATGGTTAATAAACCCCCAAATTCTAATTGAACAGAAACCAATTCTCAATTGCCCCAAAATTGATTATTCTTTGAACTGATTATCTCATTTTAACAAGTACATATTGGGTACTTATTACTGACTTTTTTTTTTTTTTTAAATATAAGTGGTCCCTGACCATTTATTTCATCAATCATCACAGTTGGTTTAGAATAGGATGAGACAAGGAGGTGCAATAAAAATCAGTATTTGTTTATTAGCATGTTCAAAAGCAACTTTAAAGAAAGGGCTTGTTAAAGGGCTTGATATTAATATTCCAGAGTTCTCAGAGTTTGCTTCTTGCTTTAGCTTAATGTAGGAAGCTGATGGATGTTAGAGGAAGTCAAGAAGTAGAGATAAGTAATGGAAAAATAAAAGAAATTTCTTCATCTACGCTTCCTTTATAACAAAAAAATTACTAAGATCTCATGTTCTGCCAATTTGGGGGATCATAAAATTGTCAGAATTTCAGGAATAACATTCCTTTGCACAATAATCATTTCATCAAATTTAGAAAATTTTAGTAGGTAAAGGAAAAATCCAAGCTTAGACTAACAATTTTCACAGGATTCAAATAAAATACTTTATTAAATCCTTTTTACTGTCTCTTTAATAACACATCACATGTCCTTACTCTCACTTTCTTCCTGACATTCACATACACTTTTACCCTCATATACAACTGCTCTCACCCTCAAGTTCACACACATTATCACGCTCGCCCACACTTATCCTAACCCTCAGTCACATGCACTTACCTTTACCCTCCCCCTTTCATTCTTATTCTAACCCACATGCACACACCCACACGCATCCCCAGACATACCTTCCATAGACATCCACAGACCGAGATAGCAGAAGACTACAATAAAGTCTTAGAAATGGTACTGCATATAGTAAGTGTTACCTATGTTAAGAAAGCAGAATAAAACTGAGGAAAATCACAAAATATGAAACACTTACAGTAAGCTTGTTCTCCCACTTTTCTTTCACAGTTATTTCTGAATCAGTTTCCCACTGTAGAGTGCTACCCATGACGGTTTCAACTGCGGAAACTTCTTCACGCTGAAAAAATTCCACATGTTCAACTAGGAATTCAGGTGAAAGGCATAGGCCATTATATAAGAAGTAATTTAGACCTAAGGTCTATTATATAGACAATGAAGACACCATACAAAATTCCTTTTCATTTATTTTTTTTTAAAGATTTTTTTTTTATTTTATTTATTTGACAGACAGAGATCACAAGTAGGCAGAGAGGCAGGCAGAGAGAGAGGAGGAAGCAGGCTCCCTGTTGAGCAGAGTGCCCGATGCGGGACTCGATCCCAGGACCCTGGGATCATGACCTGAGCCGAAAGCAGAGGCTTTAACCCACTGAGCCACCCAGGTTCCCAAAATTCCTTTTCATTTAATGCCACCCCATGACTCCTTTATCCCAGGATGTCGCCATGTATAAATGCCCATTCTTGTGGCTCCATATACGCTGAATACAGAGAGAATCGTTTTTCAAAACAAAATGTACCCACTTTTATTCCCCTCTCAAATAGTAGGAAACAAGCATTTTTGTGGACTTTGTTTCACTCATTCAACTAAATACTACCTACTGTATGTTAGGCACTGTGAAAAGGACTGGAAATACCAACATGAATATGTTCACTGCATTTTCTGACCATCTTGTTTCCAGTCAAAAGTCAAAATGGAGTAACAGGTACTAGCTTCTAGCCAGAAAGAAATGGTTTACTAGATACCATGTCTTCTCTGATCCTACAGATTAGCCTATAGGAAAAATAAGCCCAAACAATTCATATCTAATGACCAACCTGACTGAGGTTGAACTGACAGAGCCAGAACTAGAAATCAACCTCAAGAAGGTTTTAGAAAAATCTCTTTTCATGGGAGGAGTGATTTGGGTCTCAACAACAGGCCATAGATCAGTTATCTGCAGACATTCCTAGCCAGTGACTCGCCACAGTACATATGTTATACAATTCCAGCTTTTGAAGCATAGCTGTGAATTCTACTCCCTTTTGTTCAAGTTTTCTCAGTAACAGCATTTCTTGGTCCATCATCATATCCAGAGACGACAAACTGATTAAACTGCACTGCCGGGGCGCCTGGGTCGCTCAGTGGGTTAGGCCTCTGCCTTCAGCTCTGGTCATGGTCTCAGGGTCCTGGGATTGAGCCCTGCATCAGGCTCTCTGCTCAGCAGGGAGCCTACTCCCCACCCTCTCTCTGCCTGCCTCTCTGCCTACTTGTCATCTCTGTCAAACAAATACATAAAATCTTTAAAAAATAATAAAAAAATAAACTGCACTGCCACTCAGTTTCATTGTTCTGAAACAATTATTAAAATGTCCACAACTCTGTCATTTAAATAAAGAACAGAATTTTTATTTTACGAAAATGACGCTCATGGGTTAATCTAACTGTCCCCATCGAAGAGTTCTAAGAAGACTTACAAAGTCTTCCTACGTTACCAAACACTGGTTTACATTTTCTCTCTAGGATGGCTGCCACTTAACGTTCATTCTTTTTTTTTTTTTTTTAAGATTTTATTTATTTATTTGACAGACAGAGATCACAAGTAGGCAAAGAGGCAGGCAGAGAGAGAGATGGGGAAGCAGGCTCCTCACTGAGCAGAGAGCCCGATGCAGGGCTCGATCCCAGGACCCTAGGATCATGACCTGAACTGAAGGCAGAGGCTTTAACCCACTGAGCCACTCAGGCACCCCACATTTATTCATTCTTAAGGAAAAACATTTATCCAATAGGTAACATTTACATGTGGTTAGTATAAACTGCTATGGTTTTAATTTTATGAAAATAGGGGAAGATAAAGAAATTCACAGAAAAAAACAACCGTTGGGAAGGTGTTCAATAAATCCCACTGATAATAGATGGTTTCTTTGGTCTCTCCCTTCCTTTCATAAAAGACACTCTCAGATGATGTTTACCAAAGGCGATTTCTTACAGTTCTCTCAAAGCATCCGTCTCCTGTCATACTTTAGATATATGACAACAGCACATTTAACTTCCTTTTTGTTGTCTATTGGAAAACATTTATAGACCTCTTATTTCTAGACTCCAATTAGAAGGCAAACTTCCTAATCCATTAATGGGATAAACCTCAGAGCCAGAACTTCGCCAGCTGCTTAACCCCTGTTTAGAAGTTTAGAACTTCACAGGCTGGCATCTTGACATCATTATTATCTCAGAGGACTGCTGTGGCAGATTTGCCACCATTTCACTGAGTCTGGCAGTTTGGCTTGGTTTCAAAAACACAGTAAGATGATGAGTATTTGAAACAGAATGTCAGGAAAGCACAGCCCTCAGCAGAATGTCCAAGGCTGCCTGAGACAGCTTTAGATGAAGGCAGCATATGTTGACCCAGCATCCTTGGCAGGAGAAATTCAAACAGCATTTGCCCCAAAGACATTTTTCCTCTCCTTTCAAGGTCATATCACAGCTGTCAAGAGGAGGACATTCTGACATATCCATCGTCCACAGACACGGAGAACCCATCAAAATGGTGAAAAGAAAGCAATTTGCTAATAAAGCATTTCCTAACATAACAAGCACAAACTGGGAAGCACAAAGGCATGAAAATGAAAAGGCATGAAAATGAAAAGTATTGGGGGGGATCCCCAACATTTCATTATCACAAAGGCTTTTGATTATTTCCTCCCATGCTGTAAAAAACTGGTTCTACCTAACAAAGATTCAAGTAATAATTCACTTGCATTTTAAAATTAACCAAAACCATGAACATTCTATTTTCTCTTCAGAATGCAATATTCAATGCCGTTACATTGGGCTGCTACAATTACACTTTGGAGCAGAGAGATTTAATGTTATTTCTAAGCATCTTTATTTTTGGCAGATACATTTGCTTTGGAGGTTTAGGAAAATGCTGGAAAATGGTTCATGGAGCTCCATTGTAACCTTTTGGACCCCAGGCTGGGGATCAGCACAGGTACTTTCTCTTAAAATCAAGAATATAAAGATTTCTAAAGTCCAGATTCACTGAACACATGATCTTCAACCTTAGTCTTGATCCTCACTATGGTTTTCAGCCATAACTTGAAAAAGATAAAGGTCTTTCCCCCTCCCCCCCTCCAACCAAAGGCTAAGAGACCTTAGACCTGGATTCTAGAAATAATCAACAGATTCCACAAAATGTCACAGGCACTCTTCAACAAGCTTGGGCCTTCACCTAATAGAGAGCTATTGCATATGGTCTCATTGTTTCAAGCTTTCCATTTGATGATAATTACCTACCTCTGCAGACTGAGCAAGAATGAGTTCACAATGTAAAGATTTTTCTTCTTCAGAGATGATTCTATTACACTCTCCACTAATATTCAACTGGACCCCATTTCTTGAAAAAACAAAAGCAATAGTGTAGTCTGGTTAAATGGGACTCTAAGTCAGCAAAATGGGGTTAATCACTAAACATAGCAGGCCCTCATGTGTGCCAAGGTTTGTAGAAGATACTCAGCAAGAGAGAGAAATGACAGATAGTCTGTCCTCCAGGAGCTACATAGATTAGTGACTGACTCTATGTGATTGCAAACAAGTAGGCCATGCCTTTTTTTTTTTTTTTTTTTTTGAAGACCTGGAGCCAATAATTAAAAATTAAAAAGCTTCACTGAAAATCTAGAGTTCTGGCTTTTCTTTAAAAAATCTTTTCTTTATGGGGCGCCTGGGTGGCTCAGTGGGTTAAAGCCTCTGCCTTCGGCTCAGGTCATGATCCCAGGGTCCTGGGATCGAGCCCCACATCGGGCTCTCTGCTCTGCAGGGAGCCTGCTTCCCCCTCTCTCTCTGCCTGCCTCTCTGCCTACTTGTGATTTCTGTCTGTCAAATAAATAAATTAAAAAATCTTAAAAAAAAAAAAAATAAAAATAAAAATAAAAAATAAAAAAAATAAAATAGTAAAAAAAAAAAAAATAAAAAAAATAAATAAATAAAAAATCTTTTCTTTAAAAAATCTTCTGATTTTTTAAAGAAAAGCCAGAACTCTCTCTCTCTATATATATATATAATATATATATATTTATATATTTATATATATATATTTAAAGGTTTATTTACTTATTTGAGAGAGTGTGAGTGATTGAGCATGCACAAGCAGGGGTGGGGCAGAGGGAGAGGGAAAGAATCTCAAGTAGACTCCCTGCTGAGCTAGAACCCACAACCTCAAGATCATGACCTGATCTGAAATCAAGAGTCACATGCCCAACTGACTGAGCCACCCTGGGCCCCTACACTCTTGATTAGCTGGCCTTCATATGGCTAATTCATTTTTCTCAGTTGTCACTCTCATAAGTATGTGGACTTACCCCAGTGATTTTACTCCCTTTGGGATCTGTGTGGCTTCTGTAGACACCTGGGCTAGCATATTTTGCATATTCAAAACCAAACTATTATAAGGTAATGTGTGTCAAGAGATAGGAACAGCATGTCATGCATGCACTCGAGAGGTTTTCTTAATTTCAAGGTAAGAGAAAAGCAAGGGAGAGTCATAGAAAACTTGAGGAGTTCTATTAGAGAAAAGCAGAGAAAATATCACTTATGAAAGTTCAAAAGAAAAGAATATGGCATGTTCAAAGAATAGTATATAACTCAGCAGGCCAATAATGTGGGATGGAGACACATGAGAGAAGGCTGGTGAGAAGTTGCTCTACTTACATAATAAGTTCCTGTTGCAAATGCTGTAACTCATGAGTCAGTTTGTTTTTATCCCCTCGCAAATTCTGCAATCACATACAGCATTAGGCTATATATTGTACTTAGTGGGGGATTTACATTTCAACAACCCCACCTTGCAAACTTTGAGATTATTATGGTATACCTCTATAATGGTTCCATATTCTATGATGGTTGACTTAAGTTCTTCTATACTTAAATCCTTCTGAAAAGTAGAAGAGAGAATAGCGAATAAATGAGTCTACCAAATCATATTATGTAGACTATTAATCAGGGCCACAGAAGAAGTATAAATGCCCAAAGATGATAAGACCTTCTACCGATATTATTATTTGAAAAGCAAGCCAGTCTGTGTTTATGATTAAAAACACACAGAAAGTATGGGACAGCAAGGCAGCTATACCTAACTTATGCCATTATGCTTGTATTTGTCTGGTTCAATGAAATCAAACTCTGAAGGGTAATTCTTAAGTTCAAGTCAAAATTGTATTTACTACCATGACGCATTTAAGGAAAAAAACTTAGTCTACTTGCAAATGAATTATTAAGACATCCATTTTTATCCAATTCAAGGGATAATCTGTAAAAATCACAGTGTGTAAGTCAATGTCTGACCTATAATTTTATCTCATGACTAGCATGGTACCTGACAAATGGGAAGTGCTCAATCAATACCTTTGAAACGTTGGGCATAAATGCAAAGTGGTGGGGAAACCTGAGTTATGGAGGAGGTGAGCAGCCACCACTACCATAATGTCAATGTATGGAGACAAAGAACATTCACGACAAAGAAAGTTGGTAAAACATTCAGTAACCTCATCAATGTCTACAATTCATATGAATCCTTTGAAACTTGATGACATTCAGAGAAAGGAAAAGAGAAACACGGCTTTTTATTTACTTCCCTGTCTTGGAATGTGGAAGTTCATTAACTTATACTGTGTCCTTCCTATGTCTCTTAAAGCCACCATAACCAGCATCTCTGTAGCCAGAATATTTTGTTATCACATATATAATGATTACAGAATATAAAGATAAGGAGAATGTTATCTATCTACTTACCTACCTATCAAATCAATCAAACTAGGTAGAAAATAATTGGGGAACACATTCTTCTTTTCCCCTAAGATAAATGACTGCACTTATTTGTGTTATTATGACTTAAAACTACATCACCATACCTAGCCAGTAACTGCTAAATTAGCACACTAGTATTTATTATGTAAATGGATGAATACCACCAGAATTTAGAGGTATGGATATGTTAAAACTTATCCAAGGCAGAGAAGTCAGTATTCTTCACTCAGAAGAACAGTTTTGTGAATGTTCTTATATAAAGGAAAGTCTTGCCACAGGATAGTAGGATCAGGTACTTTAATAGGGGTGAAGTTATTCAAATGCATATCCATTATGATTTAGGGAGAGTTAGCAAGTCCCACGGAACTTCATGTGAACGAATGGTACCAACCTCTCGCAAGCTTGCATCTTTATTAAGCAAAGTGTTCTCATATGTATGTAACTGCATCTGAAAAGACACAAATTTAGGGAAGGCCATTGGGACATTGCTTTGGTGAAATATAATACCACGAAATCATTCCAATAGGGAGACATATTTCTCAAGCACCTTTAATGGGCACGCGTTTCCTACTTTATAAACAACTTCCTCATCAGCCTCCCAACAACCCGAGAGGCCAAGGTTGTTGGCCTCACTTTACCAGTGAGGAAATCAAAGCTCAGCACTATTAGGAGACTTGCCCAATGTCACACACAGTAAGGGTCAGACCTGAGGGTAGAATATGAATCTTCAGCTCTAGCCAAGTGCCCGTCCCACGGTTCTACCCTTCATATAACAAGAAGACCAACTGAATCTTTTTTTCTTTTTCCAAAAATGAAAGTGTGATAGGATATGAACACAGAGTCCATGTGAACATATAAGAAGACTCTTCCTCTTGGATAACAAGTACTGTAGAAACCCACAGATTATCTTGCCAAAATCTAATTAGCCAGATTGCAAGGAAAAAAAAATACTCTTCCTCTTTTAAAAACATAGCTTAAGGGGCGCCTGGGTGGCTCAGTGGGTTAAGCCTCTGCCTTCGGCCCAGGTCATGATCTCAGGGTCCTGGGATCGAGCCCCGCATCGGGCTCTCTGCTCAGCGGGGAGCCTGCTTCCCCCTCTCTCTCTGCCTGCCTCTCTGTCTACTTGTCATATCTCTCTCTCAAATAAATAAAAAAAAAAAACATAGCTTAAAAATGTTCAAGATGTGTTTGTTTGTTTTAGCAAAGTAAGTATTAGAATATATCAGTTTATTCAAACCAAAAGCAAGCTTGTTGGCAAAGGCTTCTAAATATTATATATAGGGCGCCTGTGTGGCTCAGTAGTTAAGCGTCTGCCTTTGGCTCAGGTCATGATCCCAGGGTCCTGGGATCGAGTCCCTCATCGGGCTCCCTGCTCAGCGGGGAGCCTGCTTTTCCCACTCCTACTCTCCCTGCTTGTGTTCCTTCTCTCTGTCAAATAAATAAATTAAATCTTTTAAAAAATTACATATATATATAATATATTTATATAGTTGAATTGAAAACCTAGAAAAATAATCAGCATAGTCAGAAGTAGAATCATCATAAAATCATACATATTTGATATCCCTTTATAGTTCTAAAGGTTTTTTCACATAATCATTCCATTTGAGTTTCTACCAATCTTTGGGATTAGGTAGAAAATATCACAGCCATTTAGTAGATGAGATAATTGAGACTTAGAGAGGTTAACTACTTGTTTGAGGTCATAAAGATTTTAAGTAGAGAGGACAGGATTTGAACCCAAGTCTTCTGACTCTTTCTACTACTTGTTCATGGCAGTTGTTTTCCAGAAAGAGTTATTCCTAGAATAAAATTAATTTGAATGTCTAAACTATGAAATATGTATATATGTCCTAATATATGCATATGTATATACACACATACACACCTAGGTATCTGCTAGGAAACTTGAAAACTCCACATACATACATGAAATTTAAGTACATCATTTCACACATACACTACAACAAAAAGTATTACTCAAATAAACTATTAGATAATAAGTATGACAAAAATTCCTAAATTTATTAATATTCTTTAGTTTCCTAATAAGAATGTATGGAATATATAACAAAAATATACACTAAATATAGACTTTTTAGATGCAATATGGTTAAAAAATCATTTTTGTAGGCTATCATCCCTTAATTCAATGAAGGACAAATGTTTTCTTCCCCAAGCTCTCATTTTCTGCATTAAGAAGTCATAACAGCTGAATCTTTGCTGATTAAGGGATTTATAAAACCAGATACTCTTATATTAGAAATTGCCACTGTAATAAAAAATATAAATAGTAACAAGTGTTGGCAAGGATGTAGAGGGATCTGAGCCTTCATGCATAGCTGGTGGAAATGTAAAATGGTACCAGGAGAGAGTGTGGAAGTTCCTAAAAAGGCACCTGGAAGCTCAGTCAGTTAAGCATCCAACTCTTGATTTTGGCTCTGGTCATGGTCTAAGGGTTGTGGGGTCAAGTCCTATGTCAGGCTCCTCATTAAGCATGAAGCCTGCTTAGGATTCTCTGTCCATTTTCCTCTTTCCCTCACCCCACTCACATCTGTACACTCTCTCAAAAAAAAAAAGTCAAACATAGAGCTATCATATGACCCAGTAGTTCCACTCCTAAATATACACTTAAAAGAAAATATAGATTGCCACAAAACCATATATACAAATTTCATAGCAGTATTATTCATAACAATCAAAAAGTAGATACAGCCCTAATGCTCATCAACCGGTGAATGGATAAATAAAATGTGGTGTAGCCATACAATGGCATATTATTCAATAATAAAAGGAAATAAGGTATTGATACATGCTATAACATGAATGAACTTTGAAAAACATTATGCTTAGTGAGAGAAACCAATCACAAAAGACCATATAGTGTATATGATTCCATTTATATACAATGTCCAGAACAAGGAAATCTCTATTATAGAGACAAAAAGTCTCTGGAGTGGTTGTCTAGGGTTGATGGGGAATGGGGAATGACTGCTAAAGGGATTCCTTTTGGGATGATAAAAATGTTTTAAAATTGGGGCACCTGGGTGGCTTAGTGGTTTGGGCCTCTGCCTTCAGCTCGGGTCATGGTCTCAGGGTCCTGGGACCGAGTCCCACATTGGGCTCTCTGCTCAGCAGGGATCCTGCTTCCCCCTCTCTCTCTGCCTGCCTCTCTGCCTGCTTGTGATCTCTATCTGTCAAATAAATAAATAAAATCTTTTTAAAAAGGTTTTAAAATTGGTCTTGGTGATAGTTGCATATAAAACCACTGACTTACATACTTTATGTGGATTAATTCAATGGCATGTGTATTATATATCGGTAAAGCCATTACATTAAAAAAAAAGTGTTTTATACACTGTAATTCTGACATTTTAGGAACACACATTTCAACTTTATAATCAAAGGTTATTTTGTCAATGAGTTACATATACCTTCATAAAGTAATATTGGTTTGACAAAAGAAGATATTTTACCAGTATTTGGGAACTGCTTACTTGATGCTCTGTCTCAGTTTTAGACAATTCCTCAATCTTCTTTTCCAATTTATATATATCCATAATGTTCTTAGTATTCTGACATAAAAGAAAATAATATTCTTAGATTTAGAAAAAAAAATAAAAGAACAAAGTTTTTTTTAGGAAGTGGTATTTTCATCATTAACATCACAATCTATTTTAAACTAAGGAACAAAACTTTAGATTTTATCCAAAAGTAACAAGGTCCTTTTAACATGACCATCCAGGAATACTCTTGGAAGCCCCTTCTTATCCTCCGTGGCCCCTTGGCCATGCACACTGCAGTCACATCTTAACCTTCAAACTTGTCACTCCCAACAAGTGTGACCCTTCCATTATTTTAATTGCGAACATTTCATTCTTCAACCACTTCCTCTTTCCAGATTACTTCTTTGAGAGCCAACAAACCTTCAGGCTCCACTGAAGCCTGCTTTGGTCCTACCACCTTCTCATTATCCTTCCCCCTTCCTGTGAACTCAGTCCCCTCCTTCCTACAGCTTAAATTCTTCCATGGTCAATCATTATAATACCTCTCTTCCACTTCCCCTCCATTCCCTGGCTTCCCCCCTGCCTACCTCTTAGTATTTGCTTAAGTTCCGCTTGCCACCCACTCCATGACAGCATCATTCCAGATAAACATTGTTAAAGAAAAATACAAATGAACCAACAGGCCACACATTCAATTCATAATTTTTAACTTCAATGTTGACTGGTGATCATTTCACACAGTCCTAGTCCATTCATGTGGCCACTGACTTAAATTAGGGAATTGCAAATTACACCAACTTCCCCACCCTACTCCACCCCCACATGTCAACTCTAGCTGACCACCTGCTTTGTAAATAAAGTTTTATTAGAACACAACCATGCCTGATTTTTTCATATTGTCTATGGCTGCTTTAATATGGCAATGGCAGAAGTGAGTGGTTACAACAAAGGCCTTTTAGCCAGGCAAGCCTAAAAATATCGACTATCAGATCCTTTACAGAAACTTTACCAACTCCCAGCCCATTTCATCCCTTCTCTCTCCTGGAACTTCCAATACTTCCTCCAACTTCCTCACGATCAGCTGATGACTTCGCTTTTATCTCACAGAGACCTTAGAAACCATCAGAAGAGTACTTCCATATCACCAGAACATATTATAAATACATTTGGATATGCTATAAAGCATTTGCTGATCTAACACTTCTTTCCACCTCCACACTTACTGTCTCAGTCAGCCCCCGGTAAATTTATGCCTGCATGTTACAAGAGCTCGTAATTGGTCTCTCACTTCTTCCCTTGCCCCACTACAGTTGATTTTAAATGCAGCAGCCAGAGTTATCTTGTCAAAATAAAAATTAGATCACATTTCCCCTCAGCTCAAAACTGTCCAACGGCTCCCATCTCAGTCAGTGGAAACAGCCAGAGTCCATGCACTGTCTAGATGAGATGCTGTCGGTCTGGTTCCCTGAAGCTCTACTTCTTGTGCTTGGCACCTCTGCTCCTGCCACACATGCCTCACTGTCCCTCAGAAAGAGCAGGAAGGCTAAACCTGAGGGCTTACAGCTTAGTTTCCTCTGCCTGGAACACTCCTTCACTGATAAACTTCCTTTTGTTCTGATCAAATGACTAACTTCCTAGGGCTACTTTTCCTAACCACTCTAGTTTAAATTGCACTGTCCCACAATTCTGTTTTCTGTTTTTCTTTCCTCCATAGCACTCATCACCACCTAACATGCTAGTTCCTCATGGGCCTTTCTACGTAAGCTTATATCCTCAATATCTAGAAGAGCGCCTGGCTCACGAAGGTCTCCCAATTGAGTATGTGGTGAACGAATGAATCAATGAATGAAAGAAACTATCCAAGCTATTGTGCTGTTACTCTTCATGGTGCATCAGATCTTAATCCCCTAAAGGAACCTCAGCTATTAGTGATATTTATGTGCTTTTTCTAATGCAAGTTAACAGTTGCAGTGCTCTCATGGTGAAGGGTTCCACATGTTCCTCCTTCTACCTCAGTTCTGTGTAATTTTTTGACACTAGTCAATCATCTTAAATACAAGGAGAAAAATATCTTACACTGAGAGCTTAACTGCAAGGCACTAGTTTGATGAAAACCTGGTCTTGTTGCTACACCACGTTTAACTCTAATGCAGAGTTTCTTGCCAATCTTTTAATTGTTCCTTTCCAACCCACTGTAAGAGTTCTCTAATGTCCAGTTGGCTCATACACTATCACAGACTGTTCATCACAGCTTAATAAATACCCCTGATAGGGACGCCTGGGTGGCTCAGTTGGTTAAGCGGCTGCCTTCGGTTCAGGTCATGATCCCAGCGTCCTGGGATCGAGTCCCACATCGGGCTCCTTGCTCAGCAGGGAGCCTGCATCTCCCTCTGCCTCTGCCTGCCACTCTGCCTGCCTGTGCTTGTTCGCTCTCTCTCCCTCTCTCTCTCTGACAAATAAATAAATAAAATCTTTAAATACCCCTGATAAGCTTATATAAAGCCCAAATTAAAACTACATAAACTTGACATTAAAAAGGTAGTTAGGGGTGCCTGGGTGGCTCAGTGGGTTAAAGCCTGTGCCTTCAGCTCAGGTCATGATCCCAGGGTCCTGGGATCGAGCCCTGTGTCGGGCTCTCTGCTCGGCAGGGAGACTGCTTTCCCCCTCTCTCTCTCTGCCTGCCTCTGCCTACTTATGATCTCTGTCAAATAAATAAATAAAATCTTTTTTAAAAAAATAAATAAATAAAAAATAAAAAGGTACTTAGAATTTTCCTCCAAAATAGTAGCTTACAAGTAGCTCTATTACCTGTTACTTCAATGTTTTAACACTGTTGCCTTAAAAACTTAAGGCACCGAATTATTTTTTTTAGACATTTTACTAATATTTCCTAACGCATATGAAGTACAGTATGATTCACCAAATGGTTTCACATGCATTATCTTAATCTCCAGAGTAACTGTAGGGAATAGGTATTATTAACCCCAAAAAGATAACTGGTTTTTCCAAAGTCAGACTTTCAGACCCTGTGACTGGGTCTTAGACTCAAGACTTTTCCCAGCAGTAGAATAATAATGGAAAATTAATAATGTCTACATTTTCCTTCTTGATTTATATTTATACAGGTTAATTTCACTTTATCTTAAATCTGAATTTCTTAAACCCCATTCTTCCATGGATAATTACAAAGGTAATAATGCACTTCTTTTCAGACATGAAAGTCCTATCCACTCTTCTTCACTTGTAATTTGAAAAAGCAACGTGGTCTTTGGTTCATAGGAGCCTGCATATTCACATGATTTCTAATTAATCCAGAGTCAGAACTCATGCCTGTACGATTTCCATATGTTTATCTGTACCTGTGTTTAACAATTCGAGCATACCTCTTCTTGGAGAATCCGAATCTTAAGAATCAGAGCCCGGTTTTCTGTCTCCTGATTAAGAGGAAGGAATTAAAAAGTATTTAGAAGTTTATGAAAATATCGCATATCTACCTCGAAGGCTACTGACATTCTTTCTCGACTTTAAACGTGGTATTGACATGACACAAGGAAGCTTAGTCTGGAAATATTCTCAGTATGAAGCTAAGCCTTTGGCTTCTAGTTTCTTGGGATTTCTAAGAATTCACTCTTCTCCTTGACTCAATCTGACAGGGAGGGAAAGAGGAAAAACAAAAAAGGAATAGCTTGGCTTCTTTCCCTGCTACTTTCCCACTGTCCACTTACCACGGGTAGTATGAATTCATCTATTACGTGGTTTGCCTAAAGTTACTCAGCCGTCGCAGTCAGGACCCGGATGCCTGCAGTCTGACTCGAAGGAGTGGCTACTCATTCATTTCTCAACATTTCCTCCACAGGCAAGTTCCTCTGTGGTCCCAAATTGAGTCTTCCCTGTACTGCATTCAGAGACATGCAGTCTTCTGACACTTAAGGAGTCTAGTCCCTCCTAGTCTAGCGTGAGTAGCACCTTGTGCTACTGAGGCAAGAGCTAAACTAATCTGTGTTCGTTGTGGGAATGCCTTAGGGCTGGAGTTCCAGTCTCTTGGTCCTTACAGATCTAAGAAAGAACTAGTCTGAATGACTGTCATCTGACCCCACCATTGTTAGCAATGCTAGAATACTGCTGGAATATATCAGGATTTGGAAGATTATTACTAAGGCTCTAGATAAGAGTTTAACATTCTCAATTAAAAAACAACTACTTTTTTGTCAGTAAAGCTTAGTCTAAATAATATTTTGCTCTAAAAATTTCAAGCCTGGGGCGCCTGAGTGGCTCAGTGGGTTAAGCCTCTGCCTTCGGCTCAGGTCATGATTTCAGGGTCCTGGGATCGAGCCCCGCATCAGGCTCTCTGCTCAGAGGGAGCCTGCTTCCTCCTCTCTCTCTGCCTGCCTCTCTGCCTACTTGTGACCTCTGTCAAATAAATAAATAAAATCTTTAAAAAATAATAAAAAATAATAAAAAATAAAAATTTCAAGCCTGTGTTTATTTAGTGTAAGGACTGATTTATAGAGCTCCTTAATAATCTGTAAGTAACAAGATAATGGATTTTTTTTTTTTTTTTAAATTCAAGTGGCTTTTGGTATCAGGTATTTATGAATTCACCTCTCAACTCCAGGAAGCATTCCAGAGATCTTTTAGATCTTCACAAACCACTGTGAATATGACTAATTTGTAAAGAACTTTAATCTTGGCTGAAAAGAAAAAACAGTTTATCCTATTTGCCTTTGCTCTTCTAAGGTATTACCAATTCCTTCATCAGCCCACTGACTTCTGATTTTTGCCTCCAAATAAACCCTCTTGGATTTCAGTTATGTAACCTATGTGCCAAATTCAAAGTACTTGGATGACTTACTAATTGTTTGTTCTGGGCTACAATCATGGTCTTCTGCTCTTCAGAAGCATTCATACCAATTTTCAGTTCCTCCAGCTCTTCTTCTAACAGATTTGTTCTCATAATAGCTTGGTGGGCACTGTGGCAGGAGGCGGGGGTGGGGTGGGGGGCGGGAGAGGGGAGGCAATGAGCAAAACCTCAAATATAACCGTCAAAGATACAAAGTAAAGCCAAGGACTATTTTTGGACCCAAGCTGAAAACCACTAAAGGCTTAAACCAGATGCCAACAATAGTAAAAATATACCCGTGATCTTTCATGGTCCTTAGAAAAGGAAGAGATTTGGGGGAAGTGTGGTGGGGGGAAGAGAGATAGAAGGAAACAAGCATATTCTTGAGGATAAAGATTTGGAGTCTCCCTCTGAAATTCATCATTGGCTTAATCACATGGTTCTCTCCTTCCATTAAGATATAATATTTAGTTAATGTAATTCTATAAATATTATGTAATATTTTTACATAATGTACTGTAATTACATTAATTACATTAGTAATTAATGTAATGTAATTCTACAAATATTAAATAATACCATGTTCCAGGTGCTGTATGCCACAAAGCCTATGATGGTAGCAAGAGACATAATCCTTGCCCTTGTAGGGGTTAAATATTAGTGAAGGAGATGACCACTAAACAAATAAATCATTACAAATAATATCTGTGTATTTTACTTTAGAAGTTTATTATAGCATTGTTTACAATACCAAACAACCTAAATGTCCAACAGCAAAAAACTCTATTAAATGAATTATGGTAATCCATATCATTGAATTGCTTATTTGTATTCCTACTGGAATATAAACTGTTTTCCAAGCAGGAATTCAAAGAAGGTACCATTTTTTTCTTACTCAGGAATTACATTGATCATTCAACAAATGTTCATGGAGCTCCACCTTTGTACCGGGCATTATGTTAGGCCCTGAAGAAGACAAAAGTGAGTCCAATCATGAGAACTCTACCTTCCTAGAATTTATAGACTAGAGGGTAAGCACACCATCATAATTATAATACAGTGTGGTAAGAACCAAGATTAGAGTGAACCCAATTTCTGTAGATACTGTGTAAAAGGCAGGCAGCTCAGATAATGGGAAGGTGCAGAGGAGTGGGGAAAAAGAACAAAGAGAAGCCCACTGAGGGGCTGCAAGCAGTTAGATATTGTGGGAGCCTGGAGTGGAAAATAGGAGTAGAGATAAGCAACAGAAACCCCTCAGGAAGGACTCTGCAAACTGAATTTCATCCTGAAGGTGATAGGGGGTTAATGGAAGTGTTTAAAGCAGGAGCATGATGTGGTCAGACTGGATTTAGGAAGAGCACTCCTGCCCCTGGGACACGAGTTTTGGAAAGGCAGGGAGATGAATCAGGAGGCTGTTGAGGGATCCAGGTGAAAGCTGATGTGTAGTTGAACTAAGTTGTAGATTCATCTAAGACGTAGATATTTTTAAAAATATATTTTAAATATTTTGAATAAATAATAAATAAACCTATTGTGGAATGGAGAAAGGTTAAGGTAAGCAGTTCTTTTTATTTATTTTGAGATAAGCTTGGAGGCTGGACTGGCTGGCCAAAAATTAGGAGGGAAAGAATCCATGGTCAGAATGCTCTGTCTTTGCAGGTTAACTTAGAACTTTTCTGTTCAAAATTTTAGCACCTACATCTGTAACTGCAGGCTTTGTGAGAAACTTGTTGCTTTTTACCTGAAGCTCAGGCATCTCCTCACAATTCATTTTATCAGTACTTGATACTATATGGTATGTCCCCTAGGTCCTTTGTCCTTTTTTATCTTAAGCTAAAGTCCTAACTTTTCTTATCATCTGACATCCTTATCATGTACCCTAAAAGTATATTTTAAACCCAACTTGTCAATGAATCTCTCATAATATAGTTGTCCTTTAAAAAACATGGCATTAGGTGCACCAGCCCGCCCAAAATATCTATGTGTAATTTTTGATTCTCCAAAAACTAAACTACTGATAGCTTATTGTTGACCAGAAGCCTTACCAATAACACAAATAGTTGATTAACACATAGTTCCTATGTTATATGTATTATATACGTATCCTTGCAATAAAGCTAGAGAAAATAAAATGTTATTAAGAAAGTCATAAGAAAAAATGTATTTACAGTACAGTGCTGTATTTATTGAAGAAAATTCACGTGTAAGTGGACCGATACAGATCAAATCTGTTATTCAAGGGTCAATGGTACTTAGCATGGGAATTTGCATAGAGTAAGAGTTCAGCTGAACCCCAGAATTCTTTGGATAGATCCACAGTTGGTCAACAGGCATATTGGTCTTAAATAGGTAGCACTGCTTCGAATGACATAAAGGATATCATTGCTAGAGAAGAACTGACAAACACTGCTGGCGAAAATCTAAAACAGCACATACAGCTGCTTTGGAAACAGTTCGGCCGTTCTTCAGGAGTAAGGCTCTACACAGCAGGTTCACTTCTAGGTAATATACCTAGGAGAACTAAAAGCCTATGTTCACACAAAAACTTGTATACAAATGTTCACAGTAGCAGTATTTATAATAGCCAAAAAATGATAATACCCCCAAATATCCATTCTCTGAAGAATGGGTAGACAAAACTGTACGTCCATACAACAGAACACTATTCAGCCCCAAAAAGGAACGAAGTCGTTCCACATATGCTACATGGAACCTTGACAACATTTTGCTAAGCGAAAGAAACCAGACACAAAGGTCACATATTATATGATCCCATTTCTGTGAAATGGCCAGAACTGGCAAATCCACAGATTAGCGGTTGTCAGGGGCGGAGATGGAGGGAAATGGGGAGTGACTGCTAACAGCTCTGTGTTTCCTTTTTGGAGTGATGAATTAGATCAATGTAACTGGCTGCACAACCTTGTGAATCTACTAAATCTACTAAAAACACTGAATTTTACACCTTAAAAGGGTAAATTTTTATACCATATGGACTATTACCCAATTTAAAAAACAGGCTTTAAAAAAAAAAGAGAGAGAGAGAGAGAGAGAGGAAAGAAGGGAAAGCTCCCAGAATACTCTACCCTTCTCAAAAGTTCACCTTTTTATCTGATGGCGCAATTCAGTACAATCCTTTGATAACTGGCAGTTAGCGTCTTCCAAGGTTTCTAATGCCGATTTAAACTTATTATTTTCCTCCTCCAATTTTTGCTTGTTAGAATGCAGGTCTGCTACATAGCTCATCAAGTCAGACACCTCTCTGTGGGTGAAAGAATGAATGAGAATCATCTCCAACATCTCCAATTCCTCCCTATCAAAATAAGGCATATATCACCGTGCAACTTTCTATTTTATCCCTTTCCATCCTTGTAAGTGTAGTACATTTATACAATAAATATTTATTCAAGTACTGTTACAGTAGCAGAGATTTTTCCAAAATTGCCAAAAATTCAGCATCTGCCAGCTGTGAAGTCAGGTGCCACAGTTTTGTTAACTCTTTTCCACTTTGCTTCTAACACTGGTCTCTGACTACAATGAAGTTTCCATTTCTGCCAGGGTTATGAGAGATTCTGAAATAAATTGACACATTGTTACTCTTTCAGCCAAGGGATCTTGGCAGGTTTTAATAGGCCTTTAACTAGGAAACAATTCCTAGACACTTATGTTTGCAGCCTGTAGTTCACAGTTTAGTATTCATCTTTCCTAATATTTTCTACAGCATGTGAATGTTTATGTTGCTCTCAACCCTGACATTAAATTACAGTCCCTTTGAGAGTCTAGACTGTGTGTTTCACGGAGTCCCAGGCCTTCTCTACTTTTTTGCCATTTTATCCCACAGCTTGGGTCCACATTCCTACCACACCTTTTTGTGTGGACAAACCCAAAGGGGCAAAGAGAAAATAAGGGAGGGACAGAATTGCCTCTTCTTGATACCTAAAACTCATACACATCTAGTGAAAAACATCTTTTCCCATTCATATCTAAAAGTCTATTAAAGAGGTGCTTTAAAAACAATCACCCAAAGTGCTTAAGGTCAGTGTCATAATTCTACCTCAGATGGAACTTGTTTTCCATGGAAAGCACATGAAGTTAATGTGAGAGAAGGATTTTATTAGTGAGGAAATGTTAATTCATATAATACTTGTCTCATATAAATCATGCTCCTGGTGAAATTTGTTCTAATGCAAATTGAGACAGAATAGTTAAATAAAAGACTGGTTAGCCACACACAAGCACACATGCTAAGTGGCTTTATCATAAGTAAGACACGCAGACCTGTGAAATAAATGAGAAAAAGTAATAAGAGGTACTTGAGAAAGCATTACAAATAAGAAGGCTTACAAGACTCCTTTAGACGAATCTCCACTCAAAGCCTCGAAGCTCCGTGACGTAGGTTCTGTTTTATCTGTGGTCATCTTAACTGAAACACACACAAGAGTGTTTTATGAATAATCCATTTCTCTAAACCACAAGAAAGTGGCAGAACAAACAGGAAGAAACATGTACATACTTGCTCTACTTGATTTTATGCTGTCCTGTTCAAAAATGGAATCATCGATCCTGCCACTTGATCCACCTCTAATTCTGTCCCTGTGATCAAAGACACAAAACCACTGAGTCGGGATTCTTCGCCAGCCCAAAGCCCAGCTCATTTTTCAGATGTGCTCTGTAACTTTTCTGTTCAGGTATTTCTTTCTGGATTTTATTTTTTTATTTTTTTAAAAGATTTTATTTATTTATTCGACAGACAGAGATCACAAGTAGGCACAGAGGCAGGCAGAGAGAGAGGGGGAAGCAGGCTCCCCGCTGAGCAGAGAGCTCTATGCAGGGTTCGATCCCAGGATCCTGGGATCATGACCTGAGCCGAAGGCAGAGGCTCTAACCCACTGAGCCACCCAGGTGCCCCTCTTTCTGGATTTTAAAACTCTCTATTCACTCAGCAACTATTTGGAGTTCAACATCGTACTTAGATGGGGTGATAGAAAAGAAACTTAAGGCATTACCTCTATTTTCCATAACGTTTTCATCTAACCTGGAAAAAAAAAAAAAAAAAACGTGCCTGCAGAAGTAGGAGGGTAATGACGTGCAGCAGCTATGGTTGGCAACGGGAGGCCTCAAGGGATTAGGACGGCAACATAGTTTGGAGTAATAAGTGAACATTTGCTGAGATAACAAATTTTAAAAATTTTAAAACTTTAAAATTTAAGTTCTTAAATTTAAAAATCTTAAAAATTGGGAATGAGGGCACCTGGGTATCTCAGTGGGTTAAAGCCTCTGCCTTCGGCTCAGGTCATGATCCCAGGTTCCTGGGATCGAGCCCCATGTCAGGCTCTCTGCTCAAAGGGGAGCCTGCTTCCTCCTTTCTCTCTGCCTGCTTCTCTGCCTACTTGTGATCTCTGCCTGTCAAATATATAAATAAAAATTTTAAAAAAAAATTGGGAGTGAAAAGGCATGAACAACTAATACCTCAGGATATATTCATGGTGTTAATCATTTTTCCTTTCTCATGGAAAACCAAGTTGAACCTAGACAAATTGTACTATGAGCACTGGCTCCGGAAATTTGGGGAAAGCTCTCTATAGTCCACTGTCCAGTACACAAATTCTAGCTCTAACCCTCAAAATAAACAGATTAAAGTTTCAGCCATTTCCTTTTTAAGAGTCTCTATATTATGATGTAAGTTTTACTTAATCTTTCTAAAATGCCAACTACTTAAACTGTTTCTGGAACAGCTACAGAATTCTCTATATCTGTACTAACATCTCATTGCGTTTCAATGTGAGAGGTCTGTCAGAATAAATCACATACCACTTTACTATTGATAGCTCTATATTCATCACCATTTGAGTTTCTGTTCTTCTATTTTGTATTTATACCTCCCGTACGTTTTCTTCACTTTTGTTATAAAAATTGTTTTTTTCTTCTTTTGCCCTCACACCATTTTATAATGGATTGTTTTATTTTACAAACGTAAGTATTACAGAAAAATGGGAAAATGCAGGAGAAAATAACAAAGTTGAAACCATCATGGAAAGATAATCATTTCCAAATTATTCTTCCCAACTTTCTTTATGCATATTTTTCTTGATAAATATGGCTTTATAATACATATATGTATTAATGGTCATATTTGAAATAAATATACATGAATATTTTCTCAGATGTTTATCTAATTATAATTTTGAGTGGTTATTTAGGATTCTAGTGGATGGAAGTATAATTTATTAATCTGACTATATTAAAATTTATAAGTTGCTTATATTTATCACTATCAAAAACACACATATTAGGGATATGATTTCTTACTTTCCTTGAAGTTACATGACTAGCCCAAATACCTCACATAATTTTAATCACACAATTTCCTAAATCATTCTTGAAAAAACTATGCAACTTGCACTACCACCAACAATGTATGAAAGGAGACTTATTTCTCCAGCTACCCTGACAACACGGGGTAGAGTTATTCTTTTAAAATTTTGCTAAGCTGATGGGCAAAACTGGTATGCTGTTTTTATTTGTATTTCTTTGATTACTAGTAAAATCAGATATTTTTATGTATTTATCTTGCTTTCATGATTAACTTGCTCTTGGCAAACAACATTTTGGTCATCTTTTCTTAAGTCATCTAGACATCCTAACCCTACATGAAATCTAGCAAGTTTTGTCACTTTTTAGGCTTGCAATTTTATTTAGGAAAATTTCTAGTATAGAAAAGCTGGTAGATGATGGCTGATTAAAAGCCAGAGAACTTAGGCGTCCTGTGAAAGAATGAAGAATTTCTCCAGGTTCCTCCAGAGAATGATAGCTGTATGGTTATCAGGCATACTCTCCACCTTCTTCATCTCCCCCCCGCCCCCGCAATTCTACTACTTTTTTCCTTTTCCCTTTAGCTTTCCTTTATCCTAGGCTTTCAAATTACATTCACTGCCTAATTATCCCCCACTGACCTTTAAAAGGCACTCACTCTAAGTTTAAATGCATTTGGAGATTTGCCAGTCATTATCAATAATCTGCTTGACTCCTATGTCAGTTCAATTCTTTGTGAGAACATAATAATATGTGCTGCCCTTAATCACAATAAATGAGTGTTACAAGGATTAACATAACTAATATAATACATTCTCAAAGCACGCTCATCCCTGCCATGTGTACACATACGCTCATCAACATCATTACCACTTGGAAATAGGTTAGAAATGCAAATTATCAGGCTTCGCCCCAGACCTACTGAATCATGGTTGGGGGGCAACAATCAGGCATAATAAATAGTTCAGGTGATTCCAGTGCATGCTACTGTGTGAGGAGCACTGGATTATAGTACTTCCATCAACACACAAAAAAAACAGTGATTAGCATTAGCTGTAATCAGTTGTTAAAACAGAACCTGGATATACATTCTGCTGGAACTATGATTATCATTTTTTAAAAGATTTATTTATTTGAGAGAGAGAGAGAGAGAGAGAGATCTTGGGGTGTGAGAACAGTGGGGAGAGGGAGAGATGGAGGGAGTCTCAAGCAAACTCCACAATGAGTGCCAAGCTGGACACGGGCTCATCTCATGACCCTGAGATCATGACCTGAGCTGAAACTAAGAATTGGACACACAACCGACTGTGCCACCCAGGCGCCCCAATGATTACCATTTGATTCTACTGCAAGCCATCCATTCTTTCATGTTGGCACAAAAAATTTCCAGGTCCACATGCAGGTCTCCCTTTTTAGGATCAAGTACGTTCCATAGTTCCTCAAGTCCACTATCTTCATAATTTTGACTACTTCCTTGTCTCAGATAATCTATTATTTCGGCAACTCCTACTGAACCTTAGGAAGAAAGGCAAATTAATTTTGAAAGATGTATTAAGATTATGTTTTACTTTCTCAAGACACTTGAGCCCTGGAAACATGCCACAAAACCTTCACAGTCCTGCTGAGTTGGCATGGTAGAGTGGTGAGAGCACTGGCCTTGGGCTGAAGTCTAACGGACCTGGTGTCAGAGCTTGACGCTGGAATTTACCGGGTGTGTTGATTCAGGAAAATTTCTTAATCTCTTTAAACCTCAGTTTCCTAATCTGAGAGATGGGGATGATAAAATGTAGCATACACAGTTGTTGTGAGGTTTAAATACGCTTGATATATACAATCAATAATCACTTGTGAGAGTAATCAAAAAGTCACCTTATTTCTGTCTCCCATTCTTTCCTTAAAAAGCTTTTAGTGAATACCAACAGCACCTTTCACAGAACTAGAATAATCCTAAAACATGTATGGAACCACAAACAACCCCAAATAGCCAAAGCAACCTTGAAAAAGAAAAAGGCATCACAATTCTAGATTTCAAATATTACAAAGCTGTAGTAATCAAAACAGTATGGTACTGGCACAAAAATAGACACGTAGGTTAATAAAACAGACTACAGAGCTCAGAAATAAACCCATGTTTAAGTGATCAATTAATTAGTGGCACAGGAGGCAAGAATATATAATGGAGAAAAGATAGTCTCTTCAATAAATGCTTCTGGGAAAGCTGGACAGCCACATGTAAAAGAATGAAACTAGACCGCTTTCTTACACCAGAAACAAAAATAAACTCAAAATGGATTAAGGACCAAATTGGTGAGATATAAAACCATAAAACTCGTAGGACATGTGGAGAAGATGGCAGAGTTGGAGGATCCCAAAACTCACCTCATCCCATGGATAGATACACTGAGATAACAGCTACATTAGTGTAAACAATCCAGAAAATAACCTGAACACTGGCAGAACAGACTCTCCACAGTTAACTGTAGGAAAGAGGACACATCAAAAAAGGTAGGAAGGGTAGAGACATGATTAGGAAACAAACTGACTCATAAGACTATCTAAAGGAAGGAGGGACACTAAAGGCACAGAGAAGAGAAAGGAGTACACCCCACACCAGGAATCCCAGGCATGGGGGATCTGCATTGAGAAGACGAATCCCCATAACATTTGGCTTTGAAAACCAGAGGGGCCTAAGTTTGCAAGTTCTTAAAATCAGTGGGGTTTAACACCTGGAACCTTAAAAAGCAGCAGGCATGGCTCTGGGAGAGCAGGAGGGGGATAGGAAATGGAACCCTGCCTTTAAGAAACAGCATAACAACCAACACTGCTGAGATGTGACAGAAGCAGCAATTTGAAAAGCACCTGGGATATATAGGAAGATTTATTTCCTAATTTTAGAATAAGCGCAAAAGGGACAGGGACCAGTGGGAGACTCCTCCAAGAAAAAAAGTGCTGGCAAGCACCATCCTTTCCCCCTGCCCAGCCTAGATATACGGACACCTGCATGAACCTGCACAGTGTGAACACTTTCCACCTAGAATGTTAACAGTGACCCTGCCTCAGCATTCTCCTGTGGACCCACTCAATCCAACACACCCTCGGCAGAAATCCGTCCAAAGCAGTGACCCATGCCTGGGAGTGTGCAAGAGCCCCAGTAGGGACCAGCACCACTCCAAACTGACACCTGCCCCAGGGAGAGGGAAAGGTAACCACATACATCAGTTTGACTGTGACCCCAAAAAAGGGCAGGGAGCAGACATCTGGTCTGACTCTAGGATCCACTCACCAAGAAAGCTTCTCAGGGGATAACACAGGAAAGAGAGCCTTACAGTTCTGTGTGACCACAGCTCTGGCGAACAACCAGTCTGATCCAACTCAAGATAAAGGTGGCTCCAGAGTAGTCCACTAACCACACAGGGACCAAATCCTGCCCAAACAGGCAAGGAGAACCATTGCAGATGACTGGACTGAAGGCAAAGGTGTCTCAGCCACAACAGTAGGGTGCACACAAAACACATAGGAGACACTCCTGAAGTGTCAGGTTCTGCTGAACAAGAAACATCGCACTGCAGGGCCCTATAGGACCTCAGCTTCATGAGGCCACCTCTTTCAAGAATAAGAGATGTAGCTGAGTTTCCTAACACATGGAAACAGACAGAGAAAATCAAACAAAATAAGGTGACAGAGGACTATGTCCCAAATGAAAGAAGAGGGCAAAATCACAGCAAGAGAGATGAATAAAACAGAGGTAAGTGATATGGCAGTTAGAGAATTTAAAGTAATGGTAATAAAGATGCTCAATGGACTTGAGAAATGGTGGAGGATCTCAGTAAGATCCTCAACAAAGAGAAAACAACAACAACAACAAAGAACCAATCAGAGACATGCCTGGGTGGCTCAGTCACTTAAGTATTGGACTCTGACCTCAGGTCAGGTCTTGATCTCAGAGTCATGAGTTCAAGCCTTCAAAGGGTGTGGAGTCTTTAAAAAAAAAAAAAATCAGAGATAAATAATTCAATACTTGGAATTTAAAATGCACTACAGAGAATAAATAGTAGACTAGAGGAAACAGAAGAATGGATCAGTGACCTGGAGAGCAGAGTAGTGGAAAGAGATCTAGTTGAACAGGAGAAAGAGAAAAGAATAATAATGAGTCTAGATTAAGGGAATTCAGTGACACCATCAAGTGTAATAATGTTGACATTAAAGGATCCTAGGAGAAGAGAGAAAAGGAGAAGAAAACTTATTTGAAGAAATAGTAGCTGAAAACTTTCCAACTTTGGGGATGGAAACACAAATTCAGACCCAGGAGGCACATAGAGGGCACAAAAAAATCAACCCAAGCAGGTCTATACCAAGACACATAATTAAAATGGCAAAAAGTAGTGAATAAAGGGAATTTTAAAAGCAGCAAAAGATGGGCACCTTAGCGGCTCAGTTGGATAAGTGTCTGACTCTCGATTTCAGCTCAGATCATGATCCTGGGGCTGGGGAGTGGGGGTGGTGATTCCTGAGACTTGAGTCCTCTATTGGCCACCATGCTCAGCAAGGACTCTGCTTGAGAATTCTCTCTCCCTCTGCCCCTCCTCTTCTTGTGTATGTTTTCTCTCCTTCTTTCTCTCAAATAAATAAATAAATCTTAAAAAAAAAAAAAAATCAGCAAGAGAAAGAAAACAGTTACATACAAGGAAACCCCATAAGGCTCTCAGCTGATGTTTGAGCAGAAACTCTGCAGGCCGGAGAAGAGTGGCATGATATACATTCAAAGTGTCAAAATAAATAATAATAATAATAAAAACTGCAACCAAGAATACTCTATCCAGCGAGGTTATCATTCAGAAAAGAAGAACAGATAATGAGTTTCCCAAACAAAATGTAAAAGGAATTCATGACCAATAACCAGCTTTATAACAAATGTTAAAGGGGATTCTGTGAGTGGGAAGATAAGCAGAGTAAGAAAAGTAGGATGCACAAAAGCACTACGATTAAGTATATCTATAAAAATCAGTGAAAGAATTCACAAAATAAAAGTATGAAACTATATAGCAAAAATACAGGTGGCAGAGAAGTAAAACTTAGTGCTTTAAGACTGGATTCAAACTTAACTGGCCATCAATTTAATATAATGTGCTAAATGCATAAGATGTTATATATAAACCTAATGGTAATCACAAGTCAAAAACCTGTAACAGATATGCAAAAAAATAAAAAGAAAGGAATCCAAGCATATAACCAAAGAAAACCAGTATGGAAGGAGCCCAAATGTCCATCAACTGATGAATGGATAAAGAAGACATGGTGTATATATACACAATGGAATATTATTTAGTCATCAAAAAGAATGAAATCTTGCTATTTGCAATGATGTGGATGGAGCTAGAGTGTATTATGCTAACTAAAATAAGCCAGTCAGAGAAAGACAAGACATGATTTCACTCATACGTGGAATTTAAGAAACAAAACAGAGGAACATAGAAGAAGGGGGAATAAAAAGAAAAGGAAGCAAACCATAAGAGACTTCAATATATAGAACTGAGGACTGATGGAAGGGAGGTGGGAAATAGGTGATGGGTATTAAGAAAAGAACTTCTTGGGTTGAGCACATGATGTTTTATGTAAGTGAGGAATCACTAAATTCTACTCCTGAAACCAGTATTATATGTTAACCAACTAGAATTTAAATAAAAATTGGGGGGGGGGACAAAAAAGGTTAAAAAAAACCAAAAAAGCCCAAAATAAAACACAAACAGAAACAAATGTTATCCTCTTCCAGAGACACCCTCATAGACACACCCATAAATATAGTTTGACCACTATCTGGGCATCCTTTATTCTAATCAAGTTGACACATAAAATTAACCATCACACACTGCTGTAGCCATTAAAAAAAACACTAAAAGTAGCCAATATTTGGGGGAGTCATGGACTTTCTATATCTGAGAAGAAATGCTCCTTTGTAGAATTTTTAAAGATACGTAATAGGTAGGCTCTGAGAGTCACCTTGAAAGGCTTGCCAAACACTTATCAGAAGCATATAGATTTGTGTATATTAAGATTTGTATAGATTAAGATAAATGGGCAAATACTTCTGGAATGTCACAAGAACCAAGTACTCTAAGCTTCCACTTAGATTAATTTATGTTCTTTCTGCCTCAATGTAACATTTATTTGAAGCACAAAGTTTGATTCCTAAGATTCTATCCTATGCTGCAAATCATAATGCATGTCCTTATGGAAAGATAAAGATTGTATGATATGAAGAAAGAAAGAAAGAAAGAAAGAACCAGCAAACCATAAAAGAAGAGGGCAAGAGAAGAAAGGAACAAAGAACTACAAAAACAACTATAATGGTAACAAAGTGGCAATAAGAACATACTTATCAATTACTTTTTAAGATTTTATTTACTTATTTGACAGAGATCATGAGTAGGCAGAGAGGCAGGTGGTGGGGTGGGGGTGGGGGAGAGCAGAGAGCTGAGCAGCTGAGCAGAGAGCCCGATGCGGGGCTCGATCCCAGGACCCTGGGATCATGACCTGAGCCGAAGGCAGAGGCTTTAACCCACTGAGCCACCCAGGTGCTCCATTATCAATTACTCTGAGTGCAAATGGACTAAATGTTCCAATCAAAAAACTAGGGTGACAGAATGGATAAACAAGCAAGAACCATTGATATGTGGCCTGTAAGAGACTCATTTCAGACCCTAAGACACATGCAGATTGAAGGTGAAGAGATGGAAAAGCATGACATGTATATGAAAGTGAAAACAAAGCTAGGGTAGCAGACCTGTATCAGACAAAATAGACTTTAAAACAAAGACTATAACAAGAGACAAGGATACTGCTAGTGATAAAAAGAACAATACAAAAAGATATACCCCATCTACATCAATGGATAGAGCATCTAGACAGAACGTCAAAAATGAAACAGTGGCTTTGAATGACACATTGGACCAGATGGATCTAACAGATATATTCAGAACATTCGATCCAGGGATGCCGGGGTGGCTCAGTTGGTTAAGCCTCTGCCTTCAGCTTGGGTCATGATCTCAGGGTCCTGGGATCGAGACCCATGTTGGGCTCCCCACTCAGTGGCGAGTCCGCTTCTCCCTCTCCATCTCTGCACTGTTCATGCTCTCAATCTCTCTTAAAAAAAAAAAAAAAAAAATTCATCCTAAAACAGAAGAATTAGTACACTTCTCAAGTGCACAAGAAATGTTTTCCAAATAGCTCACATGTTAGGCCACAAAACAAGTCTCTACAAACTAAAAAAAAAAAAAGTCATACCATGCATCTTTTCAGACCACAACACTATGAAACTAGAAATCAAGCATAAGAAAAAAAAAAATCTGAAAAAGGACACAAATTAAAGAGGTTAAATAACAGGCTACTGAACGATGAGTGGTTCAACCAAGAAATCAAAGATAAAATAAAAAATACATGGAGACAAATTAAAAAGGAACCACAATGACCCCAAATCTTTGGAATGTAGCAAAAGCTTTTCTAATAGGGAAGAAAAAGCACAAACAAAATCCAAAACCAGCAGAAAAAGGAAATAATAAAGATTAGAGCAGAAATAAAGAAAATAGAAACTAAAATAACAATTGAAGAGATCAATGAAACCAGGACCTGGTTCTGTGAAAAGATCAGCAAAGTTGATAAATCTTCAGCCAGCTGCAGGGGCACGGGGAGAAGAAAAGATTAAAGAAAAGAGGGAAAGGAAAGGAAAGGGAAAAGGAAGGGAAGGAAGAGAGGAAGGGAAGGAGGGAGGGAAAGAAAGAAAGGAAGGGAGGGAAGAAGGTAGAAAGCAAGGAAGAAAGAAAGAGGGAGAGGGAAAAAAAAGAATCAACACAACAACAACAAAAAAAAACCAAAGAATAAGGATTATAAGAGAATATTATGAAAAGTTATATGCCAACAAACTGGATAAACTAGAAGAAATGGATAAATTCCTAGAAACATACAACCATCAAAACCGAATCAGGAAAAAAAAGTAGAAAATGTGAACATACCAATTACCAACAACGTGATTGCATCTGTAATCAAACAAACAAACAAAAACCTCCCAACAAACAAAAGTTCAGAATCCGATGGCTTCACAGGTGAATTCTACCAAACATTTAAAGAAGAGTTAGTACTTATTCTTCTCAAACTATCCTCCCCTCCCGCCCCAAAAATAGGAGAGAAGGAAAAGCTTCCAAATTCATTCTATGTAGCCAGGATTACCCTGAAACCAAAAACAGATAAAGACACTACCAAAAAAAGAGAACTACTGGCCAATATCTCTGATGACCATACATGCAAAAATTCTAGCAAACCGAATCCAACAATATATTAAAAAGTAAAGATCCTTCTTCATGATCAATTGGGATTTACTCCTGGATGCAAGTGTGGTTCAATATTTGCAAATCAATCAATATGATACATTATATCAACATCTCGTTGTTGGAAGGATAAAAAAACAAGCATTTCAGTAGATGCAGAAGAAGCATTTGACAAAGTACAACATCATTCAGGATTTAAAAAAAAACAAAACCTTCAACAAAGTAGGTTTAGAGGGAGCATACCTCAACATAATAAAGTTCAGATATGAAAAAGCCACAGCTAACATCTTACTTAATGGGGAAAAACTGAAAGCTTTTCCCCTAAAAGCAGGAACTAGGCAAGGATGTCCACTCTCTCCACTTTAATTCTTCATAGTACTAGAAGTCCTGGCCATAGGAATCAGAAAAGAGAAAGGAATAAAAGGCATCCAGATTGGTAAGGAAGAAGTAAAACGTTCACTATTTGCAGAGGACATGAGACTATATGTAGAATACCCAAAGACTCCACCAAAAAGCTAGTAGAGGGGCGCCTGGGTGGCTCAGTGGGTTAAAGCCTCTGCCTTCAGCTCAGGTCATGATCCCAGGGTCCTGGGATCGAGCCCTGCATCGGGCTCTCTGCTCAGCAGGGAGCCTGCTTCCCCCTCTCTCTGTCTGCGTCTCTGCCTACTCATGATCTCTCTCTCTAATAAATAAACAAAATCTTAAAAAAAAAAAAAAAAAGCTAGTAGAACAGATGAATTCAGTGAAGTTGCAGGATACAAAAATCAATATACAGAAATTCATCGCATTTCTATATATTAATAATGAAGCATAGAAAGAGGAATTAGGAAAACAATCTCATTTACAATTGCACCAACACCTAAGAATTAACTTAACCAAGTACTTGAAAGACCTGTACTCTGAAAACTATAAAACACTGTTGAAAGAAACTTAGGATGACACAAATGAATAGAAAGATATTCCATGCTCACGGACTGGGAGAACAAATATTGTTAAAGTGTCCATACTACCCAAAGCAACCTATAAATTTAATACAATCTTTTTCGAAATACCAATTGCATTTTTCATGGAATTAGAACAAATAATCCTAAAATATGTATGGAACCACAAAAGACTACAAATTGTCAAAGCTATCTTGAAAAAGAAAGGACAAAACTGGAGGTATCACAATTCCAGATTTCAAGATATACTACAAAATTGTAGTAGTCCAAACAGTATGGTACTGACACAAAAATAGACAAATACAATAACAGAAAATAAAAGAAAGCCTGGAAATAAACCCACACTTATATGGCCAATTAATCTTTGACAAAGGAGGCAAGAATATGAAACTGAAAAAAGACAGTAGTCTTTAACAAATAGTATCAGGAAAAGCTGGTATTGTACAGCTACATGCAAATAAATGAAACTGGACCACTTTTTTACACCACACACAAAAATAAACTCAAAATAGATTAAAGACCTAAATATGACTTCTCAAACTATTCTAAAAAAATAGAAATGGAAGGAAAACATCTACACTCATTCTACAAGGCCAGCACTACCCTGATTCCAAAAGCAAACAAAGAA
Source organism: Martes martes (assembly GCF_963455335.1). Lineage (NCBI taxonomy): Eukaryota > Metazoa > Chordata > Mammalia > Carnivora > Mustelidae > Martes > Martes martes. The sequence continues at coordinate 69,041,029 of NC_137895.1, forward strand.
TCCATGAAAAAAAGGAAACAGGCCAATGTCCCTGATGAACACAAACACAAAAATTCTCAACAAAACACTAGAAAATCGAATCCAACAGTACATGAAAAGAATCATTCACCGCAATCAAGTGGGATTTATTTCTGGGTTGCAAGGGTGGTTCAGTACTTGCAAATTAATCAGTGTGATATACCACATTAATAAAGGATAAGAAGCATATAATCCTCTTAATAGATATAGAAAAGCATTTGGCAAAGTAGAGCAACTATTCTTGAGAAAAATCTCTCAACAAAGTAGGGATAGAGGGAACATACCTCAACATCATAAAGGCCATGTATAAAAACCCACAGCTAATATCACCCTTAATCAGGATAAATTTGAGAGCTTTTCTTTATGGTCAGGAAAAAGATCTACTCTCACCACTGTTATTTCACATAGTACTGGAAGTTCTAGCCTCAGCAATCAGACAACAAAAAGAAATAAAAGTCATCCAAATCAGCAAGGAAGAAGTCAAACTTTCATTATTTGCACACAACATGATACTCTACGTAGAAAATCCAAAAGGCTCTACCAAAAAATTGTTAGAACTGATACATGAAGTTGGTAAAGTCACAGGATGCAAAATCAATGTACAGATATCTGTTGCATTTCTGTACACAGATAATGAAGAAGCAGAAAAAGAAATCAAGGAATTAATCCCATTTATAATTGCACCAAAAACCGTAAGATACCTAGGAATAAACCTAACCAAAGAATAAAAAGATCTGTACTCTGAAAACTATAGAACACTTATGAAAGATAATGAAGATGATACAAAGAAATGGAAAAACATTCCATGCTTCATGGATTGGAAGAACAAATATTGTTAAATTTCTATAGTCTAAAGAAATCTATATATTTAATGCAATCCCCATCAAAATACCACCAACACTTTTCATAGAACTAGAACAAACTATCCTAAAATTTGTATGGAACCATAAAAGACCCCACATAGCCAAAGCAGAAAAGCAGAGCAGAGGTGGAGGTATCACAATTCCAGACTTCAAGTTATAATACAGAGCTGTAGTGATCAAGACAGTATGGTACTGGCACAAAAAGACACATAGGTCAATAATGGAACAGAAACCCAGAAATGGACCCACAGTTGTATGATCAACTAATCTTTGACAAGGCAGAAAACAATATCCAATGGGAAAAAGACAGTCTATTCAACAAATGGTGTTGGGAAAACTGGACAGCAACATGCAAAAGAATGAAACTGGACCACTTCTTTATACCATACAAAAAATAAATTCAAAATGAATGAAAGGCCTAAATGTGAGACAGGAAACCATCAAAATTCGATGAACACAGGCAGTAACCTCTTTGACACTGGCCATAACAACTTATTAGACATGTCTCCTAAGGCAAGGGAAACAAAAGCAAAAATAAACTTTTGGAACTAGATCAAGATAAGAAGTTTTGTGCCCTGAAGGAAACAACAAAACTGAAAGGCAACATTTATAATGGAAGAATATATCCGCAAATGACAGATCTGATAAAGAGTTAGTATCCAAAATCTACAAAGAAGTTGTCCAACTCAACACCCCAAGAACAAATAATCCCATTAACAAATGGGCAGAAGACATCAAAAGACATTTTTCTAAAGAAGACATCCGGATGGCTAGCAGACACATGAAAAGATCCTCAACATTACTCACTATCAGGGAAATACAAATCAAAACAACAATGAGGTATCACCTCACATGTCTCAAAAAGGCTAAAATTAATGACACAGGAAACAACAGATTCCGACAAGGACATAGAGAAAAAGAAACTTTTTTTTTTTAGTTTTAACTGTGACCCGTTACTTTTTAAAAATTTTTTTAATTAACATATAATGTATTTTTAGCCCCAGGGGTACAGGTCTGTGAATTGCCAGGTTTACACACTTCACAGCACTTCACTGCAGCACACACCCTCCACAATGTCCATAAGAGGAACCCTCTGATACTGTTGGTGGAAATGCAGACTGGTACAGCCACTCTGGATGACAGTATGGAGATGCCTCAAAAAATTAAAAATAGAACTACTCTACGATCCAGTAATTGCACTACTAGGTATTTACCCAAAGGTTACAAAAATACTGATTCAAAGGGATACATGGCACCTTGATATTTATATAGCAGCATTATCAACAATAGCCAAATTATGGAAAGAACCCAAATGTCCATCAGGTCATGAGTGGATAGACAAGATGTGGTGTGTACACACACACACACACACATACACACACTGGAATATTAGCCATCATTCAAATGACAAATGAAATTTTGTCATTTTCAAAGACACGGATAGAGCTAGAGAGTATTATGCTAAGTGATATAAACCAGTCAGAGAAAGACAACTACCATTATGATTTCACTCATATGTGGAATTTAAGAAACAAAACAGATGAACATTGTGGGGGGAAAAAAGAGAAAGAGAGACAAACCAAAAATAGACTCTTAACTATAGAGAACAAACTAAGGGTTGCTAGAAGGGAGGTGGGTAGCGGGATGGGTTAAATGAGTGATGGGGATTAAGAAGGGCACTTGTTGTGATGAGCACTGGAGGTTGAATATAAGTGATGAATCAATAAATTCTATACCTGAAAGGAAAAAAAACAAAAACAAAAAAACTGACCATAAAGAAATCCTCAATAAACCTCCAAAAGGAAGCAATATAGATGAAATTTATTTCAATGAAAGAAACTAGAAATTAAGGACAAAATGGAAAAAGAAAAGAAGAGAAAAAAGGAGAAAGAAAAACCAAGACCTATACATGGAATTTAGGGCACAGGGGAGAGAAGAAACAAGATATTTACTGAAATAAGATGATCTTTTACTACTGGAATCACAGATAATAAAAATATTTTAAGTCATAACTCTTGCCTGACATTTGTAGAAAAGACAGGGGAAAAAAACATTGTGTTGGTCTATATTATTTGGTTGCATCATTATATTTCATAAAATGTGTTTGATTTGCTATAAGTCCCATTATGTGTTCATGATTCAAAAATATAATTTTTTGTATAAACAGGTGGATCATTGCAGGACCCTACAATATTGACAAAATATCATTTCTCTGTATAGCAGTCAATATGAAGAGATAGTTCACATAAATGCAAAGACTAAAGGATCAACAGCAGATGTTGTAAATTACTACATAAAATGAAAATAAACATAGGAAATGAATTTGTATTTTTAAAAAAAGACCTAAATATGAGACCTGAAGCCATAAAAATTCTAGAAGAGAACACAAGTAGTAATTTCTCTGACACAAGCTATACCAATATTTTTCTAGGTATTTCTCCTAAGGCAAAGGAAACTAAATCCAAAATAAACCATTGGGATTACATCAAAATGAACAGCTTCTGCACAGTGAAGGAAAAAAATCAAAACTCAAAGCCAAACTTCAAAATGTGAGAAGATATTTGCAAATAACATATCTCATAAAGGGTTAGTATCCAGATTATATGAAAAATGTATACAACTAAACACCAAAAGAAAAAACAACAAATAATCAGTTAAGAAAATGAGCAAAATACCTACACAGATATTTCTCTAGAGAAGACATCCAGATGGCCAACAGATACATAAAAAGATGCTCAACATCATTCATTTTTCAGGGAAATGCAAATCAAAACCACAATGAGATGTCACCTCACACCTGTCAGAATGACTAAAATGAAAAACACAAGAAAAAACAAGTGTTGACAAGGATGTGGAGAAAAAGAAACTGTCATGTATGGTTGGTGGAAATGCTAACTGGTACAGCCATTCTGGAAAACAGTCTAGAGGTTCTTCAAAATGTTAAAAATAGAATTACCATATGATCTAATAATTCCACTACTGGGTACTTAAAGAATACAAAAACACTAATTTGAAAAGATATATGCACCCCTATGTTTACTGCAGCATTATTTACAATAGCCGAGATACAGAAGCAGCCCAAGTATCCACTGACTGTTGAGTGGATAAAGACGTGGTGTGTATATATACGTACACACACACACACACACACACACACCCCACATAGGAATGAGTTTGCATTTTAAAATGCATTATATATACATAATGGATTATTACTCAGAATAAACAGATCTTGCCCTCTGTGACAACACAGAAGGTATTATGCCAAGTGAAGTAAGTCAAACAGACACAAATACCATATGATTTCACTTATATGTAGAACCTAAAACAATAAAACAATAAGTTAACCAACAAAAAGCAGAAACAGATCCATAAATACAAAACAAGTGAAGAGGAGTGGGAGATACAGGCTCTCAGTTATAGAAAAAGTCATGGGGAGGGGTGCCAGACAGTAAAGCATCCAACTCTTGATCTTGGCTCTGGTCATGATCTCAAGGTTGTTGGATTGAGCCCTGTATGGGGCTCTGTGCTCAGCATGGAGTTTGCTGTAGATTCTCTCTCTCCCCCTCTGCCCCTCCCCCTGCTCATTTACTCTCTCTCAAATAAATAAAATCTTAAAGGAAAGTCAGGATAAAATGCACAATATAGGGAGGGGCCCCTGGGTGGCTCAGTGGGTTAAAGCCTCTGCCTTCGGCTCAGGTTGTGATCCCAGGGTCCTGGGATCGAGCCCCGCATCGGACTCTCCGCTCCGTGGAGAGCCTGCTTTCTCCTCTCTCTCTGCCTGCCTCTCCGCCTAATTGTGATCTCTGTCCGTCAAATAAATAAATAAAATCTCTCTAAAAAAAAAAATGCACAATATAGGGAATATAGTCAGTAATATTATAATAATATTGTATGGTGACAGATGGTAGCTACACCTGGGGTGAGCATAGCATAACATATAGACTTGTTGAATCACTATGTTGTACACCTGAAACTAATGTAACAGTTTATTTTTAAAGTACCATTGACATAAAGTTAAAAATTAACTACTGCTTATATTTTTCTCAGGTACAAAAAAAGTGTTATTAGCTAAATATGAAAATGTGGGGGGAAAACAAAGGCATTCAGCAAAGGTAGTTTCCTCTCTACCCGAGATGAAATTTCAGTCTCAAGTGTACTTTGAGTCTTTTTGGGGTACACTGATGTGGAGAGCTCATTCTTAGATACAGTCAGTTCTACTATCCACTCAGAAATTATGTTCGTAATGGACACACCAATCTTATTTAAGCATAAGACATCTCTTTCACTTCTAACTGAAGCCTGCCTTGAGATATATGCTCTGGGGACAGAGCGGAGGCAGGGGTGAAGATTCTTCCTTCAAGGAGATAAATACAGACTATAAGAAAAGAAGTCTAGTTATCAGGGGAAAGAGTAGCCGTAAAGGAGAATGAATAACTTTAAAGAGAGTACAGCTAGTCCTCAACTTACAATGGTTTGATTTTTGAGTTTATAGCAGTCGTAAAGCAATATACATTCGGTAGAAATTGTCCTTCAAATTTTGAATTTTGATCTTTTCCCTGACTAGTGATATGCGATAGGATACCCTCTCATGATGCGAGACAGTAGCAGTGAGCTGCAGCTCCCAGTCAGCCCCCATGAGATCACAAAGGTAAACGACGAATACACGTAAAACAATTCTGTACCCACACAACCATTGGTTTTCACTTTGGGTACAGTAGTCATCACATGAGATATTCAATACTTTATTTGACAGAGAAAGAGAGATCGCAAGTAGGCAGAGAGGCAAGCAGAGGCGGACTGGGGCGGGGGGGGGGGTGGGGGGGGGAGGCAGGCTCCCTGCTGAGCAGAGAGCCAGGTGCGGGGCTCTATCCCAGGTCCCTGAAATCATGACCTGAGCTGAAGGCAGAGGCTTAACCCACTGAGCCACCCAGGTGCCCCTCAATACTTTATTTTAAAATAAACTTTGAATTAAATGATTCTGCCCAACTGTAGGCTAATAAAAGTGTTCTCAACACTTAAGATAGGCTAGACTAAGCCATGATGTTCAGTAGGTTAAGTGTATTAAATACATTTTTATTTTAGGGTACTTTCTATTTATAGTGGATTTGTCAGGGTGTAACCCCATCGTAAGTCGAGGAAGATCTGTATTAATTTTTTAAAAAGATTTTATTTATTCATTTGACAGATCACAAGTAGGCAGAGAGGCAGGCAGAGAGAGAGCAGAGAGCCCGACTTGGGGCTCAATCCCAGGACCCCGAGATCATGACGTGAGCCGAAGGCAGAGGCTTTAACCCACTGAGCCACCCAGGGGCCCTGATCTGTATTAATTTAATGGCAAATGTCATGTGGCAGTATTAGGAGGTACTGAAAAGGGAAAACTTTAATACACTTAGAGAGAGGATTTTAATTCCTTTTATTTGTAGTAGAATTGAAAAGGGATCTGTGACGCCTACAAGAATATCTTTATCTTATTTTCCTCCACTAAAACTCTAAGCCCTCTATTACATACCTCAAACTGAAAAGGCCTCCTGTCATGAATTTTTATGTGTCTACTTAACCGGGCCATGGGACGTCCAAATATTTGGTCAAGTGCTTATTCTGGATGTTTCTGTAAAGGTATTTGTAGATGAAATGAACATTTAAATTGGTAGGCTGTCCTTCCTAATAATGGTGAGCCTGAGTAGAACAAAAAGGTGGGCCTTCCTCTAAGTAACAGAATTCTTCCTGCCTGGCTGCCTTTGAAGTGGTACATCAGCTTCCTTCCTGCTTTTGGACTCAAATGGAACCATCAGCTGTTCTTCAGTCTTGAGGTGGCCTCTGGACAGGAACTATGCCATAAGCTTTCCTGGTTCTCACTGGGGAGAATTTGGAATTAGACTGGCACTAAACCATTAGCTCCTTAGGTCTCTAGCTTGCTGACTTACCAAGCAAATCTTGGGACTTGCCTGCCTCCATGATCATGTCAGCCAATTCTTTTATTATAAATCTATCATCATCTATCTACCCGTGCACACACACACTGTTGCTTTGGTTTCTCTGAAGAACCCTGATTAGTATCTCCTTTCAGCGGAGCTTATCTTCTTCAGGGAAATAGTTCCTTAAATCCTAAGCAGAGAAGCTTTCTGGAAATAAATAAGCGCCAGTCATCCTACAATAAAATTAGGGGTGCATGGAAATATTTCGTTGCAAGAATATTCATAATGATGCTGCTTATAATCATAGAGGAAAACATAGTATCAAGAGAAAAAGTAATATCCAACTGAGACAGACTGATTAAGTAAAATATGATACATCTCCCAAAAGGCACAGTATATAATGAAAATTTGTGGACACACATGAGCACTCAAAATTACTAAGTGAGAAAAAGCAGATTATAAGAACAAGTCTGGAAATATTCCCATACACACTTAGGTAACATGTTGCACATATCTTAAGAAAAAAAGAATGACCCAAAAAATCTTAAACCATTTGCAGCATACTGTGGTACTGAGGGACACAGAATCCAGGATGTCCCTTTTGACCCCTGCCTCCTGATGTTTACACCTTTGTGTAGTTCCCTCCCCTTGAGAATGGGCATGACCTGTGTCTTGCTTCTAACCAACAGACCATCACAAAGGTGATGGAATATACATGTATGTGATTATATGATTAAGGTACATAAGATCACAGGTCTTGACACTTGGCTGGAGTCACTCACTCTCCTGCTGGCTTTGAAGAAGCAAGACGCCATGTTATAGGCTTCTTATGCTAAGAGGCCTGTACCCGAGGCAAGTACCTGAGGGAAACCTCTATCTGACAGCAAGAATCTGAAACCCTCGGTCCTAGAACCACAAACAACTAAGTTTTGCTGCCCAAAGCAGGTCAGTCCCCTGTTGAGCCACAGATAACACAGCTGCCCTAGCCAACACCTTGGCTACAACTTTATGAGTTCCTTAGCTGAGAACCCAGATAAGATGTGTGTGGACTCTTGGTTCACAGAAGGTATGGGGTTATAAATGTGCATTGTTTGAAGCCACCAAGTTTGTGGTAATTCAGCAAAGAGAAATAATACAAGGAGTTTGAGCATTATTATTCTACAAGTCTTGTGTATATATTGAAGAATAAAACAAATGAGCATTCATGTTGGTGTCACTGAAGACCAGGATTTTCTATGGGTGAGAAAGGAAATACAGATGCAGAAAGAGATAAGTAAAACCCTATAGTACTAAATTTGCATCAGACAAAGTTGTTGAGCTTGTAATGGATTTTATCTTCAAAAAAATGTACTCCCTAGATCTGACTACAGAAAAGGCCCATAATTCACAATCCCTTGCCTCCTGATTGTGGTCTCTATTATTTCTCATGAAAAAGAGGTATGGATACTTGAAGAAATAAATGATTCCAAGGTTGGGGCAGGAACTGTACAAGAGAGGCCTAGAGAGCTTTATAATACCAGGGAAAATAAACTATTAAAAACAATGAGGATGGGGCGCCTGGGTGGCTCAGTGGGTTAAAGCCTCTGCATTCGGCTCAGGTCATGATCTCAGGGTCCTGGGATCGAGCCCCACATTGGGCTCTCTGCTCAGCAGGGAGCCTGTTTCCTCCTGTCTCTCTGCCTGCCTCTCTGCCTGCTTGTGGTCTCTGTCTGTCAAATAAATAAATAAAATCTTAAAAAAAAATTAAAAAAAAAAAGAAACAATGAGGACATGTCAAAAGTATTAGTACCTGGGACAACTGGTTGTTACCAGGAAGTAGTGAAATGTTCAAAGAAAGATTGGAACATACCAAAAAGATACAGGAACCACCTTAAAGGATATCTTGCTAACCAACTCTGGGACAATTTGAGCTTCACAACAAATAATGATAATAACACATTATAAACCACTGGATATAAGAAGAATCCAGACCCTGGGGCTAATAATACATCATATGTTTATAAAAAAATAAAATTATTTAAAAAGATAAGTAATAGAATAAAGAAAAATTAAAGAGGGATATGTAATTCACAAACTATAAATATAACATGAATATATGTTACATGTTATAATAATATCTAATATGACATATGTAATATAATAGGTATATATATATACACAATGTAAAGAAAAATTATCAAGGGCCTATTTATTTTTGAAATTTCAGACAGGTTTAAAATTCTCTCACATATACCTTGCAAAAATTGCCAAATATTGTCACTATGTAACATACAAATCTTTGGAAAATGAACAGAAAACATTTTCTGTGTTTAAAAAAAAAAAAAAGAAGAAGAAGAATCCAGAACTCATAGGGATATGAACTTATCAGTCAAGAGGAAGGTAAAACCCTTACAATAGATTGACAAGTGAGGAATATAGAAAGAATGATGGAGCTAAAAAAAATATTCTACTTGGCAGTAATTGGTTAAGGCAAGAAATATCAATGGATGCCATGTTTCTAATTACAAATTCCAACATGCAGATTCCCGCCCACCACATAACACACACACACACATTCAAGCAATTCTTGGATACAATATCTTAGATACAACATTCTTGGATATTCTTGGATATCCAGTTCTTGAATACCAGCTGGGTGTCTTACAATTCAACTCAATTTAGACCACTCTCTGTCTGGTGATGGTATCAGATCCCATAGGACCCACCCCTACAACCTTCAGATGCCAATCCTAATTCCAGGATATCACCTGTGCTTCTTACTGACCTTCCATAGATTGGATGTTCCCACGATCCCCTCCTTGAGTTTCCTAGAGTGGCTCACAAAACTCAGAGAAACATTGTGCTTACCAGATTCCCAGTTAATTATAAAAGGATATAACTTAAAGGGCACAGAGCTTCCAGACTCTCCCTGGCACACCACTCTCTCCAAATCTTGACATGTTCAACAACTTGGATGCTCTCCAAACCCTCTCCTTTTGGGTTTTTATGGGGTGTTATATAGCAAGTTTGGTTAAATCATTGGCCATTGATGATAGAACTCAAAATCCAGTCCCTCCCCCATCCTGAGGTCAAGGAAGAATGGCTTAAAGTTTCAACCTTTTAATCCTGCAGTTGTCTCCTCTAGCAACCAGCCCCCTGTCCTTAGGTACAGCCCAAAACTCACCTCATTAACATAACAAAAAACAGCTTTATTACCCTCATCACTTAGGAAATTCCTAATGTTTTAGGAGCTCAGGGCCAGAAATGGGACAAAGATGTATTTCTTATTATAAAGCACAATATCATAGATGCTAAAACTAGTAAATGAAAGTCTGATGAGGAATGGGATATCTACATAGATTCGAAGTATCTTCCCATTAACTATTAATTATCAATTAACTTTGAAATGGGGAAATTTGGCAGACACTCCACTAATCAAGTGATCAGGTTTTAAAATCCTGATATATTATACTGAGAAGACTACAACATCAATTCTGTAGTGTGTCTACGAAAATGTATAACTTGAATAAGAGAAAATATTCGACAGTCTACAAAGTAACTGGCTTATATTCTTCAACAATTTCAAGGTCATTAAAGACAAGAAAGTGAGACACTCCAGATGTAAGGAAACGGAAGAGCTGTGACAACTAGATACGAGGTGGGAACTGAACTGGAACCTGGACCAGAAAGCAAAAAAGCTGTAAAGTGTATGATTGGGACAACGGAGACTACACGAACACAGAACTTTCAATGAAATCATAGTATTGCAATAATGCTAAACATCCCGATTTTGATCATTGTTCTTTAGTCTGGCAATCATATGTCCTTGTTTATAGGAAATATGCGCTAATGTACGTAGGGGTAAGAAGGCAATATCTACAACCTCCTCTTGAGCGACTAGAAACACAATCAGGCTTTTATCCTGCTTCTCCTTCGGGAAAGAAGACAGAAGACAGCTGGATAGTTGATGAAGCAGGGTGGAGTTTCTTTTTATCAATTATTCCAGCTGATTAATTAAGAAGGAATGATAGACTATCACCATTTGGAACCCCCAATGAAAGAAGAGGTAGGCCTTATTAAAAAGAAAACCACAGGCCCAAACTGGTGTCCCTTAGGCTAAGTCCAAAACCAGAGCTCAATATGTAAGCCAATCGCTGTTTCAATCTCCCCAGGAATGTAGTCTCAATAGGTCAATGGGGAATTTTCTGATCAATCTGCCTCATGGGCCCTCTCCATCCCCTAAAGGAAGAATGGGTATAATCCACATTTTAAGACTCCACTAGCCTCCACCCCAATCCCTCCTAAATCCTCCCCACTCTTCCCAAGGGAAAAATCATCTTGCCTGGAAAAATCTTTTTCTTCTGCTAGTAATGTTCTTGCCCCACTCTCCTTATAAAAATCTTCTATTTTGTACATCTCTGAATTCTTTCCTACTTGCTAGGTGGGATGCAGCCTGATTCATAAATCATTTAATAAAGCCAATTAGACCTTCAAATTTCCTCAGTTGAATTTTGTCTTTTAACGGATTTGGTGGCAGTATAAGGATCCAAAGTGAACTTGTAGCAGCATTTGGGGATGAGAAGACAGACACACATGGTAGCCGGGAACCCTCTGAATTTGCTGTTTTTCTTGTCATTTCCAAGGGCTGGAGGTAAATTCCTCTCAGGTCTCAGTTGTGCTCTATTGTATTGGAGCTCTCAATCTAATTGGCTTTTCTTTATAGGGCAGGTCAGCTTGTACGGGCACACAGTGATACCCCAAGTTCAACTGACCTGGCTTATTTGCCCAGAGCCCCAGAAGCTCTGCCCAGAGCTTCATTGAGTTGGTGGTTCTGCCCAAAGCCCAACGGAGCTGGCAGAAGGGTCTACCCAGAGCCAAGCCCCTACACTTTCAGACCACAATTCCCATAATGGAAAACCAAGTTTCCACAGGAATTGGTGGTGGTGCACCCAGGGCTTTCTTGTGGCCTCCAGGCCACAGGAACATCTCTAGGTTACTACATATACATTAAGGTGGACGTGTTTATTTGCTTTATTGTGTATATAAAGGAGCAGGGATCTCAGAGGCCAAAAAGTTGCAAAAATTGGTAGGCATGATATCATTCTTAATGGGGGAAAAACAGAGAGCTTCTCCCCTATGGTCAGGAACACAGCAGGGCTGTCCACTATCACTACTGCTATTCAACATAGTACTAGAAGTCCTAGCCTCGGCAATCAAACAACAAAAAGAAATAAAAGGCATCCGAATCAGCAAAGTAGTCAAACTCTCACTCTTTGCAGATGATAGGATACTTTATGTGGAAAATCCAAAGACTCCACTCCAAAACTGCTAGGACTCATACAGGAATTCAGTAAATGGTCAGAATATAAAGTCAATGCACAGAAATCAGTTGCATTTCTATACATCAACAGCAACACAGAAGAAAGAGAAATTAAGGAGTCAATCCCATTTACAATTGCACCCAAAACCATAAGATATCTAGAAATAAAACCTAACCAAAGAGGCAAAGATTCTGTACTCAGAAAACTATAAAGTATTCATGAAAGAAATTGAGGAAGACCCAAAGAAATGGAAAAATGTTCCATGCTCTTGGATTGGGAGAACAAATATTGTGAAAATGTCTATGCTACCTAAAGCAATCTACACATTTAATGCAATCCCTATAAAAAAACCAACTTTTTTTTTTCAAAGAAATGAAACAAATAATCCTAAAATTTACATGGAACCAGAAAAGACCCTGAATAGCCAGAGAATGTTGAAAAACAACCAAAGTTGGCAGCATCACAATTCTAGACTTCAAGCTCTATTACAAAGCTGTCATCATCAAGAGACACACAGACCAATGGAAGAGAATAGAGAGCCCAGAAATAGACCCTCAACTCTACGGTCAACTACTCCTCAACAAAGCAAAAAAGAACGTCCAATGGAAAAAAGACAGTCTCTTCAACAAATGGTGTTGGGAAAATTGGATAGCCACATACAGAATAATGAAACTGGACCATTTCCTTACACCACACACAAAAATAGACTCAAAATGGATCAAAGACCTCAGTGTGAGACAGGAATCCATGAGAATCCTTGAGGCACCAACTTCTTCGACCTCAGCTGCAGCAACTGCTTTCTAGAAACATCGCCAAAGGCAAGGGAAGCAAGGACAAAAATGAACTATTGGGATTTCATCAAGATAAAAAGCTTTCGCACAGCAAAGGAAATAGCCAACAAAACCAAAAGACAACCAACAGGATGGGAGAAGATATTTGCAAATGACATATCAGATAAAAGGCTAGTATCCAGAATCTGTAAAGAACTTATCAAGGTCAACACCCAAAGAACAAATAATCCAATCAAGAAATGAGCAGAAGACATGAACAGACATTTATGCAAAGAAAACAACCAAATGGCCAACAGACACGTGAAAAAGTGCTCAACATCACTCGGCATCAGGGAAATACAAATCTAAACCACAGTGAAATACCATCTCACACCAGTCAGAATGGCTAAAATTAACAAGTCAGGAAACAACAGATGTTGGCGAGGATGTGGAGAAAGGGGAACCCTCCTACACTGTTGGTGGGAATGCAAGCTGGTGCAGCCACTCTGGAAAACAGTATGGAGGTTCCACAAAAAGTTGAAAATAGAACTATCCTATGACCCAGCAATTGCACTACTAGGAATTTACCTTAAAGATACAAATGTAGTGATCCGAAGGGGCACATGCACCCAAATGTTTATAGCAGCAATGTCCACAATAGCCAAACTATGGAAAGAACCTAGATGTCCATCAACAGATGAATGGATAAAGGATACACAATGGAATACTATGCAGTCATTGAAGGAAAAAACCCGAAATCTTGCCGTTTGCAATGAGGTGGATAGAACTAGAGAGTATTATGCTAAGCGAAATAAGTCAAGGACAATTATCATATGATCTCTCTGATATGAGGAATTTGAGAGGCAGGTGGGGGGGTCTTTGGGGGAAGAGAGGGAAAAAATGAAACAAGATAGCACCAGGGAAGAAGACAAACCATAAGAGACTCTTAATTCTCAGGAAACAAATTGAGGGTTGCTGGGAGTGGGGGAGGAGGGATAGAGTGGCTGGGTGATACACACTGGGGAGGGTATGTGCTATGGTGAGTGTTGTAAAATGTGTAAGCCTCATGATTCACAGACCTGTACCCCTGAAGCAAATAATACATTATATGCTAATAAAAAAAAGATTGGTAGGCATAGGTTGAGCATTTAAAGGCTGTTAGAGAACTAGTTACATCAAGAAGAATCCCATGACAAGATAAATTGGTCACAGAATGGGTTAGATTGACATTAGGTCGCCCACGAACCACAAGGAAATTTCCGTGCAACAAGGTACACTATAAAACACAAAGCCCAACCCTGTGGCACATCTTTTTAAGGTACAGTCTGGCTCTGATAAACCCACAGTCTTAGGTAATGGTATTTTTTTTTTTTAGTATCCTTGCAGTTAGCTAATGGAATTCTTAAATGCTAGAGTCATGCATGCCACCCTCCTGCACACCTGCTTATTTTGTGTCAAAGAACTATAGTTCCAGAAATCTCAGTTATCTAGCAAAAACAGCAAAATGTCACTAAGCTTGTCTTGGGTCTTCTGGAACTCAGCTTGGTAACTGTCAGGTTGGGGGCTTCAAAATAAGGCCAGACAGAAATTGAGTTTCACTTCCTTTGCAAGTAGATATGGCTGAACAGAAAAGTGGGTTAACTCCATTTGCATCTAGGGTTCTACCAAACTCCTCCCAGCCCTCAAGGGTATTACAGCCTAGAAATAGAATGGCCAGTATGGGGAACCGTTCCAATTAGATAAGATCATTTTAAAAATGCCCTTGAAAGCAAGGGTTCCCAAATTAAACAGAATGGGATACCTGTTTTAATTGGCATGCAAAAGCCTCCAAAAGGTTTCAGAATTCCAAAGTAGTTCCACTAAAAGATTCATTACAAAAAGCTAATGAAAAAGAGACAATGTAGCTCAACTAAGACTATAAAACTGATGTAACTCAGGGCGCCTGGGTGGCTCAGTGGGTTGAGCCTCGGCTTTCAGCTCAGGTCATGATCTCAGGGTCCTGGGATTGAGTCCTGCATTGGGCTCTCTGCTCAGCAGGAGCCTGCTTCCTCCTTTCTCTCTCTCTCTCTGCCTGCCTCTCTGCCTACTTGTGATCTCTGTCGAAAAAATAAATAAAATCTTAAAAAAAAAAAAAAAACTGATGTAATTCCTACCGCTCCCCTCTACCTTTGAGCATTCACCCTAGTTATCCTCTGTCTAAACTGTCTTTCCACTCTTAAGAGACTATTAAATAGTAACATTTAAAACTAAGACCATTCAAGGGCACCTGCTGGCTCGGTCATTTGGTTAAGCCACTGCCTTCGGCTCAGGTCATGATCCCAGTGTCCTGGGATCTAGCCCCGCACTGGACTGCCTGCTCAGCGGGGAGCCTGCTTCTCCCTCTGCTGCTCCTCCTGCTTGTGTTCTCTCCTTCTCCCTTTCTCAAATAAATTAATAAAATCTTTAAAAATAAGACCATTCAAGACTACTGGAGATCCTCATCAGGCATCTTTCACTCCTCGGTCAAAGTCTGAACTAAGGGTCTTGGTTAAAGAATTTCCTAAACCCAGAGAAGATCCTCAAGACTCTTTGTAAATAGATCTGTTCCTCAGCCCAGTCAAAAGATGGAAATAAAAATTCCCTTCACTCCTTCCTTCCCAAATCCAGACCGATTGGTTATTGATCCTTTATCTCCTAGAGGTAACTATTTCCTTCTTGCTTGTATCATTTTATGCCCTAATGAAGTAGGAAAGTTGAAGGGACTCCATTTTAGAAAGGTTCCGTCTCAGCTGTTTTTCCATTAGGCCCTATTCACTCATGTTCCGTGTTTTGCCTCCGAACAAGCCAAAGAAGCCGTCTTCCCATTTCAAGGGGTGATGAGGGATAGAAGCAGAAAGATGTTCACCTTCAGCCCGGAAGGCTGACTATAGCTTGCATCGTCCTGATAAGGACCAAATGCAGGCTGGTTGCTACATTCGTAAGGGGTCCCATGACTGCCTGTACTTCTCAACAATAGTGAATATCGACCTCAATGATGAGCACCAGAGAAATCCTGCAAAAGTAGTTTTATGAGTAGAAACGGAAAGAAAACATTTATGATCAAAAACCCCCTTCATGTCCTCTCTCCTTTAAGCATTAAGCATATAAACAACCATCAGCTTCATAAAGTAAAAGTGCTGCTCTTTCTGCCCACGGGTCCTATACCTTAAATAAACTTACTAAAAGTTGCTCCGTAAAGTGTCTCAGGAATTCTTTCTTGATTGTTGCCTCAATGACCCCGCAATAGGCAGAGCCCAGAAAGTTAATCACTGAATTTTGTCCTAGGCCCCAAACACCTGAAAACACTTAAGAGCCAGAGCAGGGGCACCTGGGTGGTGCAGCTGTTAAGTGTCTGTCTTCAGCTCAGGTCATGATCCCAGAGTCCTGGGATCCAGCCCAGCATGGGGCTTCTTGCTCAGCGGGAGCCTGCTTCTCCCTCTTCCACTTCCCTGACTTGTGTTCCCTCTGACTGCATCTCTGTCAAATAAATAAAATTTTTAAGGAAAGAAGGAAGAAGGAAGGTAGGAAGGGAGGGAGGAAGGAAGGTGGGAGGAGGGAGAAAGGAAGAAGGAGGAAGGAGGATGGAGGAAGAAAGAGCCAGATCCTAAACATGTCCCAGGACATTAGCTCCAAATAAACCTCAGCTGACGCTGGCATCAATACCTTGTCTTCGGTACTTTATGGAATAACACCTACTGTTCACCTGACACGTGCCTTTGCCTGGGCCCTACCCTGGGTTCCTGGGAGGAACATGCACCCTAGACTCTACTAATACAAACCCCTAACAATAATGAGACTTGTTCTTCTCTCCTTCCTGAGTCTCCCAGACTCTGTCTGCTATTATCTGTCGCACTCTTCAGTAAGCTCCGTTTTCAGTTTCTCTGGCTCACATTTGATTTCTGTTCTGCATAAAGCCAAGGAATGGTCCCGGCTGGTCCATTTAGACCCTCCCTGGGTCCTGGGACTCAGCCTGCCTGCATCACTAAGAATGTGGCTTGGCAGGAAAGAATGTCCAATGGAAAAAAGACAGCCTCTTCAAGAAATGGTGTTGGGAAAATTGGACAGCTACATGCAGAAAAATGAAAGTGGACCATTTCCTTACACCACACATGAAAATAGACTCAAAATGGATGAAGGACCTCAATGTGAGAAAGGAATCCATCAGAATCCTTGAGAACACAGGCAGCAACCTCTTCGACCTCAGCCACAGCAACTTCTTCCTAGGAACATCGCCAAAGGCAACAGAAGCAAGGGCAAAAATGAACTATTGGGATTTCATCAAGATCAAAAGCTTGTGCACAGCAAAGGAAACAGTTAACAAAACCAAAAGACAACTGACAGAATGAGAGAAGATATCTGCAAATGACAAATCAGATAAAGGGCTAGTATCCAAAATCTATAAAGAACTTAACAAACTCAACACCCAAAAAACAAATAATACAATCAAGAAATGGGCAGAGGACATGAACAGACATTTATGCAAAGAAGACATCCAGATAGCCAACAGACACATGAAAAAGTGCTCAGCATCACTCGGCATCAGGGAAATACAAATCAAAACCATAATGAGATACCACCTCACACCAGTCAGAATGGCTAAAATTAACAAGTCAGGGAATGACAGATACTGGCGAGGATGTGGAGAAAGGGGAACCCTCCTACACTGCTGGTGGGAATGCAAGCTGGTGCAGCCACTCTGGAAAACAGTATGGCAGTTCCTCAAAAAGTTGAAAATAGAGCTACCCTATGACCCAGCAATTGCACTACTGGGTATTTACCCTAAAGATACAAATGTAGTGATCCGAAGGGGCACATGCACCCGAATGTTTATAGCAGCAACGTCTACAATAGCCAAACTATGGAAAGAACCTAGATGTCCATCAACAGATGAATGGATAAAGAAGATGTGGTATATATAAACAATGGAATACTATGCAGCCATACAAAAGAAATGAAATCTTGCCATTTGCGACAACGTGGATGGAACTAGAGGGTATCATGCTTAGTGAAATAAGTCAATCAGAGAAAGACAACTATCACATGATCTCCCTGATATGAGGAAGTGGAGATGCTACTTGGGGGGTTAGGGGGTCAGGAGAAGAATAAATGAAACAAGATGGGATTGGGAGGGAGATAAACCATAAGTGACTCTTAATCTCACAAAACAAACTGAGGGTTGCTGGGGGGAGGGGGGTCGGGAGAGGGGGTTGCGGTTATGGACATTGGGGAAGGTATGTGCTATGGTGAGTGCTGTGAAGTGTGTAAACCTGGCGATTCACAGACCTGTACCCCTGGGGATAAAAATACATTATATGTTTATTAAAAAATAATAATAAATTTTAAAATTAATTAAAAAAATGTGGCTTGGCTTTCTGCCTGCCTGGGACATGCAGGTTGTCAGTTCTTTCATTGCTTATGTTTGGGAGTGACTTTAAATCTTGTTAGTAACCTTTACATACTCTAAAGTTAACAATTTTGAGCTAAATTTATATATAAATTTGAGGTATGTATTTCTAGCGAGGGATCACTGATTACACTGTAAGAAGTTCCAATGATTGCAGCTGGTAAATCAGTTGATAAGTTAAAAAAAAAAATCATGCAAGACACTGGTAAAATGTGCAAAATAGGTATAAAATTCTAAAGAAAGAAAAATAACCAACACCTAAACAGCCATCCTTATTCCCACATCAGGCTGTATCCATCACACATGTAAACACAACTACACAGAACACCACACATAAACCATTTCCCTTTTGCTCACAATAGAAAGTACAATGACTTGATGAGTACCACCAAACATTTCAGCAGATAATTTTCAACTTTACCTCTGCATTCGGTGTCACATGCATAAAAAATACTCTAAGTTAATGCTTCACAGGTGCTGCTAGTGCTCTAGGTTACATCTTCCTTAACATTGTTTCCTAGCTTCCATCCTAGCAGAAGAAAGTTTGCATATCCAGGCGTTTTCTGTGCTATAATTGATTACTTTAATTTTTACAAAACAGATATTTCAATAGCGGCCCCCAAGACTGGTTACTCGATTTGAAAAGACCAAGCAAAAAACTGGTCTTGAAAATCTATTACTCATTTTTCCTTTTAATTTATAAGTTTTGTTAAAGGAGAATAGATTACAGAGAAGGCAAGCAGTTTTTGCGCTTTATTAAAAGCATTCTATGAGAAAGTAACTAGTACAACACAAATAGAAATATTTTAAAGAAAAATAGAGGGAGTGGAAAAACTAGCTATGCAGAAAACTTGTCATCTTATATTGTTTTGCTTTTCAGTGCCCATCATGTACGGGATTCTGTGATCAATCCCCAAAATAGAGTTCGCAAAATCTGAGTTAAAATTGGTCTGCAAAATACATTCTCCCCTGGCCTACCTTATTGGTTCTACAACGGAGCCTATACTTTCTTACATGTTTTACACCTGCGCATGGACACGTGCCCACACGCACGCGTGCGCGCGCACACACACACAGTTAAAATGGTAGTTTTTAGGAAGGCATCTGGGAACCATATGAATTTTAACTCCCTTGCATCTATGTATTTCCATTGTAATGTTCTAATATGCCCTAGAGAAAGTCTGTTTTCAGATCTGTGAAGAAGTATCAATGATTATGATTATAAATACAGCCCGGAATTTCTATCAGGTTTTTAACTAAAGGTATAGAAAATGCACTGCACATGTAAGATTTTCTTTTAAGACCAAAAAAAAAAAAAAATAAAAGGTGAGTCTTGCTAGAAGGTGGCAGAGTAGGATCCTGAACTCACTTCCTCCCACAGACTCACCAAGGCAACAATTACAGTTGACCCTTGAACAACATGGGTTTGAACTGCATGGGTCTACTTCTGTGGTTTTTTAAAAATAGATGTGGTACAATACCATGTCTCTTTCTTGTGATATCCTTAATAATATTTTTTTCTCTAGGTTATTTTATTGAAAGACTACAGTATATGATACATATAACCTACAAAATATGCATTAATCATCTATTTACATTATTGCTAATGACCTGATACTGGCAGAGATCTTCCATAGCTAAAAGCATAAAGAGGCCACATTAAGAAAGAGAGGAGAGACACAGTCGACAACCAAACCTTTGGTGTGGGAACCCATATGGTGAAAGCAAGCCCCTGTCATCTGGCTTTGAAAATCATCAGAACTTAACTCTGAGGATCACAGAGGGCTACAGGAAACCAAATCTCTGCTCTTAAAGGGCCAGTGCACTGCATCAGTTGGCCTAAGGCTCATCAGTTTGAAAAGTGTTTGGGATATACATGAAAGAGAGTACTAATTTTAGGACATGTGTCAATGGGTCAGGGACCTACAGGAGCTTTCTCTGGGATGAGGTGCATCCTTTCAGCTTAGCTAGTCTGACGCTTGCAGATACCAGTTCTGGCACTCTCCATCTACATTGCTAGCTCCACTTGCCCCATGCAAGTATTCTCCTGCAGAACTGCCCCAGCAGGTGCCTCCCCAAATCAGCTCTGGACCCACCACACTGGAGGTGGGCGGGGCAGCCTCAGTTCGAACCTGTCTCTCCCCAGAGCCACTACTGCCCCACCATACCGAGCAGGACTAGAGCCCCTCCAGAGCTACTTCTGGTCCCAAGAGTGGGGGAGCTAGCTCCATCTACCAGCATACTGACAGTAAGTATAGCTAGGCCTACCACTCAACTTTGCCAGAAGCTAGCCCAATCCACTAGTGCAACCTCAATAGCTGCAATGAACACCCCATTCAGCTGCACCAGGAGCTAAACACACCCACCAGCATTCCTACAGCGACTGTAGCTAGGCCTCTCAGTCTGTTGTACCACAGGCAAAAAATGCTCACCAATGCACCTGCAGCAGTCAAAGTTGGACACTATAGACAGCCAGCCTGAGGACTAACTGTGCCCACGAGCACACATGCAGCAGCTGCAGCCAGGCCATCCATTCAGCTGGGCTGGGAGGAAGCCCTGAAGTCATGCTTTGCAGACAGCTGGGCTAAGGACTGGCCCTTCCCACCAGAGGACCAGTAGCAGTCATGACCCAGTCACAAGAAGAATGCATATAGTCCACACAAGGGGCGCCTCTGGAACACTTTGCAGACTAGTGGTGGGATTGCTACTGGGCCTTACAGGACATGTTCTACATAAGACCCCTACTTTCAAGACTAGAAGATAGCTGACCTACCTAATACATAGTAATGAATAGAGTGAGGCAAAATGAAGGGACAGAGGAGTATGAACCATACGAAAGCAAACAAACCCCCAGAAAAAGAGCTAAATGAATTGGAAATAACCAATTTACTTGATAAAGAGTTCAAAGTAACAGTCATTAGATGCTCACCAGACTTAATTCAGTGCGAACTTCAACAAAGAGATAGAAAATATAAAAAAGAACTAGTAAGAGCTTAAGAATATAATAACATATGAAAAATACACTAGAGCCTGGGTGGCTCAGTGGGTTAAAGCCTCTGCCTTCGGCTCGGGTCATGATCCCAGGGTCCTGGGATTGAGCCCCACATCAGGCTGTCTGCTCAGCAGGGAGCCTGCTTCCTCCTCTCTCTCTGCCTGCTTCTCTGCCCACTTGTGAACTCTGTCAAATAAATAAAATCTTTTTTAAAAAATTAAAAAAAATACACTAGAAGGAATCAACAGCAGATTTGATGATGCAAAAGAGATCAGTGATCTGGAAGACAAGGTAGTGAAAAGCAACTAAGCTGAACAGAAAAAAGAACTTCAAAAAATGAGGACAGGTTAAGGAAGTTCTTAGAAAACAGCAAGCATAACATACATTAATGGGATCCCAGAAGGAGAAGAGAGAAGGGGGCAGAAAACATATTAGAGGAAATAATAGTTGGACATTTCTGTCTTCTAAGGAAGGACACAAACATCCACGTTCAGGAAGCACAGAGAGCACCAAACAAGAAGCCCAAGAAGACTGACAAGACACATAATAATTAAAATAGCAAAAATTAGAGATAAAGAGAAAATCTGAAAAGCTGCAAGAGAAGATCTAACAAGTACAAGGGAAAACCCATGGGGCTATCAGCTGATTTTTCAGCAGAAACATTACAGGCCAAAAGAGAGTGGCACCATATAATCAAAGTGCTGAAAGGGGTTAAAAATACAGCCAAGAATACTCTACATGGCAAGGTTATCATTCAGAATTGAAAGAGAGTTTCCAGACAAACAAAAGTTAAAGGAGTTCCTCACTACTAAGCCTATCTTTATAAGAAATGTTAAAGGGACTTCAAGTGAAAAGAGAAAAGGTCATAACTAGATATGAATTATAGAAGGAAAAATTTCACTGGTAAAAGCAAATACAGAGTGAAGATACTAGATCATTTATAAAGCTAATAGAAAGGTTAAAAGAGAAAAGTGGTAAAATCAGTTATACCTACAAAAATTAGTGAAGAAATACCCAATATAATGAGATGTAAAATATGACCTCATATATATAAAATGTGGGAGGAAGGGGAGTAAAACTGTGGTTCTTTTAGAATGTGTTTGAACTTCAGTGACCATCAACTTAACAGACGACTATATACATAGAGATTATAGATGAATCTCATGGTAACCACAAACCAAAAACCTGTAATAGATACACAAAAATAAAGAGAAAGAAATCCAAGCACACTAAAGAAATTCTCTTCCCTGTGAAAGATGACTAAGGGGAAAGGAACAGAGAATAACTACAAAAACCGTCAGAAAATGATAAACACAATGGCAATAAGTACATACCTATCAATAATTACTTTAAAAGTAAATGGATTAAATGCTCCAATCAAAAGACATAGGGTGAGTGAATAGATAAAAAACAAGACTCGGGGCGCCTGAGTGGCTCAGTGGGTTAAAGTCTCTGCCTTCAGTTCAGGTCATGATCCCAGGGTCCTGGGATTGAGCTCCACATCGGGCTCTCTGCTCCGCAGGGAGCCTGCTTCCTCCTCTCTCTCTGCCTACCTGTGATCTTTGTCTGTCAAATAAATAAAAACAAAACAAAACAAAACAAAACCCAAGACTCATCTATATGCTGTCTACAAGATACCCTAAACTAAAATGATAAAGACTCAAGTGAAAGGGTAGAAATAGGTATTTCATGCAAATAGAAAAAAAACAAAACAAAAACAAAACAAAACCCTGGGGTAGCAATACTTAGACAAAATACACTTTAAAACAGATTGAAACAAAAAATAATCAAGGCCATTTACATAATGATAAAGGGATCAATTTAACAAGAGGATACAACAATTTTAAATATCTATGCACCCAATACAGGGCACCTAAATACAAAAAGCAACTATTAACAAACATCAAGAGAGAAATGGGACAGTAATACAATAACAGTAGGAGACTTTAGCACACATCAATAGAAAGATCATCCAGACAGAAAATTAATAAGGAAACAGTGACTTTAAATGACACATTATATCAGATGGACTTAACAGATACAGAATATTCCATTCAAAGACAAAATACACATTCAAGTGCACATGGAATATTTTCCAAAATAGATGTCATTAGGTCACAAAATAAGTACCAGTAAATTTAAGAAGACTATATATCATACCAAACATCTTTTTCAACTGTAGTACTATGAAACTGTAAATCAATTATAAGAAAAAAAAACTGGAAAAAACACAAAACACTTGGAGGCTAAACAGCATACTAGCATACAACTTAAGGGTCACTGAGGAAGTCAAAGAAGAAATCAAGGAATACTTGGAGAAAAATGAAATTGGAAAACACAAAATTTTTGTTCAAAATCTTTGAGAGTTAGCAAAAACAGTTTTAAGAAGGAAGTTTATAGCAATATGGGCTTACTTCAAGAAACAAGAAAAATATTGAATAAACAATCTAACTTTACACCTAACGGAATTAGAAGCAAAAAAAGCATAAGTCCAAAGATTTCAGAAAAAAGGAAATAGAAGTAGAGGAACAGGAAAAATAAATGAAATAGCAACTGGAAAAAAAAAATAGAAAAGATCAATGAAACTAAGAGCTGGTTCTTTGAAAAACAAAACTGATAAACTTTTAGCCAGACTTATTAAAAAAAAAAAAAAAAAAGCCAAGACTCAGATCAGAAATGAAACAGAAGTTACAACTAATACCACAGAAATACAAAGAATTATAAAAGACTACAAGATGTTGTTTACCAACAAATTAGATAAAGAAAATAAAAATTAAAAAAAAAAAAACAGATAAATTCCTAGAAACACACAATTTCCCAAAACTGAATCAGGAAGAAACAGAAAATCTGAACAGACCAATTACTAGTAATGAAATTGAACCAGTAATAATAAACTCCCAACAAACAGAAGTCCAGGAGCAGATGGCTTCACAGTTGAATTCTATCAAACATTTAAAGAGTTAATACCTATTCTTCTCAAATTATTCCAAAGAATATAAGAGAAAGGAAAGCTTCCAGTTCATTCTATGAGGACTGCATTACCCTAACACCAAAATCAGACAGACACTACATAAAAGGAAACCACAGACTAATATTTCTGATGAACATAAATGCAAAAATCCTCAACAACATATTACCAAATTGATCTCAATAGTACATTATAAGGATCATTCACATGATCAAGCGGGATTTAGTTCATTGATGCAAGGGTGATTCTATACACATCAATCAATCCATGTGATAGACCACATTAACAAAATTAAGGATTAAAACCATATGATTATCTCAATAGATACAGGAAAAGCATTTGACAAAGTACATTATTCATGATAAAAAAAAAAGTCTCAACAAAGTAGGTTTAGAGGGAGCATATCTCAATATAATGAAGGCCTTCTGTGAAAAACCCAAAGTTATCATAGGCAATGGTGAAAAACTGAGAGCTTTTCCTCTAAGATCAGGAACAAGACAAGGGTGTCCACTCTCATCACTTTTATTCAATATAGAACTGGAAGTCCTAGCCACAGTCATCAGATAAGAAATAAAAGTCAGCCAGATTGGTAAGGAGGAGGTAAAACTGTCACTATTTCTAGAGGACATCATACTATATATAGAAAACCCTAAAGACTACAGCAAAAACTCTTAGAAATATAAATGAATTCAGGAAAGTCTCAGGATACAAAATCAATATACAGAAAACTGTTGCATTTCTACACACCAATAACAAAATAACAGAGAAATTAAGAAAACAATCCAATTTACAAATGTATGAAAAAGAATAATTTCCCTAGGAATAAAATTAAAGAGGTAGCATACCTGCAGTCTGAAAACTATAAGACATTGAGGAAAGAAATTAAAAACAATACCAAAAAAGGGAAAGATATACCATCCACATGGGTTTTAAGAGTTATTGTTAAAATATCCATACTATTCAATGCAATCTATAAACTTAGAGCAATCTCTATCAAGATACTACTACTTGTAAGGATAGCTAAAATTAACAACACAAGAAACAACAGGTGTGGTGAGGATGCAAAGAAAGGTGAACCTCTTGCACTGTTAGTGGGAATGTCAACAGCTGCAGCCACTCTGGAGAATAGAATGGAGGTTCCTCAAATTGTTAAAAAATAGAACTACTCTACGACCCAGGAATTGCATCACTAGGTATTTACCCAAGGGATACAAAAATACAGATTCGAAAGGATACATGCATCCTGATGTTTATGGCAGCATAGCAATAACAGTCAAACTACAAAGAGCCCAAATGTCCATCAACTATTGAATGGATAGAGGACAGGGGGTATATTAATATGCAACGCAATTATTCAGCCATCAAAAAGAATGAGCTCTTGCCATTTGCACCAACATAGATGGAGCTAGAGTATATTATGCTAAGTGAAGTAAGCCAGACAGAGAAAGACAAATACGATATGCTCTCACTCGCAGGTGGAATTTAAGAAAGAAAACAGATGATCATATAGGAAGGGGAAAAAATAAGGAGAGAGAGAAATAAGCCATAAGAGATTCTTAGCTATAGAGAACAAACTGAGGGTTGATGGGGGAAGGTGTGTAGGCGGTGGGCTAGATGGGTGATGAGTATTAAGGAGGGCACCTGTTACAAGGAGCACTGGGTGTTGTAAGTGAGGAATCACTGAATTCTACTCCAGAAACCATACGACACTATATGTTACCTACCTAAAATCTTTGAGAAGTATTTTTTTCAAATAACTAGAACAAATACTAAAATTTATATGGAACCACAAAAGATCTCAAGTAGTAGCCAATGTTATCTTGAAAAAGAAGAACAAAACTGAAGATATCACAATCTCAGATTTCAAGTTATATTACAAAGCTGTAGTAATCAAAACAGTATGGTACTGGCACAAAAACAGACACATAAATCAAAAGAAGAATAGAAAGCCCAGAAATAAACCCACACTTACATTGTCAATTAGTCTATGACAAAGGAGACATGAATGTATAATAGGGAAAAGATAATCTATTCAATAAATAATACTGGGGAAACTGGACAACTACATGGAAAAGAATGGAACTAGGTGAACTCCTTATATCATACACAAAATTAAACTTAAAATGGATTAAATATCAAAACTTAAAGGCTAAAACATAAAACTCCTGAAAGAAAACACAGGCAGTAAACTCTTGGAAATTGACCTTAGCAATATTTTTCTGAATCATTCTCCTCAGGATACGGAAACAAAGGAAAAAAAGTATTGGGACCGTATCAAACTAAAAAGCTTTTGCACAGCTTAGAAAACTATCAATAAAATGAAAAGGCAATGAACTGAATGGGAGAAGATATTTGTAAGTGATATATCCAGTAAGAAGATAATATCCAAAATATATAAATAACAAACAACTCAACTCTAAAAAACCAAATAACCCAATTAAAAAATTGGGAGATGAACTGAATAGACATTTTCCCCAAAGACATACTGATGGTCAACAGACACATGAAAAGATGCCTGACATCACTAACCATCAGGGATACATAAATCAGAACCACCATGAAATATCACCTCACACCAGTCAGTATTGAAAAGTCAAGAACAACCGCTGGTAAGGATATGGAGAAAAGGGAGCCCTTATAAACTATTGGTGAGATAGTAAACTGATCTAAATGTCTACTGATAAATGGGTAAAGGAGAATTGGCATATGTACCCAGTGGAATATTACTCAACCATAAAAAAGAATAAAATCTTGCCATTCCGGATAACATGGATAAACCTAGAGGGCATTATGCTAAGTGAAATAAACCAGACAGAGAAAGATAACATACTTTTTGGGTGGAATCTAAGAAACAAAATAAAACAAAAAGAAATTTGACTAAAAAAGTACAGAGAACAAATTGATGATTGCCAGAGGGGAGGTAGGTGACAGGATAGGTGAAGTTGATTAAGAGGTACAAACTTTCAGTTATAAAATAAATAAGTCTTGAGGATGGTAAGTACAACATAGGGAATATAGTCAATAATATTGTAATAACTTTGCATGGTGACAGACATTAACTACATTTACCATGGTGAGAACTTAATAAAGTATATAACTGTTGAATCATTATATTGTACACCTGAAATTAACAGGTCAACTATACATCTATTAAAAATTTTAAAAAATAATTTAAAAAAATAAAATTTTTGAAAGAGAGAAAGAAGCATACTTAAAAGGGGAAAGATGGATGCTTTCATCCAAATTTTAATCATGTGGATTGGGTTTTTTTTTTTTTTTTAACTTGGGTATTCAGGAAGTGATATGCTTATTCCTTTATTGGAAGAACAAACATTAAAAGATTAATATTTACCAGCTTCATTTAGAGATAATTTTTTCACCACTGATTCCTGAGGAGTAAAACATTCAGAGTTTTTATCAGAGGTTGAATCAAAGTCAAGTGTTAAGGCATTAAAATGATTTTCACAATGATTATTCAAATCCTTGGTAGAGAAGTGCTCCCCCTTCCTGGTCTGTGACGCCCAGGATGTAGAATTCTGACAGCTCTCAGATCTTGGCCTTGAGAGGTGTTCAGAACTTGTGAGAGGAACAGGATATGTGGCATTCTCGGGAGAGTGGAGCTGAGAAATGGATGGGGTTCTTGGAGACCTTATTTGAGGAGATGTAATGATGGCATCGTCTCTCGCCGTACTTGAGAAAAAAGTGTTGGGCGAGGGAATAGGAGTGGTCACCATGTTCTTCAGTACCTCTTCAGTATCTTTCTTGGTGTTAATCTGTGGACTATCAAAACTGCTCGACTGGTATTTGAGAATCTGTCGAACTGGATCTGAAATGTCTTCTCTCTTTTGGATGGCTCTGATTTTTCTACAGATGCTTTCCACTGGGTTATGCCGCTTGTCAGTGACCTTCCTCACAGAGGCCATTGTTGATCTTCCTCCAATCATGCAGGTGAAGTGGCTAAAGTGCAGGCAGAAGTAGACATGTTGTTGTTTTTCTTTAAGTTAGCATTGTCCTGACAATACTCTAGCAATGCTATTTAGTCCTAAATCGGCTGTGGAGGGATTAAGAGGTCTTTAAACAATTGGTTTAAACAACTTTCCACGTGTTTAATTGGCACTCAAATTTCCTGAAAATAACCACAGCTAACACACGCAAAGTATGTGCCATGTGCCAGGCATGGTACTATATTCTTTATATGTATCAACTCATTTCATTCTCAAAACAATCCTATGAAGTAGACATTACTATTACCTCCATTTCCAGGTAAAGAGAAAATAAGACACACCCAAAGTCACCCCAGATAAGTGCTGGAGCCAGATTTGATCCCAGGCAGTCCCACTCCACAGGCTGGACTCCTAACCATATTGCTTTTCATTTATAATAATATGTCACATATGATGGTGATGGTGAAGTTGCTTACAGTTCCTGTTTGAGTATTGCTCTGGTTCTCATCTAATGAGAACTTACTATATATGGCCTGTGGAAAGAAGTCCAAAATTTTGCCTAGGCAAAGAATTACAGTAGTTTGAATAGTTACAAATAGCTAGAGAGTTAGAGTTTGAAAGTGATGATTTTTAGGACCTTAAGATTTCTATTCATAGCTCTTTCTTTAAAAATCCCCTCATAAAAAATGAACAAAAGGAAGAGAAATGTTAGAAGAACTATAATTGGAAGGGGTATTTGGAAAGACTGGTATTTAGAAGAAGACATTCAAAAATCCTCACAATCTGGCTTCAATTTACTTCAAGAGGACAGCTCCAGTCAATGAAGCTCCTACCAGCAGAATCCTTTACTAATCAGTCATGACTATAACCTTTGTGTTGCCACTTGACAATACCCTCCTTTCCATATACTCAGGGGTTATTTTTCAACGCCAAGCCTAAAACACATTCCTCTATGGCAATTCTGGAATTGGTGTATACTCGTTGGAATCTATTCTTTCTGTTCCCTCCTAGGCTTTATAACTGCACTGCATGTTTGCCATTTAAACTTTGACTTCTATCCTTTGATTGTTTAAACTGTGTATGCATGTTGTATCCTCAAAAACAATTTTAATTCTTGTATTCAAAAACCATGATGTGATTTTTTTTTTCTAGGTACACAACACATTGTTACAAGCATCACTGGTAATCCACAGTCATATATAATATACACAAATACCAGGCTTGTAGACGTTTCCCCCAGCTCCTGCGAGTTTGGACCCTCAACTCCTCACAGCTACCACCTTTTCTGGAGAATTTCCCCTGGCCACATGGGAGCTGTTCTTCATCTCTCCACTGGGAGGTAGGAAGTGATGTAGAGGGAATGACAGAAGAGAGCAAAAAGTCTTATAAGACTGATTAGGTATCTACAAATGTTCTCAATATGAAAGAACTGGTTTTCCTTTCAAGAGTCAGAGAATGGAAGTACAGGTTGGGCATGAGGCTAATAGAAACCCTAAAACTGGAACTTCAAACTCTCAGATCCTGTCTGCCCTCCTTCTTGGATACTAAGGTGAGAGGCTGTTCAAGCCCCAGGGAAAGGCTTTGTCTTGTGGGCATTTGTGACTGAGCCACATTAATGTTTCTAGCATAGAAGACACGCATTTTTTTTTTTTAAAGATTTTATTTATTTAGTTGACAGACAGAGATTACTAATAGGCAGAGAGGCAGGCAGAGAGAGAAGAAGGGAACCAGGCTCCCCGCTGACCAGAGAGCCCAATGAGGAGCTGGATCCCAGGACCCTGGGATCATGACCTGAGTAGAAGGCAGAGGCTTTAACCCACTGAGCCACCCAGGCGCCCCAAGACACCCATTTCTATTTGTAGTATGTAAGACATGCATTTCTATTTGATTTTCCAAGGCATTTTTCTCCTTTTATCATCTGTTTGCAAAACTTCCATGACTCACCTAAGTGACCTTCACTCCATGGTTTATGAACTAAAGAGTACACTTAAGACCCTGGCTCTTCATGAGCTAATGAACATTCTCAAAATTGATTTGTTTGCTTTTTCTAATACAAAGCAGAACATCGGAGCTCAAAAAGATGTGATAAGGATTTCGAAATTTGGGCCACCTCCTCTATACATGGCCTGGAAAACTCTCCCGTCTGTCCCATCCAAACCTCTTTTTCAGTTTTAGATCTCAATAGAAGAGATCAGCTGCAATCTGCCATAACATTTAAAAACACAAGTCGAACTTGCGCAATAACAATCTTTGAAAAAGTACTAACTGCAAATTAAAAACTGGAAGTTAATTACATTTGCAGGGTCAGCTGCTTGGAATCTCTTTCTTTCATTTTTTTTTTTTTTTTTTTAAGATTTATTTGAGAGAGAGGGCACACGAGTAAAAGGCAGAGGCAGAAGCAGACTCCCTGCTGAGCAGGGAGGCAGATGTGGGGCTCCATCCCAGGACCCGGAGATCATGACCTGAGCCGAAGGCAGATGCTTAACTGACTGAGCCACCCAGGCATCATTGGAGTCTCTTTTAAATGGATTTTCCTCTTTATTTCCCTCAGTTGATTGACTATTTACAGTGTAAAGATGGCACACTTGTAGAAATCCCAAAGGGAAGTGTTCATTTTTTAAGTTTATTATTTTTAGTAACCTCTACACCCAACGTGGGGCTCTAACTCACAACCCAGAGATCCAGAGTCACATGCTTTTCCGACTGAGTCAGCCAGATGTTTCAAGAAATGCTTTTTTAAAAATTCTCTGAACCTCAGTTGTACTCCATATCACTCAGCCCTTTAGGCACTCAACCAATATTTATTAAGTACTTAGAAAGTGCTAATACTGCTGCTCCAGAGAGTATCTATTCTCCTAAGTCCTGTAATCTGCAGGAGTTTCAGATACACATTAAATCCAGGATGCCCAAGAAAATCTGAATTTCAGGGGTGCCTGAGTGGCTCAGTGGGTTAAGCCTCTGCCTTCAGCTCATGATTCCAGGGTCCTGGGATCAAGCCCCACATCAGGCTCCTTACTCAGTGGGGAGCCTGCTTATCCCTCTCCCTGCCTGCCACTCCCCTTGCTTGTGCGGTCAAATAAAATCTTTTTTAAAAAATCTGAATTTCAGATCAAGGGCTGATTTTTTTAATATAAGTATGTCACAAAAGTTGCACAGGAAAAACTTATACTGGAAAATCATTTGTTTATCTGAAATTCAAATTTCACTGAGACTCTTGTATTTTTATTAGATAAATCTAGCAACCCTAAAGCCCAGAGATAACACTATCATTACACACTGGGAAAGAAAAGTGCCAGGGGCTCTGGGAGCATATAATAAGGGGTTATCCTAGTTTGGGATTGAGGATGGAAAAATTAAGGGCCTCTCTTTTGCATCACACACTATGCATAATGCTATATTTTTTGCTAAGTCCGTGGTTATAAACAGAACCCTGGGACTGCAAATCTGGGAATTTCCATTTAGATTCACATTAGCTGAATGTAAAATAATGTTAGAGATTATCTAAACCAATTATTTCATGTGTTTTATTTCTCACTGATTGAACTACGCCTCATTGTTCTTATTTCTAGAACCTGAGTCTCGTTATTGTTATTGCCTGAATTGCTTTAATATATACAGTAAACCTCTTCAGTCAACACTTTTTAACCACCTCCCTGATCCAAGGCAATGATTAAAAGCTTCTGAGGCCTGGAAACATCTATAAAACAATGTGATTTGGGGGTGGGGGGGGGGCTGAGTGGCTCAGTTGGTTAAGTGTGTGCCTTTGGCTCGGGTCATGATCTCCAGGTCCCAGGATGGAAGCCTGAGGCCTGGGTCAGGCTCCCTGCTCAGCAGGGAGTCTGCTTCTTCCTCTCCCTCTGCCCCTTCCCCCTGCTTGTGCTCTCGCTCTTAAATGGATAAAATCTTTAAAAAAATTTTTTTTTAAATGTGATTTCTTACCTAAAGTAAGTTTACTCATTATATATTTAATTTTCACCAGTGATGTAACTGCAGAGTTCAATATTAACCTCTAGGCATTTATACTCTGAGATTTAATGAAATCTTCTACATTTGTTCTGACTTCCTAAAGGAGTCAGAATAAATTCACTATGTACAGTATAGAGAATATTTCATATTTTTTAGGAATAGACAAACATAAGGGCATAATTTGTATTTTTCAATATCCATATTCTTCAATCACTAAGAAATAGTTAGATTTCTTTCCAAAAAATATAGAGATACAAACGTAACATCCTTGAAAAAAGATTTGAGTTTAACTCAAAAGCTCTTTAGAAAGCCTCCTGAATCAAACTCTAATTCAAAAGATTATGTTGACAGGGGCACCTGGGTGGTTCAGTGGGTTAAAGCCTCTGCCTTCAGCTCAGGTCATGATCTCAGGGTCCTGGGATCGAGCCCTGCATCAGGATCTCCGCTCAGCAGGGAGCCTGCTTCCCCCTCTCTCTCTGCCTGCCTCTCTGCCTACTTGTGATCTCTGTCTGTCAAATAAATAAATAAAATCTTAAAAAAAAAAAAAAAGATTATGTTGACAATGTAATTATCTTACCTTTACTAACCATTTTTTTCTCCCTTTACTAACAATTATTTCTTGAACATTAAACTTCCAAACTTTAGATGAGGTAGACATATCTTAATAATCATCCAATACTTAATTATGAAATTTAGGCAAATATTTCACCCAAGTCCCAGTTGGAAATTTAAGGCAAAACTCTTAAGTAAGGGATGTAAAAAAAATTTTACAAATATCTGTGTATGTATGTAGATAAACAAATACCTTTTGCCAAAAGAGGCCTTCACGAACAGATGGCAGTAAACTCTTCATGGAGACAGGAGAAACAGTCACTGAGATGTTCCCAGGAAAGTCATCTTTAGTGAGCCTAGTGCAAGGGCAGAACATGATTTAACCAGTAAATTTTATATTTGCCAAATTATACTGTTTTTAGTCTCTTTGTGACTAATATGTAGTGTGAAAAAATAACACTTACTTTTTCTTGTCCTAAGATAGGTGACGGCAGCTATTAGTCAAGATGATTTGCAAACCACAAGTCCCAGATTTAGTAATTGCTCAGCGAGTCTCATCAGCAAACCTGTTTGATTACTAATAAATGCAAGCTGGCACAGAACGGGACTCTCCCCTCCCACCATTTACTTAACCTTGTTATATTAAGCTCCTTGGCTGGGTCACACCAAACTTATTATAAACATCTCATACTGGAACAATTCCTGAAATAGCATAGTCACACACACACTTCTGAAAACTCACTGGGCTCTTCTGTTTCACTTATCATATGAAGTCTGGTTTTCCTCTCAGAGACTAGGAGAGGACCTGAAATCTCTAAATGCAAGAATTCAGGTGATCCTCGGGGAGTGAGACAAACCACAAGAGACTCTTAATCTTAGGAAACAAACTGAGGGTTGCTGGGCGGTGGGGGGAAGGGATGGGTGGCTGGGTGATGGACTTTGGGGAGGGTATGTGCTATGGTGAGTGCTGTGAAGTGTAAGACTGAGGATTCACAGACCTGTACTCCTGAAGCAAATAATACAATATGTGTTAATAAAAATATTTTTAAAAAAAGAACTCAGGTGGTCCTATGTTCTTGGGGGTCTACAAAACCCTGTAACTGCTTTCCACTAACACACATGCCCAATGACTAAGGCTGGAAATGACAGTTCAGGAACTTAGGTATCTAAAAGGCCCCTCTGAAAACAATTCTAGGACTGGCTTGTGGTGAAAGCAGCATCTTGGGGGGGGGGGCGGGTAACCTAGCTTTATCACCACAAGCATAGGGAGTTTGGGGCTGGGGGTGAGGAGAAGACGGAGGCTACCCCTGGGATGGCTTTTCCCTGCTTAGAAAAGGACTTTCTTGACCTTAAACGACTAAAGGGCAGCATCTGCCAAAGTTTAGCTGTTTAGTTGGGGGAAAACTCACCACCTTATTTTCACTTTACCAGCACCCCAAGAACCGTCTTCTGAAAACAGACCGCAGAGCCGAGGCCCGCAGGATCAGGCGAGGGGCTGGCGCTAACTCCCGCCCGGCTTTATGGAGCAAGTGGAGAGACGAGCTTCAGCTGGAGAAGAGCGAAGCCTGCGATCAGCGGATCAGCGGCACCTGCCGTGCTGGTCCACGCTGAGATCTTGGGAGCGGGAGGGGGAGGAGAGACCGAGAGGAAGGAGGACGCTTGCTTGGGCCGGAGCGAGGCCATTTTGGTGTGCTCCCCGCCGCGGTCATAACAAAATAAACATCACCCAGTACATACTGTCTGTAATCAGGATGGAAAAAAGTCACTTTCTACCTTAAATTCCATACGTTTCTGTTGGGCCAAGTGCTGGACGGTTTCTAAAAACACTAAAGACATCCTCCGTGACCTCTCTTAAGGGACGGTCTTCGGTTGGGCAGACCCAGTATGTCGACTGCGCAAAGTGCAATAATTAAGCAAAGAAGTGCCCGAGCGGTACGTTCAACCCCGCGGAGGGCAGCACAGGGAGAGGCCAGCGGGAGCGAAGTGTTTTCCAAGTAGGTGGACTCCGCGAATTGCCCGGCAGCCCTGGGTAAACAGAACCGCGAGGCAGGTGGGAGATTGCAGAAGACTCAAGTGTCAAGTCCGCTTAGGGAAGACGCAGGCAGATTCAGACATGCAGGACATTTCTTTGTAATGCCATTGCCCCTCCAAAGGGGAGGACAGACATCTTAAAAACAAACAAACAAGCAAGCAAACCAGCTTCAGGGTTCTCCACATACAACATGAAACATCCTAACTGGAACATTTTGTTCTCAAGCTGTCCGCTTTGCTTACTGCCCCCCTGGGCTTCTCTAGCCAGACCCTGCTGTCCCTAATCCCATGCTTCACAGCCTGGAGCACGGGTGATTTCCTACTTCTCTTCTATTTTCTCTCTTCCTCACCCCGCCTGGGGGGCTCTGAAAATCGATTTTTGTGATATCTAGATTTTTATATTTGCTCCTGTTCCTGTGGGTTATCGTTTCTGTCCGCAGAGAAGAGGGAGACGTGTAGTAGTTCAGAGTTGGGGCTCTGGATTCAGATACCCTGAGTTCAAATCCCAGCTCTGCCCAATTGGTTTTGGGACCTCCGACAAATTACTGAACTCCGTGTTTCAGTTTATTTGCAAAATCAACACGATGAATGACCTAGATTTGCTGCAGGGATGAAATGAGATAGCACATGTATGATGCACCTTCTGAAACTCCTTTAACGTATTCAGATATTAAACGTACTCTTGGGATGCCTGGGTGGCTCAGTCGGTTGGGCGCTTGCCTTCAGCTCAGGTCATGATCCCAGGGTCTTGGGATGGAGCCCCACATCAGGCTCCTTACTCAGCAGGGAGCCTGCTTCTCCCTCTGCCTGTTGCTCCCCCTGCTTGTGCTTTCTTTCTCAAATAAATAAAGTCTTTTTTAAAAAATGTACTCTTAAAGCACAAGAGTACCCAGAAAGAAATAACCAATTAACCCATTCCTCTCACTGACTTGCTCTAATTTCCCATAAAATGAACTATCGTAACATCTATGCTTGTGACCGTCTTATCAATCCACAGATACCGAAACTAGCAACACCCAGAGAGATTTCCCTCCTAGTCATAAAGGAAGCCAGTGGTGGAGCCAAAAATAATATTAAAATTCTTTTTTTTTT
Organism: Martes martes; assembly: GCF_963455335.1. Taxonomy (NCBI): domain Eukaryota; kingdom Metazoa; phylum Chordata; class Mammalia; order Carnivora; family Mustelidae; genus Martes; species Martes martes. The sequence goes on from NC_137895.1 coordinate 69,076,865, forward strand.
TTTTTTAAAGACTCTTTTTTTTTTTTTAAAGATTTTATTTATTTATTTGACAGAGAGATCACAAGTAGGCAGAGAGGCAGGCAGAGAGAGAAGGGAGGAAGCAGGCTCCCTGCTGAGCAGAGAGCCCGATGTGGGGCTCGATCCCTGGACCCTGGGATCATGACCTGAGCCAAAGGCAGAGGCTTTAACCCACTGAGCCACCCAGGCGCCCCTAAATAATATTAAAATTCTGAATCCACTAGACCATATCACCTGTCTGGCAAACTGTACTCTTACTTCCTGCTCCCAGAAGTGTATTACACCTGATGTTTCTCAAAGTAGTGAAAGGAAGAGCCTGAACAATAAATTCCAATGGGTGTGCAATGAATTAGATGAACATATTGTTCCATTATTTATTTACTGTTTGCCTCATAGGATTCTAACAGAATGTGCTCATACCATGATCTCTGCCATGGACGGCACAAACTGGTGATGCCTGTGCCTGCCCCAAGACAGCAAGAAACATGCAGTCTCCACCAAAACAGCTTCTCCCACCCAAACATGTGCTTTGTGAACAGAGGAGAGAGTAGAAAGGGGCAAAATGCAGACTCAACAACAACAAAAATCAACAAAACAAAACCAAGACTGGGCTACGGGTTTTAAATACTCTAGAGAGAGTTGATGACAGCATGGTGTTTAGTTGCCAAGTCATTTCCCCTTAAGGCACGCTGACCAGGCTGGGCCCCTGATGTTGCCAGACCTTAAAGTAACTGCCTGTCTTGTATCTGAGAATCATTGAGGGACACTGCAAGGAAATGCAATCTTATTTACGTACATGAGAAAAAAAGAAAAGAAGAAAAAAATTTTCAAATAATGCATATCCCTTTCTTCTTCTTCTTTTTCTTCTTCTTTTTAAATTTATGAGAGAGACAGAGAACACAAGCAGGGGGGAGGGGCAGATGGAGAGGGAGAAGCAGGCTCCCCACTGAACAAGGAGCTGGATGTGGGACTTGATCCTAGTCCCTTAACCGACTGAGCCACCCAGGCGCCCCACATATCCCTTTTTAACTCAGTCTTTAATGTTGCTAGACATTAGCCAGAAGCTCGGTCTCTGAGATGAACTCTGCTTAATCCAAGCGACTCACTTTGTCCAACCAAAAGTAGATTGGAGGTGGTGGAAGAAGGGGGGGCACTATTAGAAGAAAGGAAACTGTATAATAGAATACTCCTTCAGTATAGCCAAATATAACATGCATTTTATTTTTCAAAGCCCACTCTATGTAAAATGCACTATGTCTTATAATGTGCTCTGTAACACTCTTATATTCTAGGTGTCATCATCTTTAAATTTCTTTTAATTAAACTTTAGTAAACAAAAGCAATGTCTTCAGGAAGCCAACTTTCGTAAAGATACTATCCCAGAAAGAAAAGGATTGGAAAGTAAGTGATCTATAGGTCCCGTTCTGAAGTGAACATTTTGAAAAAAAAAAAATATGGTGATTCCTTTTTGGAGGGAAGTAGAAACAAAGCAAGGCCCTGAAGATACTACCAAGATACATACTAGCTGAATGAAAATCATCTGCTACCTTTCCACATCTATCCAGACTTAGAGCAGGAATAACAATCCTTGCTTGGCTCTGTACCTCTGCCTTCCATTGGCTCATGCTGGGGATGGTAATGGCTTCCTAAAGCCATCATGCCAACACCAGGGGGTGCTCCCTTCTTCCTACTGTTTGTCTTAACCCTGCCCACACCTTCATGGATGAAAATCCCCTTCAGCCTCCCCTTTTAAGAAGAAAGTGCCGTCTGTTTGCTAAGGGACTTTGACTGATATACATGAAGAGATAATTTTGGTTTTCATATAAATTTCCAAAGCCCAAAATGGTTGTTATCCACATTACACAAAAGACACTTCTCTTGTTTTTTTATTTTTTTAAGATGTTATTTGTTTATTTGAGATATATTTGCTGCGTAGCGGCAGGGGGAGAAGGAGAAGAACAAGCAGACTCTGCTGTGCGGGGAGCCCGGTATAGGGCTCCATCCCAGGACCCTAGGATCATGACCTGAGCTGAAGGCAGAAGCTTAACTGACTGAGCCACCCAGGGGCTCCCATAGTACCTCTCTTAAAATATTTCGGTTTTGTTTTTAAACTCTGTGTAGCCTTTGCTTTTGGTTGTGTACATATAGATAATTGAAAGAAGGAGATTTGACTAAAAGGAAAAAAAAAACTTCTTCAACCTTCTTTTTGAAAATTTTGGTAGCTATTGCCAAATCGGTTTCCATAGAGATTATATCAATTTATCATCTCGCCAACAATCTGTGCGCCTGCTTTGTTCCCTACACTCTCATCACACACAATGTGTTGATCTTTGCCAATCTTATAGGTGAAATATGGCATCACGCCATTTTAATTTGCATTTCTCTACTTATGACAGTTTCATGTGTTAAAAGCCATTTATATTTCTATATTCTGTTTGTTTGTATTCCTTGGCCATTTGTCAATAGGGGCTTGATTTTATAAATTTACAGAAGTTCTTTATATATTAAGAAATTCATTTCTTTTTAACATGCATTAGCAATTTATTTGTACAATTGTCATTTCTATATTTGGTTTTTGCTATTTTTTGCCATGCAGACTTTTTTTTTTTTAAATACAGTCAAATTTCAACTTTTCTATGTGAATTCTGAGTTTGTATTAACCTTAGGAAGGCCTTCCTGACTCCAAAATCACACACAAAAAAATTTCCCATTTTTTTCATAGTAATTTCATGATTGAATACATTTGAATTTATTATGGTATTTAGGGAAATAGGATTTCACCTTCATTACTTTTCAAAGGGCTACCAGATTTTTCTAGGAATTTAACCTACAGATATATGTGCACATATTTACAAATATAAATATAAGACTGTATTTATTATAATATTTTGTTTGGAATGGTAAAATATTGAAAACAATCTTTTCATCCTTCAAAAAGATACTAGTTATATAAATCACAGTTCCTTCACACATTAGAATAAAATACAGATTTTTAAAAGAAAGATATTTTATAAGTGCTAATATGGAATCCCAAAATTATGTAGTCAAGCTATAAATTGATTCTAAGATAAAGGACAGTACTTACATCATTTTTTATTTTGATTAAATCATTTTGATTAAACACAAAACAAAACAAACATACACATAAATACAGAAGAAACTAGAGACAATGATAACCTTGGAAAGGAAAATTGGCAGTTTAAGGAAGGGGTAGAAGAGAGATTTAATTATTTATACCATATCTATGTAAAATATCATCATTTTAAATAAATACTAAAAAAAGAATAAAACAACAGACTTTTAAAACTCAAGTCATTGTTTTTGGGTGGTTGATCCATTACCTTTTCACGTAGATTTGTAAGATATTGTCATTTACAGTGCTGAAACCTGCTGATTTTTTTTTAAGATTTTATTTATTTATTTGACAGAGATCACAAGCAGGCAGAGAGGCAGGCAGAGAGAGAGAGAGGTGGAAGCAAGCTCCCTGCTGGGCAGAGAGTCCGATGCGGGGCTCGATTCCAGGACCCTGGGATCATGACCTTAGCCGAACACAGAGGCTTTAACCCACTGAGCCACCCAGGTGCCCCAGAAACCTGCTGATTTTAAAATCAGCAAAAAAGTTTTTTTTAACACGTGTATGAAAATGTGGATCAGTAGCACCCTCTGCTGGTAATGAGTTGAAACTCAAGACCCAGATCATTAATAAACCTACCTAAGATTTCTCTTGTGCTCTACTTTGTGATTATTTTCGAGTGCTCAAATAGTATGTCATAAGAATGATAACATTTTATATCACAATTTTAAAAAATCACTGTCAGAATTTGCTAAAGTTAAAAAAAATCACACATTTTTGTAGTGGTCCATAATTCTAATGTTTTAAGTGTTGTGAGTGCAGAACTCCACTTTTCATATGGGAATATTGAGAATAAAATAAAAACTACTTTTAATAATATTTTTCACCAATTTGTATAAAAGTGAGCATGACTGTGTATGTTTGTCTTGTCAGTCTGTATATTTTCCTCATGTTTTCAGCATTATAATTAATTCATTTGACAAATATTGACGACTTTGTTTTCCAAGCATGTCTTAGTTCTGAGGACACACAACGAACAAAAAAGACAAACATCTTGCTTCATGGAACTTGCTTCCTACCAAAGGAGACATAAAGTTAACATAACTGACACAAATATAGAGTATGTTACACTCTGATAAATACTGAACAAAGAAAAATAAATAAATAAAATAAAGGGAATATGATGAATGAGTTTGGAGAAAGGCTTGCAATTGTAGATGGTGAGCCACGAAGAGCTCACCAGAAGGTTGACTTGAATAAAGACCTTTAGAAAGTGAAGGAGCTAGTCAGAGGAAATGCATCCAGGCAGAAGAGCAAGTACAAAGGTCCTGAGGCATAAATTTGCCTGGCATATTTGAGAAACAGCAAGGAGGCCAGTGTGACTAAAGTGAAAAGAATAGAAAAGAATAGTAGGAAATGAGGTTAGAGCATCAGTGGAAGAGAAAAATTATGTAGGACCTTAGGATTATAGAAGGACATTAACTTCTACTGAGTGAGATGGGAAGCCATTGGAAAGATTTTAAGGAGAGAGATAAGTGCTCTGAATAAATGTGTAAATTGTAAAGGGTGAAGGGTAGAAAGGGTGAGATTAATTAGATGTTTATAACAATAATCCAGGCAGAGAAATGACAATAAGGAATCATAGGTAGGTTTGAGTTTCTAAAATGGTGGAGGAATAGGAGACCATAAGTTTTGTCTGGTCTCAGAAATTCAGCTAGATAGCTATCAAATCATTCCGAACACCTATGAACTCTATCAGAGATCTAAGAAAAGAATTTCTGCAATTCCACAAATAGAAAGTCAACCACTTTCTGCAAGGTAGGTGTGGAGAAGTGAATCCAAGGCAAAATATTGGAAGATAAACTGCAGGGAGCGGGAATGTCTGGAAGCCAGCTATTGGAAAATGATAAGGCAGCAGAGTGCAAAATCAGATCTTTCAGAAATCTGCTGTAATGAGAGGTGTCCTGTCTGAAAGGCACTCAGGTGGCAAAGTGGGGCAGAATCCCAGATGGGACAGTGTGGTCTCAGGATCTCCGAGGTCACAGGAAGACCGGGGGTGCCTGAGAGTGATGGAGTTTTCAGGCATTGGAGTGGGGAAGCTGGCTGCAATCAGTGAGCCTAGGAATGGGCTCTCAGTTTAGGGTTGCCATGTACCCCCCACTGCAGCATGGTTGGGCAACTGCTCTCCAAGCAAGGGTCCAACAAGTGGAAGAACTGGTGAGACAACCCCTGCTCTGCCAGGAGGAGTGATGCGGGTGTGCACCACAGGAGTGTGCAGGGTTTGGAGACCCAAAGTGGGTCCCATGCCTGAGATAGAAACACTGGGTCACTAGGCTGGGAGAGCATGCAGTGCTGATGGAGACCAGGGAGACACAGGGTCATGAACTGCTTTTCCTTCATTGACTGCTTTTCCCCTATGGAGCACTGAGGAGTGGTGGGTGTGAAATTTTGACTCTAGGGCCAGAGATCGGGAGGCTCCCATTTTCATTCTCATCCTCTAAAGTGGCACAGAAAGCCTTCAGGGACCAAAAGCCACACAGAGCAATCCTGAGCCACTTACACTGAGCCAGGCCCCCTGGCAAGGGCAGTGCAGTTCCACCTGGGGCAAAGATACCTGAGAATCAACACAACAGGCCCCTCCCCCAGAAGATCAACAAGAGCTTACAATTAAAACCAAGTTTACTGACCACACAGAACTGCAAAACTCCAGGGCTAAAGGAAAATAGTATATAGAATTCATGGTTTTGTTCTCATAATTCTTTAGTCTTTCAGTTTTAATTTTTTTCTCTTTCCTTTTCAACCAATTTCTTATTTTGTCAACTGTTTTTTAAGAGTCTTTTTAAATTTTCACTTTTACAGTTACATTCTATCCTTTCATTGTACGTAATTTTGTTTTTGTATATATATAGAAGTTTTTCTTTCTTTATAATTTTGGAATGCAATTTCTTCTAACAGACAAAAGTATACCCAGAATCTAGTGTATTGCTCTGTTCTCATCAACGATCTGATTATATCTCTATTCTTTAAAGTCTTTCTTAATTTTTATCTTTATAGTTACATTCTATCCTTTCATTGTGTTTAATTTTACTTTTGCACACATAAATTATTCTTTCTTTACAATTTTGGGATCCAGTTTTCTAACAAACACCAAAATACACACAGGATCCAGTGTACTGCTCTGTCCTGTTCACCTGTCTGATTATATTCTCTCTCTCTTTTTTAAAATTTTTGCTTATTTATTTATTTGGTTTGGGGTCTCTTCTGATTTGTTTAGTAGGGGTTGTTGTTGCCATTTCAGTATTCTGTTCTCTCGTTCATCCATTCTTCTCTGGACAGAATGACAAGATGGAAAAACTCACCTCAAAAAAGAGAACAAGTGGCAGTACTGACTGCCAGGGACCTAATCAGTATGGACATAAGTAAGACATTAGAACTAGAGTTCAGAATAACAATAATAAAAATACTAGCTAGACTTGAAAAAAGCATAAGATGACACTAAAGAAGCCCTTTCTGGAGAAATAAAAGAACTAAAATCCAATCAAGTTGATATTAAAAAGGCTAATAATGAGGTACAATAAAAAATGGAGGCTCTAACATCTAGGATAAGTGAGGTAGAAGAGAGAAGTAGTGATATAGAAGACAAAATGATGGAGAATAAAGAGGCTGAGGAAAAGAGAGCTAAACGACTAGTGGATCATGAAGAGAGAATTCAAGAGATAAGTGATACTATAAAGAGAAACAATATCAGAATAATTGGGATCCCAGAAGAAGACAAAAGAGAGTGTGCAGAACGTATATTGAAGCAAATTATAGCAAAGAACTTCCCTAATCTGAGGAAGGAAACAGGCATTTAAGTCCAGGAGGCACAGAGAAAACCCCTCAAAAAAAAAAAAAATAGGCCAGCACATTGACATATAACAGTCAAGCTTGCAATCTCAGAGACAAAGTGAAGACCCTGAAAGCACCTCGGGACAAGAGGTCCATAACCTACAAAGATAGAAACATTAGACTGGCAGCAGACTTATCCACAGAGACCTGGCAGGCCAGGAAGGATTGGCATGATATATTCAGGGTACCAAATGAGAAAAATATGCAGCCAAGAATACTTTATCCAGCAAGGTTGCCATTCAAAATAGGAGAGATAAAAAGCTACCAGGACAAAACAAAAAAAACAAAACTAGAAGAATCTGATCACTAAACCAGCCTTGCAAAAAATATTAAAGGGAATCCTTTAAGTGAAGAAAGAGAACAAAAGTAACATAGGCCAGAAAGGAACAGAGATGATATACAGAAAACAGTGACTTTATAGGTAATACGACATCACTAAATTCTTATCTTTTGACAGTTACTCTGAATGTAAATGGACTAAATCCCCAATCAAAAGACACAGGATATCAGATTGGATAAAAAAGCAAGACCAAAACTCATAAGATACCTAGAAATAAAACCTAACCAAAGAGGCAAAGATTCTGTACTCAGAAAACTATAGAACACCCATGAAAGAAATTGAGGAAGACAGAAAGAAATGGAAAAAAGTTCCATGCTCATGGATTGGAAGAACAAATATTATTAAAATGTCTATGCTACCTAAAGCAATCTACACATTCAATGCAATCCCTATCAAAATACCATCAACTTTTTTCACAGGGCTGGAAAAAATAATCTTAAAATTTGTATGGAACCAGAAAAGATCCCGAATAGCCAAAAAAATCTTGAAAAAGAAAACCAAAGTGGTGCATCATGATTCTGGACTTCAAGCTCTATTACAAAGCTGTAATCATCAAGACAGTATGGTGCTGGCACAAAAACAGACACACAGATCAATGGAACAGAATAGAGAACCCAGAAATGGACCCTCAACTCTGCTCAACTAATCTTCAATGAAGCAGGAAAGAATATCCAATGGAAAAAAAGACACTCTTCAACAAATGGTGTTGGAAAAAGTGGATAACCACATGCAGAAGAATAAAACTGGACCAATTTCTTGTAGCATACACAAAAATAAACAAATGGATGAAAGACCTAAATGTTAGACAGGAATCCATGAAAATCCTAGCATACACAAAAATAAACAAATGGATGAAAGACCTAAATGTTAGACAGGAATCCATGAAAATCCTAGAGAACACAGGCAGCAACCTCTTTTGGCCTCAGCTGCAGCAACTTCTTGCTAAACATGTCTCCAAAGGCAAGGGAAACAAAGGCAAAAATAAACTTTTGGGACTTTGTCAAGATAAAAATGTTTTGCACAGCAAAGGAAACAGTTGACAAAACCAAAAGACAACTGACTGAATTAGAGAAGATATTTGCAAATGTCTTATCAGATAAAGAAGGGCTAGTATCCAAAATCTATAAAAACTTATCAAACTATAAAATCTATAAAAAACTTATTAAACTCAACATCCAAAGAACAAATAATCCAATCAAGAAATGGGCAGAAGGGGGGAGGAGTCAAGATGGCGGAGAAGTAGCAGGCTGAGACGACATCGGGTAGCAGGAGATCAGCTAGATAGCTTATCTAACCATTGTGAACACCTACAAATCCAACGGGAAATCAAAGAGAAGAAGAGCAACAATCCCAGAAACAGAAAATCGATCACTTTCTGAAAGGTAGGACCTGCGGAGAAGTGAATCCAAAGCGACGGGAAGATAGACCCCGGGGGGAGGGGCCGGCACCCGGCAAGCAGCAGAGCGACGGAGCACAAAATCGGGACTTTTGAAAGTCGGCTCCAGTGGGAGACATCGCTCCAGAGGCTAAACTGGGGGGAAACCCAGGCGGGGTCAGCATAACCCCAGGACCCGCAGGGTCACAGAAGGACTGGGGGTGTCTGAGTGCCGCAGAGCTCGCAGGTATTGGAGCGGGGAAGCCGGCTATAGCGACAAAGCCGAGGAGTGAGCTCTAAGCCCAGGGTTACCTTGTGCCGGTCGCAGGCTGGGTGGGCTCGGAGCGCGGCCGGAGGCCACAGAGACAAAAGCGACCCGGCGCTTTTCTCCAGCTCCAACAATTGACTGCTTTCCTCGAGGCGCGACCGCAAGCCAGGGAGGCGGGACTGTTGGGCGCTTTTCTCTGAGAGCGCACTGAGGAGCGGAACCCCAAGCTCTCGGCTCCTCCGGGCCGAGAGATTGGGAGGCCGCCATCTTCATTCCCGTCCTCCGGAACTCTACGGAAAGCGCTCAGGGAACAAAAGCTCCCGAAAGCAAACCCGAGCGGATTCCTTAGCCCGGCCCCTGGCAAGGGCGGTGCAATTCCGCCTGCGGCAAGGACACTTGACAATCACTACAACAGGCCCCTCCCCCAGAAGATCAACAAGAAACCGATCCAAAACCAACTTCAGTCACCAAGAACAGCGGAATTCCACAGCAGGAGAAAGCAAATCCTACCTGGACAAAATGACAAGGCGGAAAAACTCACCTCAAAAAAAAGAACAAGAGGCCGTACCGAAGGCTGGAGACCTAATCAATACAGACATAGGTAGCATGACAGATCTAGAGTTCAGAATGACAATTCTCAAGGTTCTAGCCGGGCTCGAAAAAGGCATAGAAGATATTAGAGAAACCCTCTCCGGAGAGATAAAAGCCCTTTCTGGAGAAATAAAAGAACTAAAATCTAACCAAGTTGAAATCAAAAAAGCTATTCATGAGGTGCAATCAAAAATGGAAGCTCTCACTGCCAGGATAAATGAGGCAGAAGAAAGAATTAGTGACATAGAAGACCAAATGACAGAGAATAAAGAAGCTGAGCAAAAGAGAGACAAACAACTACTGGAACACGAGGAGAGGATTCGAGAGATAAGTGACACCATAAGACGACACAACATTAGAATAATTGGGATTCCAGAAGAAGAAGAAAGAGAGAGGGGAGCAGAAGGTATATTGGAGACAATTATTGGAGAGAATTTCCCTAATATGGCAAAGGGAACAAACATCAAAATCCAGGAGATGCTAAGAACGCCCCTCAAAATCAATAAAAATAGGTCCACACCTCGTCACCTGATAGTAAAATTTACAAGTCTTAGCGACAAAGAGAAAATCCTGAAAGCAGCCCGGGAAAAGAAGTCTGTAACATACAAGGGTAAAAACATTAGATTGGCAGCGGACCTATCCACAGAGACCTGGCAGGCCAGAAAGAACTGGCATGACATATTCAGAGCACTAAACGAGAAAAACATGCAGCCAAGAATACTATATCCGGCTAGGCTATCATTGAAAATAGAAGGAGAGATAAAGAGCTTCCAGGACAAACAAAAGCTGAAAGAATTTGCAAACACCAAACCAGCTCTACAGGAAATATTGAAAGGGGTCCTCTAAGCAAAGAGAGACCCTAAAAGTAGTAGATCAGAAAGAAGCAGAAACAATATACAGTAACAATCACCTTACAGGCAATACAATGGCACTAAATTCATATCTCTCAATAGTTACCCTGAATGTTAATGGGCTAAATGCCCCAATCAAAAGACACAGGGTATCAGAATGGATAAAAAAACAAAACCCATCAATATGCTGCCTACAAGAAACTCATTTTAGACCCGAAGACACCTCCAGATTTAAAGTGAGGGGGTGGAAAACAATGTACCATGCTAATGGACATCAGAAGAAAGCTGGGGTGGCAATCCTTATATCAGATCAATTAGATTTTAAGCCAAAGACTATAATAAGAGATGAGGAAGGACATTATATCATACTCAAAGGGTCTGTCCAACAAGAAGATCTAACAATCTTAAATATCTATGCCCCTAACATGGGAGCAGCCAACTATATAAACCAATTAATAACAAAATCAAAGAAATACATCAACAGTAATACAATAATAGCAGGGGACTTTAACACTCCCCTCACTGAAATGGACAGATCATCTAAGCAAAAGATCAACAAGGAAATAAAGGCCTTAAATGACACACTGGACCAGATGGACATCACAGATATATTCAGAACATTCCATCCCAAAGCAACAGAATATACATTCTTCTCTAGTGCACATGGAACATTCTCCAGAATAGACCACATCCTGGGTCATAAATCAGGTCTCAATCGGTACCAAAAGATCGAGATCATTCCCTGCATATTTTCAGACCACAATGCTCTGAAGCTCGAACTCAATCACAAGAGGAAATTTGGAAAGAACGCAAATACATGGAGACTAAACAGCATCCTTCTAAAAAATGAATGGGTCAACCAGGAAATTAAAGAAGAATTGAAAAAATTCATGGAAACAAATGATAATGAAAACACAACAGTTCAAAATCTGTGGGATACAACAAAGGCAGTCCTGAGAGGAAAATATATAGCAGTGCAAGCCTTTCTCAAGAAACAAGAAAGGTCTCAAATACACAACCTAACCCTACACCTAAAGGAGCTGGAGAGAGAACAACAAAGAAAGCCTAAACCCAGCAGGAGAAGAGAAATCATAAAGATCAGAGCAGAAATCAATGAAATAGAAACTAAAAAAACAATAGAACAAATCAACAAAACTAGGAGCTGGTTCTTTGAAAGAATTAATAAGATTGATAAGCCCCTGGCCAGACTTATCAAAAAGAAAAGAGAAAGGACGCAAATAAATAAAATCATGAATGAAAGAGGAGAGATCACAACCAACACCAAAGAAATACAAACAATTATAAGAACATACTACGAGCAACTCTATGGCAACAAATTTGACAACCTGGAAGAAATGGATACATTTCTAGAGATGTATAAACTACCACAACTGAACCAGGAAGAAATAGATAACCTGAACAGACCCATAACCAGTAAGGAGATTGAAACAGTCATCAAAAATCTTCAAACAAACAAAAGTCCAGGACCAGACGGCTTCCCAGGGGAATTCTACCAAACATTTAAAGAAGAATTAATTCCTATTCTCCTGAAACTGTTCCAAAAAATAGAAATGGAAGGAAAACTTCCAAACTCATTCTATGAGGCCAGCATCACCTTGATCCCAAAACCAGACAAGGATCCCACCAAAAAAGAGAATTACAGACCAATATCCTTGATGAACACAGATGCGAAAATTCTCACCAAAATACTGGCCAATAGGATCCAACAGTACATTAAAAGGATTATTCACCACGACCAAGTGGGATTTATTCCAGGGCTGCAAGGTTGGTTCAACATCCGCAAATCCATCAATGTGATACAATACATTAATAAAAGAAAGAGTAAGAACCATATGATACTCTCAATAGATGCTGAAAAAGCGTTTGACAAAGTGCAGCATCCCTTCCTGATTAAAACTCTTCAAAGTGTAGGGATAGAAGGCACATACCTCAATATTATCAAAGCCATCTATGAAAAACCCACCGCAAATATCATTCTCAATGGAGAAAAACTGAAAGCTTTTCCGCTAAGGTCAGGAACACGGCAGGGATGTCCGTTATCACCACTGCTGTTCAATATAGTACTAGAAGTCCTAGCCTCAGCAATCAGAAAACAAAAAGAAATTAAAGGCATCCAAATCGGCAAAGAAGAAGTCAAACTATCACTCTTTGCAGATGATATGATACTATATGTGGAAAACCCAAAAGGCTCCACTCCAAAACTGCTAGAACTTATACAGGAATTCAGTAAAGTGTCAGGATATAAAGTCAATGCACAGAAATCAGTCGCATTTCTTTACACTAACAACAAGACAGAAGAAAGAGAAATTGAGGAGTCAGTCCCATTTACAATCGTACCCAAAACCATAAGATACCTAGGAATAAATCTAACCAAAGAGGCAAAGAATCTATACTCAGAAAACTATAAAGTACTCATGAAAGAAATTGAGGAAGACACAAAGAAATGGAAAAATATTCCATGCTCATGGATTGGAAGAACAAATATTGTGAAAATGTCTATTCTACCTAAAGCAATCTACACATTTAATGCAATCCCTATCAAAATCCCATCCATTTTTTTTAAAGAAATAGAACAAATAATCCTAAAATTTATATGGAACCAGAAAAGACCTCGAATAGCCAAAGGAATATTGAAAAAGAAAGCCAAAGTCGGTGGCATCACAATTCCAGACTTCAAGCTCTATTACAAAGCTGTCATCATCAAGACAGTATGGTACTGGCACAAAAACAGACATATAGATCAATGGAACAGAATAGAGAGCCCAGAAATAGACCCTCAACTCTATGGTCAACTAATCTTCGACAAAGCAGGAAAGAATATCCAATGGAAAAAAGACAGCCTCTTCAACAAATGGTGCTGGGAAAATTGGACAGCCACATGCAGAAAAATGAAATTGGACTATTTCCTTACACCACACACGAAAATAGACTCAAAGTGGATGAAGGACCTCAATGTGCGAAAGGAATCTATCAAAATCCTTGAGGACAATGCAGGCAGCAACCTCTTTGACCTCAACCGCAGCAACTTCTTCCTAGGAACATCGCCAAAGGCAACAGAAGCAAGGGCAAAAATGAACTATTGGGATTTCATCAAGATCAAAAGCTTTTGCACAGCAAAGGAAACAGTAAACAAAACCAAAAGACAACTGACAGAATGGGAGAAGATATTTGCAAACGACCTATCAGATAAAGGGCTCGTATCCAAAATCTATAAAGAGCTTATCAAACTCAATACCCAAAGAACAAATAATCCAGTCAAGAAATGGGCAGAGGACATGAACAGACATTTCTGCAAGGAAGACATCCAGATGGCCAACAGACACATGAAAAAATGCTCCACATCACTCGGCATCAGGGAAATACAAATCAAAACCACAATGAGATACCACCTCACACCAGTCAGAATGGCTAAAATTAACAAGTCAAGAAATGACAGATGCTGGCGAGGATGCGGAGAGAGGGGAACCCTCCTACACTGTTGGTGGGAATGCAAGCTGGTGCAACCACTCTGGAAAACAGTGTGGAGGTTCCTCAAAAAACTGAAAATAGAGCTACCCTACGACCCAGCAATTGCACTCCTGGGTATATATCCTAAAGATACAAACGTGGTGCTCCGAAGGGGCACGTGCACCCGAATGTTTATAGCAGCAATGTCCACAATAGCCAAACTGTGGAAAGCGCCTAGATGTCCATCAACAGATGAATGGATAAAGAAGATGTGGTATATATACACAATGGAATACTATGCAGCCATCAAAAGACATGAAATCTTGCCATTTGCGACGACGTGGATGGAACTAGAGGGTATCATGCTTAGCGAAATAAGTCAATCGGAGAAATATAACTATCATATGATCTCTTTGATATGAGGAAGGGGAGATGCAAGGTGGGGGGGTTTGGGGGGAGGTAGGAAAAGAAAAAATGAAAAGATGGGATTGGGAGGGAGACAAACCATAAAAGACTCAATCTCAAGAAACAGACTGAGGGTTGCGGGGGGGAAGGGGGACGGGAGAGGGTGGTGGGGAAATGGACATTGGGGAGGGTATGTGCTATGATGAGTGCTGTGAAATGTGTAAACCAGATGATTCACAGACCTGTACCCCTGGGGATAAAAATACATTATATGTTTATTAAAATAAAAAATTAAAAAAAAAAAAAAAAAAGAATTGGACACTTAAAAAAAAAAAAAAAAAAAAAAAGAAATGGGCAGAAGACATGAACAGACATTTCTCCAAAGAAGACATACAAATGGCCAACAGACGTATGAAAAAGTGCTCCACATCACTCAGCACCAGGGAAATACAAATCAAAACCACAATGAGATACCTGCAAACACTGGTCAGAATGGTCAAAATTAATAAGTGAGGAAACGAGAGATGTTGACAAGAAAGGAGAATGCTCTTATACTGTCTGTTGGTGGGAATGCAAGCTAGTGCAGCCACACTGGAAAACAGTATGGAGGTTCCTCAAAAAGTTGAAAATAGAGCTACCCTATGACCCAGCAATTGCACTGCTAGGAATTTACCCCAAAGATACAAATGTAGTGATCCAAAAGGGCACCTGCACCCCAATGTTTATAGCAGCAATGTCCACTATAGCCAAACTATGGAAAGAGCCCATCAACAGATGAATGGATAAAGAAGATGTGGAATATATATACAATGGAATATTACTCAGCCATCAAAAAATGAAATCTTGCCATTTGCAACAACGTGGATGGAACTAGAGAGTATTTTGCTAAGTGAAATAAGTTAATCAGAGAAAGACAATTATCATATGATCTCACTGATAAGTGGAATTTAAGAAACAAAACAGAGGATCATATGGGAAGGGAGGGGAAAAATAGAACATGATGGTATCAGAGAGGGACAAACTGTAAGAGACTCTTAATCATAGGAAACAACCTGAGGGTTGCTGGAGAGGACGGGGGTAGAGGAATGGGGTAACTGGGTAATGGGCATTAAGGAGGGCACGTGATATAATGAGCACTGGGTATTATATAAGACTGAAGAATCACTGAACTTCACGTCTGATAATACACTCTACGTTAATTAATTGAATTTAAATAAAAAACTAAACACAAAAAAATTGTTGAATAATCTGTGAAAGAAAAGAAATCATACATAGATAGATAGATAGACGATAGATAGAGTTATGTGCTGCTAAAAAAAAACACGATATACTGGTCGACCCAGACCTACTGTGGGGTACAAGAGTATCAGAAGAGTGAATGAAGAATGACTTCAGGATTTTGGACTGAGCAACGGGAGGACTGTAGCTGTCACTAACTGAGATGGTTTAGAAGGAGGAAGGAATCTCAGAGGCTCAATTTCAGAATGTGGAGCTTGAGGTGTTACTAAGTATTCAACTGGGGGCTGTCAAATAGGTGGTGGGTGTATGGTCTGGATTATGGGGAGATCAATTACAGATTACGGCTCACAGGTATAAATATGGGCATCCTTAGTATCAATGCGGCATGGAAATCTTCGGGTTCCATTGAGATAGCCGGCCAGTGAAGGTAAGTAGAAGGGAGAAGTCTGATGCCTGAGCCTCAACACGTGTCAACTTTTAACAGCCAGGGCGATGAGAGGAGGTAGAGCCAACAGAAGAGACGGAAAAGGAGCACGGGAAAGGTGGAAGGCAGAGAATGAAAAATCCAGTGAGTGCAGTGTCCTGGAAGTGAAGTGGGGAAAGGATTTCACGGAAGAGAAATGGCTAGGAAATGACCTTCGATTAACCATAAGGGAGGAAGATATTGGTGACTTGACAAGAGAAATTTCATTATGATGTGTTCCAAAGTAAATGGTAGGAGAAAAATTAGAGTGTCTGAATACGGCCACTGCTTTTTTTTTTTTTTTCTTTTAAAGACTTTATTTATTTGAGAGAGAGAGCGAGAGAGCAGAAGCAGGGGGAGGGACCGGGGGGAGGAGAAGCAGACTCCCCACTGAGCAGGGAGCTGATGTGGGACTGGGATCATGACCTGAGATGAAGGCAGAGGCTTAACTGACTGAGCCACCCAGGCATAACTGGACACTGCCTTTTAAGCATTTGTTGTGACTTCTATACAACATTGTGTCTATAGTTAACGAGATGGTGCTGCGTGCTTAAAAATACAGGAGGCTACCCTTGCCTGCGCCTGCCCCAGCCAGAGGTTCTCCACTCACCTGCATCCAGTGAGATGCACCATGCACGGAGGTGGGCGTGGGCAGAGAATTGGTGACCAGCCTTGGACTGGGGCTGCTGTGCCTAACGCTGCTCCTTCCCATGCAGATCTATTCAAACCAACACCTGCTGTAACACTTTCAGGGAACTCCTCCCAGAATACCTTGACTGTCATAAATCCAGCTAATGCCACCACCATGGCAACTGGGGGTGCTCTGCTGTCAACAGCCAGTCTCTCTGTGATCTCCTTCTTCCTTCTACATCTCTCTGTGAAGAGACTCAGACCAAGAAACATCTATACTTCTCCATCTTCTAAAGACAATCCAGTGTTGTCTAGACAACCTGTGACAAGGGAAAAACAGGTCTTCGTCGAATCTGCTAATTCTATACCTTATTGTATTGACACAGAAAATAGGGAGGATCCCAAATCTGATTGGTTTGAAGAATATGTGAAGTGTCTACTGTCTAGGTGATGTCTTTTAAATCTACTGGAGTTTCATGTATAAGATGAAGAGACAACATCCAAGATTGGTTAAGAGATGATTTCTTTAAATGTCACTTAAGAAGTATGGACATATAAAATTCTACCTTGAAAATTAGAATAGATTTTATCTTAGCTAGATATAAAGGATGGGATGTGAATAGTTCCTGTTTTCATGTGGTTCATTAAATCTTTAAGGCCAGGAAACAGGTAATACAAAAAGCTTCCATGATTCTATTTATATGTAAACTAGAGGAAATTTCCAGGTGTGCTGTAAATCCTCAATGCATTGCTTTAGCTGTCCCAATTTAATGCATATGTATGCCAGATAAAGTTCTACATTGTTAAAAAATAATAATAAAATAAAATAAAAGTTTTACATTGTTAAGCTGTCACTGTTTCTTGGGAACTGAACTCTTTTCTCTGAGAATTGCATTTTTTAAAAAATATTTACTTATTTATTTGACAGAGATCACAAGTAGGCAGAGAGGCAGGCAGAGAGAGGAGGAAACAGGCTCCCCGTGGAGCAGAGCCCGATGTGGGGCTCAATCCCAGGACCCTGGGATCATGACCTGAGCCGAAGACAGAGGCTTTAACCCACTGAGCCACCCAGGAGCCCCACTGAGAATGCATTTAATTTTTCCTATAGTAACTGACATGTGCCAGGGCAATGATTGATTGGAATCTACCCCCGACTGAAGTATAATAAATATATTTTACTTGTATACTGATCACTTACTGCTATTCAACAAGAGGGCCAGATTCATTTAGCTGAACTGATTCCAAAGATTCGAAGTACACTGACCTCAAGGAATTTCAAAATGCTGTCTTTATTTCTGCAGATGTTGAATACTTTTTACAATTAAAAAAATGATCTTTTACAAAGGTAAAATTGACAAATCTTGAAATTATAAAGGCAAAACATGTGCAGGAATAAAATCTTAAATCAAGTATTCTGGAGGTGAAGACTGGAAGCTTGCTTACATTAAATTCCAAAAACTTTTATGCTCTTTCTGTAAATATATGCTTTTTAAAACTCTGAATCAGAATAGCCACATTTGGAACACTTTTTGTTAGTTAATATTTTTAGATAGATTCTGGTCCTAAGTCTAAAGTTTGTTTGATTCTGGAAAGTAAATCTTTTCACAACTGCCTCGATGCACGGAAAGCTTTTTAAAAAAACACTGAAAAGACTTTTGTTTGCATAGTCATGTCCTGATGCTTAGATGTTCCAATCTCTTAATACAGCCACAATAGTCTTGATAAGCGAAGTCCTTTTTTCCCATGTTTAGGAACCTACACCAGAACAACCATATCCAACAGATGTCAAGTTATTGTGTGTATGAATGAACATTCTGTTTTGTTTCACAACTGAATGCTGTACATCTATTTTGGATTATATATTGTGTTTGTGTAATTATGTTTTGATTCATAGTAACAATTATAGAATTGCTCTGCATTGAACATAAACTGTAAATAAAAAGAAATTTCTGAAAGAGCAAAAAAAAAAAAAAGAAAACTGGAGGGTAGACTTCATGTAAGTACTCTGATGACCCCCCCCCAAAAAAAGGAGGGACACCTGGTGGCTCAGTCGGTTAAGCCTTCAACTCTTGACCTCAGGGTTGTGAGTTTGAGCCCCACATTGGATGTTAAAAATAAAATCTTTGAGGGGCACCTGAATGGTGCATTTGGTTAAGCATCTGCCTTTGGCTCGGGTCATGATCCCAGGGTCCTGGGATGGAGTCCTGCGTCAGGCTCCTTGCTCAGAGGGTCTGCCCACAGAGCCCCCTGCCCCCCATTCCTTCTCTCTCTCTCTTTCTCAAATAAAACCTTTAAAAAAAATAAAGAAAAGGGATATAAGGAAACTTTTGGAGGTCATATATATGTTTATTATCTTGATTATGGTGGTGGTATCAGAGGTACATTCATATGTCCAAACTCATCAAATTGTAAATATTAAATATGTGAAGTGTTTGTATATTCACTATACATCAATAAAATGGCAAAAAAAAAAAAAAAGGAAAAGAAAGGAGTTTGCTGTAAAAGGAAGAAAAGAAATGGACACCACCAGCAGGAGAAGCAGAGTCAAGGGAGCTTTGGGCTTTGGTGTTTTTTATAGGGGAGAGAAATAATGGCATATCTGCACATTTATGGGAATGATCCAGTCCAGAGGGGAAAAATGGGGCTTCAGAAGAGAGAGCTGGAATGGCATATCTGTCTCTTAGCCTCTGTCAGGGGGTAAGACGTAGGTCCTGGGGGCTCGGGCTTAGCTGGCTGCAGAGGCAGCCCATCCACAGGCCAAGGGAAGGCACCCCATATGGGCACAGACACAGACAGGCAGATACAGGGGAGAGATGGTGAATGTTCTCTTCTGATTGCTTCAGTGATCTCAGCAAAGTCAGAAAGGAGGGAGTGTCTCCTCTTTGAGGAGAGAGGAGAGACTATAAAACAGCCTAGGAGAGAGAGCGAAAAACTGCATTCGGGAAGCACAGTGTGATTGTTGGACCGCGTAAGAGACAGTATGAAGATCCGTGGTCCCCGGTTTCACAAGAGACCAGCGAGGGTGGTTGTGTGTTGTTCCGTTGCCCAGGGGCTGGCCTAGAGTAGGTGGAACATTGGAGTTAACGAGGGTTGTGACTTACCTAACAAGTACCACATCAGATGTGAGAAAGAGTGAGCCGAGTGGAGAGGGCTGTAAATCAGTGACTCAACAATGAACTAGGTAGGAAGACTGAACTAGGTAGGGCGAAAACACAGGGACCTAAGGGTGGGCATGAGGGACAAGGCAGCTGGAGTAGGATCCAGCGGGTAGATCAGAGAATGGTGAAGGTGGGGACTGGAAGGGGTGAGCTCGAAAGTTAGAAGATGACACTCAAGTACAGAATCCGGAGCCTGAGATATGACAGGGCTGCGGTGACTGGTAATGACAAGGCCAAGGGTACGGCCATGGCAGTCAGGGGCTGTGGGAGAGTGTTCTGGTAACTATGTAAGCCCAGAGTCTATTTTCTTTTTCCAAAGGGAGGGCTCAGATGGCATTTAGTGACTTAGGTGCTCTGTGTATCTGCCTTGTGTATCCTTCCAAAAAAAAGCCCTTGAGTGGTTCAGGTTTCCAGATTATACACTAGAAAACCAGAGAACACACAGAAGACCTTTTTAAATGGAAGAAACTCTTTCATTCCTCCCAAATGTGCAATCATAAATACTTGAACTAGAGCCCTATTTTGTTTGCAGGGCAAACATGTTTTTATTTCTCCTGCCTAGCAGGTAAGAATTAATGTTAGGTTTGTGTTACATAAATATTGCACTCACTTTCTTGTTTTTATGTTATACAAAATGGAATCACTTATTCACCATGACTTTCCCCCCAATAAAATGACTCATGAAGTAACTAGCACACAGAGTTGAATAATAAATTAAACACTCAATGTAAAACCTGGGCATGTTCTGCTTACCTAAATCAACAGATTGGGCTTTGACATGTTACAGGAAAAATACCATTTCTCAGACAGGAGCTTCTGCTCTTGAAAATCAGGGAGCAGGTATGAAACTGTTACAAAGGTAGAATGATCCTGACCGCTCCAATATACGCCAGCTCTAAACAGGTCATAAGAGGAAGACATCACTACTGATGTTTTTATTAAACTTCTTTCCTCCCTTTGTTTATCCATAGTCTACCGCATCTTGCTGGGACAAAACTGGGCTAAATTTCCTGACACTCAATAAGGTGCTTTTTTTTTTTTTCTTTTTTAAATCAGCAATGACCACAGAGTGCTGAGATTTATTCTTTTCACCAATCAGGTCAGAAGGTGCTCACAGGGGTGCCTGGGTGGCTCAGTGGTTATGTGTCTGTCTTCAGCTCAGGTCATGATCCCAGAGTCCTGGGATCCACCCCCACAGTGGGCTCCCTGCTTGGCGGGAAGCTTGCTTCTCCCTCGCCTTCTCCCCCTGTTTGTGTTCCCTCTCTCGTTGTATCTATTTCTGTCAAATAAATAAATAAAATCTTTAAAAAAAAAAATCAAAGAAAGGTGCTCACAAGGCACACAGAGATTCCTTGGCGTTTCTGCCAGGACAAGATGAGCCCGAAGTGTGTCTGAGGCTCTGTGGACACCTGCAGGCGCCTGCTCACCTTATGTTATGCTAAATGCCAAACACAGGTGCGGAGAGGGCACTGTGGAAAAGGAAGAAAAAGAAAGCAAAATACCCTGTGACTTTATCACCGTTTGTGAAAAATCACAGTAATATATTCTGTTTTATCTTGGAGGGAGCCTCTTTGGGTCAATCTGTTGATAAATTCTTTGCTTCTGAGTGAATCAGCTGGGATGGAAACGTTCATTTATTTGAACAAAGACAGGATCACAAAGAAACACTGGTGACCCTCTCTATCGTATCTACGACTTGGGCTTTCTTCCTCTCTTGAGAAACGCCCCTCCTGCCCAAAGAGGCCGATTTCCTCAGAGTCTGCTGGTTGCTTTTAGTGGGAGTGGGGTGGGTAATTTCATTCCTGTAGATTATGCTTAATAAAGTCAAATTAAGCCTTTCGTGAGCATTTTCAGCTTCTCGTTTTGCTCATGTTCTCACCATCCTGCCCATGAGGGTTCTCTGACTGCACTTGGCTCGCTCTTCCGCTCTCAGTAAACCCCAAGACCGGCAATGCAGCACAGCCCTATGGAGCAGGGACTCCGCACCTGGATTGCGGGGGCCTTCTCGAAAGTCTGCCTCTTGGACAAGTGACTTAACCTCTCTATGACAGTTTCCTTATCTGAGAATTGATCATACAACAGTACCAATAAATAGGAAAATACACAGAAGACTGCCTCGCTCCTAGGAGGCATTCTGAAACTTAGTTATCTTATTGCCAAAAATATATCAGACACAATAGTAGTTCTCCTTAGTTTCTCTAGGTCTTAAACATTTTTATCAGTTATCTAGGGCTGGGAAGCAAATCACTCAGGGTTTAGAGGCCCAGATCGATAAGCATTGATTATCTCATAGTTTCTGCGAGTCAGGAATCTGGGACCTTTAAACTAGGTAGTTTTACTTCCAAGACCACTCACCTGATTACTGGCAGGCCTCAATCCCTCTCCACATGGGCCTCTGAATGGGGTTGACTCATAGCGTGGCAGTCGCCATCCCCCAGGGTGAGCAATCCAAGAGAAAGAGAATCCCACACATGCATCCTGAGAGGAAGAGAGAGAGGCCAAAAACAGCATTAGTCTTTTAAACCTAATTTTGGAAGTGATGGTCCGTCTCTTCCATCTCTATTCATTATCACCAAGTCACTAAATCGAGCCCGCACTTAGGATAAGAGATTACATAAAGGCAAGAACCCCCGGGGATGGCCTACCATACCGCCGACTGTATACTGACTAAGAAAGTGTCCCTAAAACCCACATAAGGTATCCAATAAGCTAATTTGCCGAGACCTGGTTGATGGAGGAGAGAGGATAGCACAGAACCTGGCCTTTTGCAGACAGGGCTGATGACCACTGTGGGGTACCCAGAAAACAGCACGTCAACTGATCACCCCTGGAGATACAACTTAAACAAATTGACATGTATATAATATTACGCCAACTACACTTAAGTTTTATTTTGTTCTGTTTTGTTTTGATTTTGGGGGGAGGGGATGGGGCAGAGGGAGCGGAAGAGAGAGAATCCCAAGTAGCCTCCACACGCAGCATGGAGCCCAACACAGGGCTCACACGGTGAGATCAGGACCTGAGCTGAAATCAAAAGTCGGATGCTTAATTGACTGAGCCACCCAGGTGCCCCTGCCCTGGAAGTTTTTTTAAAATAAATTATAGACTTTATAATGCCCTCCTGTAAGATTTTCTGCAAGTCCTACCAAAGTCCTACATCTACAAAAACCCCTAATTTTAAAAAATATGGCAATAAATAAAAGCATAAGGGAAAAAATCAAAAGCAAATGGTAGAGCTTACATATTTTTCTAACTTACGTGAGTCTCAAAATGGAAAATCCAGACAAGTGGAATGTCTGTGTTGAATCTCACTCACAAGCAGCTCAAAGCTGGAAGTATTTTGTTGACTTAATAAAGCTCCCTTTGGCAGTTTGGAAAGCTGGGGTGGCATTTCTGCTTCAGAGAGTTCTGAGGAGTTGGCCTTCCATCAGCTCTCAAATACAACTGAGGAAAAGGGAGGCATCCAAAACTGATAAAATGGGAGTAGCATGAAAATTTTCTATAAGTTTAAAAACAAGGTTTTAAGTAAACAAAAGCATATTATACAGGCTCTAATCACAAATATATGAAGAGAAAAGGCGGAGTAATAAAGTTTTGCTTTTCTTCAATTTCTATTATTTCCAAAACAAAACTAAAATTGGTTGTATTATCATTGCTGTTTTACCAATGATGATGCTGAAGCACAGAGAGGTTAAGCAACTTGCCCAGGGTCACACAGCTAGGATTTGAAACCAGGCAGTCTAGCTCCAGTGTCAGCCCTTTTAGGCTCCCTCCTCTGCTGCCAAGGAAGAGAGTAACAGAAGGAAATGAAATCAGGGAATTCTACATGGAAGAGGTGGTCTTTAAACTATTTCCACAAGAACAGAATCCTGTGTAAGAGAGCTATTTCTTTTTTCCAAAATGGTGGGAAAATGTCTGCATCAAGAGAAGGCCCACATCATTAGTGTTTTCTACTAATGTCACTACTGAGAGGGTTTATGGGAAATATGAAAAGTCAGTAAAGAGCAAGATAACAGATTACAGCCATTTACCATTATTGTTCTGGACATTATCTTCTTCTGGAAGGCAATCCCAATGTCTTTTTTTTTTTTTAATTTATTTTTTTAATTTTCAGCGTAACAGTATTCATTGTTTTTTCACCACACCCAGTGCTCCATGCAATCTGTACCCTCCTTAATACCCACCACCTGGTTCCCCCAACCTCCCACCCAATCCCAATGTCTTAATCAACACAAATTCCTATTTGTATTCTCAGTTTCAGGAGATAAAAATAACTTTCATATTATATACACATCTGTGTCAGAAAGTAAGTAGACAGATTTTCTGATACCAAGCATCCTTTTTGTAATCAAATGCCACACTGCCAAAGAGAACTTTCTGTGATGGTGAAATGTTCTGCATTTTGCTCTGTTCAAGACAGTTGCCACCAGCCACATGTGGTCATGAGACCCTTGAAATGTGGATCGTGGGACTGAAGAGCTGATTTTTTAATCTTATTTTAATTAACTTAAATTTAAATTTCAACAGCCACATAGGGGCTGCATAGATAGTAATATGAATTCGAATTCTTCCTAAACCTCTGGGGTAGCCTCAGGAAATGGGTAGTGTATAGACGGGTCTGTTGAGCTCTGAAGAACTGCAGCTTTGTGGGCTAATCTAACAGACAAGATTTGTTTCCAGACTGGAAATGGCTTTCCATAGCCATTTCCTCTAGTTCAGGAAATATAAAGTTGGAAGATAACTGAATTCCAACTTTCGAGCTTTCTAGAGTGAATTTTATTTATTTATTTGTTTTATTAACACATAATGCATTATTTGCCCTAGGGGCACAGGTCTGTGATTCATCAGTCTTACACAATTCACAGCACTCACCATAGCACATACCTCCCCACTGTCCATAACCCAACAACCCCATCCCTACCCCCCCACTCCCCAGGAGCCCTCAGTTTGTTTCGTGAGATTAAGAGTCTCTTATGGTTTGTCTCCCTCCTGATCCCATCTTGTTTCATTTCTAGAGCGAATTTTAACTGCCCATTGACACTGAAAGTCCAACGTGGAAAAGCTCTATTGAGGGGCACCTGGGTGGCTCAGTTGATTAAGTATCTGACTCTTGATTTTGGCTCAGGTCATAATCTCAGGGTCCTAAGATCAAGTCCCAGGTCAGGCCCAGTACTCGGTGAGGAGTCTGCTTGAGATTCTCAGCCTCCCTCTCCCTCTGCCCCTCCCGCTGTTCTCGCTCTCTCAAATAAATAAATTATATCTATATACACACACACACACACACACACGTGCGCGCGCACATACATATATATGATTATATATATAATTATAAATATTATATATATTTAAAATTATATGTAGCTTTTTTAAAAAACTCTATTTAGGAGCACACGGGTGGCTTACTCGGTTAAGCAGCTGCTTTCAGCTTGGGTCATGATCCCAGGCTCCCGGGATGGAGTCCCGTTTTGGGCTCCCTGCTCAGCGAGGAGCCTGCTTCTTCCTCTCCCTTTGCCCCTCTGCTCCCCACCTGTGCTCTCTCTCTCTCTCTCAAATAAATGAATAAACCTTTAAAAAAAAAAAAAAAAACCTCTATTTAAAGCATGTGTGTGTGTGTGTGTGTGTGTGTGCCTGCAGGCACACACACACACACACGTAGTTTAATAAATAATTTTTTGAAATGCGATAGCCATGTAAAATAGAGGACAAGTTGTACCTTTATTTTGAACTTTGGAGTTTGGAGGAGGTGTTTATTGTTGTGAAAAATGCATCATTTAAAGGTAACACGCTTGGTTCTGAGTGATCAGTCCACAGCTCAGGATCGATCTGTGCTTGAAGCTGTCCTACTCGTGCTGAAACCATATGCAGGTGTGAGCGTCTGGCTCCACTGTGCCTTTCCGAAGAGTCATGTCTGTGCATTTACATATGGGAACACTGATTTTATTATAAATTACTTTTCCTTCGGCTTTCCTTTATCATGTGTGTTTGTTTAAATTATGTGTGTAGGTAGATCACCACATGTATGGGTTTCATTTTAGGACAGTAGAGGGAGCATCATTAAATATTTGCAATAAAAAGGATACCTTGGGTTTCAAGTCTCGAGAGCCTTTGTGCTGGCGTGTGGTGGCTTGCTGCTGGTTTTGGTGGTTCTTGTGTCACCACTTCAAGCACACTGTCATCTTTGGAAGCCCTCACTGTCAGACGGTCACCGCCCCCTTAGGAGTTTTCATTCACATGGAGCTGTTGGTCAGTTTAGACCCTTTGTTTCCGCTCAGGGTATAGGCTCTTGGGATGTGTGGGCATTTTGTAATAATATATGTATTCCCCACGACCCCCTAACTTTTCTGAAGGTCATCTTGTAGCCAGAGGAGATAAGAAATTTCATTGCCCACATTCAAGTACATATTTATGATCCAATTAGTCCAGGATTCATCTGAGGTGACAATGTTTAAGTTTTAATATCATATTCCTAAAGCTCATGTATTCTATGAGCTCGAAGTTTGATAAACACTGGTCTTTCCAAATTTGACTGTAATCTTGATCACTGTTAATAAAAGAGATCTACATAACAGAGACCAGATAAATCTGTGAAGAAAAATAACTATGACTTGATTTTCGTTTATTATATCCCAATCAATATTCACATCATTTTAAACTATTTTTTTCTTTCTTCCTCCTTCCTTCCTTCCTTCTCTCCCTCCTTTCTTTCTCTCTCTTTCCTTCTTCTCCTCCTCTTCCCCTTCACCCTCCTCCTCCTCCACTCCTCCTCCTTCTTCTTCCACCTCCTTCTCCTTCCTCTTATTATTTTGATCTATGTCAGAATGGATATTTTCCTTCTTTCCTTTCCCAGAGTCCAGTTTGTAGTGAACTTGTCCATTGCAGTTCTGCATGCCATCTTCCACTGACTACAAAATACTTCGGTCTCTCCTATACTTCTTTGAATCAGTTTATTCTCATGTTGGCTCTCTCATTCATGAATTAAATCAGTTTTTTGATTCATGCTTATTCTATATTTGTGCAGGAGTCATGTTATTAGCTTTTGCAATCTATACTTGGAAAGTTTGGGAGGTCATGGAGACTTCCAAGTGGAGTCACTTGCTGGGACTAATTAAACTGCCTTAGAATTGCACCACATGGGTTGCTTAAACGCAGTCATGTGTCCGTGGAATTCTCCTCTGCTGACTCTCTTCATCTGTTTCCTTTTCTTTTCATTCTGTATATTTGTTTTTTGTTTCTTTTCTTGGCCAAATCTGTTAATCTGTCCACATCTTGTCTAACTGGCATTTGGGGCCATTTCTCTTCATTACTGGGTCCAGGAACTAGTGGGTAAAGGACAATTGTATGTTGGAAAATTTTTAACAACTGGTTCTTTGAGGTGGCATATGCTGATTTTCCAGTGTCTACTGATTCCTGTGGTACAAATGCTTCCAATATGGCCAATGATAAGCTAGCAATGTGATGTCACCAAATGCCAAGTTAGGAAGAGCTAAGCACAATCTTGTAAGCCAGTGCAGCTAGCTGCAGTACAAATCTGGTTATATTCCTGAGTATATTCCCAAGTCATTAGGAAATAGTGGTTGGGCCACCTTCTAGCCTGCAATATGGTCCAGGAAGTAGTGCGTAATGGACTTCAAAGCTGGTCAAGAGAGCACCCTGTGTATATGAGTCTGTGACACACATGGCTGATGATTTACTCCTCATTACTGGCAGTAATTATTGTAATGAGAGTCTGGTTTTATCACCTGCTCCTTTGGTAATATCTCTCATGAAGATGAGGATCAATGTCCTGCTGGGTGAAATGCGACAGAAAGAGAATATGGTCTGTTAGCCTGCTTTGTTTCTCTGTTCATCTATTTGTGGGCACAAATCAATTAAGAAAGTATTTTACATCCACTGGGAAGGAGAATAGCTCTTTGAGATCTGACCAGGGAGTTTTGTGTTTCTGTGTTGGCTTTTCACTTCTACCTGTGAATGAGAACTGAAAGTACAAATTCTCAGATGCCTGTGTGTCTATCATTGAGAATAGTCTACCTCTTTTTGATGAAAGCTGAAATATTAATAAATTTGATTATAAAGCCTTAATAAATTAGAATATATGTCCTTAAAAATAGGATCTGGAGCAATTTCTTAAAAGATTCAATCTGCCAAAACTCAATTAGAAGAAATAATGATATGAATAGGCCTATAACTATTTTTTGAAAACTGAATAAATAATTAATAACCTTCCTACAGGTCCAGATGGGTTCACTGGTAAATTCTAACAAATATTTAAGGAATAAATTATACTAATTTTCTACAATCTCTTTTGGAGGATAGAAACAGAGGGAGTACTTCCTAACTCATTCTATAAGGCCAGAATTACCCTACTACCAAAACCAAAGACATTACAAGAAAACTACAAACCAATATCTCTTATGAAATAGATGCAAAAATCCTCAAAAAAATCAAATCAAATCCCAAAAAAGCCTAAAAAGAATCACATGCCACAACCAAGTGGTATTTATCCCAAGTATGTCAGGCTGGTACAATATTTGAAAATCAACTGACATAACCCATCATATCGACAGACGAAACAAGAAAAACCCATGATCATGTCAATAGAAGCATGAAAAATATTTGACAAAATCCAATTCCCATTCATAATAATAATAATAAAATCCTCTCAGGAAACTAGGAATAGAGGGCAACTTTCTCACCTTGATAAAGATCATCCTACAGATAATATTATACTTAATGGTGAGAAAATTAAAGACTTCTCAGCACAAGCAGGTACGAAGCAAGGATGTTGTCTCTCGCTATTCCTTTTCAACACTGTACTGAAAGACCTTGATAATACAGTAAGAAAAGAAAAAAAGTTATACAGATTGAGAAAGAAGATAAAATTGTCTTTGTTCACAGACGACATGATCATTTATGTAGAAAATCCAAAAGCATCTACAAAAAAGTCCTGAAACTAAGTGATTATAAGCAAGGCTTCAGGATACAAGGTTAATATTAAAAAGTCAATTGCTTTGAACCAAGGTATACCAGCGATGAACAAGTGGAATTTGAAATTTTAAAATGTAATGCCATTTATATTAGCAGCCCAAAATGAAGTACTAAGGTATAAAATTAACAAAATGTATACGAGATCTACATAAGGAAAACTGCAAAACTCTGATGCATAAAATCAAAGAAGAACTAAAAGCAGTGGTCCCCTCTTACCCACAGGGAATGCATTCCAAGGCCCCCACAGTGGATGTCTCAGACCACAGATAGGACCAAACCCTACATATACATTTTTATTATATAATTATAACAATATGCTATAACAAAAGTTATGTGAATGTACACTCTCTCAAAATACCTTATTGTATTTTACTCACCTTTCTTCTTGTGATGACGTCAGATGATAACATGCCTATATGATGGGATAAGTAAGATGAATATGAGGCATTGTAATGTAACATTAGGCCTCTGTTAACCTTGTTTTATTTTTTAAACATTTTTTTATTATGTTCAATTAGCCAACATATAGTATATAATTAGTTTTTGATGTTATTAACCTTGTTTTAATCAAAATTTTCGAGGTGTAGTAGCTCTGGGAGACAAGAAAGTCTAGTTCAGTTGTGTCAAAGGGCAGTATGCATATAGTGGCGCAGGCACTTACTGAAACGCAAATGTTGCTGCCTTAGCCCTACACTTCCCTCCCAGCAGTTCTGACTCAGCAGATCTGGGATGCAGCCTGGGGTAACCATCTTTATAAAGAGTCAAGAGTCTAACTATGTACATGAATGGCTTCCTTAGAGTAAATAAATATTATCCAGATCTTAGGGTGTTAGTGCTCACTTGAAGACCTAAGGAAATGACAAGATCTTAGGAGAGAAACTTGTGAACCATATTAGGAGGTCTTCAGGTGTTTTGAAATGGAGGGTCTGAGCAGGTGGTAAATGATAGAGTTGAGAAGCCGTATAGGAAAGTGACTTGGACCTAACTTGATTCAGGACTACCAATAAATTGGTTTGACTAAAGCAGAGAATATTTGGGCAGGGGTGATTTAGTGAAAAGTTGTTTTAGGTTATAGAAAACATCCTACAGAATAAAAAAACAAAACAAACATTAGATGGGAGAAATTGAAGGCAATAATAATAGCTAATGTTTACTGAACACTCACTATGTGTTAGGAACACTCTAATTACTTTACGTGTATTAGCTCTTTTGGTCCTCATGACAGCTGTAGGGTTTTTAATCCCCATTTCACAGGTAAAGAAAATAAGATCAAGACAGGTTAATATGTCCAGATGTCACACAGACACCAGTTAATATGCTAATGTCCAGCCAGGAGATGAGGGTTCAAAGTAAGGCATTCTAATGAGTGTTAGGAGCAAAAGACAAATTTGAGAAGTAGTAAAGAAAAAAAATTACAGAAATTATAAATGATGAAATTGGTGGAGCGTGAAGGAAAGATAGGATCTGAAGTTGACTGGTAATTATTTGGGCTAATAGTTAGAGTACTGTTACTAAGAAAGATAGGAAATGCAAGAAGAGTCTATGAAGCATGCAACATATGGTAGGCCTATGTGTCTGTGTTTGTAGAGAAAAGGATTTGAGAGTAAATGTAAGTTAATTATACATAAGATAAAAATTTCCTACTGAGTTGGAAATGCCTCTGGATCAAACACATGGGAATGTACATGGGAAATATGAGTAAAGAGTTCTTTAAGCAAGTGGCACTGCAGTACAGGTGTTGAACATAAGGAATGCTTTCAGTGGTAGTAATAAAGTACCTGACCAATAGGGACAAGACAGTAAAGACACTGAATTATATCATAAAGCAGAAGTTTTGAAGGTGGGCGATTCTGGATTTGGCAATGGGGCTCAACAGCCCAGGCTCCCTCTCTGCTTTGCCATCTTCAATATATTGGTTTTTGATCTTGGGTTTGTCACTCATGGTTGCAGGATGGCTGTTGGCAGATCCCTGAAACATACATGTATAAACAAAATTTAAAATTGGAGAAGGGAATGGAACCAGCATGCTCTCCTTGCCTGATTTTTTTGTTGTTTTCTGATTAGAAGGTACAATCATTCTTAGAAGCATTTAGATACTTCCCCTTAGGTCTTATTGATTAGAACTTGATTCCTTGATCCTCCCTAGCTCAAGAGAGTATGGGAAAACAGGTATATTGAAAAGTAAAATGAGATTGTCATTGCTGCTTTAGGTTAGTAATTATTCATCCCCCAGGACTAAGCATATTCTGTGCCCCCACCCTAGGGGAAAAAATCAGGGTTTTGTTAGAAGAAAGTTGGGGGAGGGAGGGGGAATAAGGTCTTTGGATAGTTAAATAACACTATCAGCTGAAGAGCAGATGAACTCACCTATGGAGAACGTTTAAAATCAATGAGAAAAAAGTTGAGGACAAAGGATGAAATCCTGGGGAGAACAATATTGAAAGAGTTATTAAGAGGTAGAAGAGGACACAATGGGATTGAAAAGGCATAGTGTGAAAATGTCTACTCTCAGTTGAGAACCCAGGGTCTCTACAGCAAGTCTTCAGGAAAGCCTGTAAGAGGACAATAGTACTTGAAATGGATCTTGAAGATTAGATATCATTGAGGCAAGCAAGCTGGGGGGAAGGAAATTCCAAGTAGTATTATGTAAAAGCAATGATGGAAGATTTCTGGTGTGTCTAGGCACACAACATGCGCTCCAGTCTGGCTCATGTGAAGGCAAATGAGTGCAAGTCACCATCTTTTTTTTTTTTTTTTTAAGATTTTATTTATGTATTTATTTGACAGAGAGAGAGATCACAAGTAGGCAAAGAGGCAGGCAGGGTACGGGGGAAGCAGGCTCCCCAATGAGCAGAGAGCCCGATGAGGGACTCGATCCCAGGACCGTGAGACCATGACCTGAGACAAAGGCAGAGGCTTAACCCACTGAGCCACCCAGGCACTCCTACATTCTTTTGAGTAGGGGAAAATCAATCAGAATTGAGGACTAGGAAGATTGCTGGTCACCTGTGTTGTGTGGATTGGGGCAAGGAGAAATTGAAGGCTGTTGGAGAGGGTTAACAGTAATTTAGGGGGAAGGCATAACAAAATGACTAAAGTAGGGCATGAGAGCGGGGACAGAACGGGAAGACTAGGAGAGTATGTGGAGAGAGAATTGGGAAATCTTGGTGATAGTTGGGTGTGGGAGGCTCATAGCTTTCTCTCCTACTTTAAGTGCTATTCATGAAGACATGAACTGTATTAAAGTTTGGAGCCTGGATGATTGGGAGGATGTTGATGGCATCAGCAGAAATAAGGAAGACAAGAGGATGGGCAGGCTGAAGAGGGAAGATTATGTGCTTGAACTTGGACCAGTTGGGCTTGAAGTAACAGTGATGAACCACATATGGGCTTTTGGAAATAAAGTTCTGGAGATCAGGAAAAACATTAGAATTAGAGGCTTTGTTTTGTAAAATTAAAAATTTTACAAAATTTCAACTGTCACATCCGTTGTCACATCAGACTAGATGTGACAGTTGAAATCACCTAGGGACAGAGCATAAATCAAGGAGATTTCAAGTCAGATACAGGTGGGATCACTATCTTGCCTGGAGCTAGAAGGCATAAGAAAAAAAAAAAAAAAAGAGTTGGGATTATAATTAAGGAAAAAGGACCTGCTAGACAGACTGGAGAAATTCAGAATAGCACAGTATCATGGAAGGTAAGATTTCAAGGAGAGAGTGGCCAGATTTATGAATTAGTTTGGAAGGTACCCTGAGAAGCCATAGAGAACTAGCGGGAAGATTTACAACATCCTTTCAACATAGATGGAAACTAACTTCTTTTTAAAGGATCTGGAAGAGGTGTGCCTGCTGACTCAGTTGGAAGAGCATGCAACTCTCAATCTTGGGGTTGTAAGTTTGAGCCCCATATTGGGTATAAGTATTATTTTAAAAAGTATTATAAAAAAATAAAAATCTTTAAAAAACAATCTGAAAGAAAGGTTCCATAAATTCTCCTGAGATTTTTTTTTGTTTTTAATTTTTTCAATTTTAAGTAAATTCAGTGTCACATGTGGGCTTTGAACTCATGATTACAAGATCAAGAGTCATACACTCCACCAAGCAAGCCAGCTAGACACCCCAGAATTTTTTCTTGGTTAATAAATGATGCAGTTTCAATATTCTAGAGTATGTTTTGTTGTATCTTCACTTTATATCCTTATTACTCACAGAAAATGAACAGCTGATATTTGTTCTATGGTGACTGGGATTGAAGGATTTATAGGAGATATGTGGGGTGTACAAAGGAAGCCTCTAATGCTGGGCACTATACATGTATTAACTCGTGTCTCTCTCTTTTTTTTTTTTTTTAAGATTTTTTTATTTATTTAACAGACAGAGATCACAAGTAGGCAGAGAGTCAGGCAGAGAGGATGAAGCAGGCTCCCCACTGAGCAGAGAGCCCGATGCAGGGCTCAATCCCAAGACCCTGGGACCATGACCTGAGCCGAAAGCAGAGGCTTTAACCCACTTAGCCACCCAGGTGCCCCTTAACTCGTGTCTCTTAAAACATACTTCAAATTAGCTATTCCTTTCCTTATATTAATAATTTTTTTAAAAACTCAATCTGTATTTCAGAGAGATTAAATAACTTGCTAAAGTTTGTACATTACAAATCAGTGCAACTGGGGATACAAATTTATGTCTGGATCTAAAGCCTGTGTTTTCCCCTAATCTGTCATTTGTTTGAAGATCATTTATTAAATAGCTCCTTGATCTTCTCTTAACTTAGTTTGGAGATTGCTTTAGGACTGGGCTTGGATCTGATTTAAAACACTAAAAACAATGTGTGAAAGAGTTGTAAAAACATTAATCTTTTTTTCCTCTTTAGCCAGAAATAGTTTACCGAAAGATTATTAAGTAACTTAGTGGCAGTTACTTAGTGGAAATGACCACTTCTTCCATGGTCACTGGGAAGTCTTTGGGTTTTTATCCTTTCCCTCCTGGGCTACCACCATTCCTGGGCATATGGAATCACCCAACTTGATTTTCTCCTATTTTCAATGGGGGTAGCCAACTCTCTCTGATATAGTGAGTCTAATTTTACATGGGGATTAAGTTCTAGAAGATGTACAATAGGCTAAAAATAAGTCCAATGGGTCTAAAACATCCTGGAAAACCCTATATTTCCCATAAAATACAGTATAAATGATTTTTTTAATATTGAAGTTGGAGTGTTTATGTGTATATATGTGTACATATATTTCGTGTGCATATGAAATATAAAAAAGATAAATTTTGCAATATTTTTCATTTTGAGAAATAGAGGAATGATGTGTCCCCCTAAATTTGTAAAGCAGAATTTTAGAGTAGAGCTCCCTCTACGCTTTATGAGAGAAAGCATCATTACCTTCTGTTCATTCTTTTTCCCAAGTCCAAGGAACTAAGAACATTTGTGTTTCCCTTCCTCTAGATAAGATTTAATAAGATTCAGAAGAGAAATTCTGCAAGTAGTTGTTATATAATTTTCATAATGATTACAATAGACCTTGTTCATAACAATTACAAAATGGAGCTCTGGCGTGCTGAAGTCAATCTCAAAGTCAGTGTCTCTGGGGACTGTTAAGATTCTGTCTTCAAATGCAGTCACAGGCACTGCCTACTGGTAAAGATATGGGATACTTCAAGTTTTGAGAATTCAGCTGCCTTTAATATCTTTTAACTGTGACTTTCTTGAAGTGTAGTACTGCTGGCAGGTTACCAATCTTGGCTGAGGGGCACATGGGAGGCTCAGTCGGTTGGGTGTCTGCCTTTGACTTGGGTCATGATCTCAGAATCCTGGGATGGAGCCCTGCATTGAGCTCTCTGCTCAGTGAGGAGTCTGCTGCTTCTTCTCTCCCTCCCCTCTGTTCATGCTTGTTCACTCTCTCTCTCTCTGCCTCCTTCTTTTTGGCTCTCAAATAAATAAATAAGTTTTAAAAAAACAAAAAAGAGCCCCCCAAAATCTTGGTTGATGATGACCTTCTTCGTTTGAAAAAAAAGGATTTTTGGTGTCTCAGAGGGAGGCTTTAGGAGTTTACATGTATCAATGAGGAAGAATGTGGGACCCTCCTCTCAACATTGGAGGGAAATGGGAGGGCAGACATAGCCAGATCATTCTTATATCCTGCGGATGTTAATTCCCTAATTCCTCTTTCACTTTTAGTTTCTCTTAATGCTCTTTATACCCTCTTCCTCCCTCTGTTGCTAACATTGAGTAAGGGACAGGCAGAGCTAGGTAGGGAGAGACAGGTAGGGGGCTACGTGCTCAGGCTCATAGAAATCTCAGAAATGCTGAGGCCTAATGAAACCAGAGATAAAGCAACATAACCAGACCACCTGGTTTGTCTTATTAAATATCAGAGATATGATATTCGAAGGAGAAGTAATCATGGTGTTATCAGTGGTGACATCAAGATCTAAATTCCCTGGTCAATTTTCTATAAAAGCCTCACCGTAAAATCCCTCTGTGGCAACCCACTCATGACCCTTCTCCATCTAGAAAACTGTCTTTCTGTTCTCACCTTCCCTTAATAAACTAACACTTCACCCTTTTCTGTCTGTGACATTCATTTTTCAGCCTCACAAGACAAGAAAACTGATAAAACATGGAGCACCTCTTGGCCATGTAAGAGCGACCTGCTCAGCCATTGGTCTTAAAGACTCAAGTGACAGGCTTCTGGGAACTACTCGGTCAAATCCCCCTTCTTTGTAGGAAGGGAGTGTTGGCCACATCCTAACCAGCTCACTTATTCTCTGATCTTATATACTTTTTTTCTCAAATGGTTTCTCCTTTTCTCTGGGGATTCTGTGTTTGTACTTGGGCCTCATCTACTGATGGGTCATCAAGTATTTAGGAGAAAGGAAGCTTGGGGAATTTATTGCCAAAAATAAGCCAAACATTTAATTGGGCTTTTGCTTACCAGAGCCTTGGTGTGGACAAAATGAATGAGGGTTCCCTATGAGAACACCCACCAGTTTGCACCCTTGACTATGGTTGAACTACCTAACATATTTCACTCAGTGCTAGTCCAGAGGAAGGGGGTTGCCGGGTGCAGGTCAGAGTGGCTATTCCTGCCAGCCAGACTTTCCAGTGTCGTGGGGTGTTAGGCCACTCTCTCACTTGAGGTCAGATCACCAAAGGACACGTTGGCTAAGGGACAGAGAGCTGATGTGCAGGGATGCCTTCATAGTCACCGCTCTGTAACAGGTGCGAGGTAGTACCAGAATTGTGAGATGGGAAAGAGGCTCTCCCCTTCACAGGGACTCCTCTGGACTCTGTACAGCAAAATTGGGTAATTTCCCCTTGTAAAAATTTTCTATCATCTTCCATGGGTTAAAAATGGCAGGTTCTTCAAGGCAAGGTAAAATAAGGCGTGACCTTGGTGGCACGACCTCCAAGGCAGGTCTCTTCTTCAGTTCCTAAGGACTCTCCCTTTGGGATGATTTTAATCCACTGGAAACAATTTGGATTGCAAAATTTAGGAAAGGACTGAGCTCTGGAAACACTACGTGGCCTCAGTGAAATTGATCAGTTAAATCTCTTCTGCAGAAGAGGGTTTTGCATCAGGACACTGCCCAAATGTGTCTGGCTAAAAATGGCCTCCTGACATATTAGGTGATAATTGCCCAAATAGACTCCTCAGAATAAACCCAGATTGCTGCAGGAAACACAGACCCTCCCTAACTAGGGGGGAACTGACTCTCTCTTTCTCACTGTTCCTCCTAAAGGATGTGGGGGTTTCTCCCTCATTCATTTCCTGGGTTAATGGCTATAATTGGAACCAACTGTCTCTGATTAGTCTACCTCAGGATGGAGACATTACAGAATATTCCCAGGCAGCTGCCGAAATTCCCTTTGTTTTGGGGCACGTATTCTGTTTTCTCCGGCTGGACATATACTGCCTAATTCCACTTGTTGTTGGAAAAACAAACCAACAAAAATCTGCATCTGCTCATTTGTCTGCAGTGACAGGCTTTTGGGACCAGGAACATTCTCTCTCTGCCTCTGGCAGCCCTCTGCTTCTTCTGCCTTCCCCTCCCCATTTCTGCAACACCCTGGATGCACCTGCCTACACCACCCACCTCAGACTCCCCCACGAGGGGTCTCAGGTAAAAATGAACAATGGGGAACAAAATGACTTTTAACAGAGGATCCAGGTGGAATATAATTTGGTATTTAAGCTAACTTAAGTTCATTGGTTTAATGAAGAAAGCTATGTCTTTAAAGTTATCAGTATTAAATGTGAAACTTTTATTCTACCAAGATTTACTGAAGGTCACATAAGCTCGTGTTATCTCTGTTGCAGTTTGTTAGCAAAAAGATGACTTAAAATCATGGTTAATTGTCTGTCTTTAAGTTTTCATAGGTAATTGTTATGGTAGCTTTCAAAGTCTTTGGTAACCTGGACCTTTAAAATAAAGTTTTGCTTGGGGAACCTGGGTGGCTCAGTGGGTTAAAGCCTCTGCTTTCAGCTCAGGTCATGATCCCAGGGTCTTAGGATCGAGTCCCGCATCGGGCTCTCTGCTCCTCCTCTCTCTCTGCCTGTCTCTCTGCCTACTTGTGATCTCTGTCTGTCAAATAAATAAATAAAATTTAAAAAAATAATAAAATAAAGTTTTGCTTGGATGATAAGTAGGATTAAATTCACTGGACATTTAGATCTTTTCCAAATAGGATAAAGTGCTAAAGCATTGATTACTGGACATAGGTTTGTGCTTTTGACTTATTATTGCAAAGACACTAAGGATATTTGGGACTGTTGGTAAACCTGCTTTTGTGCTTAACTAGTTCGTAAATTTGCCACCTATAGAGTTCAGGTGTAACAGTTCACAGTTGGTTACTACTTAGTTTTCACTGGAGACTTAAGTTTCTAAGAGTTAAAATTCTGCTAAATGGAATTAAGGCTGATGGAAATAAGGGAAGCAACTATGTATGGAGAAAAGTAGGAGATATGTAAGAAAGATATAAGGAATGGGAGCGCATTTTTGTTGAAGGTAAAAGAAGGTAATTTTGTCCTAACTGCAATAGTTGTCTGGAAAGAAATGGCTTGGGATGAATGCAAATCTGAGTGCAAAGGAAATTTGTAGAAGGTTTGTGAAGGGAATCTTTGGAAAGGAATTTTAGGTGTGATCAGGATGGACGAAGATTGAAGTAAATGGATTTTTAAAAGCACATTGCTATAAGACTGAAAGTCTGCTTTCTCTCGATTAAAAAGACAAAGTTTTCCTGAACTGTCGGTCTGTTCTTGATAAGAAAATGTAAAAAAAGTTGTTTTCCTCTTTTCTTTGTCCAGAAAACTCAGTTTCTATATTTTGCCTTTATTATGTCTTTAATAATCCCTAATCCTATTTAGGCATGTCCTTTAAAACTTTCTAAGGTTTGGGGTGCCTGGGTGGCTCAGTCTATTGGTTGAGTGTGTCTGTCTTTGACTCAGGTAATGGTGTTAAAGAATTTCGTTTCCTTTAGTGCCCATGGTTCTTGGTCACAGCACTTCGAACAATGAAGGGGTAGAGCAGATGAAGAGTGGTGGGGTGGACAGCAAAGCAAAGTTTACTGATGATACATTAGCCACCAGGGAAATTCAAATCAAAACCACATTGAGATACCACCTCACACCAGTTAGAATGGCCAAAATTAACAAGGCAAGAAACAACAAATGTTGGAGAGGATGTGGAGAAAGGGGAACCCTCTTACACTGTTGGTGGGAATGCAACTTGGTGCAGCCAAGTTTGGAAAACAGTGTGGAGATTCCTCAAGAAATTAAAAATATAGCTGCCCTATGACCCAGCAATTGCACTACTGGTTATTTATCCCAAAGATACAGATGTAGAGAAAAAAAGGGCCATATGTACACCAATGTTCATAGCAGCAATGGCCACAATCGCCAAATTGTGGGAAGAGCAGAGATACCCTGCAACAGACGAATGGATAAAGGTGTGGTCCATATATGGAATGGAATATTTCATCCAAAATGATGAATACCCAATTTTTACATCAACATGATTGGACTGGAGGAGATTATGCTGAGTGAAATAAGTCAAGCAGAGAGAATCAATTATTATATGGTTTCACTTACGTGTGGAACATAAGGAATAACATGGAGAACATTAGGAGAAGGAAAGGAAAAGTGAAGGGGGGAAACTGGAGGGGGAGACGAATATGAGAGACTGTGGACTCTGAGAAACAAACTGAGGGTTTTAGAGGGGAGGGGGGTAGGCGGATGGGCGAGCTTGGTGATGGGTATTAAGGAGGGCACGGATTGCCTGGAGCCCTGGGTGTTATATGCAAACAATGAATCTTGCAACACTACATCAAAAACTAATGATGTAGTGTACGGTGACTAACATAACACAATGAAAAAAAATTTTTTTGTTGATTTAAATAAAAGCTTACTGATGATAGACATCGAGGAGGGCACAAGATGTAATGAGCACTGTGTATTGTATAAGACTGATGAATCACTGACCTCTACCTCAGAAACCAATAATACATTATATGCTAATTGAATTTAAATTAAAAAGAAAAAGGAATTTACCAAAAAAAAAAAAAAAAAAAGTTAAGTTTATTGAGTGAAGTACAAAGCTCCCAAAGAAGAAGGAGACCTGAGAGGGGTGCTGATTTTCTATTAAATCCAGGGTTTTTATGGGCTCTTTGCCATGGGCTGCTTTAATCTGATTAATCCCCATGTGCCTGTCACCCAATCAGGTTTTTGTCTACGTGGGTATGGGTGGAGGGCTCCTTTCCAGGATGGAGTAAGATCCCCTTAAGGGTGGTTTCCTCTTGGTCGTGCAGGGGGGCTTGTCTCTGCCTGCCTTTCTTCAGATTGGCCTTCACTCCTGGAATTGAGCTGGGCCTCGGGCTCCCTGTTCAGTAGGGAGTTGGCTTCCCCTCTCCCATCGCCTCCCCCATGCGCATGCCTGCCCATGAATGCATGCTCTCTCTCTCTCAAAGAAATAAATAAAATCTTAAAAAAAAAGCTTTCTAAAGTTTTAACAAACTTCCCCAAGATTTAAATTATAAATGAAGTCTTGTTGACTAATTAGGCTTGTTTTATGTTGCCTTCTGGTATAAGGTCATCATCTCTCAATATTTTGATTATTGAAGTGTTCTGTGTCATAGAACTAACTGAATTTCCTTGTCAATTGTATCATAATGACCTCAGATACAAAGTCCATTTCTGAGTTCTTGTCATTTATAATTGTTCTTACTCCCTTGCAAAATCTCCTCTTCAAGGAGATGACTGAAAGGAATTTTAGGAAAAATATAGGGATTCAATATCTTTAAGATCATAAAACTAAATTGCATAAGAATTTCCAGAACTAAAAGCTGCATTCAAAAGGAACGAGAATTAGTAACATGGGACTAAATGAACTAAAAAGATGATTATAGTTTTGTGACTCTTGCTTGAAACACTGCTGAATCTTTAATGTTCACTCTTCCAGATTAAGGAAACTTTCTCTTAAGATATCTATGACTTGGGGCACCTGGGCGGCTCAGTGGGTTAAAGCCTCTGCCTTCGGCTCAGGTGATGATCTCAGGGTCCTGGGATCGAGCACCAAGTCGGGCTCTCTGCTCAGCCAGGACCCTGCTTCCCTTCCTCTCTCTGTGCCTGACTCTCTGCCTACTTGTGATCTCTGTCTGTGAAATAAATAAAATCTTTAAGGAAAAAAAAAGATATCTTTGACTTGTAGAAATACGATAAAGTATTCCTTTGTGAACAAATTCAAGCATTTAACTTTTCTCTCTACATGAACCCTCTGAAATTTAAAAAGTCTCAGTAAGTATTCTTTCTTCCATGGCAATCATAGTCATTTACATAAGTTCAATAATAATCTGTTCTCCCTGTAACAGGTCACCCTTGTAAATATTGGTTATTTTACCAAGGCTTTGACTGAAATGTCATATTTGAGAGAGACATGAATAGATTCAGATATGACCAGACAGCTTTAGGGAACTAAGGTTGACTTTATGAAACATAGAGCCATAAATCCCCCTAGAAATGTCAGCCTGATCCCTTGCCTACAGGGCTCCCAATAGCCTCACCAGGTGAGCAAAGAATGTCACTACCTGGCAGATGCAGGAACATCAGGATATATTGGGGACTTTGTGAAGAATTCCCTCAAACCTACAGGTATTGCAGGCATGTCTGATGGCAAGTACTTGGCTTGGCTTCTGGCCTAAAGACTCTACTAAAAGTTCAATCTAGATTCCTTATAAAAGTTCCAGCAGGGAGGAGTCAAGATGGAGGAGAAGTAGCAGGCTGAGATGATATCAGGTAGCAGGAGATCAGCTAGATAGCTTATCTGACCACTGTGAACACCTACAAATCCAACAGGAAATCGAAGAGAAGAGCAACAAATCCAGAAACAGAAAATTGATCACTTTCTGAAAGGTAGGACCTGCGGAGAAGTGAATCAAAAGCAACGGGAAGACAGACCGCGGGGGGAGGGGCCGGCTCCCGGCAAGCGGTGGAGCAACGGAGCACAAAATCGGGACTTTTAAAAGTCTACTCCACGGAGGGACATCGCTCCAGAGGCTAAACCGGGGGGAAGCCCAGGCGGGGTCAGTGTAACCCCAGGTCCCGTGGGGTCACAGAGGGACCGGGGGTGTCTGAGTGTCGCAGAGCTCGCAGGTATTAGAGCGGGGAAGCCGGCTACAGCGACAAAGCCGAGGACTGAGCTCTCAGCCCGGGGTTACCTTGTGCCAGTCGCAGGCTGGGTGGGATTGGAGCGCGGCCTGAGGCCACAGAGACGGAAGCGACCGGGCGCTTTTCTCCAAGTGCCAGCAATTGACTGCTTTCCTCCAGGGGCGACCGCAGGCCAGGGAGGCGGGGCAGTTGGGCGCTTTTCTCTGAGGGCGCACTGAGGAGCAGGACGCCAAGCTCTTGGCTCCTCCGGGCCAGAGACTGGGAGGCCGCAATCTTCATTCCCGTCCTCCAGAACTCTACAGAAAGCACTCAGGGAACAAAAGCTCCTGAAAGCGAACCCGAGCGGATTACTTAGCCTGGCCCCTGGCAAGGGCGGTGCAATTACACCTGCGGCAAAGACACTTGAGAATCACTACAACAGGCTTCTCCCACAGAAGATCAACAAGAAACCCAGTCAAGACCAACTTCACTCACCAAGAACTGCGGATTCCAGAGGAGGAGAAAACAAATCTTATCTGGACAAAACGACAAGGCAGAAAAACTCACCGCAGAAAAAAGAACAAGAGGCAGTACCAAAGGCTGGGGACCTAATCAATACGGACATCGGTAATATAACAGATTTAGAGTTCAGAATGACGATTCTCAAGGTTCTAACCAGGCTCGAAAAAGGCATAGAAGATATTAGAGAAACCCTCTCCGGAGAGATAAAAGCCCTTTCTGGAGAAATAAAAGAAATAAAATCTAAACAAGTTGAAATCAAAAAAGCTATTAATGAGGTGCAATCAAAAATGGAAGCTCTCACTGCTAGGATAAATGAGGCAGAAGAAAGAATTAGTGACATAGAAGACCAAATGACAGAGAATAAAGAAGCTGAGCAAGAGAGACAAACAATTACTGGACCACGAGGAGAGAATTCGAGAGATGAGCGACACCATAAGACGACACAACATTAGAATAATTGGGATTCCAGAAGAAGAAGAAAGAGAGAGGGGAGCAGAAGGTATATTGGAGACAATTATTGGAGAGAATTTCCCTAATACGGCAAAGGGAACAAACATCAAAATCCAGGAGATGCTAAGAACGCCCCTCAAAATCAATAAAAATAGGTCCACACCTCGTCACCTGATAGTAAAATTTACAAGTCTGAGCGACAAAGAGAAAATCCTGAAAGCAGCCCGGGAAAAGAAGTCTGTAACATACAAGGGTAAAAACATTAGATTGGCAGCGGACCTATCCACAGAGACCTGGCAGGCCAGAAGAACTGGCATGATATATTCAGAGCACTAAACGAGAAAAA
This sequence comes from Martes martes, assembly GCF_963455335.1. Lineage (NCBI taxonomy): Eukaryota > Metazoa > Chordata > Mammalia > Carnivora > Mustelidae > Martes > Martes martes. Next base: position 69,119,584 of record NC_137895.1, read on the forward strand.
CATGCAGCCAAGAAAACTATATCCGGCTAGGCTATCATTGAAAATAGAAGGAGAGATAAAAAGCTTCCAGGACAAACAAAAGCTGAAAGAATTTGCAAACATCAAACCAGCTCTACAGGAAAAATTGAAAGGGGTCCTCTAAGCAAAGAGAGACCCTAAAAGTAGTAGATCAGAAAGAAACAGAGACAATATACAGTAACAGTCACCTTACAGGCAATACAATGGCAAAAAAATTCATATCTCTCAATAGTTAAATGTTAATGGGCTAAACGCCCCAATCAAAAGACAACAGGGTATCAGAATGGATAAAAAAACAAAAGCCATCAATATGCTGCCTACAAGAAACTCATTTGAGACCCGAAGACACCTCCAGATTTAAAGTGAGGGGGTGGAAAACAATGTACCATGCTAATGGACATCAGAAGAAAGCTGGGGTGGCAATCCTTATATCAGATCAATTAGATTTTAAGCCAAAGACTATAATAAGAGATGAGGAAGGACACTATATCATACTCAAAGGGTCTGCCCAACAAGAAGACCTAACAATCTTAAATATATATGCCCCTAACATGGGAGCAGCCAACTATATAAACCAATTAATAACAAAATCAAAGAAACACATCGACAGTAATACAATAATAGCAGGGGACTTTAACACTCCCCTCACTGAAATGGACAGATCATCTAAGCAAAAGATCAACAAGGAAATAAAGGCCTTAAATGAAACACTGGACCACATGGACATCACACATATATTCAGAACATTCCATCCCAAAGCAACAGAATATACATTCTTCTCCAGTGCACATGGAACATTCTCCAGAATAGACCACATCCTGGGTCATAAATCAGGTCTCAACTGGTATCAAAAGACTGAGATCATTCCCTGCATATTTACAGACCACAATGCTCTGAAGCTAGAATTCAATCACAAGAGGAAATTTGGAAAGAACGCAAATACATGGAGACTAAATAGCATCCTTCTAAAAAATGAATGGATCAACCAAGAAATTAAAGAAGAATTGAAAAAAATCATGGAAACAAATGATAATGAAAACACAACAGTTCAAAACTTGTGGGACACAACAAAGGCAGTCCTGAGAGGGGAATATATAGCGGTACAAGCCTTTCTCAAGAAACAAGAAAGGTCTTGGGGCGCCTGGGTGGCTTAGTGGGTTAAAGCCTCTGCCTTTGGCTCAGGTCATGATCTCAGGGTCCTGGGATCGAGTCCCGCATCGGGCTCTCTGCTCAGCGGAGAGCCTGCTTCCTCCTCTCTCTCGCTACCTGCCTCTCTGCCTAGTTGTGAATCTCTGTCTGTCAAATAAATAAAATCTTTAAAAAAAAAAAAAAGAAACAAGAAAGGTCTCAAATACACAACCTAACCCTACACCTAAAGGAGCTGGAGAGAGAACAACAAAGAAAGCCTAAACCCAGCAGAAGAGAAATCATAAAGATCAGAGCAGAAATCAATGAAATAGAAACTAAAAAAACAATAGAACAAATCAACGAAATTAGGAGCTGGTACCTTGAAAGAATTAATAAGATTGACAAACCCCTGGCCAGACTTATCAAAAAGAAAAGAGAAAGGACCCAAATAAATAAAATCATGAATGAAAGAGGAGAGATCACAACCAACACCAAAGAAATGCAAACAATTATAAGAACATACTATGAGCAACTCTACGCAAACAAATTTGACAATCTGGAAGAAATTGATACATTTCTAGAGACATATAAACTACCACAACTGAACCAGGAAGAAATAGAAAACCTGAACAGACCCATAACCAGTAAGGAGATTGAAACAGTCATCAAAAATCTCCAAACAAACAAAAGTCCAGGACCAGACGGCTTCCCAGGGAAATTCTACCAAACATTTAAAGAAGAATTAATTCCTATTCTCCTGAAACGGTTCCAAAAAATAGAAACGGAAGGAAAACTTCCAAACTCATTTTATGAGGTCAGCATCACCTGGATCTCAAAACCAGACAAGGATCCCACCAAAAAAGAGAATTACAGACCAATATCCTTAATGAACACAGATGCAAAAATTCTCACCAAAATACTGGCCAATAGATCCAACAGTACATTAAAAGGATTATTCATCACAACCAAGTGGGATTTATTCCAGGGCTGCAAGGTTGGTTCAACATCCGCAAATCCATCAATGTGATACAATACATTAATAAAAGAAAGAATAAGAACCATATGATACTCTCAATAGATGCCTAAAAAGCATTTGACAAAGTGCAGCATCCCTTCCTGATTAAAACTCTTCAAAGTGTAGGGATAGAAGGCACATACCTCAATATTATCAAAGGCATCTATGAAAAACCCACCGCAAATATCATTCTCAATGGAGAAAAACTGAAAGCTTTTCCGCTAAGGTCAGGAACACCGCAGGGATGTCCGTTATCACCACTGGTGTTCAACATAGTACTAGAAGTCCTAGCCTCAGCAATCAGACAACAAAAAGAAATTAAAGGCATCCAAATCGGCAAAGAAGAAGTCAAACTATCACTCTTTGCAGATGATATGATACTATATGTGGAAAACCCAAAAGGCTCCACTCCAAAACTGCTAGAACTTGTACAGGATTTCAGTAAAGTGTCAGGATATAAAATCAATGCACAGAAATCAGTTACATTTCTTTACACTAACAACAAGACAGAAGAAAGAGAAATTGAGGAGTCAGTCCCATTTACAATTGCACCCAAAACCATAAGATACCTAGGAATAAATCTAACGAAAGAGGCAAAGAATCTATACTCAGAAAACTATAAAGTACTCATGAAAGAAGTTGAGGAAGACACAAAGAAATGGAAAAATATTCCATGCTCATGGATTGGAAGAACAAATATTGTGAAAATGTCTATTCTACCTAAAGCAATCTACACATTTAATGCAATCCCTATCAAAATCCCATCCATTTTTTTTAAAGAAATAGAACAAATAATCCTAAAATTTATATGGAACCAGAAAAGACCTCGAATAGCCAAAGGAATACTGAAAAAGAAAGCCAAAGTCGGTGGCATCACAATTCCAGACTTCAAGCTCTATTACAAAGCTGTCATCATCAAGACAGTATGGTACTGGCACAAAAACAGACATATAGATCAATGGAACAGAATAGAGAGCCCAGAAATAGACCCTCAACTCTATGGTCAACTAATCTTCGACAAAGCAGGAAGGAATGTCCAATGGAAAAAAGACAGCCTCTTCAACAAATGGTGCTGGCAAAATTGGACAGCCACATGCAGAAAAGTGAAATTGGACTATTTCCTTACACCACACACGAAAATAGACTCAAAATGGATGAAGGACCTCGATGTGAGAAAGGAATCCATCAAAATCCTTGAGGAGAATGCAGGCAGCAACCTCTTTGACCTCAACCGCAGCAACTTCTTCCTAGGAATATCGCCAAAGGCAACAGAAGCAAGGGCAAAAATGAACTATTGGGATTTCATCAAGATCAAAAGCTTTTGCACAGCAAAGGAAACAGTTAACAAAACCAAAAGACAACTGACAGAATGGGAGAAGATATTTGCAAATGACATATCAGATAAAGGTCTAGTATCCAAAATCTATAAAGAGCTTATCAAACTCAATACCCAAAGAACAAATAATCCAGTCAAGAAATGGGCAGAGGACATGAACAGACATTTCTGCAAAGAAGACATCCAGATGGCCAACAGACACATGAAAAATGCTCCACATCACTCGGCATCAGGGAAATACAAATCACCTCACACCAGTCAGAATGGCTAAAATTAGCAAGTCAAGAAATGACAGATGCTGGCGAGGATGCGGAGAGAGGGGAACCCTCCTACTCTGCTGGTGGGAATGCAAGCTGGTGCAACCACTCTGGAAAACAGTGTGGCGATTCCTCAAAAAAACTGAAAATAGAGCTACCCTATGACCCAGCGATTGCACTACTGGGTATTTATCCTAAAGATACAAACGTGTTGCTCCGAAGGGGCACGTGCACCCGAATGTTTATAGCAGCAATGTCCACAATAGCCAAACTGTGGAAAGAACCTAGATGTCCATCAACAGATGAATGGATAAAGAAGATGTGGTATATATACACAATGGAATACTATGCAGCCATCAAAAGAAATGAAATCTTGCCATTTGCAATGACATGGATGGAACTAGAGGGTATCTTGCTTAGCGAAATAAGTCAATCGGAGAAAGACAACTTATCATATGATCTCTTTGATATGAGGAAGTAGAGATGCAATTTTGGGGGGTTTGGGGGGAGGTAGGAAAAGAAAAAATGAAAAGATGGGATTGGGAGGGAGACAAACCATAAAAGACTCAATCTCAAAGAACAGACTGAGGGTTGCTGGGGGGAGGGGGGACGGGAGAGGGTGGTGGGGATATGGACATTGGGGAGGGTATGTGCTATGATGAGTGCTGTGAAATGTGTAAACCTGGTGATTCACAGACCTGTACCCCTGGGGGATAAAAATACATTGTATGTTTGTTAAAAAAAAAAAAAAAAAAATTCCAGCAAAGCAGAATTTATTTATTTATTTATTTATTTATTTATTGCAAAGCAGACTTTAAAAGAGCTACAGGGCTGGGGCAAGTACTTGACTTGGCTTCTGGCCTAGAGACTCTACTAAAAGTTCAATCCAGATTCCCTATAAAAGTTCCAGCAAAGCAGAATGAATTTATGTATGTATGTATGTATGTATGTATGTATGTATTGCAAAGCAGACTTTAAAAGAGCTACAGGGCTGGGGTACCTGGATGGCTCAGTTAAGCCTCTGCCTTCAGCCAAGTCATGATCCCAGTTTCAATGCTTCTGCTTCTTCCTCTACCCCTCCCCCTGCTCATGTTCTCCCTTTCTCTCTTTGTCTCTCTCAAATAAATAAATTAAATAAGATAAAAAAAAATCTATATGGCCAATTGCTGTTCTTGCTGAGCTTATGAATTAGGCCAGGTTTGTTTAAACTGGACTTGTTTTGCAAGCAAATCAGTCCTGATTTGGCTATCTCTGATTTAACATGAGTAAATTTATGTTTCAATAACCCACCTTTGTGGATGTTAAATTCCAGTTCTGATTGTCTTTAAATGTTTGTTGTTTGCCTAAACTAGACAACTTGAAGTCAGCTTCAAAAAATTGCCCAAAAACTCTGTATAGACAGTTTTTGTGCCTGTTGCTCTATGGGCATTCAAAAGGATCCCTCAGCCTCCTTCAAAGACCCTTTCACTTATTTATGTGAAACAATTAAAGATCTCCGGTTCTTAATAAGGACATGTAATCCCCTTACTAGGTAATCCATATGATAAATTTAACCATTTTATGGACTATAATCTAGGTCACCTAGGCCTTTAAATGTACTATCTTCACACCTGAAGTTATTAATTTAACTCTAGGGATGCCCTTGACTCCTACTTGTTGGTCCAACTGATCCGCAGGATCAGATAACATGTTTTCAAATGTTTTCCTTTGAAAACATATTATCTTCCAAAAAAGACCACAAGTTCTCCCCATTTCCCTAATTTAAATGACCAATCAGAGAGGCAAAATAAACTTTTCCATCCAATTAGCTGTTAGCACCCTACTAGATGCTGGTGAATAGAGACTTGTCCTACCCGCCTCCTGATTATAACAATGTCATCCTCATGTCTGAAGGAGGAACCATAGCTTTTGCCTCCACCATCCAAGGAATTCCAGGCACGACAACAGGTTTATCATTGAAATAACTGAACAGTTCGCATCTTCTTCGTCGAGCCTTAAATGACACCTCACAGACGTTAGATGCACTCAACGCAGAATTAAGTCAAGCCAGAGTGGGGCTTCTCCAGCACTGGGCCGCTATTGACTATCTACTATTGCTACACCACTTGGGGTGTGAGGAGGTTCCTCCCATGTGTTGTTTTAACATTACAGGTAACTCCTACAACATGTCCCATTTCATAGAGGACATTTGTGATCAAGTGAGTAAGATAAGGATGCCCATTGGTCTATTTAACCGACTTGGTGATTGGGGATCCTTATCTAAGGGATGTGATAATTTTGAGCCTACTACTTATTTTATGCACATCCTTTTGCGTGTGCTGTGCATGTACCATTTGCTGTCCATCACGACCCCTAGAGCCATACTGCAGGCCCCTGGACGACCCCTAAATAGATTCTAACTGCCACACAGCGGGCAGCCTCATTCAGTGGGAAGCCGCCAGAGCAGTAGTCCCATTCCCTAAGGCCAGTTAGGGTTACTACTGCAGAGGGGAAGAATGAGTAAGGGACAGGCCGGGCTAGGTAGAGAGAGATAGGTGGGGGCTACGTGCTCAGGCTTATAGAAATCCCAGAAATGCTGAGGCCTAATGAAACCAGAAGTAAGGGAACATAACCAGACCACCTGGTTTGTCTTAAATATCAGAGACAAGATATTTGAAGGAGAAGTAATCGTGTGATATCTTGGTGGTAACAAGAAGATTTAAGTTCCTTGGTAAGATTTCTATAAAAGACTGACCATAAAAGCCCTCTGTGGCAACCCACTGGAGACCTCTCTCCCTCTAGAGAGCTTTCTTTCTGTTCTCACCTTCTCTCTTTTTTTTTTTTTTTTAAAGGATTTATTTTATTTATTTATTTGACAGACAGAGATCACAAGTAGGCAGAGAGGCAGGCAGAGAGAGAGGAGGAAGCAGACTCCCTGTTGAGCAGAGAGCCTGATGCGGGGCTGGATCCCAGGACCCTGGGATCATGACCTGAGCCGAAAGCAGAGGCTTTAACCCACTGAGCCACCCAGGTGCCCCTCACCTTCTCTTAATAAATGTCTTCACCCTTTTGTTTCTGTGAGATTCATTCTTCGGTTCTGCCACACAAGAACACTCTAACCCTGTAACAATATCAAAAGTATCCTTAGGAAGTCATTGACAGGCACCCTCTAGAATTTACGTATTAATCCATTCAGGTCTATTGCCCTATCATGCTCTTTTCCCTTACCATGCGTTGTTTTCTTATAAAATTTACTACTTACTACTTGATTTTAAAAAATAACATTTTTATGGAGATAGAATTCATGTATTATACAATTCATCTATTTAAAAGGTATTATACACTGGTTTTTAGTATATTCACAGAGTTGTGCAACCAGTACCACAATCTAATTTTAGAACATTTTAATCACCCCCAAAAGAAACTCTGTACCCATTAGCAATCACTCCTCATTACCCCCTTTCCCTAGATTGGCAACGACCATCTGTTTTCTGTCTCTGTGCATCTTTGTATTCTAGACATTTTGGAAGAATGGAATCGTACAATATGTGGTCATTTCTGACTGTCTTATTTCATTTCAGGTAATGTTTTCAAGGTTAATGCATGTATGTCAGCATGTATCAGTAATTCATTTCTTTTATTGCTAAATAATATTTCATTGTATAAATCTATTCATTAGTGCATGGACATTTTGCTACCTGAATAAATGTTTATTTTGTTTCCCACACTAAAATATGAATTTAATGTGCCTAAGAACATTTTTTTTTTTACCACTTACTTTATGCCTAGAATCTTGCCCAGCACTGGAAATGTAATGAGATCAATACATTAGTTGAATGATTTAATCATTCATTCACCTAAGAACATTTGCTTAGCACCGCCCCCCCCATTTGTGTTCAACATTGGGTTCTGTTTTCAAGAATCTCATAATCTCATGAAGTATCACCTGTGCAAACAAATACTTAAAAGAAAATGGATTTCAATAAAGGGTATGAACAAAGCACAGTGCGTAGACAAAAGGTTCAGGTTTGCTTGAGAGACTCAGCAAGGACTTCCTAGCAAAGACTTCTTCTGAGATTTAAAAAAAAAAAAACAGAAGGTTGCCAGAGTGAGCCCTCAACCAGGACGGTATTTAGGCAACGTCAGGCAGCCTAACCTGGAAAAGTAGCAGTGCTGGAACTCTCGTGCAATGGCGAGGCATCCTACAGAGGATGCACTGGGCCCGCAGGCAACGTTCAAATCAGAAATAATCCTATACACTCAAAGGATTCAGGATTCTTTTTCCAGATCCAGAAGAAACTGGCAAAAATGGTGCCATCTGAAGATAGGCTGTAGGACTGAAACAGTGGGAGAAAGGATGACAGGCAAAATTTAAAAACCAGACACATGTTCTTTCCATTAGAAAGCAGGTTTAAAATGTTTTGGCTTTTGACGATGGGAATCCACTGTACAATGCCGAGCAGCACGTGCGGGAAAGTTACTACGGGCGCAGCAGACAGCGAGGCGGGCAGGCAGCCGGCTGAGAAGGGAGTGGCAGTCAGGATCGCTTCCTCCCTCTCCTCGGCATCCCGACACTCGCAGGCAGTAACCGAGGGGCAACATGTGCAAACGTGTCGGAAACGCGGGCACCCCCGGAGCAGGCGGTGAGGGAGGCTGGAGCGGGCGCTGGAGCTGCCTCTCCGCGCTGGGAGAGACTCTGCCGTCCGGGGGCGGTCTGGGGGAAACACAGCCTCCTCACTCTTCCTGCTGATGCAATCTGCGAGAGAGCCCGCGATCTCGGCGGCGGGAGGGCCCGGCTGCAGTCCCGCCCGCCACGTGTCGCCGCCGCCACCCCGCGCTGCCCCGGGCATCCATTCCCGCCGCCGCCGCCGCGCGCTCCAGCCGCCCGCACACCCCGCCCGCGCCTGGGACGCAGCCGGCTCGCCCTCCGCGCGGTCGCAGCGGTCCCCACGGCCCACGGAACCATGAAGGTAACTGCTTCCGATTGGGGCTGTGTTTTACAAAAACGCGTGTGTGCACTGAGCCTGCGAGTCCCCAGAGACACACAGACGGCAGAAAGGGGGCGGAAGAAAGACCACCGTGGTGTGTTTCCGCGCAAACGGTTTCCGTACCTTCTTTGTCCGTCCTCGCGGGTCGGGACCTTCCATTCTTTCCTTTTCAAACTTGCTCACAGGATGTGCCTCTTGAGGCTTTTTCACCGCGGCAGGGGTGAGCGGAGATGAAAGGCGGCTCGCAGCTCCCTCCTCTACCTCTTTCAAAGTTTGGAAAGGAAGAGGAAGCTTCTTTCAATGGGCAAGATGCACAGGAGGTGGGGGTTCTGGGGACGAGGTCTTGGGGTGTTTGTGGCGGCAAACAGGGGTTTCCTGGTGGGTGTGTGTGATGAAGGAGGGAGGTTCAGAGCCAGGGGGTGAGGGTGGGACAAGGGAAGGAAAGCTGCCTCATCGCTATTAAAAGCAGAAGCCTCGTCTTTTGCTTGTGGAATTAAAAGCTTCTACGAGCTACAAATCATATTAGCCTAAGGTCATTCTTTTATTAAACTGAGTGAGCCGCCCTAATGGTTTTTATTCTTATGCTAATCAAGGGTGATTAGCCTAGCTGCCTATTCTGATGTTTTGGGTATAGGAAAAACACCGGTGTCTTCCTGTTCCCACTCCTTGGAAAACTGCAATGACGTTAAAAACTGAAGAGCAGCTTTTTTTTTTTTTTTTTTTTTTTTTAAGGAAAGTAAAGGATGAGCTGGGAGCCCTGCCATCTAACTATCTTGGGAGGGGGCGCCTGGGCGGCTCAGGTCCCGCTCCCAGGATCCTGGGATGGAGGACCGTGTGGGGCTCCCAGCTCAGCAGGGAGCCTGCTTCTCCCTTTGCCCTCACCCCGCTGGTGCTCTCTCTCTCTCTCTCTCAAATAAATGAATAAAAATGTATTGGGAGGAAGAGAGATGCAACCTGAACTTTTAGGAGAAATAAACCCACATTTCCAGGTTTTGAAGGAGAAAGATTGAAATAATGGTTCTCAACTGCACTTTCCCATCCATCCCCATCCACAATTCCACTTACAAGAAATAATATGTAAATGGTGCCTCTCTCACCAAACAAAAATTTCTGCTAAGATTAATGGGGAACTGAGTGGAAACTGTTTTTTGCTGAAATGAGGTCATGCAAATGTGCTGTGGTGAAAAATTCAGCAGCCTTTCCTTCCACGGTCAGATATTTTACTTTTGTCCTGCTCATTCCTGTCTAATTTCAACTGAAAAATACACTCTGGTCACATATAGGGTAGTGAGTAAAAGGAGAAAATTATGAGAATAAACACTTGCTTTTCCAGGTTTCCCTGTGCTATGTGGAGTGTAGTTGATTATGCATTTTTGTAAATTCATGCTTGCCTTAATGTGAGTCCAAAAACCCCTATCCCTTTTACAAGGTACTTTTTTTTTTTTAAACAAGGTACTTTTAACACAGGAACTAGAAGATATCTTCAAGTAGTCTCATATCTCTTTTCTGACATTTTACTGAGATTGGGAATGAAAAGATTGTTTTCTAGGCATGATCTAAGAAGTACATGAGGTTCCTTTAAGTTTGTTTTTGTTATGACAAACACTTTTCTACTTTCCTTTCACCTATTATTATTTTTTTTAGATGTTATTTGCACTTGGCACCAAAATAGGCTCTGTCCTTCGCACATTTTCCAGACATGGCTCCCTTCCCTGGGAGCATATATTTTAAGATGGACACATAAAGCATGGGCTACTGAATAAGAAAATTAGCATATACATTGAATAGAATGTGTATAAGAATAGTTAGTACATGTTATGATTGACTAAATTAATGTGGAGATTGAAAAGAGCCATATCTCTGAAGGGATAGAGACAAGAGAAGTCATTGTCTAGGATGTATAGTTAAGTGAAGGAAGTGAGAGGGCTTGACTGGCGGCGAGGGTAGAGAAGGCTGTTTGTGTGTGTGCAGAGTGCAGGACCTGGGGCCTGGCAGGGAGAGGGGTTTACTTTTCAGACATGGGATGTGACCCCTCAGGCAAGACTCAGGGATGCATGGCTAGTGCAGGAGGCATAACAAAAGGGCATTGGTAGAAACTGGTGCTGAGAAAAAAGGAAACAGGGAGGGGAAAAAAGAAGACAAGAATTTAATTTGGACTTATATTTCATTTAGTGAGTTTCCATAATAGACCATTTCATTTGATTTTAGAACTACAGAGAGAAAGGAAAGAAAGAAACTTTTCCATTTGTATGCAAGAATTTCTCTTGCACGTTGAACCCTGAGAAGGTCTGATGATTTGAAATGGGTTTAAAACCTTATGAAAGAAAGTTGAAAATAGTCATTTGATAATTACAGAGATTTATGCTAAGAATGAAAAACAAGTTGTGGTTTTCTTCAGTAGTTGTGTTGTAAGGGCCTATTTAGCCAGAGCAGCTCCATCCTGACCCTGCCCCTCCCCCCCTTGAGGGGACTTACTTAAAAACAAGTCCGGGAAACCAGTCCCAGGTAACAAAGCCCAGGTACAAGGGTGGGTCAGGCCAGGTGGAGGTATCCAATTGGTGGGGGCGCATACTGTCTCCTAGCTACCAAGGAGTATGGGCCCCGCCCTTTGGGTGCCCTTTGGGCACCAATTCTGACCAAGGTGATAGGCTAGTTCAAATATCTACTATAGGGTAAATTGTAATTCAGTTGGTCACTTATGTGTGACCTAGCAGGACTGTGCAGCTTTCTCTGTGTTACAATCTCATTGGTCACATGTGCGTGGCCAGGCCCAACCATATGCTCTTTGCCCTTAAAAGCTAGTCTGTAAAGAAGAGAGAGTTCGCCTCTTTGCAAGAGACGGCCCTGGCCAGTCAGTTTGATTCTCAATGCTTGGCGCGAAATAAAGCTTTGCTTGACCTTCATGTTGTATCAGTCTCGCTCCTTTGACCATGGACCTAACAGTGTATTTTCCCATTGTTTTCATAAATTTAGATTTTATCCCTTATTTCAGGTCAAAACTTTGAGTTCTGTAGGGGACGAAAGTAACTTTCCCTCTACCCTTCTAGGTTCTTGGCTGAGACCCCCTTGTAATAAAACACAGATTAACAGGAGAAAAACAAACAAACGTTTAATAACATGTGTACCTTCTGTATACATAGGAGGTATCTAGGAAAATTAGCTTCCCCAAATGGCCCAAGCTACCATCTTAAATATTATCCTCAGCTAAAGACAAAGGAAAGAGGTTGGGGTGTGGTGAGAGGGGGAGGGCTGGGAAGTTTTCAGGCAAAGCAGAGTAAGTAAGGAATGGTTGCAGATTTAAATCAGTACTTTCTCCATTGATGTGTTTTGACATTTAGTTATCCTTCTCTTCAGAGAAGACATACCCTGTACAGGGGTGGGAGTCTCCCTGAAAAATGGAGGTTTCCCTTAGAAATGTAGATTTCCCTCAAATTCCACTTTGTTTTCAGAGATTGCCCTGTGTCTGACACCTCTCGAAAAATAACCAGTCCAAAATAATTATTATGCCAAAGAGGCATATTTTTGGCATGGCATATTCTACTCCCCTTAAGCTTCTTATTTCTAATATTAAGATACAAACCAGTGACGTGAAGAGTTTGATAGTAGTGTTATTAACCTAAGAAGCCTGGGCTTGGGAGTAACAGTTTCTGTGCATCAATGAAAACTTGTTTCTAAACTGCCCATCTTTAGTGTTTGGGTTGGTCCTTTCTTTTGAGGTTTCATGTTGTCTGCTTCTTCAAATGACCTCTTCTCAGTGGGTGTAGGAAGATGGAAATTAAGAGCTTTCTCTTTTTCCCTTTAGGCTTGGCAACCACAATTCCTATAAATGACAGGTGCCACCCTAGGGAAACCCAGTGGAATGTTCATCCTTCTGCCTAAGGGGATCTGGTTATCATATGATGGACAGACTCTAGGACCTTCTATGATAGACGTTATTATCTGAGGCATCCTCTACTTTCTGTATAGTACTATAATTCTTGCTGCACACAGGAGGAAACTGTCTGGTCTGCTCACTTTCCAGTTGTAAATGTGGGCAGTCTGTGTGTAACTTTATTCCCTCAACAGCTGTCCAAATGCTTTAAACACTGATGGGCTTTCTGAGCCTCTGTAGCCCATTTGGTAATGCATGTCTGTGTCCTTTCCGCTAATGCCTCTGACATTGCATTTTGCATAAATCAACTGAGATATAAATGTGAGGCACAACTCAGGTTTTGTAAGTGTTTCAAAATTAAGCATTTGGGATGCTCTGATTTACAAATATGACTTTGCAAATATTTGCAAACATTTTAATCCTAAAATCTGGTAGGGTTCACCCCAGCAATGGTGAATGCAGAGCCAAAAGCAGAATCTATAACATCAGATTCAAGTGCCAGTTGGACCTAGGGTTCTGAATAGTCCTCTCAAATCCACAAGCTGAAGAATATTACCCCTAAAAATTGAGCATTTTTATTTTATTCTATTTTAAGATTTTATTTATTTATTTGACAGACAGAGATTATAAGTAGGCAGAGAGGCAGATAGAGAGAGGAGGAAGCAGGCTCCCTGCTGAGCAGAGGGGGAGGGGCTCCATCCCAGGACCCGGGGATCATGACCTGAGCAGAAGGCAGAGGCTTTAACCCACTGAGCCACCCAGGCACCCCGAGCATTTTTATTTGAAAGATAACTTAGAAATCAGATCACTGTATTAATACAGCATAGCTTATCACATAAATGTTTTTCTCTTGTCATACTGGCTGTGCTTTTTTTGTGAGAGAAGCTATTTTGCAAAAACACTTCTTGTGTTTGGTGATTACTGGGAGAGAGAAAATCTTAAAAAGATATTCATGCTCCCCAACAATACAGGAGAAAAGTCAAAGAGAGAGAAAAGGGAAGACAAGTCAAAAAAAAAAAAAAAAAGAGGAAATTTTAGTACCATAAGCAATAATCCAAGGAAGTTGTACTGGAAAACACATGATTCTTTGTCATTGAAAAATTGTCAAATACTTATGAAATCCAGCTAGTTCCCTTAACACTTGTCATGTCGTTCATCTAAAAAGAACTGGTTTATTAGATCTTTATTTTGATAGGTAGATCTGAATATTTGATCAACTGCATTTATAGTCTATCCTAATCCAAGAAATGCTTTTACTATTTTAACTGTAGATGGTTATTTGCCTTAGGAAGCACTAAGAAGCCTAGGATGTAATTAGAACATTCAAATTCTGTCTGACTCCTCGTAAGTCTAGACAGAAGGAGCACCTGTTGGGATGTTCTAGGCCAAACATGCCACAGATATCTCTTGCATGACCAAAAAGCTCTCCACATAGTTTGGGCATGAGGACAAGGATGGATTTGCACAGGGTGATCACTGAGCAGCTGTTAGCATTCACCACCACTACAGTAAAGGATGATTTTGCCTAGTACATTTTATTGTAGCTGATTCAGATTCACAATTATATTGTTTTGATTTTAGTACCAGATATTAATTCAGGAATGTGAAATCACAGTAAATGTTAATTTGAACTTTGAAGATAAAAAGTAGAGTTAAAATGGAGCTGTAAAGTTTATGGTGGAAGCATAAAGCATTCCTCTGGGATTCCATGGTTTTCAACGCTGTGAATGTTACGTCTACTTGCGAGCTTAGTGCTGGCGTTTATAGAAGGAATGCATCCACGCTTGAAGAAGGACTTCTTTGCTTAAGTAAGATAATGATGCTTAATATTTCTAGATGCCATATAAATTACATAACATTGAATTGTAACCTCAGAACATTTGTGTTTTGCATTGCAACTATTATTAACCTCATTTTACAGACAAGGAAAATAAAGATCAGAATACTAGAATCGCTTAAGATCACAAATAGCAGGGTTTCCTGGGTGGCTCCTGCCTTTGGCTCAAGCCGTGATTCCAGAGTCCTGGGATCAAGTCCCCTGTCGGACGCCTGGCTCCGCAGGGAGTCTGCTTCTCCCTCTGACCTTTTCCCCTCTCATGCTCTCTCTCACTCTCTCTCTCTCTCTCAAATAAATAAAATCTTTAAAAAAAAAAAAAATCACAAATGGCAGAGCATAATAGAAACTAGATATTTTGAGTCCCAGTCCAACATGCTATCCACTTTACCAGTGGTTCTAGGATCTCTTGGGTCTGGTATCATGTTGGAAATCTTATGAAAAGTATAAACAATCTCTCCAGCAAAATGTACGAACACACATAGGCATACAATTTTGCATCTCGGTTATTTGTTATTGAACCAGGACAATGGAGTCCATATAGCATGGGAAACTGAGGGAAAATACTGAAATGATCTAGTTATTTAGAGCAGTAGAGACCTATTGGCTCTTGCTCTGTAGTCAGCTGAAGTATGAATTTTTATATATATATACATACACACATATATATGTATTTATATATATAAATACCATCCTTTGAATATTGAAAAACCCCAAATAATCACCTGCCTATAGCTCAAACAGAAAGGCAGTTTTCTTGTTTTTTAGCATGTGAGTTATCAGTTTCTTACGTTTTATTTCATAAAGATCTAAGGTGTATAGTGTAGGAAAGGAATACAAATTTTTTCCAATACCCTCTTAGGTTCGGTACCTGGGGGCATGCAAATTAGAATAACAAAAGATAGATTAACAGGAGAACAAGTTTATGAGCTTCTGTAGCATACATGCACATGAGAGAAATTCAATGATGAGTAACTCAAAAGGGTGGTTAGGACTTGCACTTATACAGCATCTTAATGAAGAATGATAAACTTGTAGAAAAGTAACAAGGATAAAGGCATAGGTTTTAGGCTTCCAAGTGCATCAAACTGGGGGCATGTGAATACCTAGGGGGAATTCAAGGGGGTAAGGATTGTTTGTGCAGGTCCATCTCACTTCTGACTTTCTGTCTTAATGCTGTAAAATTTTCTCAGAAGTATCTGCTTTTAGTCAGAGAAGGGAAGCTCCAGGAAGGCTTTTTTTCTGCATCTCTTGGATCTCAGTTGCTGTTAGCTCAAGGTAATCCTTATGTCAAAGGGGCATATTTTGATCTCTAAAGTATTCATAGAATAGAACTTGATTTATAGAAACTGCATCCTAATAGCTTTGGTCTCAATCTAGTTTTGAAGTATGAGCATGGTTGTTTAGTTAAACAGGGTTAATACATAATTTTTTAGTAGAGTTTAATAGTTTTGGGTGCCTCGTTTTCCTGTTTCTTAGATATAATTCCCTACCTGTTAGTGCCTGTCAAGGGGGCAGGCCTACAAGGCCATGTTCCTACCAGGTGACCCCACCTCAGCCACAGCTGATTGTAGGCAGGGTGTATATTTGACCCAATGTCAACCATCTCTTACTTCTTATTCTCTCGTCTCCTCCATTCAATGATATCCTACCCTGTGGATTCTCTTTTCTCTGTATCTATATGTTTTCTCTTTCCCATTGCTAATGGATTGATTTATGCTCTCATTGCTTCTTGCTTGAGTTATTTCTGGCTTCTCAACTGGTCTCAAGCTAATTTTCCTATGGCACTATTTTAATTATGTCATTTGTTCTCTCAGAATACCTCTATGACTTGTCTGTTGTCTACTGAATTTAGCTTAGTGCATGAGGTCTTTTTCTAATCTGTTCTCCCATCACTTTTCCATCTATGCACTCCTTTATTCATAATGGGGAATTTGCTGTAGCTCAGAATGAGCTCTTACATTTCCACATATTCCTTCCTAACCCCTTTCTCCCCATTTATGCATCTCCCTGTCTGTCCCCTCCGGTGCACCCCTCCCTATGTGGCTCACTCCCCGGCACTTTTTGAGAACGGTGACTATTTTCATAGGGAAATGAACATGGATGGAAGGTGAAAAGGTAAGAGTAGGGTTACATTTTGAGGTTAGGATATCTCATATCGTATATACACTGATCACACCCTGCAGTCTCTCTGCACTCACCCTTCCTCACCTCTGGCCTGAATCTTGCCCCATTGTTGCTGCTTTACAGGTAGTAGCTGAGTTAAGTCATCTATGACTTCTAGGCTTCATAGATCAGATTAATTGTGCTTTTTACCTCTTCCTTCTCAAACAGCAGCTGCATCTTTCCATATCTGGATTTGTTTGGAGTCAAGCTTTAACCGACTCCCAAAAGATAAAGGTCTATAAACACGTAGAGAACAGTAAGTATTTACGTGTTTTAATGCCTATTGCCAAACTCCTTTTTTACAGAATGTCAGTGGTGAAACTGTGTAGATTGCAAATAGACTGTAAGTGTAAACAGACTATAAATATTTCTGGGAAAATGAAAAGCAGTACAAACTGAAGACCGCAAAATTCCTAACAAATAATCCCAGCGATGCCACTCTGCTAAATCACTACAGTTTTCACATTTCAGCAGTTTGTAATGGGAAACTCCCCTGTCATATCCCAAAGAACTGACTTAGAATATAGAACAGAGTCATGTGTCTGGGAATGTTAACCAATTCCAATACTGTTTAACATGTTCTTTTTTGTTGTTGTGAACAATGCAGTTCTTAAGCAATCTAATTAATGCATACACTGACAAACAAATCCAACAAAAGAGGCACTTAGAGGCAGTGTTCATTGAATACTGGAATTTTGAAAGAAAAAAATCTATTAGGTCATGTTCAGCATTTACTTCTGCCAAAGAAGGATTGTTCTTTCAAGTTTATTTTTCTAGCTTTCAATTCTATTCCACTTAAATACCTCGACAACCAAGACTCTTCAAATCTTCTGTGGACAGTTCTCCTGCCTAGTGTATTCACTGTGTAAAGTTTCCTGATAATTAACTTAATTCTTTTTCCTTTCAGTTATACACATCCACCATTTGTGCTTGGCCCTGCTGACTCATTTGCCATGAATCTTTATGCTTTTTAAAAAAAATATCATGTAATATTATGTATGCTTTCATTGCTTGGTTTTAAGGTATAACGTCTTTTTTTTTTTTTTTTAAAGATTTATGTATGAGAGAGAGATAGCACGAGCGAGCGGACCTGGTGGGGAGGGAGGGGCTGAGCCTGACGTTGGGCTTGATCTCATGACCCTGAGATCATGACCTGAGCCAAAACAGAGTTGGATGCTCAACTGACTAAGCCACCCAGGTGCCCCATAAAGTCCAATGTTATTAACTAAAATGGCATTTCTTTCCAGTAACATTAGTTAGGAATGTCAGTCATTCTGTGAATATGTAGATAAGGGGTGTCAGTGAGTTTTATTTGCGTTAATAATTTCATGCCTCTTAACATTAACGTCATCAGTGTTGGTCAACCAAGCTCCTTCTTTTCTCTTGACCAATGTTCCGAGAACATTATTTACAGTAACCCATTAGTCTACCACTTTCTGTTAAAAGACAACATTGAAGCTGGGATTGAGCGGTCATTTGCAACCGTATGAACTTAATTACATAAGATAATTTTTAGTATGAAATTATGAGTTATTATTAACCCACATATTTTTTAAAATATTTGTTTAAAACATTATTTGTAGGGGCACCTGGGTGGCTCAGTGGGTTAAGCCTCTGCCTTCAGCTCAGGTCATGATCCCAGGGTCCCGGGATCGAGCCCTGTGTTGGGCTCTCTGCTCAGCAGGGAGCCTGCTTCCCCCTCTCTCTCTGCCTGCCTCTCTGCCTACTTGTGATTTCTTTCTCTGTCAAATATATAAATAAAAAATAATAAAATAAAATATTACTTGTAATATTTAATATTTGAAATAATACAGCTTAGAGA
The DNA here is from genome assembly GCF_963455335.1 of Martes martes. NCBI lineage: Eukaryota > Metazoa > Chordata > Mammalia > Carnivora > Mustelidae > Martes > Martes martes. Next base: position 69,137,998 of record NC_137895.1, read on the forward strand.
TCATTCTTTGTCTATAGGATCACACAATTGGTATCTTAAATTCAAGTGAAATTCAGTTACATACCGTAACTGATATATAATGTTACATTTATTTCTTATTTACCTATTTACTTGACAACAAATATGAACAACAGCAAAAAAAATTTTTTTTTAAGATTTTATTTATTTATTTGACAGAGAGAGAGGGATCACAAGTAGGCAGAGAGGCAGGCAGAGAGAGGGCAGGAAGCAGGCTCCCCGCTGAGCAGAGAGCCTAATGCAGGGCTTTATCCCAGGACTCTGAGATCATGACCCCAGCCGAAGGCAGAGGCTTAACCCACTGAGCCACCCAGGTACCCCAACAGCAAAAATTTTTAAAAAAGAATTGCTATCCTTTTCAACCCTATATTAGTTTAATTTAACTTAAATTATCTATTTAAATGATCTATTTAAGCTAAATTAAACTGTATAAACTGCTTTAGGATTGAAATATTTGGTTAATATGTTAATATATTTATATGATATGTTTTAGGACTTATGTGATTCACTAGCTTAATTGAGAGCCTTAAGTAATTTTGGTATAACAAGGAAAATAAGAATTCTGTCTTTTCTACTGAGGAAAAATTTTCCAGTGAACACAGAGGAAAAACATGATCTTACTTTTAAAATAATCTGATGATCCATTCTTTGGGATAAATATAATCAAAATGTTTTACTAAAGGATGGATCATTAGATTATTTTAAAAGTAAGATGAGGGGCGCTGGGTGGCTCAGTTGGTTAAATGTTTGACTCTTGATTTCGGCTTGGGCCATGATCTTGAGGTTGTGGGTCAAGCCTTGCATCGGGCTTCATGCTCCGTACAGATTCTGCCCAAGATTCTCTCCCTCTCCCTCTACCCTTACCTTCCCCACTACATGCATGCTTCCTCCCTTTCTCTCTCAAAATAAATAAATAAATAAATAAATAAAAGATCATATTTTTCTTCTATGTTTGCTGAAAATTTTATTTTATTTTATTTACATTCAGTTAATTAACATAGAGTGTATTATTAGTTTCAGAGTTGGAGTTTAGTGATTCATCAGTTGCATATAACACCCAGTGCTCCTTACATCATGTGCCCGCATGAAATAGATTTAATGGCTCAACATCATTATTAATATTTAGTTTAATTGGAAATGTCTTGTATTTCCTTGTAAACATTGTGAAATGATATATGAACAAGAGTATTTATTGCAGCAATGTTTGTAATAACTAAAGATTAGAACTCACCCACATATTGATCAGGTGTGAAAAAGAATGAGGTAAAAAAAAAAAAATCAGTGGAGAGAAGAATAAGCGGGCTCTCTATATATACAAGAGGAAAATCTCCATGAGACTTTTCACTGTACATGTTTACGTATTTGATTTTTGACATGAGTTTATTATATTCAAAATAGAAATGAAAAAAGAAATGGAAATGTCTTGTAGTGGACTTAACTTGACTCAAAAGCCATTCTCAAGAAAATCTGAAATTTTGGGAAATTCAGAAATACTGGGTAATTCAGCATAATTCAGTTAAGACCAAGGATATGTATCTTGACAAAATTTCAAACTTGTATTTAATTTTAACTAACTGAAAATGCTTTATTGAGAAGGCAGGTTAAATATAGTGTGCACACCCGATTTTACAGTACCTGTTACATTAAGAGTACACAAACTCTTTTTCAAACCTAAAATTTATATAATAGTGACAAGCAAACAATGATTGATTTGAGTTTCATTTGATTAAATACTTACATAACTCTTATTAAGGCTATTAGGCTTTGTACTAGGTTAATAGGCAAATGGAGATAATTCAAGCATTATGTTTACTCTTGAGAAATAACTATGCAGGGAGAGAAATGTGTAAAAACAAATGCAATGAGGAATAACGGTTGCCACAAAGAAGTCTACAAAAGGTACAGAGGTGCCTAACAAAGATGAGTCAGAGGAATCAGGGAAGGCTGTCCAATGGAGAGGAAGTTTGAGCAGAACCACGAAAGAAGGCCAGATGGACAAGGAAATGAGCCCATCTCAGGCAAATACATGTTCCACTTGTATCCAACCCCAGCCTTCTGGAAGTGGATTCAAGCACTATTGACTTACCGTAGAAGAATGTGAGGAAACATATGTCCAGCCTCCTGCCAGACCACTGGTAAACACAGAGAGCCCTGAGTACATCCTCCAACACCCTCCAGGGAACAAACTGTTGGAACTTCTAACATTGGCAACCTGGCCACTAGTGACATGCGTCCTGTTACGCCTTTTTCACAGTGCCCACATCCACCTTCACCCTTTCTTGATGCTCTTTGTTTTCTGTCTTGACTCAAGCCTCAGTGGAACCTCCCACCCAAATTTGTCCATAATACAGTTTGCAACTCAATATTAGTTGCAATCACCTTCCCTAAATATATCCTGCTCCTCCTGGCCTTAGGTAAGGTCACTTCCCTACCGACCTCTAGTGGATGCTGCTCAATTTCTCTACTTTCTGCTCTCAGAATTAGAGGGGTGCTGATCTCCTTTACTGTGCCCAATACTGTTTCCATGTCAGCCTCCTCCTGTAAAACCTCTCGCTGCTCCTCACACCATCAGTCTGTGATACCCAATCTCTTCCATGTAACTGTCACTGAAAGACGGCCTGGTCAGTTTGCCCCCATTACGCACTGAAAATTTTAGCCTTGGTTCCTGCTTCTCTCTTACAACTACTTTAATTTCTCATCTCCTTTAACTTGCTACATTCCCCAGATGCCACCCACATCTATGGCCATACCCTGGACTTTTGAATCACACTAAATTACAAGTCCTGTGGGTTATTTTTGTCCAAGATATATCTGACATTTTTACAAACCTCTCCATTTTAGCTGCCGTGGGCCCAGTTCGAACCACTGTCTTCTCTTCACTGAGTATGTTTCTCGCACACCTCCATCTCCCACCCCTAATCTGTTCTCCATAGAGTGGAGTAATGACATCGTTCATCTGCTTAGAAGAATTCCTGAGCCCCTACCTTATGCTTTGAATAAAACTCAAGGTTTCTGCTATGCTTTAGAAGTCCCAGAGGAATCTAGCTCCTCTCTCTTTGCAGCCTCACCTTGTTACTGTTGTGGCCACCTCCTGTCATCCCCCCAGGTTTCTCTTCGAGGCCTTTGCCCTTGCTGATGCCTCCACTCAGAAGGTTCTCTACCTACTCCTCATCTAGCTAGCATCTTATCACTCTGCCAGCCTCAGATTGAATGTGGCTACCTCAGAGACACCCTCAGGACCCCCTGTGATTCCCAGTCTTTCAGAGCACTAACTGCAATCTACAATTACTCATTGGCGTGATTACCATTGTGGTTTGGGGATTGATGTCTGACTCTCCCTCTAGATCATACATTTCTTGAAAGAAGGGAACATATTGCTTTTTACTACCATTCAACTATACGTATTCTGCTTCCTGGCCCATTATACATGGTTGGTGAGTGTAGTAGGCTGCAGAATGGCCCCTCAAAGGTGTTTATGTCCAAATCCCCAGAAACTTCTCATTATAAAGGAGATATTTCAGATGTGAATAAGTTACGGGTGTTGAGATGAGAAGGTTATCCTTAATTATCTGGGTGGGCCCAATGTAATCACATTGGGTCTTTACAAGAGGGAGCAGGATGGTCATGGTCAGAGGGAAATATGGTAATAGAAACAGAGGGGTGTGTGGGGTCGGGTGGGGAGGAGAGAAAGAAGGAGTTAGATTTGCATATGCTTCACTGCTTGCTTTGAAGATGGAGGAGGAAGGGGCCATGAGCCAAGGAAAGGAAGTGGCTTCTATGGCTTCTCGAGGCTGGAAAAAGCCGGGAAATAGATTCTCACCCTACATCTTCCAGAAGGAATGCAGCCCTGCTAACACCTTGACTTAGAACTTGTGACCTCTGAAACTGTAAGATAATAAATTTCTGTTCTTTGAAGCCACAAAATTTGCAGTAATTTGTTACAGCAACAATAGGAAATTTATACAGATTTTGGTACCCAGAGGTGGGGTGCTGCTATAACAAATATCTAAAAATGTGGACGGGGTTTTGAATTGACCATTGGGCACAGAACAGAAGAACTTTGAGGAGCATGATGGGGGAAAAAAAAAAGCCTACATTGCCTTGAAATGGATTGCTGGTAAAAATATGGAAATTAAAAGTGCTGCTGGTAAGGACATAGAAGGAAGTGAGTGACATGGTAGAGAAAATACAGAGGACCTTATAGAATATCTAAAAAGTCATGGACTGTTGGTAGAAACATGGGTATTAAAGCATTGCTGATGAGGACTCAGAAAACTTTGAGGAACATGTTCACGGAAACCAGAGGAAAGGGGATCCTTGTTATATCGTGGAAGAAAGCTTAATGGAATCATGTATTACAGTTATGTGGAAAGCAGAACTTGTATGTGATGAAGTTGGATATGTAGTTGAGATTTTCCAAACAAAATATTGACTTTTCTTCTTTTTTAAGATTTTATTTCTTTGAGAGAGTGAGCACATGAGCAGGGTGAGGGGCAGAAGGAGAAGCAGACTCCCCACTGAGCAGGGAGCCTGATGCAGGCCTCTATCCTGGAACTCCAGGATCATGACCTGAGCCAAAGGCAGACACTTAACCGATGAAGCCATCCAGGTCCCCCCAAATACTGGCTTTTTTTTTTTTTTTAAAGATTTTATTTATTTATTTATTTGACAGAGATCACAAGTAGACAGAGAGACAGGCTGAGAGAGAGAGAGGAAGGGAAGCAGGCTTCCTACTGAGCAGAGAGCCTGATGCGGGGCTTGATCCCAGGACCCTGGGATCATGACCTGAGCTGAAGGCAGAGGCTTTACCCACTGAGAAACCCAGGTGCCCCCAAATACTGGCTTTTAAGCAAAATATTTACCTCCTTCTTACCTCAGATACTGTAAAGCATTTATTGAACAAATAATTTAAGAGTGCCCACCATATAAGCATCAGGCGCTGCTGAAGATCTTGAAGCCATGAGGATGAAGAGTTGGCAAATTCACTGCCCTCGTGGCTCTTGCAGGGAAAGTCATGTGCAGTGGTAGTTACAGACTGGGGCTGCACTGCCCGTGTGGCCCGGCTTTGCTCTTGAATGACCTCTGTCAGGTTATTTGTGCCTCAATTTCTCCATTTAAAAAATAGTGATAATAATAGTACCTACCTCATAGAGACGCTGTGAAGATTATATAAAATAACAAGTGTAAGTGCCTGATCCAAAATGAGTTTTACTTAAATATCACACTGTACCCTCATAGAGTACCCAATACTTCAGTTAGTGGTGTCACAGGAAGAAAATAGGATGAAATTATGTTAAAGTGACAGAGTGGAGGGGAAGCTGGGACTAATTCCTACTTCTTCCCAGAATCTTCCCAGAGAAGGTGAACCAGATCTGAGCCGAGAACTGAGTAACACACACACACACACACACACACACACACAAACTATAGGGCGATCTTGAGGTAGAGTGCCCCATAGATGGAGTAACAAATGACACTTCCTGGGTTCTTAGACTTCTCTATTAGTTTGATATTAGACTTCCAGGACGGATCCTCTAATTTTTTTAAAGTTTTATTTATTTATTTGTGAGAAAGAGAGATAAATCACAAGCGGGGAGGAGGGGCAGAGGGAGAGGGAGAGGAAGAAGCAGGTTCCCTGTGGAGCGGGGACCTGGAGATCATGAGTTGAGCCGAAGGCAGAGGCCTAACTGGCTGAGTCGCCCAGGCACCCCTATCCTCTAATTTTTCAATTTTTTCTCTTCTTGTGTCCAATTTTTTGGGTCAGGATGATTTAATCAATGTTAAATTCCAACTTTTATTTCTAAAATTTTAGACTTCATATTTCTAGAAGCTTTTAAAATTCTCTAATTATTCCTTTTTAAACTTTTTTTAAAAAAGATTTTATTTATTTATTTGACAGAGAGAGATCACAAATAGGCAGAGAGGCAGGTAGAGAGGGGGGGGAAGCAGGCACCCGGCCGAGCAGAGAGCCCGATGCAGGGCTCGATCCCAGGACCCTGAGATCATGACCTGAGCCGAAGGCAGAGGCTTAACCCACTGAGCCACCCAGGCGCCCTCCTTTTTAAAGTTTTAAAAAAATATTTATTCATTTGAGGGAGAGAGAGAGAGTGCACCTGCACACAGAGAGGAGGGGCAGAGGGAGAGGGAGTCTTAAGCAGACTCCTAGCTGAGCACAGAGCCTAATGTGGGGCTCGATCACACCACTCTGAGATCATGACCTGAGCTGAAACCAAGAGTCAGATGCTTAACTGACTGCACCATGGAGGCCCCAGTGCTGAGCACAGAGTGACAGGTTCCTCCCCATTCCAAAGAGACATGTTGGGTATATGCAAAAAATCTTCTAAATAATAGCAAAACCAATTCTGCAATCTTTAACTCCTTACTTGCCTCTAATTTATATTTAAAAGAAGTTTGGGGGCATCTGTGTGGTTCAGTCATTAGGGGGCTGCCTTAGGCTCTGGTCATGATCCCAGGGTCCCGGGATCGAGCCCCGCATTGGCCTCCCTGCTCAGTGGGAAGCCCGCTTCTCCCTCTCCCACTCCCCCTGCTTGTGTTCCCTCTCTCACTGTCTCTCTCTGTGATAAATAAATAAAAATCTTAAAACAAAAACAAACAAACAAAAATTCTGGAGAGGAGTGCCAGAGTGGCCCGGTAAGGTAAGTGTCTGCCTTCCCTTCAAATCATGATCCCAGAGGTCCTGGGATCCAGCCCCTATTCAGGCTCCCTGCTCAGCAGGGAGTCACCTTCTCCCTCTGCCTGCTGTCCTCTCTCTCTCTCTCACCCCCCACCCCCAGTCTCTTTCTCTCTCTCTCCCTTAAATAAATAAAATCTTTTAAAAAGGGGAAAAAAGAAGTCTGGAGATTGAGCAGGCAAGGAAGAAGAGTATTAGCTGGGGGAAAAAACCCTGTTGCCCAAGCAAGTGTGTTTGCCATTTCCCCTTCTCTACCCCAGAGGAGGGAGGGGTGGTTTTTCCATCTCTCCAACACAATACTCACCAAACACTTTGTGAGGAGATTCGTAGGTTCCTTTGCCTTAAGGGTCTGGAGTGGAGACTGGAGACTCTTGAGAGCACTGGATTTGTGTTCCCTGGCCTATTGGTGTCGAGGGAAATACCAGCCTCTGACTCTCCCCTGGGACAGTCCAGGCTGGCTGATGCTGCCTATGACAGAGAGTCAAGTAAGGATTTGCCAGGGGGTGCCTGGGTGGCTCAGAGGGTTAAACCTCTGCTTTCGGCTCAGGTCAGGATCTCAGGGTCCTGGGATCGAGCCCCGCATCGGGCTCTCTGCTCAGCGGGGACCTCTCTCTGCCTGCCTCTCTGCCTACTTGTGATCTCTGTCTGTCAAATAAATAAATAAAATCTTAAAAAAAAAAAAAAAAAAGGAAAGAGAGAAAAGAAAGGGTTTGCCAAATCCATGAGCTTTGTGGACCTTGAAGAAAGGAGCCATATTGGAATCACCTAGACAGACCCCTGTCCAAGAAGGCTGCTTGCTGGGGCAAGGAAAGCCCAGCTCCCAGAGGCCATGCAGGGCATAATGCGCAGAGCTGGAGCTGAAGAGGCATAAGAGGTGAGGCAGATGATGCATCATTGTAGTAGAGAGCTGCAGGGCCGCGGCCTTCTCTGGTGGTGGGGATGAGGGAAGGGGAATCTATAAATACTCCATGATGCTTTAAAAAAAAAAAAAAAAGCATTTGCACAGTTGCCTCTGAAGGGGAGGGGAATGCCAGATTAATAACATCCAGATAAATAAGGCCTTTTCCATTTCCTCTCACTCATGGTCCAAACATGATCCTGGGGGATCTAGAAGCAGCAACTGGGGACTGGAGAGGAAGTAGAACAAGGAAGGTGGGGGGAAAAATAGGAGGCCCCCTTCCAGCTGGACCTACCCATCCCGAACTTTCTGGGGGTTGGATGGGGTGGCGTGGGGTGGGGTGGGGACCTTTCAAAAAGGAACAGCTTTCAGTTGCAACAGCAGATGAAAATTTTCTTTCAGGTCAGGCTGGTCTTTGACATACTTGAAAACAAGGTTATGACACTAATAGTTAAGATATCTAAAAGTGAGGGGCACCTGGGTGGCTCAGTGGGTTAAAGCCTCTGCCTTCGGCTCAGGTCATGATCTCAGGGTCCTGGGATCGAGCCCCACATCGGGCTCTCTGCTCCGTGGGGAGCCTGCTTCCTCCTCTCTTTCTTCCTGCCTCTCTGCCTACTTGTGATCTTTCTCTCTCTCTCTCTGTGTTGAATAAATAAATAAAATCTTTAAAAAAAAAAAAAGATATCTAAAAGTGACTGGAAACATAACTGGGTCAACCTGATATCCTCATTAGGGAGGTAGATTTAAAAGTGGGTTTGAAGGGCAGTCGTGAGAGAAAAATAAAACTCTTCCCTGATTGCACTCTCTCAAGTTAATGGTGTTCAGCAAATGGTTGTACTGATTTTCATCAAAACTCCCTGCTTCTGCCACATCTTTTAAAATCCCTGGTGCTTCTCTTCTGGGTGTTTCCGAGATTCTGTGAGAGAAATAAGCTTTTCAGCCGTATCTCCTTCATTGGGCAGTATGGTTCAAGTTTCTACACAGTTAGTTACTTGTCCACGATCAACCTTAAGAAATATTGCTGTTTCGATGAGTTTCTGGGAAGATGTGGAGAAGGCGCATTTGTTCAGTCTACCACGTTTAATTGGAATCCCAGGCAAATGTTTTAAGGAGAAATTGTAACATTTTCGGTGATTTCAGTACCGCTACTTATTTGTCCATATAGATCACCTCGAACTCTCTTCTTTTTTTTCCCCCACAATGGGATTTTTGGTCATTTTGTCATCATCAAAGAGCTGAAATTTAACTCAAAATGAATGCCTGTTGTTTCAGAGAAGAATTTTAATAAGAGGATGGAGATTATAACTTAGAGTTGAAATGGATGGGGTTTGGAGACTGCATGTGGTTTTTGATTATTCTGTCTCACATTTTACAGATGAGTGAGAAGTTTTTGTTTTTATGTGTAACTGTATATATTTTATATACATTGTATTTATATATTTGGACTCTTAGACACTTGTGTCTGGCTTCCTCTGACCTTTGTCCCATGGGCCTTTTCCCTTTGCTGATTTTGCTGTGTGTTCTTGTTTATCCTGTAATAATTCTGAGCTGTGAGCACAGAGTCCTGTGAGTCAGCAGATCACTAACCCTCTTCCAAATTTCTCCTTCATAAAATAGGATTTATAATAATCCTATCTACCTTATAGTGTTGTGAGTATACAATGTGTGTGGAACTAAGGGCCTGATGGAGGATACATCTGATAGAGGGTGGTTGTTATTACGGAGTATGTTAACCATTTGTTAAAGAGCATCTTGTGTTGGTTGGTGTATGCTCATGCCTTGTTGTCAGGTGACAATGACCTGCAAATGAATTAACTCTCAAATCTTTGATGACTCATTCGATGGGAACAACAGGTTCGCAAGCCAGTTTATAAGGATTCCTGCTTCTTTCACTAAAATGTGTGTGTGTGTGTTCACTACCTCAGAAGTATTAAATAATTTGGAACTTATTTTATGGTCTGAATGTATCCCCCCCCCCCAAAAAAAGTCACATGCTGAATGTCACCCCCAAAGGGTATGGTATTAGGAAGTGGGGCTTTTGGGAAATGACTAATCCTTCACAACTAGGATTAATGCCTTACCAAAGAGGCTGTAGACAGATCCCTTGCCCCTTCCACCATGTGAGGACATTGAGAAGTCTGTAACACAGAAGAGGGCCCTCACCAGCCAGGACAGCACTGTACTTCTGGATTTCCAGACTCGAGAACTGTGCAAAAGAAATTTCTGTTGTTTATAAGCTCTCGGTCTGTGTATTCTGTTCTAGCAGCCCAGATGGACTAAGACACTTTTCCCTTTTTTTTCCGCCCTCTTCTCTTCATGCTTTCCTGTGATATGTCCCTGGCAATCTGCACAGTAAACACATATTTATGGCAGAAGGTTACGAAGTGGGGAAAGCGCATGGAGTGGATTTTGACAGAAACTCTGGAGGTTCTCAAGTTGTGACTAATAGGAACTATTAAAATAAAACGTACCAAAGATATAGCATAAATCCACTCCTTCTACAATTATATTTCTCTTCTTTTTAAATATTTTATTTATTTACTTAGAGAGAGAAAGAGCAGGAGTTGGGGGAGGAGCAGAGGCAGAGGGAGAAGCAGGCTTCCAGCTGAGCAGGGAGCCTGATGCAGGGCTCGATCCCAGGATCCTGGAATCATGACCCGAGCCAAAAGCAGTTGCTTAACCCACTGGGTCACCCAGGAGCCCCTATATTTTGTATTTCTTACAAAGTTTGTCCATTGGCTGTGTTGAGGTGAAGGGAATGCTTCTGAATATCTCATTAAATAGCCCAAAGATCTGTCAGGGAGGTGATAACTCTTCGGATCAAGAAAGCAAAACACTGAGAAGACTTGGAGGCCAGGATGAAACATGCCTCAATGCCACAAGCACCACACTGCGTGACAGCTGACAGAGAGTACAAATCAGACTCCAGGCAGAATCCCAGGGGCGACTGGCTCTGTGGTTCCAGATTTAGAACAGCCTCGTACTCAAGGAGTCCTCCATCCTTGAGAACTGTCCATTCATGCCTGCATATATAAACACCATGCGGGGAGACTGGAGGCTTCATAATGAAACCTGGCCTGCCCCCTTTGTCTGCCAGCCATCGGGGCAGCGCCCAGAATCGCCTCGTTCACTGTCTGCTCCTTTTTTTTTTCCTGTGTCAGGCCCCAGAGGGCTGGAATATGCTCCAGAAAGGCACCCTTCTTCCAGTTCCTCCTGCTCCAACCTGTGTCATACATTCTCAGGAGGATGATAGCACCTCTGACTTCTAGAATCCAGTGCCTTAAAAAGACTCCCCATTGCCCATAGAATAAACTGTTGGCATAGATGTTCCTTAATAATCCTCACACGACCTGCCCCAAATAATTCTCATTAATCTCTTTTTTATCTTCTACGTCACGCGGCTTCCTGTGACTAAACCATACTTCCTCTGTACGGTTGGCTATCTGCTTTAAAGAGCTGTGTGGTGATGCTGCCTTGCAATGTAGACCTGTTATAGGCTATTTTATTTGGTCAGAAATAATTTATGACCAATAGGCTATTATTCTGATGATTTGAAGTAGCTGGAATCACCACAACAAAAAACACCCGGTAAACATAAAACACACATATGCTAACACTTTTGAAACTGTCTCTTTTTTATGACAGAAGATTGATTGGTAGAGAGAAGTGCAGTTCTTTACTGTTGAGCCTGTTTTTTACACAACAGGTGATTACATCATTTTAAAGTCATAACTTCCGCTTTTACTTTCATTCAAATGCACAAGCTGAATTGCTATTTAAAAGCCATCTGTGGTGGGATGCCTGGGTGGCTCAGTTGGTTAAGTTGCTGCCTTCAGCTCAGGTCATGATCCCAGGATCCTAGGATGGAGTCCTGCATCGGGCTCCTTGCTCAGCGGGGAGCCTGCTTGCTTCTCTCTTTGCCTCTGCCTGCCACTCTGTCTGCTTGTCCTCTCTCTCTGACAAATAAATAAATAAAATCTTAAAAAAAAAAAAAAGAATAAAAGCCATCTGTGGCAAAACTTTTGTATATTAGAAGCCTTATGATATGTCAGTTTTGTAAATTGAGACTGTCATCTATTGGGCTTATTACTTATAGTGGGGAGAAAAATGTTGGCCATCATCATTAGTGAGAAAGAGCTTCCATACCAATTTTTTTAAGTAGAGAAGTAAGTTAACCAGACTTTTTTGAGGAGGTGAGTTTTAAGTCATTTGAGGACTATACCAGATCCAAACAGTAAAGGATTTCCAATAGAAGATTACTCCAGTAATCTGAAGAAAGGCAAACAAACAAACAAACAAAAATACTGGCTCTTCTAGTACAATGGAAGGAGATCTGGCCACACTGAGTGGTTGGTTCGCCAAGAGGATTTATGGAGCATCTAAGGTCAAACCACCACTTCTCAGCCAGGCAGCAGGGTTTTCAGGAAGCCATGCCACAAGGTTTGGTTTATAGACAAGTGAAGTATCTATGGAGCCTTTCTTCTCTCTAAGATTATAAATAATTCCAGTTTCACAGATGCCAAATTTTCTCTAAATCCCTTCAGATTCATACTGATGAATCTTCACTGTAATTATTAATTATAACTATCATTAATTGAGAATTCACTGGGTATTGGCATGGGCTTTGCGTGAATTTCTCATTTAGTGTTCATGAATAGCATTTCACAAATGGAGAAACTGAGGCACAGAGAGATGCAGTAACTAGACCCAGCTTGCCAAACTATGAAATCTGGCAATGTCACCCAGACACTATGTGCTTCACTGCTGTATTATAGGGTCTCTTTATAAGCTCGGTAACCTTCCGTTAGAATGAAGAAACAACTGTGACATACTCTATTCAATGGTTTGCAAAATGCTCTCACTTACATAGTTCATTTTTACCTCTGTAGGGAAGGTATCTGAGGTTCAAAGATATAAACATGAGGTTTAGAGACATCAAGGTCATATCTCTACCAGATAATGGAGCTGGAGCTTGAAACAAAGTCTTGTAATGAACTCAGAACTCATGGCTTAGTAAGACTCAGAAAAAAGTTCCAAGGGGACTACACAGAAACTAGAGGGGATTAGCAAAATATCTTATTAATAGATACAGGCAGTTTTAGCAAGTAGGGTTCAGTATATCTATGACACAGAGCCTGAACAAATCACCTCATTGAAAATCTATTTTTGATTCTTCTATGCCTAAAACAATAGAATTTATATAGGTACCAGTTTTCTGTTCTCCCTCTCCCTCTCTCCGTGTGTGTGTGTGTGTGTAATATATCAGTTTGTTTATCAATTTTTTTTGGATTACCACAATAAGTTTAGCTGATATTCATCATATCAATTTTTACTTTAAATAAAAACATGGTGGATTTATATATTCAAGCAGTTTATTCAGAAAATATTTTTTGAGGTTTGCACATTGGCCTGGTTGTGTATTAAGTACTGGAAATCCAAAAGACCGGCATCTGGGTAGCTCAGTTGTTAAGTGTCTGCCTTTGGGCTCAGGTCATGATCTCATAGTCCCAGGATTGAGCCCCCACATCAGGCTCCTTGCTCAGTGGGGCATCTGCTCTGTCCCCCCTCCTGACCCCACTCATGCTCTCTCTCTCTCTCTCTCCCCCCAATAAATAAAATCTTAAAAGAAAAAAGAAACAAAGAAAGGGACAATGAAGTTGGTGCCCAGACAGGCAGGTACTGGTGCACAAACAAGCAGGGCAGTAATCTAGCATTACAACTGTTCTAGCAAGTATAAGGCTAAACTAGCATCTCCAACCTCCAATCACAGCCCTGGGAATGCAGGAGGACTTCCCAAAGCAGTATGCAAGTTATGGAAGCTAATCAATTTCCAGGTTCCCAACCTTCTTTAAGTCTTTCCCAGTCCCATCCTGCAGGAACACATTCAAAGAGGAAGCATCTTGCTGGTTCTCTTTGCTACCTCCCATTACACAACGGCCCTTCTCCCAGTCTACAAGGAAAAAGCTTTTCTTTCATTCACTCTGAATTGTCCGGCAAGCCACCAGAACATAAAGAAATCGATGGTTCACGTTACAGTGTCAGAAAAACCTTGTCTAATCAAGTCACCATAAACCCACTGCCAGGCTTCCTTTCTGTCTTACTGCTACTTCTCTCCCACTCGGGGTGGAGGATGGCATCAGAAACCAGAAGGTTTGGTGTGCGTTGACGTAGTCTCCGTTCAGACTATGTTAAAGATGGAAGCAGCAGGGGCAATGCCATTTTGTTTAAAAATCTTGCCTCTTCCGTGCCTTGATTCTGGTTTGTGAATCATCAAGGCTGGAGAGGAACGCTGAAGAGGGTGGGTCCTTATTTCATCCAGGTAGGTGACAGACGCATAGCAGGCCTCCAGGCTTTATCTCTCCATGTTAAAATTAGAGTATTTGAGGTTTATTAAAAAAAAAAAACAGATCAGGAATGACAAATCTGTGGGGTGTGCCCTTGTACTACTGTCAGCAGGAGAAAGCTTGGTAGACTCTCTTCCCATCTGTGTCTCTGTTGCATATTTAGAATGTTCTCAAAGGGGTATTAAGTACTCTGTTTACTTCTGATGGAGAACGGCGTATCTAAGAGCAAAAGAGACGTAGCTAAGAGAAGTTAGTATTTTATGTTTTCTTGAAGATGTGTTACACTCACAGGAAAAGCATTTTCTTTTCCTTTCGTTCTTTTTTTTATTTTTTTTAAAGATGTTATGTATTTATTTGACAGAGACCACAGGCAGGGGAGCAGCAGGGTGAGGGAAAGGGAGAAGCAGGCTCCCCACTGAGGAGGGAGCCTGACAGGGGCCTTGATCCCAGGACTCTGGGATCATGACCTGAGACAAAGGCAGACACTTAACCGACTGAGCCACCCAGGTGCCCCAGGAAAAGCATTTCCATTAACTTTTTCCAAAAGATTAGTGTATCCCCAAATACCACATTTTCCTTTGTGCTTATCTTTTGCTCAGTGTCAATCATCAACCACATCTCATTTTTCCCCCCTATTTACCACATTATTAAAACCAGTTTATCTTAGTGGTCATATATTGTGTATTCCGCTGTAAATAATGCACTTAACAACCATAAATAAAACTTAATACATCTGGGTTGTAGCCCAGAGCCTTTTCTTCTTGCTGTTAATTTCCTCCAAGTAGATTAACCTGGACTCTTACCAGCACAACAGCTACTTACGTACGGGCTGGTGTAAAACAAAATGTTCTCTAAAGCAATCCAGGATATAATACTCTGGATTTTAAAATACCAGCCTCATTTAATTAGGATTAATTTCTCCCTCTCAGAGTTCATATGTGATTCTATTTTGGTAAAAAGCAAAATTAAAAGCTTACTTATTTCCGAATGTGAAATGCTATTTCTAGTCTAGATTCTATCTGGAATCCTCAGGTGTCTGTTCCTCTCCATCCATCTGTCACTTCTGTTTAGGGGACTGCACGATGACCCAGACTTTGCCATGCTGAGGGTTTCTTCTGTGTGCAAAGGAAAATGGGAAGTGCAAATGAGGGTGAGGGGAAGGTCAGGAAGGGAGAGATGAAGAAAGAACCTCGAGGAGCAGCTGCAGAAGGTGCAGAGCCGCATACGTAGACTGAGCTCAGCACTGTGCACAGTGAGCCCAGTGGTTTCAAAGTGGAGTGTGTGCACCCAGGTTCTGCAACAAAGGACACTGGGTGCTGGAAGCATTGGTTATATGTGAGTTTTCTTTACTGGTCAGAAAAATTGCTTGTATTGAACTCACATGGGTTGACCTGGGCACCCTGTGCTCCACCTGGGTGTCAGTTGATCACTGTGTCCTGAGCTTTCCTCGGGGAGGGGAGGGGCAGCTTCACCTCTCCCAAGGGGCTACCTGTGCGGCTTTCTGCATTTGCCCTCTATCAGTAGGCTGTGGTTGTGGCACTTGATGTGAACTCGGTTAAGAAGATTTACAGATTATGCCAGCCAGTATTAATTGATAATCCCGGCAAAAAGGAAAACTGGCCTTAAAAGATATCTGCAAACAAAACAAACACAAAAAATTAAAAGCATAAAATCAGAATAAAGAAAATAATGGAAACGTAAGAACAAGGATCTAACAAAAATAAGGCAGCTAATATTTTTTCAGTTGTTACAAGTTCTCCATTATTCATGTTCCAAGATAAAAATATTAATGATTTAGGGGTGCCTGGGTGGCTCAGTCGTTAAGCTTCTACCTTCGGCTTGGGTCATGATCCCAGGGTTCTGGGATCAAGTCCCGCATCAGGGTCCCTGTTCAGTGGGGAGCCTGCTTCTCCTTCTCCCACTCCCCCTGCTTGTGTTCCCCCTTTCATTGTCTCTGTCAAATAAACAAAAATCTTTTAAAAATATATATTATGATTTAATCAGAACTGATAGCAGTGGGCCATAGAATTTTGATGTCATCAAGACTGTTTAAAAGGGATTTATACCTACTGTCATTAATGATTACTTGGGTCTTGTGTATATTGGACCTTTAGCCAAGGATGGTATAAGAAAACAACCGTAACTTGGAAGATGTTTTAAATATTTTGTTTTTTATTTTTTCGACAGAGAGAGATCACAAGTAGGCAGAGAGGCAGGCAGAGAGAGAGAGGAGGAAGCAGGCTCCCCGCCAAGGAGAGAGCCCGATGTGGGGCTCAATCCCAGGACCCTGGGATCATGACCTGAGCCGAAGGCAGAGGCTTTAACCCTCTGAGCCACCCAGGGACCCCTGGAAGACGTTTTAAAATGTGAATTATTTCATGATTATGTCACCTTTTTTACTACTATTTGTGTGTATGACTTATTATGTATTAGGTTATTTTCATAAATAACTAAGCAAACATGTTAGGCCTGTATGCTGCTTTGGTTAACATTGCTGTGTAAACAAACAACCCAAGGCTTTGTGGCTTAAAATAGCAATGTACTATTAGCTTTCATGATCTGTGGGTCATCTGGGCTCAGCAAGGTACTTTTAACCTGGGGTTTCTTATGTGGTTTCAGTCAGACTTCTGGAAGCTCTGCGGGGCTGGATGTTCAAGACAGAACTCATGTGGCTGGCAGTGGTTGGATGTTGGCTGGGAGCTCATCTGGGTTTTTGTGAGCCCGCACATGGTCTCTCCATGGGATTCGAGCTTTATACAGAATGGTGTCTGGATTCCAAATGGGGGAGACACAAATGCCTTCCAAGAGGAAGGAAGCAGAAGCTGCCAGGTCAATGAAAGTATGCCCCTAAAAATGGAACAGTTTTTACTTCTACATTTGTGCCATATTCTGTTGGTCAAAACGGTCACAGGGCCTACCGAGATTCAAAATGGGAGGGAAAATAAGCCACCTCCTGATGGGGTTGGGCAGAAGAGTATATATAACGGAAGATAATATTATGGCCATCCTTGAAAAATACAGTCTGCCATAAATGCTAACATTTTTTCTGATGGGGTATATAATCATAACATTTGGACTACTGGAATAACTCAGAATTATAGGTAAGATCACATACTTTGTGGTCAAACCGACTTCACCTAGAGTTCTCCAATCTTGGGGAAATTTAGCTGACCTCTCTGAAAAATTGAGAAAATAGAATCTAGAGGGTGGGGTGGGGACACTTTTGAATATTAGATAAGAAAATGTATACCCAACATGCCCAGAATATCATAACTGGCTGGATCAGTAGCAGATATTATTATGGTTTTGAGTTGGGGAGTGAGTGGTTTAGAAAAAGCTTTTCAGAGCAAGCACTCAGACGATAGCATGGAGGATGTATCCGATAGAGAAGGTGGTAGATCAAGGATGGGGCCAAGGGGACCCCTGGGGAGACCACCATCAGGTGAGGACCATCAGGGAAGGAGAGAAGCAGGAGAAGAAATGTGCAGGCAGAAGTCTCAGTATGAATTGGTGACTCACTGAATGGGGTGAGAAAGGGAAGGGAAACATCTAGAGCTATGCTTTTTTGCTTTTGAGATTGAGGTTTCCTAGACGGTAAGTAAATTTTATTAAGAATCTGGTCTCATAAAATCATCAAGTCCTAATGGAACATCATTGTGTGAAAGCCATATTTTTTTGTTTTGTTTTGTAAATCAATTCCTTTTATTGGTTAAATTATTGTTCAAAGTAGAAAACATGACATTAAAGATGTCATATCATTATATTTCAAATAAAGTTAGCTGTTATGGGTTGAATTGAGTCCCCCTAAACGATATGCTGAAATCCTAAACTACCTGTGAATGCGATCTTATTTGAAAATAGGATCTTTTCAGATGTAATCAAGTTAGAGTGAAGTAAAGCTAAAATAGGAGGGGCTCTTAATCCAGTATGACTTGTGTCCTTATGAGAAGAGGGAAATAGAAACACCTGTAATCTCCCCTCAGAGTCTGAAGTGCTGGGGCTTTGCGCCAAGCAACACCTGGGGTTATCAGAAGCTGGAAGGGAGGGAGGGGAGGATTTTCCACTGCAGGTTTTAAAGGAAGCCAGGCCCTGCCCACACCTAGCCCCCAGAATCGCAAGACAGTGTGCGTGTGTGTGTGTGTTTAAAGATTTATTTATTTATTTTAGGATGGGAGGGGCAGAGGGAAAGGGAGAGAGACACTCAAGCAGACTCTGCACTGAGCATGGAGCCTAATTTGGGCCTCCATCTTTCAACGGCAAGATCATGGCTGGAGCTGAAACCAGGAGTCCAATGCTTAACCAACTGAGCCACCCAGGTGCCCCCTTATCTGTGGTTTTAAGCCAGCCAGTTTATGGTACTTTGTTACCACAGCCCTAAGAAACAGATACAGTAACTATGTATATATACTACAATGTTGTATTCATTTTACTTGGTTAAAGAGGCATGGCATTAAATAAGCCCAATTAATTCTTTTGTCAAGATTTCTTTCCCGTTCGCCTTTCCAGAGATGTGAGGTGGGGCTTTCTCAGGACAGCTAAAAGCTGTGCCTCATCTGTCTGTGCCTTCCAAATGGCAAGCAGAAACTTGTAAATCATAGGTATGCAGTTTGTTTGATGAACCAAACTGGGCCTTTTAAAAATATTTCATTAAAAACAAAAAGAAACAGGGGCGCCTGGGTGGCTCTGTGGGTTAAGCCTCTGCCTTCGGCTCAAGTCATGATCTCAGGGTCCTGGGATCGAGCCCCACATCAAGCTCTCTGCTCAGCGGGGAGCCTGCTTCCCCCACCCCTCTCTGCCTGCCTCTCTGCCTACTTGTGATCTCTGTCAAATAAATAAAATCTTAAAAAAAAAAAAAAAAGAAAGAAAAAGTAACAATGAGGGTGCCTAGGTGGCTTGGTCAGTTGAGTGTTGACTCTTGGTTTTAGCTTAGGTCATAATCTCAGGATCATGAACCAAGCCCTGCATCAGGCTCTGCATTCAGTGCAGAGTCTCTCTCTCTCTCTCTCTCCTCCCTCCCGCACCATACTCTGTCTCTCTAAAATAAATAAATAAATCTTTGGGTAAAAATCCCTTGAACAGCTAAATACATATTTTTAAGGTCCCCCCCATATAATATTGTTCTGATCATTAATATATCTAATCAAAGGACTACCTTTAAGTGACAAAGAATCATGATTTTTGAAAATTAAAAGTAGAAATGGAACAGTAGCTAATGCTTATTGAGCAATACCAAGATGCTAAGTATTGCTGGGTCCTTTATACATATCTTCATGCTGAATCTCATCACTGCCTTATTCCTCTCATTTTACATGTGAGACTCAAAACAGGTAATTTGCCAAAGTCATACAGTTGATAAGTGATAGAACCAGGGTACCAACCCTCCACTAGGACCAAATACATGACAATACTCAAGTCTCCACTGAGACAAGAGCCACATGTGGCTAGTAAAATATAAAAGAAAATTAATTAAAATTAAGCAAAATTAAAAATTCAGTACCTTGGGCACACTAACCACGTTTCAATGCTCTGTAGAAAACGTAGAGAACATTTTCATCATTGTAGAAAGTTCTATTAGGAAGCACTGGTCCAGTCCCTTAACAGAATACATTGAAAACCCATGTTACAGCCAGTTAAGGGGAGAGAAGGAATAGCGGAAGGAAGAGAACAGAGGAAAGAGAAAGATTTAGGGTGAGGGAGAGACTTTTAGTGAAGAAGCCTGCGTCTAGGAGTCAAGTGGGCTCTCAGGACATTTTTAGTCTGTTATATTGTAAATGTTGGCAGTGGAAATTCCAAAGCATATTGAAATATACTTTTTAAAAATTAGAGAGCTACAATATAGCAGATAAATCTCAACTGTGTGCCTGGCATTGAGTGAGGGAGGACTTCTAGGTCGATGAATAGGCATAAGTTACCGTCAGAAAAATTAGAGCAACAATAATCAAATAATTAAAGTACGGCAGTTATTTTGAAATGGAAAAAATTCTATGGAAATAAAGAGCAGAAGAGCCCATGGTAACCTTGATAGGGTTCAGGGGTGCCTCCCTGAGGACAAAGTGCCATATAAACTGAGAAAGGAAGGATTAGACAACCATCCAATGGCAGGGGGGCTTTTTAAGGCAGATGGCCAGCTGCGAGAAGGCCTGGTGTGAAGGAGTTAAATGTGTGACTGGTGAGAGGGATAGCAGCAAAAGGTGAGCCAGGGAGTTAGTTGGGGCAGGAATCAGAATTTGAGGTGGGTGGGAGAGCTTGTTAAAATATTTGTCGTAAGAGTGATGAGTGAGGATTTTTTAGCCTACAACGGATATGTTCAGATTTGCATCTGGAGAGGATTTCTCTACATGCTAAGGATGCTTTAAAAGGAAGCAAGGCTGAAGATGGGGAGGCTACTTGGAAGCTATTTGGTACTGGGATGGCAGAAATATGTCTGGAGAAATGGCGACTGTTGGGATATTTGGAGCTAGAATGTATAGATATTGGCAATCACTTGGTTGTGTTTGAAGGACAACCTTCAGGTTTCTAGTTAGGGCAACTGCCTTGGGTAGGAGTCTGCAACCTACAGCCAACTGGCCAATCTGCTCTGTCTTATTTTTGTAAATACAGTTTTATGGGAACCCAGCCATGCCCATTCTTTTACATACTGCCCATGACTGCTTTGAAATACATTGACAGATCTGAGTAATTGCAGCGAAGACCCCATAGCCCTAAAGGCTAAAGTATTTACTATCTGGCCCTTTAAGAAAATGCCAACTGAGGGGCGCCTGAGTGGCTCAGTGGGTTAAGCCTCTGCCTTCGGCTCAGGTCATGATCCCGGGGTCCTGGGATCGAGCCCCACATCGGGCTCTCTGCTCAGCAGGGAGCCTGCTTCCTCCTCTCTCTCTGCTTGCCTCTCTGCCTACCTGTGATCTCTGTCTGTCAAATAAATAAATAAATTCTTTAAAAAAAAAAAAAAAAGAAAATGCCAACTGAGATAAATGATCATTATTTTCATTTATTGAGGTATTAACACTTACTAAACAATGTTCTAAATAATTTTCCTATGGTATGTATGTAATGATACTCCATCCCAACTGGCAGACATGAAGTGTTGCTATTGTCCCATTTACAGAGGCATGGATGTGACATTTTCACTCATAGCCATAGCATTAGTTACCACCTCCATGCCACGGACTCCTCAAATGTTGACTTCTAAACCAGACCTCTCGTTTGAACTTCAGACAAGCATATCTCCCACAGCCAGTCTCAGAGATGGCCCAAAACTCAGTATGTCCCAAACCAGATTCCTGCTTATCCCCTCAAACCACATCGTCTTTCAGTGTTCCATTTTTCTTAGTGAATATTACCAACCAGAAGAGCAAGCCAGAATCGAAGGAGCCTTTCTTGGCACTTCTCTCTCCCTGTTCCTTCTCTTGTCCATTCTATTGAAAGATTGCTGAAATCTGGCTGCTTCTTTTCATCTGGGTCACCTACCACCTGCCAAGTCCATCTTATGAATAGGATCATCATTTACGTGGGTTCTGTAATAGCTTTCTTATAAACCCATTTCCAGCCAGACCCTCCTCCAATCTTCAAACTGCAGCCAGAGTGTGCTTTCAACCCTGTCCACTTCTACCTCCATTCCCCACCTAATCTAACCTTTCCATGGCTTTGCTTGTTCTTAGGATTCCCATCAGTTTTTATGCGTTTTCATGTTGTTTCACTGTTTTTGATTTACTCTACAGATAATGGATAGGAAAGCAAATCATTCTTTTTTTTTTTTTAAGATTTTATTTATTTATTTGACAGAGATCACAAGTAGGCAGAGAGGCAGGCAGAGAGGGAGAGGGGAAAGTAGACTCCCTGCCGAGCAGAGAGCCCGATGCAGGGCTCGATCCCAGGACTCTGGGATCATGACTTGAGCTGAAGGCAGAGGCTTAACCCACTGAGCCACCCAGGTGCCCCGCAAAAATCATTCTTGTCAATACACGTGAAATAAATTCTGAGGGTCACGGTTCAGTTAATTTAGCTTCTCAATTGTGGAAGAAGCTAATTTATGTCCATTGCAAATTGATGTCACTGTTTCTGACTCAGAAATGTGTCTGTTCTTCGAGTAAGTTTTAACATCTGCCTGGTAACTTCATTACAGGAATTAATACAAGACTACAGACTATAATACAAGTTCATTTTATATGTATGTGACAGTCATGCTTTTACCTTTATCAGGGAAATTATCCTTTAACTCTATGAGGCACTCTGCGTGGTTGGATCTCTGCCACTGCTCCCAGCCTCCCCCTGAACCCTCTGCTTTCTCCACTCCAGCCCTGGCTCTCTTTTGTTTCCTGTAAGCACCATGTTCCTTCTCCCCTCGGAGATGTCCTTTCCTGGAATTCACTTTCACCCCAGATGTTTTTTCATCCCTTCTTGTAGTAAATATATTTTATCCTCCAGGTCTCTAATTAAGAATCCCTGGCTGGAAAGCCTTTCCAGACCTTTCCAAATGGGATACATTCCATTATTAGAGGCTGGTAAAACACAGGTGGCGCTTGTTACTTTTGCAGTTTTACATTGTAGAATTTATTGATGCTTTTCAACAAAGTAACATTTTTCTAGATGGCTGCAGGTATTGCATGATAATGGGATGGAGGTAGGCTCACACTGCATCCCAGCACCTAGCCCAGAGCCTTGGCCTTCACAAAAGTTACCTACAAAATAAATATCTTAGATTTTTGGCTGTAAATACGTACTGCTCAGAAGAGCGGTGGACTGACAAAATATGTTTTTGGGAGCCATCACTGATGAAGTTCTAGAACCTAGGTGAGGTTCGGTGGGCTGAGGTCTGGAGCCGATGACCAAGAAAGAATTCTTGAGACATCTTTGGTGCAAAATGGTGGTATATTAAAGCACGGGGACAGGACCCATGGGCAAGAAGAGCTGCTGCCCCGGTTGTGAGGGATGGCAGGTTAAGTACCCTGCAGCTGGGGGAAGGTAAGGGAACGCGAGGTTTCAATGGAGCTTTCATATGCTAAAGAGGGCCTACAAGGTGCCGGGATACCCGAGGCTTGATCAATGTTGTCTTTTGGCAAGCCATTAACATCAAGATAGTTGGGAGATTCCTGTCTTGCAGGATTGTGATCTCTGCAAGTTAACTATTTGTTTCTCATTTATGGCGGTCAGGGGTGCCTGAGGAATGCTACACATATTACCGAGGGGAGTGGATGGAAGGAGGTGCAAGGTGCCAGCTTTTGCTTTGTCCTCAGCCAGCCTCCTGCTCCCTCATCAATCACCACATAGGGTCAGCCATGAAAATGCACAGGAAGCATGGGGCACCTGGGTGGCTCAGTGGGTTAAAGCCTCTGCCTTTGGATCAGGTCATGATCCCAGGGTCCTGGGATCGAGCCCCACATCAGCCCCACATGGGGCTCTCTGCTCGGCAGGGAGCCTGATTCCCCCTCTCTCTCTGCCTGCCTCTCTGCCTACTTATGATCTCTCTCTCTGTCAAATAAATAAATTTAAAAAAATGCACATGAAGCAAAACCATTGGGCTGAGCAAAATGAAGGCTATTAGGAGCCTTGTTCAGGTGGAATAACTGGACAGGAATCCAACTGCAGCCACTTGAAGTGGGAAGTAGAAGCAGTTAATACAGATGCCCCTGTGCAAAGTTCTGACAAGATGAGAGGTATAAGTGGCACTGTGGTAATTCTTTAATAACCTCATTCTTGTATTATATATGCTTTCTTGACTGAAAAGCAAGGATTTACAAGTAACATGTAAAATAGCAAGAAAACTGGAGCTGTATAGTATCTATCTTTAAAACAATTATAGGCTTTTAATGCAGGTCTGCTGTAGTCAGTTAAATCAAGCTTTTGAATGCAAATCAATTGTTAATTCTTCAGACAAGGGCTTCTTATTTTTAGGCGTGGGGACGAGGTTGGAAAATGGCAGCCTTAGAGTTTAGTCTGTACTTTCTATTTTTAATTTGATTTTAAATTTCTTCAAAGAGACTGGTTTACAGGGACCTGTGACCTGCCTGGGCTATATGGTCTTTGGAGCTTCATAAGAGGCTTTTCTATGCCTTTTATGAAAGGAGAGGAGGAAGGGAGAAATCAATGTCTTCTGAGTTGATAAGATTAGAGCTATATTGTCGAGAAGGCTGTATGAAATCAATTCTAAAAGCAGACCAGATTTAACCGCACTTACCCAGAATAAATGGCCCTCCTCCTTTCCAAGAACAAATCAGCCTAAGTCACCACTTCCTATTAGTTCTGAAGCCCAGAAAAGCTCATAACTTAGGCTGACGTTGCCCTAGGAGAACACAGCAGAGGAGGCAGCAGCTTCCTTTTCCCTTTCAAAGGTCGCTTTATCAGCTCTCTTTATAAATGTTGCGCTCACGGGCTTACATCAGAAAGCTCGGTTCGATTGGGGAGCTCTCCACAGTCTATTTTGCCTGAAAACGCTGAATAGGGTGGGTCTAAGTAGCACCGAGGTCTCGGGGCAGAAAGAGCTCGTAGAGATATGACTGAGCCTGGGAGCCCTGCTACACCCCGCAACAAATCCACTCGAGTAGGTGGCGCAAAGAAATCGAAAACCCAGATTCACGTTTTCCCTCATCGCTTTGCGCGTGCGGGTGGGTGGCAGATGAGAGCAGTGCCCAACTGCCAGTCCTGGGCTGCAAACTGCCTTTAGTCGGTTTGTGCAAGGAAACTCTCCCCTAATGTAAATTAATTTCCTCCAAGGTGGCCTTCGCCTTGGCCGAGGGGCGTTTCCGGGCCGCTAACCCAGGGGTTGTTTGGTAAATAAGGACGCTCATGAAGTGCCTGCATTTGGAAAGGCGCTCGCCTGCGGCGCGCATTCCCGTGCCCCAGCCCGGGACCAGGTGGCGGGGACGAGGGCTTTGGTTTTCCCCGCTGAACAGCGAGAGGGACCCGACCGGTGGAGGCTCCTCCTCCAGGGATGCTAGAGGGACTGCGTCGTTCCCTGCGCCTCGCCCTGGCGCGGGGCCCCCGGCGGTGGCAGCCCGCGCCGCGCCACCCGCTTTCGCGTCCAGCCGCGCGCTGCGTGCAGCCGCCTCTCTCCGCAGCCCCGCGCTCCCGGAGGCTCCCCATGGCCAGCCCAACCCGCGCCGTTGCGGCCCTCGCCCGTCAGGTACTTGAACCCGGGCGTTTGTGGAAGGGGGGCGGAATGGACCCGGGCTCTCCGAAGCCAGCCGGCCTGGTCGGGCGCAGTGCTGGCGTTTCCTGCACCATCCTGCTTCGCCGCGCATCGCCGTT
The DNA here is from genome assembly GCF_963455335.1 of Martes martes. Taxonomy (NCBI): domain Eukaryota; kingdom Metazoa; phylum Chordata; class Mammalia; order Carnivora; family Mustelidae; genus Martes; species Martes martes. Next base: position 69,163,193 of record NC_137895.1, read on the forward strand.
GTCTCCACCCAGCCGTTTCTTCCTTCCCCAACCCTAAGAGAAATTTAGACCTCCAGCCCGCGAACTCCGCTTTGGAGAGGCCCCTGCCCGCCAGGTCTAACGCCCAGCCGGTGACCTGCTGTGGAGCGCGGCGCTGACAGCCATCGGGAACGCGAGGGTCGCCATGGAAGCCGCTTTGGGGGAGGATGGGGAAGCGGAATTTCTGGGTGGCCAGAACTGACAGCCACATCCTCCGTGCTTTCACCACCCCAAAATATTTTGACCGCAGCCTTCTGCCTCCTTGAATCCCTCCCTTTCCCCCCCTCTCTCACGTAGCTATTTAGCAGATTAGGATTTTTTTATTTTTTTCTTTTCTTTTTAAAGGTCTGCACCTTTCCCCAATTCGTCCCACTTCCATTGTGTTCTTAAGTCTCTTTTATATTACTGCCTAATTCGCTGAGGTTTTGTCCTTAACCTGTGAGGTTTGGTGTCCACGCGCCTGCATTGCAGGACCCTGTCCTTGGAGAAAATGGTTTATTCTCGTCCTTATCCCTTTTCCAGTCTTGCTATTGTGCGCGAGTGATTGACAAGACCACGAGGCTGAGCGCGCCCGGGAGATTTTTCTATAAATGGCTTAAAACCCTAGTCTAGACTATTTACTCGGATATAAGGGGGGACAATTACCTTCTTGTTCTTTGCTGGTGAACCCTGGCTCTGTAGGGCGACCCTGGAATTTAACCGGTCTGCCCTAAGCCAGCGGTGGAGGACGAAAACAGCTGCGTCGTCCGGAAGGGTGGAAAGTGAAGGACAACGCTCCCAGGACGCTCTCCTTTGGGGCTGGTGCCTGGGTGCTTGAGCCTCCTTTCCCTGTTTGCTCGGGTACCTGAGCGGGGCCCGCGGTGTGATGGTAAGCGATCCTGATTACCCCAGGCCGAAGTTACCCACCTGGCTTTACTTAATGAATTTAATTCTTCTTTAAGGACTGCAATAACGGATGCTCCCCAGAATGTACTGGAGAAGCGGGATCAAAGGAGGTGGTGGGGACTTTCAGGGTAAGTTATTTGCCAGAGGTTAAGTGAAACAGCAATCAACTGAATCAACTGAATAAATCTAATTCTTGTTGAGATTTGGGCAATTTTCACCTGTGGGTTATATAGTATTTTAGGTATGCTGCCATACATTTTAAATTCCATTCTTGGGAGGGGGGGTATCATTTGGGGAGCAGTAATATCTTCACATCTAAAATTACCAGACAGTTATTGTTTATTTCATTTCATGAGTCATAACTTTTTCTTGGAAAACAATTAATTTGTAAATATTCACCTAGAGGTTTATCTGATCGTATAAATAAGTATAACCCTTCACTAGTGGGAAAAGTTACACTTATCATTTTTCTGTTTAAAGCAACACCTAACATTTTACAGTAAATGTGTTGTACTTCCTTACTTTCTTTATGAATTATGGGGTTTATATATTAAGTAATCTCATATAACTTCCCAGGCAACTAATGAGAAAATGAGAAAGAGTCTTGTAAAAGCACTTTGAAAATCATAAAAATACAAAGATAGGGTGTATTGTTATGTTCTCTATGTGGGGTGGAATTCTCTCCACCCCACCCCACAGCTTCTTACCAACCAGGGAGGGTTTTTCTTCTCTTTATGTCTCCCTCTACTCTCCTGCCTATTTCAGTCACTGTCTATTGTCATCCGTAGCACAGAGTGTCCTAATGATCTCACATCCTGGCAGGGTTCAGAGAGGGAGTGGAAACTTGACTCATCAATTTCCCACACACCCAGCTCTTACTATGTGGTAGGCATTGGAAATCTGAGGATAAATTCAAGATAAGGTCTGTGCTCTCAGGATTAAAAATAATAATAATATTAGATGATAGATAAGAATATAGTAATTTCCTTACTAGGATAAGTTTTTGAGTTTTATTTGTCCATAATATTCCTAGTCCTTTAAAAATAATATCCTCTAGAGCCTTATAGCTGATCTAGTCTACTCATCTAGTTTATGAAGGCCAAGTTCGGATATACTCTGGGGACTTAGATATTGAGATATGGATTCTAGAAAGAATGAGATAAAACAGACTATTTGATAATCTCTCAGGGTTATTTTATATAGTAGGTATATTCCTCAAAGGGTATACAGACAAATGTGATTTTTTCCCAAAAGGCCTTTATATTTTTATACATAGAGAATTCTTATGAAGTTAAAATTAATTCATAGTGTTAGGGTCCCTGGGTGGCGCAGTCCGTTGAGCGTTGGACTCAGGTCCTGTTCATGGTTTCAGCTCAGGTCATGATCTCGTGGTGGTGGTTGGGGATAAGGGTCCATTGAGCCCTGCACTGGGCTAGAGCTCAGCAGGGAATCCATCCGCTGGAGTTTCTTCCCCTCTCTCTCTCTCTCTCACATAAATCTTTTTAAAAATTAGTTCTTAATATAAATAATCTATTTGTTGAATTTAGATTTCTGTATATTAGGTTTTAGTTAAAGGGGGAGTGTACTGACATTCTCCACTTGTATTTACATATTAAAACATGCTGTAATGGTGATTGTATTCACAGTGCATATGTAATGAGGCAAGGGAAAAATGAAATTAATAATTTTGGGGAGAAATGTGGGTTTTATAGGATCAGTGTTGCTTTTGACAAAAAGCAAAGTTTTCTTTTCCTTTATTTTCTGCATTTGTATTTTTAAGTTGCCTTTTGAGTTTCTCATTGAGTTTTCATATTGCATCCCTTCCTCCATCTTGATACAGTCCTTTTAAAGTGAGGTTGCAGTTTCCAACAAGGCCCAAAATTGAGATGCCTTATTACTGGGGAATCCTACAGAATCTTTCTATGGACTCGAGAGCCTTCTGTGTTTCAAAGAGACCAGCTGTCTGTTTCTTCCACTTTCCCCTCCTCAGTAGCTCTCCACAGAGTGTGACACTCTACATCTGCAATTCTCCCCTTTCTACCTTTCTATTAGACTGGATTTGATCTTCTTAAGGATTTATTTGTTTATTTGAGAGAGAGCATGAGCAAGCAAGCTGGGTGAGGGGCAGAGGGAAGGGAGAGAGGATCCACAAGCAGAACACCCCCTGCCCCACTCAATCGACCGAGCCACCCAGGCACCCCTCTATTAGATTTTAAAAGAATATCTCTAATGAAATTAGCACCTAAGGCTTTCCAAATAGAGTAAGAAAAATGCACTTATTGTAGAACAAAGTTATGCATTTTCTGATACACTTGTAATGCAGAGATAGCTTTTAAACATTTACGTATTGTGTCCAGTGCAGAGAAGTACAGATACGATTTTGAGTGGTGAGCAAGAGATGTGGCCAGAATGCTGGTTAATACAAGCCCTCGGGTGCAACCAGGTCACATCAGCCTGCTCCGGGCTTCCCCATTTCAGAGCAGATGGTACCCAAGCATGAATTTTGAGTTCGGAAGTTGCTGTTTTTAGTATGCTTTGTTTTTGTCAGTTATTTCTTGTTGTTTCACAATCCAGTCATTGTGGCCTTCCACATTCTTCCACAAGCATATGGCCAGAAACATCCTGGCTTTGAAGTCATCAGAGAACATGGAGCATCAGAAGGAGACAGATTAATTATGTAGGAGAAAATGTCGTTTTACAGATACTGTTATTTTTATCCATCTTTGGAAAGCAAATGCAGAAAAAGGTTTCTAAACAGTGATTGAAAACTGTTTGCAAAATTTGTTTCTTGTATGCCAAACAAAGATTTTTTCCCCCTTTAGAACTAGATTTCACATATACTCAAAACCAGTCACAAACCTTCAGCTAATATTGGTTATTTTTGAATTTCATTCAGTTTACTGGTTGTTTTGATTTAATATTCTTGGGTAATTTCTCTTGGAGCTCAGGTTAAAAGCTGTTAGTTTTAGTTTCTAGAATTAGAGAAGTTTTGTTTTGCTTTTTGTTTTGGGGTTTTGTGTGTGTGTGTGTGTGTGTGTGTGTGTGTGTTTCTTTTTTTGTTTTTTGTTCTTTGTTTGTTTTTTTTTTGAGGGAGCACATGCACATTGGGGAAGGGTTGCCTAGGTGGGCAAAGAGAGAGGGGGAGAGAAAATCTTAAACCGGTTCCACACTCAGCCTGGAGCCCTCTATGGGGCTCCATCACACGTCTCAAGATCATGACCCGAGCCAAAATCAAGAGTCGGATGTTTAACCGAGTCACCCTGGCCTCCCAGAAATTGTTTTACATGACAGAAATTAGACTTCTTGATGAAATGCTGAAGGCACTCAGTTGTGTATTACTTTGAAAAACTGCATATAGGGCAATCATTTACAAATTAGAAAATCAGAGGGTTGCTACTCCTATCGTTAATAAGTCACATCTTACAAAAGGATGTAGTGGCTTACTAAAACAGAATACCTGGTAATTTAATCATTTGTACTCAGTTTCCAGGAACTTAACTAATAGTATCAAGTTATAATTACAAGAGCACTAAGTCCAGCATAAAAACACCTTCCTTGTTCTATATCTTTGCCATTAATTAACTTGCTCTCACAGGGTCAATGGATCACTGTGAGTGGTGAGTAGTCCTAGAAGTATTTTAAGGACAGTTCAGAAAAGTAAAAATTACATACTGGGATACTGGGCCATGATCATTCTTAAAGTTGGTTCTTTAAGGATTTGTATTAACAAAAGGGTCTTTTATGAAATACAGCAAGTACACAAGATTTTTATAAAAACTACAGCAGTCTGTTTTGTTGAGAGATCCCAAACCATGAAGATCAATCCATGCTTAGCAAAAAAAAAAAAAAAAAAAAAAATTAAGATTTTATTTATTTATTTGACAGACAGAGATCACAAGTAGGCAGAGAAAGAGGCGGAAGCAGGCTCCCCGCTAAGCAGAGAGCCTGATGTGGGGCTTGATTCCAGGACCCTGAGATCGTGACCTGAGCCGAAGGCACAGGCTTAATCCACTGAGCCACCCAGGCACCCCAATGTTTAGCAAAATTTAGAACAGAATTATTAGCACATATTTCATGTGTGTAATAGTTACTGTGCTAAATGAGAGTCCAACATAATCTAAAGAAATGACTCCCTTTTCCAATTGTTCAAATTAACTAAAAGATTTTATAGAGCCAAACCAAACATTCTGGGGGTTGGGATGTCTATATAGAGGGCTTGTATGAGCAACTGCTAGGCAGTTGGAAAAGCTGAGGATACCACCAGACTGCTGGGCCAGATGGGGCATTACACACTTCCTGCAGGAGGAAGTTTCCACACTTCCTCCAGGAGGACGAAAGGAGTGGGATAAACTGGCTACACCATATGTCCGGTGTGACAGGTAGAGAAAGAAGAAAAAAAGGTGACGGTGGGAAGGCATCTGTAGCCAAGTTTAGTCCTTCCATGTTAAACAGAGGCACGTAGACAAGAATGCTTAAGAACTGGTCAGCGTTGAGCCGCTGGGTCAGTGTGTACCACTAGTACAGCCCACCCAGGTTCCTTATCGACTTGATGTTCCTTGATGCTCTTTGCAGTTCTCTGACCTGCCTTGCTAGCCTCCCTTGCAGCTAGATAGTCAGCGGGACACATGTCTGACCAATCAGGCATATGGGAATTCCTGGGGAAATTTTGCTCTTGCGACTTGGCTGCTGTTATCCTTTTTCTCCCCTATCTTTGGACCTTGAAAATCATGAAAGCTGAAGCTACAGCTATAATGAGCTTTCTTTTTTTTTTTTTTTTAATTTTATTTATTTATTTGACAGACACAGATCACAAGTAGGCAGGGAGGCAGGCAGAGAGAGGGGGAAGCAGGCTCCCTGCAGAGCAGAGAGCCTGATGCAGGGCTCGATCCCAGGACCCTGGGATCATGACCTGGGCCGAAGGCAGAGGCTTTAACCCACTGAGCCACCCAGGCGCCCTATAATGAGCTTTCTTTGGACTCAGAGGAGAAGGCTCAGAAAATCAAAGGGTCTTGAGATGCTGGGCTACTGCCAGGCCTGGCTCCTCCAGACTGATGTGAGAAAACCAACTCCTCTTTCTGTGCTTGACTTACTTGCAACTGAACGCATTGCTGAGTGATAAGTAGACGGTTAATGCAGGACATTAGTGAGAGGTAGAATTGACAAAAGAAGTTAGTGCCATACTTGGGGTACTTGATTTTGCAGCTAAATTTGATTTGGACTTATCTGTGGTCATTCAGCTACTCATGGACACTGAAGATGATGATCAAGCATGTGATTATGTTCCGAGATGACAGGGAAGAGATACAGGATAGTTGCTCCTGGGGGATGGTAGAAATGGAGAAATCAGACTTATTAAAGAGATTCTTGAAAGTACGCATGTCTCAGTTACTGATGGGGAAGCTGAGGACTGGGAGAAAGTCATTGAGGATGGTATATTATCTTGAAAGTAATGAAGATGTAAAGGAAATATAGGAAAACATGCACAATGGATTTTTATTGGAGGTCATGTCTGGGGAGTGGGAACATGGTGGCCAGGGTACTAGTTGGAAATGTTAGTGATTTGTTTATTTTTTGAATGTTGGGAATTTTATACTTTTCATTTTTCTTCGCTTTACCGTAGAATTTAAAAATAAACATGCATTCCTCTTATTAGATGAATTAAGGATTAAGAAGGAAAGACGTAGAATGTAATATGATATCAGAAATAGGGATCAAGTTTTGGCGGAAACATGTGCCCTATTTTAGATACATTCAGTTTGAGATCACCAAGGTCCTGTGCTTATGAAATAATGTATGGCTTTTGGTAAGAATTCACAAATGAGACTTGAATCTCCTAAGTGGTTCTCAGCGTTTCCAGTGCCTTGGAATCTCCTGGAGAGCCTTCAGTGAAAATAGAGGTGAAGTCCCACTCCTGAGTTTCTTTCATTTTTTTCCTGGAGTTTTTGTCCATCTTGGCTACAGCATGGGCAGTGGCATTTCCTTAAACAAACAAACAAAAAAACAAAAAACAAAAAACTTCCCAGGTGAACCAATTCAGCAGCCAGTGTTGGAAACCATTGTTCCTCGCAGCTGCTGAAATCTTCAAGGGAGATAGTGTAGAATGGTTCTGAACCCTGAGTGACCAGTTAGAATATCGTGGGTAAGTTTGAACGAACAACCAGCCACTCCCCTGCCCTTTCCCTGTGAGGTTCTGGTTCAGTTCTGGAATGGAGTGTGGTTTAGTGTTTCTAAAAAGCTTCGTATTTAAATCCAATGTATAGCCAGGGCTGAGGATCTCTGATGCAGAGGAGGAAATGTAGAGGCTTAAGGAAAAAAACTCAGTGTTACCCAGATTTTTGTATTTTGCCACTGTCAAACTATCTTTCTTCCCCTTCCTGCTTTGTTCCTTCATATTTTTAAAAAATTAAGAAAGAATGGTAGCCATACCTCTAGTATTATCCCTGATGGCTACTTCAAATTGCCTGGAGTAAAGGTAAACTGGAGTTGTTTTAATTGTTAGCAGCCTCTTTGGTAAAGATTCCTGGGGAAATAAGGAAGATGGGGTACAGTCTTTTTTTTTTTTTTCAAAGCTTATTTATGAAAGTGTGTGTGCAAGTGGGGAGTGGGGAAGAGGGAGAGAGAGAATCCTCAAGCAGACTCCTTGCAGATCCCAATGTGGGGCTTGATCCCAGGACCTTGACTGAAATCATGACCTGAGCCAAAATCCAGTCAGACACTCAACTGACAGAGCCACCAAGGTGCCCCAAGACAGGGTACACTCTTAATTGCATGGAGTCAGAACCCATGGAGAACTGGAATGTTGGTCAGTATAGCATGAAATAACTAGTTTTCTTGGCCCAGAGCTTTCTGCTTTTCCAGCAGCCACAGTGCCTCTGTGACATCTTCTGCCACTCCATTTTCCCCACATTTCCTGAATTCCTGCCACACTGAGCCTTCCCGGTTCTTTGAACATGCCAAGTCTATTCCCCTCTCAAGACCTGGGCCCTTACTTCCTCTGCCTCAAATACTTAGCCTCTAGATATCTACATGGCCTACCTTCTTTTTTCATTCAAGTCTCTGCTCAAAGGACACCTCATCAGAGAGGTCATTCCCAACCCTTTCACCAAAAATAGGTTTTTCTTCCCCATACTATCCTTTTAAGCAGCTTTCATTTTCTTCATAGCACTAATCACCTCCTTACCTCTCTTTATCCACTTAATTCTTTATACTGTTTTCCCTGCACTGAGAGAACAGGACTTTACTTGTTTTGCTCCCAGAGATTCCTTTGGGCCTGTAACAGTGGGTACACAGTAGCTCAGCAGATAATAGGTTGGATGAGTAATACTTGCTCACAGCGGCTGCTTCCTGTCTGTCCACGGCTGACGTTGAATTTGCTGAGGAGGCGGGACTGAGCCACAGGCATCTTTGCATCTCTTGTGCTTGCTTAGTGCAGTGCCTGAACCATTGTGCTGGTGCAGTAAGTGTTCATTGAGTGAATACTAAGAATAATAAAGTAGATATGGAAGAAAGAGCAAGGGAAGGAAAAATAAAAAAGCTGTTTTATATGAGGCCGTAGTCTTGTTTTTAAATATTATGTAGATTGTTATTGATACAAAGTATATATCCCATGGCCTATTGGTTTCATGGCAGGTGGTTATTTATTGGAGAGCCTGGAAATTCTGAAAGCTGTAAGGATCATATATAGTTGATTTCGTATTGATTAGCTCATGGGAGAATGGGTTAGCTAATGATAGAAATAACAGAGAAGGTGATTTTTATTTTACTTTTGAAGAACCATGCAAAGTATTCATTCTGTCATTAGGGGGAAAGGCTAAGGTCTGTTGCCTTTGAGGTATCGAAGACATACCCCAAATTCAGCAAGCAGAAAAAACTCACATCTTCTACTCATACTCTCACTTCTCCATCTTTACCTACTCTCACCTTTCTGTTCTGGGTCTTACTCTTTTCCCCTGTTACTGAGAAATTTTTATTAGTAGTTTTAATAGGTGAAAATTTGCATTGTTTATGTAACTCTAGTGATATGGTTACAGATTTTTCTTAGCCCAAGGCTAAGAAAAGCCACTTAAAAAGGCTAACTAAAGCCAAGTCCCAAGTGCTTCATTGTGCAAGAACACTGTGAAACCATTCATGTAATGAAATGTTTATGTTAGAATTTTACTCCCTTTAAACCCTGGCCATCTTCTGCAGATGAGCCTGTCATCCCTCAGGGAGTACCTGAAATCAGCCGAATGTTATTTTCAGCATTTAAGATGTACTGTATTGTGTGTGCGAGGCACTGTGCTAGGGTCAGAGATTTCACGGGAATATCTACTCAGTTCTTGTCTAAACAGTCTAGAGGGACTGGCAAACTTTTTAATGGGTCAAATAATAAATAATTTAGGCTTGAGGGCCATAACGTTTCTGTCATTATTCATGGACGATGCCATCGTTAAAGCTAAAAGAACAGTGTGACTGTATTCCAATAAAACTTTGATTTACAAAATAGACCAGAAGGCTGCATTTAGCCTTCTGGTGAAATTTGCCCAATATCCTATTTGGGGGATGAGGTCTAGAGGATAAAGGGAGAGAGATGGGATTCAGGGAACAAAATAATTGAGCTGGAGTGTATCCCTTTAAATAAATTCTTTTTCTGCACTCAATAAAGGGTTTTAAGTTAATTTACTTACTTGGATTAAATAGTGGTAAAAGAAAGTCCATTTGCCTCCAAATTTGGCATTTTATTGGCATATTCCAAAGTAACATTACTAAACCTGAAAATTACAGTAATATGTTACCTTTAGTGCCTTAGGCTTCCCTGGAATGTAAGCTTTCTTGTTGTTTTAGAATACATTCAGCTGAATATTATTATAAAAATAAAACTGATTATCATTCATAATATATCAAGTGACTGAGGCATGTGTAAGGCAGTGAATTAATCAGAAGCGACTGGATTTTTTTTTTTTTTTTTTTTTTTTTTTTTTAAAGAGCATGTGCACGAGGCAGGGAAGGGGAACGGGAGAGAGGGAATCTTAAACAGGCCCCATGCCCAACCCGGAGCTGACATGGGGCTCAATCTCATGACCCCGAGATCATAACCCAAGCTGAAATCAAGAGTTAGATATTTAACCGACTGAGCCACCCAGGTGCCCCTGGATCATCTTAACTATAAGGATAAGAGCTGATGATCTAAAGGGAACTTCTGTACTTGATTTTGGGGGGCAATGAGTACTCTTATGGAGTTTGACCTTCCTTACAACCTGTTAACAAGTTGAACCTGTCCCTGGTTAATATTGTTTTTACTGATCAAAAAGCTCCTTACCCTATGGTTTGTCTGCTGTCTACAGCTGTTGTGAAGTTAGAGATGGTACTGTGATTGGGGTGTGTGTGTTTGGCCATTTGTAATGCGCAAGCTGGCTTTGTGGGGAGTTGGTGTAATGGTGCTGTGTGAAGTTGTTTCCTATTACTCTTATTTTTCTTGCTTTCAATAAGAGGTCTTTTGTTCACTGTTTCCTCAACACAGAATAGAGGATTTATATCTTGGTGTACATTCTCTACTTCTCTGTTTTCAAAGAGGAAAACATTTGTTTCATTCTCTTCCTTTCTTCTATGATGTACCCAGGGGGTTTTGAAGGCTTGTGCCAAGAATTCTTTGAGGGAGCTGGAGTACAACCATCACCAAGAGATTCGATTCTTAATGACTTTAATTTTAGTTTAATACATCATTATGAGTATTGCTATCATTATTCTAGAAGACACCCCTTCCCTCATTCCTGAGTGCTTGATAGAAGTCCTGTGGTGAGAGCGAGGAAGGCATGTGTTCTCCTTTGTCCATCATTTTGCCCCTTCTGCTACTTTGTCCCTGTTTCTAAATATCACTGGTCTTTATTTATTAGTCTGTGTACAGTAGAGATTTCAAACAGCAAGCCAGATTCTGAATGCCAACAAGATTTGTTTGGCTCACGTAGTGTTGTTAAATTTCTGAGTTAGTTGCCAGCATTTAAAAGTCAAATGATTTCACTTTTTCATAGCCAGTGACCTAAATTTTGTCTTTTCACCCTCTGTATCATGCAGCCGGGGGATGTCCAGTAACTTTTCTTTAATGGTGCCGATTTTTCTTCCTCAGGCGAAAGATCTAATAATCACACCAGCCTCCATTTTAAAGGAAAAACCAGACCCAAGTACTCTGGTTTTTGGAACTGTGTTCACGGATCACATGTTGACAGTGGAGTGGTCCTCAGAGTGTGGATGGGAGAAACCGCGTATCAAGCCTCTTCAGAACCTGTCTTTGCACCCAGGCTCCTCAGCTTTCCACTACGCCGTGGAGGTAAGTACAAGGAAATCAGTGATGGTGATGTGCTAGGTCTTCGCTGTGAGTACGAAGTAGCTCTTCCTGCTAAACCAGCTTTGGGGCAGGATGGGCTTTATCAGATTTACTCGAGGAAATCATAAATGTCTTCAAAACTTTTTCCATGGACAGTTGGACTGAAGGTAAATCTTAAGAACTCCTCTTTCGGATAATCTTGAACTTTTTGCTATGTCAATAAAAAAATCATTTGC